>NC_047160.1:23400134-24000134 GCF_009819705.1 Hippoglossus hippoglossus
TCCTCCTCCTCCTCCTCCTCTTTGCTATAGCAGAGAAGCAGGCAGGCCAACTTGCAGAGTGCAGCTCAGCCTCGGCAGCGGCTGCTTCCCACTGGGGGTCTTTCGGAGAGCATCGCACTCCCATGTGCGCTGCCGTGCCCGCTGGATGTTGAGATCGCGCCGTGCGCCTCGCCAGGAGCCACCATGTCCACCCCGACCCAAGACCCGTTCTACTCGTCTCCGTTCGGACCCTTCTACCGGAGACACTCGCCCTACATGGTCCAGCCCGAGTATCGGATCTACGAGATGAACAAGCGGCTGCAGGCGCGCACAGAGGTGAGGAGACACGGTCCCGAGTAGAAGTCGCGGTGCCGGGCACACGGGAGCGGAGCCGGGAGGGGGGTGGGGGGGCCGTGGAGGTCCCGGTGCCGGGAGGTGGGCAGGGATGTGGGGCTGAGGGACGGGGCTCGGGTCGGTGTGAGGGTCCGTCGGTCCGGAGATGTGATGTGATGCCAAAGTGCCAAACATTCCAGAGGTGGAAGTAAACGGACTCTGAATATCCACCTCTGGTCCAGATGTGTTGGGATGAGTCTTTGAATCTCTCATTTGTGGGAAGAGATGATTTACACGTGGCCAATTAAGTTGTTTTGACTTCACGACTCGAGTCCCCTCCTCTGACAGGAGCTGAGGGATCCACCTGAAGTGGACCCGGTTGTTCCAAAAAGTCCCAAATCCAATGATTCTGCACCGGAACACAGGCAATAATCCGTTTTTAAAGGTCTTAATCTGACATTCACCTTGATATGAAATTAAGATTGAGACAGTGAGATGAATCCACATGATGAGTTAAATGTAAAAGGAGAAGCTGGTTCCAGTCTGACCAGGCTGCAGAGACTGAGGCAGACTGACCTTTTCTCTGTGCTTTCAATGCATTTGCACACATTTACATGTCACCTGTTTTTTTTTTTTTACACATTTGCATACTGTGCGTGGTTGATTAGAGAAATGCAACAGTTCACGTCGAACAAGCCCAACAGGAACACACAGAGTTGTTCCCCAGACACTTGTGTTGTAGAGCTTCAGGAGCTTCATCCGCATGATTCATCCCTCTGTGTCTGCATGAACTTTCCTCAATGAGAGTCATGATGGTGGTGATGATCAGAATGGGACTGTGAACTCACTTCATGACAGTTTTCCCTGATGCTTCACTGAGTGGCGTGCACGTGTCTCTCAGCCTGAACCCTTCTGCTGATCCCACTGGGAATCGTACAACAAGCATCTGTCTCCGGCATCTGTTCACGAATGTGTAAACTTGCAGATTAAAAAGTTCATTCATCGAGCTGCGAGACGTCTTTTCAGAGGAACGTCATCGAAATCCAGGAAATAAGCATCTTTCAACAGTTTTCCTGTTTGTAGCTTTTATGGCTGCAACTATAAGGATTATGAATAATTAATCTGCCAATTATATTCTCAATCAATTGATTGATCGTTTGATCTTTAGTGTCCCAGCAATTAACCAATCACCTCTTAACATGTCTTGATTTGTCCCAAACCTGAACATAGATCCACATTTATATAACAAAAGATGAAGAAAAGCAGATTATTCCCCTTTGAAAAGATGGAACCTGTAAAATGTGCTGTCATTAGTTTTAAAACACAGTTGCTTCTAAATTTTGTATCAATCGAACCCATCATTTCATCTCTAATATTCTAAATAATTGGTTGCTGTTGGACTCTTTTAGGAATTGTGCCCCCGTCTAGACATAAAAAATGGAGGAGTTTTGGAGGAATATGTCCATTAAATGATTTAATGAGACATTTTTTGGTAAATCTTATTCTGGAACCAGACTCCAGCTGAGTTACTGCGGCAGCTCGCCGAGCGATGCTGACTTTCCCGAGGAGAAACTTGCAACTTGAAGCAAACCAAGGCGATGTTGCTGAGATGCAACGGCCCGGTCTGATGCATTATTCATACACAGCGGTCCAGGCCCCGGCGGACCTCAACTCCCGTACCACACATACCCCGACACCGAGTGCAATCACCATGCACGCTCACACACACACACATGCACACGCACGTACACACACACAGACGTTATAAGACGTATGTGCTTGTGTTAACTTAACAGCAAAGAAACAAACACACCACATGGATAAGATACAGTTTAAACTATTATCTTCATCTCCTCAGTCTAAATGATATAATTGCATGATAATATAATTAGTTTTTTGTTCCCCTTGGTGTTCATGTCCTCGTCTCCCTCGTCTTTTCCTTTCTTTCCTCGGCAGCCACACAGTCCATCGTCTCCTTGGCGATGTGGTTATT
The DNA here is from genome assembly GCF_009819705.1 of Hippoglossus hippoglossus. Lineage (NCBI taxonomy): Eukaryota > Metazoa > Chordata > Actinopteri > Pleuronectiformes > Pleuronectidae > Hippoglossus > Hippoglossus hippoglossus. The sequence continues at coordinate 23,402,440 of NC_047160.1, forward strand.
GTTTGATTAAAATGCAGGTGGCGAATATAATGAGGAAGAAGTAGGGGAAATAAATGGCTGGAGTTTTTTGCAAATTGTTTGCATCCAGATGCACCGTGCAACCGAGTTCAGCCTTTTCATGAAATTATATAGTGATTATCCTCATGAATGCAAAGCTGCAGCCGTGAATTTACACAAAAAAACCCACTGTGTGTATAGAAACAGAGATTGTGAGGCAAAGAGAAAGTATTGTAGCAGAAATCTGCTCGTTGCAGAGCTTGATTGTACGTTTCCCCTGTGAAACAGACGTATTGAAGCTGTTTCCTTCCTGTAAATTGAGGTTAGGTGTTGGTCCCTTAATGATGATGTGAGCCTGAGGGGTCATTCGGCTGCTGCTTCTATCACCGAGCCGCTGCCGACTTTAAAAGTCAGCTCGCACTTAGAAACAAGACTGTGTCGGCATCAGCGCACGGGTCAGGATGGTGTTGTTATAAAAACAGGAAGTTTGGCCTGTTTCTTTACACACACACACACAGACAGACACTCACACACACACACACTTAAAGACACTCACACACACACACACAAACACACTAACACACACACACACACACACACACACACACACACACACACAGTATAGATAGCTGGACTCTCCTGCTGGATGGTTCTTTAATATTTCATCAAGGTTTTTGCTGCTAGCAGTGGTTGCAGATCCATATCCACGTTTTGTATTTGCTAGCTTGGCAGTGAGCTGATGCTACACGGAAGTATCAGTTTAACAAAGACAGTTGTGACGATATATTACAATAATGTTTTGTCGACAGACAGTATGATGAAAATTATTCCAACAATAACTAAATGTTTTTAATTTTATACTTTTTTCTGACCCCTTTAAAAACTCATATGGAGAGATGAACTAATGTGGTAAAAAAATACAAACAAACATACGTTATCATTAAGTTTTGTTCTTGCACAAACTAAGGAAATCGATTGATATGTTAACTGCATGAAAAAAATATAGTTATTTGTTTGTCGATAAGCAAGAGACCAACAAACAAATAGAAAAATCTACAGTATCTTTTCTTGCATAGTGATGCAACTTAAGTTTGATCTTAAACTTTCTATCCGACCAGTTATTAGCTAATTCTGCACTTTTTAGGATTCTGGAGGCTGTTGCTGCCTTAATATTTCTGTCAGCACCAGACACAGTTAAAGACTCAGTTCAGTTGTTTTTAGATCTCGAACAGAAGCGTTATTTTCTGTGTCAGACTCCTAAAGAAGTTTAAATTCCTACTTTTATCCCATTCATTCATTAATCAAGTTAAAAGTAACAACTTCCAAGTTCAAACAAGGTTTCATGTGTATAGGATTTAGTAGCATCTAGTGGTGACGTTGCAAATTGCAGCCAATAGACTCCATAGAGGAGGACCCACTTAAATAAAAAGGGTTTATTTTTAAGTAAAATCCTTTTATTCTTCGTTTCAGGTGATTATTCACAAATAAAAACATAATTATGAATATTTTATTCCATTTCTTCTGATGATGTAAATCCTCCTTTATCCAACACACTGGACCTTTAAGTTGTTCCAGCTGTTTGTAACGATGGCTGAGGCTTTGAATCTTGAAATCCTTTGACCTGCCCTCACGTCTTTTTGGTATTTAACTGTACAGAGGAACACAGAGAGCATCTCAAACAAATCCAAAGGAAATCACAACAACAGTGACTTCTTCTGTTGTGTTATTTAGTGTGAAGGGATGTAACAAAGCCATTATTCTACTGGGTTTGTTGTTACGTTTTGTTGATCCAGTCAGAACGATTTGAAGCCTGCAAACAGAAAGTCTTGTCAGAATTATCACCCGAGTAAAGATGCATAATGTGGTGAAGGAGCTGCCATTGTTGAGCATAAGAATAGCTCGCAGTGTACTTAACACGGTGCTGGCTGGCAGGCCATCCGAGCCAAATGACTCACTGTAGCTCTCGTCATTCGGGGTATTTTTCTAACAGGGGAGCTGACTAAGCCTCGATATGACACCGTGTTTTAGAAAAGTCGACTGAAGTCACTCTCCTGTTAGAGACTCCTCCATTTGTCTTATTCATGAGTGTGCTTTTGAATCTGCTTGGCTGGTGGTGCCGCTCGCACTGAGGCGCAGGACTCAAGGACTTGACACTTGCTGGAGACTGACTTGCCCCCAAGAGGAAGCTATAATCTGTAGGAGTTAAATAACAAGGTGTCGGAATCAAGTGTGCTTTCACTCTTTTTGATTTTAAAATATCTTGTACACGGTTGTTTGTGTGGAGAAGATACTTAATTCATCTCTTGATTCATTTTAAGAGTTTGAGAATTTAGCTTCACCAGGGCGGACACTCCCTCAGATGCTCCAGTGCCATTACAGACGGTTTAAAGTACAGTTCAGTGTATTACAGAGGTTGCTTATGATGTTTCGTGGTTCATTTGATCGTCTCAGACCAATATCCCCGTCCCACTTTCTTCTGAACCAAAGTCACGCCTATAAATGTCTTGTTTTGTCTGAGCAGCACTCGGAAAGCCAAACATGTTCCAACTACAATCATATAAAACAGAGAAAATCTTTAAATCCGCACTGTAGAGAAGCTGGTTGGAGTTTGTAATCTGCAGATTATTCTCTCCAGGAATCATTTAATCAGTCAAATGTCAAAAAAATACTCAAAGGTCATAATTTTTTCCTGATCTGAAATTCCTAGAGTCCAAGTTTCCTTTGTTACATGTCGTCAAACCGGTTGTTCAAAACTCAAAGACATGTTGAGATGTCAAAGACAGCTCCCACTTATTTAGAAAGAGAGAAATCATTTATTTAAATAGTTGCTGATACATTTTCTGAAGATTGACTCTTGGATTAATCACCTAATCCCCTCAGATGCACTATAGTGTCGGTGAGATCAGGGCAGTGATTCATTATTTTCACAGTTAATCTTTCAGATATATTTTCTCTAACAAATCAATGAACTCGTTTATCTTACGAAAGTCAGACAATATTCAAAAGTCGCACAATTTCCTGAAGATCAAGGTGAATTTCTTACAAAAATACAGACAATAGCCCAAAGACATGAAATTTACTGTCACACAGGCTGAAGAAAAATGACAAATCCTCACAATTAACAAGCTGAAAAAAATCACTCGATCATTATTGATAATTAAACTAACCGTTCATAGGAATATTGATTTAAGTTGTGCAATTCATTATTAATCTGAAGATTGCTTTTTCGCGAATAATCAATGAATTGCACTAAAAAGTCACAGTTTCTTAAAGAACGAGGTTTGGACTTTAAACAACTTGTCTTGTGCAACAAACATTTGAAAAACACAAAGTAAGAAAAGCAGCGAATTCTCACAACTCAAATCTGAAAATTCTAGAATGATGGAAAATTGTTTTCTGATTTTGAAAGTCAAGAAATCAACCATGTTTACATTTGAGAGAAGTCGATTGTGATTTAAATCATTAACACTGATGACGTTTTGCCTCCAGATTCCGCTGTAGATGGAAATGATCTCATGTTATTTACTTAAGACCCAATAGCAAAAGGATTAAGTCTATTTCTAGGGGCCTCTTTCTCTGAAGCTTGCTGAGGGAACCGGTTTTTTTCGCTCTCACCTGCCCTGCACTCAGAAATAAGAAGGAATAAAAGGACACAGTGGGACCTGTGTGTGTTTGTCTGGGATCAGCGCTCACCTTTGAACTGATAACTGTGCTGCAGCTTAAACAGCCGTGCCCCTGTCATGACTCCAGGTCTGTTTCTATCTCAACCTTATTACCTCGCTCCATTCATACTTATTACCTGCCCGGCTGTATTCCTGCACCGGGCTGACTGCTATCCCATTACCTTCGTTTTACACACGCGGACCCGCTGTGACCTGGCAATCTAAACAGGCTTCGATGTGGATTTGATGCCGTGCATACGGTTGTGACCACATTGTTTCTGTGCTGTCAATTGGAGAGGAGGCTAAGGGGGGGGGGATACTGGCCCCGGCGTACTCAGCTGCCGGCGTGCGGCGCGGAGATGATTTGTGGGGGAATTTGACACTTAAGCGTATGCAAATGAGACGGCGGATTAACATTCAGAGGAGGAGCTTGGTCGACCTCAGCCGGTGTAAGGGCCATTAGCATAGGAGACATTAATATTCAGCGGCAGAGAGCGGGGACACAGAATAACACTGTAAGTAACACTACAACACACGGGGTTGAAACAGAAGGAAAACAAAAGCATTTTAATGGAGGCACCGTAATAATACCCAGAGGGCCGCGGCGTTCAGGAGCCTCTGCTGCTGACAGTGTGTCTAATGGTCACAAGCTTCCTCAGCAGATACACACACGCAATCAGCCGCAGTGATTGGCGGCCCATTCATTGTATTCTCGCATCCACGGCACATAGTTAGTCTCATTCTCATTATTCAAATGGGCCCACAGACCTGAGTCAGAACTGGAGTGTTCATTATGGCACAATCCCTTGTTCCTGTCAGGGGCAAAGTGGATCTGTTCCCCCCAGCGCTACATGTCAGATTGACATGAATAGGCTTATGATGTAGAGGTCAAGTTGGCTCTGAGCCGTTAGGTTCGTCGAGGAGGATTAAAGATGAGCCACCGAGGCACCGGGAACTCAGCGGGAGATTCCTCTTCTAGTCGGAATCTGCGTTTAACTTCACAAGGCGTGAAAATGGACAATAATTATTGTTCTTGTCGTGAAAATTATCTAAATATGATTTCTCCCTTAATTGTCGGTAAATTGAGATAAATGTCCACAGTGACTCAGAGCCCGGGGCTGAATTAATTTATTTGTGTTGCACAACAAACTGAGATAAAGAAAAAGCCGCAAATCTTTACAGTTGACAAACGAGAACCAACAATGTTTTGGCCTTTTTAAAACAGTGAAAATAATAATAATGATAAGAATAAGAATAATATATTCATTTTTATGGCACTTCTCAGAGTTACAAAGTGCGTAACAAATAAAAACCCAGTCACAGAAGAATAACAATAAAAACATTAAACTAAAAGTTTAAGCATGACCAGCGATAACAATAATAAAAACTAGAATTAGGTCAAATTTAAAAATGCGTTTCCAAATCTTTTGACCATAACTTCCTCTGGACTCAGTAAGAGTTCATGTGTGTGAGTGCTTTGTAGCGTGTGGGGAGGGGGGGGGGGGGTTCTGCAGCGTGTCGAAGAGTAATTACCACACAGGTGTTGAACATCACGCCATCCTTATCTGAACCATTACTGATTTATCTAGCATCAGGGAACACAAAGCCACTGGAGGTTTGTCACTGAAAGGACTTCGAGTGCCTCACACCTCAGGTTTATTCACTTTTCTTGATAAATTACACTTTTTATATGAATTATTGGAAATGTTTTAAGCAGAATGTGGGTGTGGTCAAAGGGTAGCATCATTATTTGCAGTTTAAATCCTCCTCTGTGATGTTGCATCTCTATAAATAAGAAAGCAGCCGCTGACTGGACGGTGTTGACTTTAAGATGTCAAATACATTTGAAATTAAAGTTGATTTTCATTCAGAATAATGACGGTTACTTCATGGACATGTTAAATTCTTCTTCCCACATGTAAACAACACACAATAATTCTTAAGCGAGTCAATGTGTTATTAACGTGGATTCACTGACTAAACAGTGTTATTCCTTATTTGTGTTGTTTGTGTCTGTCGTTATTTACAGACCTGGCATACGTACAGACGTCTGGTTCTGTGGCGTGTGCTCGGAGCCCCTCACATTAAAAACAAGAAGAAAAAAAATACATATTTTCATGTTTTCATAATGCTGCCAGTCAGTGAAAGGACTGAATCACATTATCTTCTGCTTTAACTCCCTGCCAACATCCCCCACGCTAAATTAAAGAATAATGCTGCTAAAAGGTGAGCGGGCAGCCGGATAGTTTCAAAAGGGAAAAGAGAGAAACCTTATCCCCCAGAATGCTGTGGTCAGAGCGGAATATCTTTACCTGTTTATCGTTTTACTTCCTCAAAAAGCTTCTGTTGGGGGTAAAATAATTAAATAGAAACAGAAAAAGTGAAACGATAATATATTTATAATAAAGTATTTGCAAAAATTGCAGTTTTCTTGTTTAGAGGTAAATTCATTCCAGGACAGTTGCATATTCACAGGTTAAAACACTGGATGGTCTAATTCCTATAGTTTGAAATGACGGTAACTAGTGTTGATTTATACAGACCACAGTGACAGATATTTAGATAACACTATCGAGCTTCGTACCAGAGGTCATTCAGGTCACAAGAGACAACTTCAAATGATCACTGGCTCCACACCAAATGGCAGAAAGATGATTTTGTTTGATTTAGCAAATTCCAGATGTTTTCCTCAGGAGCTGGTGGAGGTAAAATAGAGTGAAAGACTCAATTGCTTTAACTTTTAGAGAAATAATCCAGCAGATGTAAAACTTGTGTCACAAAGTACAACCCGTGTCTCAGGACACTGTCATTCAACAGTTTCACAGCTGTCAGCCCGAAAAGACCATAAATCAAGGCTGGAGCATGTCAGCATCTCTAACTGGTCACATCGATGCTCCCAGACAACACAAGACAAGGGTCCTTCAAAATCGTCTGAACTCAACCTTTGGTTCTTTGTGTGTTAAAAGCTCTGAGTAGCCACCTCCTCCAAAGTCCCACCCCCCGTCCTGACCTGTGAGTGGGTTTTAATTTCAGGTATAAACTGGCGTACCTTTTTATTCTGTCATTTCACGAGGCTCCAGCCTTTAAACTCAAACTCACATATATCGTATTAATGCTATATTCCACATATTCAGTCCAAGAAGTATAAATAACCTCACACAATATAGTCTCACTGTCACTTTGTTGGTCCAGTAATGTCACACTGTACATGTGATGCCCTGAGAGGATGTTTCCATAAAACCATATGAAAAAAAAAAGAAAAGCAAAGACCACTGGTCAGACAATGAGCGTCAGTCCCCTCCAGCAGGAAGCCCGGACAATAGACCCACCTTTTTCCTGGCCCTTTCCCATGGTTCCTTCCAGGCTGCTCTGCGGCTCAGATAACAGGGAAGAGCGACGGGGCCTGTTGTCCGTCTATGTCCTGTTGTTCCCTCTCCCCGATGTGGTAACACCGTCTGTCCTGAAGCAGGGAGGTCACGGGCTGGACCCTCGCATCCAAACAACTTTCATAGGGTTGCTGAAACCCCCCCGGGCGATTGTTTGCATTTGGTCTATTTTAAAACCAGCGTAATGCCCTTTAACGGGATTTTCTACTTGCAAGACCATTTCCAAAGACTTATATTGAAGAATATCTGGTTTTAGCCTGTGTTAAGCGTTGTTTGAACTTTTTAATACACGTCTTTGATATGGTTTTACGATGTTTATGCTCTGTTTTGAATCTCTGTTGTTTATCTCTAATGACGTTTGCTATTTTCATTTATCTGGTTTTCATGCCAACAGTTGTTAACCAGTATTGAATAAATGCCATTAGCTTCTTCTTGAATTTGGTGATAAACATAGACTGTTTACAAAGAAGCATGACGCGTGTAATCTTCCTCCCACTGTATAAAATATGAAACCAGTCTCAGCTGTCAATCAGGATGTTTTTAAAGCATAAAATCACTAATTAAAACCAACTTACCAGAAACACTTGATCGTACATCGGTGTGAAAGGAACTGCTTAAAATGACGGAGACCATCTTTGGGAAGAATGTATGTTTCATCTGCTAACACGGAGGAGGTGGGGTTTATGATGTGTTTATGTGTAATGCCACCAGCCACTAGGGGGCGATTGAGATGATTTGGCTTCAGTTTTTACCACATTTCACGACAATCCATTCTATAGTTGTGGGAACATTTTGCACAAAACCTCCTGGTGTCTTGAACGTCTGTATAAAATACTTTACTGACGGTAAAGCCGGCTTCAATTCTGAGTAAAAACAAACCATTGAAGGTGAAGGAGCATTTTTACCGAGGAGGAAGTCCGGCTTTCAGGTTCCACTTAGCGTGCAGAAAGTTGTGTGACTCCTTACATGCAGCAGAAAAAAAAACAACATTCAAGCTTATAATATTTCATCATTGTGCAGGGAAAAAAAGAAGTGGAGCAGTGGATACAGTGCAGCCGGCGGAGGCACACTGTACTTCACATTCGTTACACCAGGATCCCTGCCTCCTCCGCTCTGAGCTGGTTTCTGGCTGTTTCATCATTTTCACTGATCAGCTGTTTCGCTGTGATGTGGCTTCCTGCGAGACGAACTTCACTGCAACTATTTCTCACCGTGTGGGAAAGTGAAGAGCCGAAACATCAGCAGCACCAGACTCTTTTTGTTTACTTATTTATTTTTAATGTAAGTTTAGTCAGAAAACTCCCGCTGAGCAGTCGTGCTCCTCCTCAGCTTATATGTGATCGTATCCTCCAGGCACGGCTGTGAAGTAACATCGCTTTAGTCAGTTGCAAGCTCTCTGCAAAAAAAAATACATCCTGCGTGTATTCAGGCATCCGCCTCACTGGATTGTCATTGAGCAAGGCACTGAATGCATACCAGCTCCGGGCATTGCATTATGGGAGACTCTGAGTTTATGGCTGCGTCATTCTTCTACTACAGAGAAGATGTAAGTTTACATGGATCAGAGAACATCAGAGTCACCACTGTCGTTCTCACTTGAGATATGAACTGAGCTCCAGATGATAAATAGATTTTACTCTTGAGTCAGTGAATACAACAATAAGAAAGGTTATATACAGTGAGGCAGCACTATAATATATCATAATTTAGATATTATAGCTTCAGTTAAATTCACCAATTATTAACAAAACATATTTATTTATTTGTCGGTTTGGTTCACAATTTTCAGATTTTCCCAAACCCTACCAATATTTAGTTATAATTAAAAACACAATGTGTGAAGAAACCATTAAAAGGTCATAAGATGAGTCGAAAAAGTAATTTTTAAAGTTAAATTTAATAATACTTTCTTCATCGCCTCCAATCAGTTGATGAAATAAAGTTAAACTTGTTAATTTTGCTTCTATTCATCATAAATTTATTCCACATTTTACTCAAACAAAAGTTAGTTTTAAGTATATTCAGACATTTGCAATATTACAAAGAAACTAATGAGGATATTTTGATAATACTCTGAAGCATTAATATAAATATTTGATGCAGCAATTCGATTAACACTAACCGTGGTTGTGTTCTTAATTACTCTCCTCACCTCGACCAGCGCGGCCCCATCCGTCACCGTGACGATCCACAGGTGAGGGTGGTGCTCACCCAGCGGAGCACATTCAGCCCAACTGAACTATATCAGTGGATTTGATGAAATCCGGTATTGATCGAGCTCCTTGTTAAGCTGTGGGAGGAAGTGTGCCATGCGCTGATTGTTTATTGGTCTAATTAGCCCAGCGATGGGGATACGGGCCGCGCTGGTAGAGCGGTGTTAGTGTGTCCGAGTCTGAATCCCTCAATTTCCCTTTGATTGTAATTTCTCATGGGAGCAGGGAATGATTGTGTTTTTGCTGCTTTGTCATTCATGCATTTTGTTGTTGTTTTAGTATTTTCCTCCTCATTGATATTTGTTGTCACTTAACACGGTGCCATATTCGTGTGTATCTGACGGTGATATTGACTCTTTGCTGTTTGTGTTCATCGAGCGGAGACACTTTTTAAGTAGCTGTGGACTTTATTGAACCTGTTCAGATCTCACATCTCTTTTCTTTTTATTGATAAAAAGGATGAAAAACCCAATTTAACCAATGTGCAGTTGTGCCATGTTTTCATTTGATATTTGTTTAAACATTTATTGTCGGAGCTCAAAGTTTCCAGATTCCAAGGTGACATCTTCAGAGAGTTTTTACTGACTAACAATCCTGAACCTAAATATGTTTATCATATAAAATAAAGAAAAGCAGTAAACTTCTCATGATCACAGATTAATCTGATTAGATCACAAGTTGATTAACTAGTTAGGAGAAAACAAGCGCGTAAAATAGAGAATATTATAAGAAATGTATGTTTTCTTGTAAAATATTGGAACGTTTTTACCACTTCAGGCCATAAAAATATTCTAAAACTTACATTTTATAGATTCCTAAAGAACTTGCACTGCATAGATATATTAAACTTTTCTTGAATGTATGGGAGTTCAATTTCTTTTCAAAGCGGTGCAACCCAGAGAGTCTCATTTGTCTGTGTGTATCGTGATCAAGGGCACTTCAGCACAACAATGATTTAATTGCTGTTGTGGGATCAGTCCTGCAACCTGCTGGGTGAGAGCCAGCAGACGGAGTGTTGCACACACTCTGCAGTCACTGCTCCTCATGCATGTTTCTCACTCAGCCGCTGTGTATTCACTTTGACCTTTAACCTTTTACTGGAACACAAACACTGCTCTCTGCCTGCTGCTTCCAACTTCTGACACTGAGACAAAGGGGAGAGAAAGTGGGAACGCTGCCCGAGTAAATTGGCAGACGTGAAATCTAATGTGTGGAACTTCTCTCCTGACTTCATTTGCACAGAGAAACTTCATCTCATGCGAACGTGCACGTGGCTTTTTTTTATCCGGCTGCATTCATTTCCCCTTATTTGCATAATGCCTGGCTGGTGGCTCCGCGGCCACCAAACACAGGAACATGTTACGTTTGCATTATACAAAAAAACACTTAGGGCCCAGGAGGATAAACCTGCGCTGATATGAAACATTAGTGTGCACTGAATCTGACATGATTAAAATGGTGTTATCTGTGTAGTCTACAGGAGCGGGTGCTGTACTTTGTCATCCTAAGGAGCCTTAAATAGAAACAGTACCTGGGGGTTAGGATAAGGGACCACCCTATCTCCGTATTTATTTAGCATGGGATGCATACTTTACTGAAAACAAAACTCCAGTTATAGATTGTGGTCTTTTATAACAAAGTGTATACGGCTGTCAGATTTATTCTAATTAAAGCTAGGGTTGGTAATCCTGCCAAAATGCAACCGATACATCCACCCCCCCCCCAAAACTGCAGCCAACTTTATTACAGTCGTGCGAGGGACAGAGACTCCAGCCTTTTTCTTTATTCATTGATGGTTAGTGACAGTAAGTGATTGTTCAGTTTAAGCCAAATTTAAAAGGGCCCTTAAATCTCCTAAAGAGCAATTTATCATCGTAAAAAAATTGCTTGTTTTGATCAATCAAGCGTCCGAAGATTTACAATTTACAATCGTAAAAAAGCAGAATTTTAAATAAAAATTGTTATCCGATAAAATTAGCTGTTGATCAAATTCCTGATGGATCACTTTACTGATTCTGGAATAATATAATAATTAAAGACTATAACAATTATGATTATGGCTTATTTGGCTTTTTAGATTGAGCCCGACTTCAAAATTGTGAAAACATTTTACACATAAGAGTAATTTCTTGGAGTCAAGATGCTGCTTAAAACTCTGTATGTCCCCGATTTTGCATGTGAAATGTGATTTTCTTAGAAAAAAAGTCCAGCTTTATTAAACTTCTAATAACCTTCACCGCACAATCAAGCCAGAGCTACCTTTCTAAAGCTCCTTTCCAGACATCCGGAGAGTCTCTCCTTCTGATAAGTTGCTCTGCTCCCCCAATAACCTGAAGCTGTTTGAATCTTTGACAACAGTAGAACTTCCTTGGCCCACCAGTCAGCCGGGCCGCGTGCTATTCAGGAGCTGAATGGGGTTTCAGACGCTGGTAATTCTCCAAGGTCAGGCCCCAGACACGCCTACACTCTTGGAGGCTTTCCTGCCACAAGAGGCTGGAAGCAGACAGACTAACAAAAAGCTCGCTGGGAAAATAGTTCATGTTATACATCGAGACATTAGTGGTTCATGGAGTGTTAGAGAGATGTGCGATCTTCTTTTTCTGTGGCTGCAGTTGTGTTGTGAATGCAAACAGTTTCCGAACAGTGATTAAAGGTGGTTGCAATTGATTATATCTGTGTGTACATACAGTGCACAGCAGTGTTGTGCGGTTGTATACACTGTAAAACGTATCTTTGTGTTTCTGTCGTCTGCCTGTATGGACATTTCTATATGCGAGGACTTAACCCCTCGGCTCTGTTGCTATTTACTGAGGATCCTCCCCATGCTGTCCCTCCAATCCTCTGGATTTCCTGTAAATCCCTGGGGCCCGAGCCAGTGCTGGTGATTTGTGGTTGGCTAGTGAGCAATTGACACATTGATAAATCCCCCTCCGATGGGCCGCGATCCGTTTGAATCAATAGAGCCTTATCGGCTGACGGCCTTCGCGCCTGCGACGGCGTCGGTTCACCTCGGGTCCCTCGGAGTTGGCCTGATTTGTTGCATTTGACAACAGACATCGTCACGGCACGTGGTTCGTCAGAGAGTCCGCCGGCATAATTGAAGGCAGGACGTTGTCTGTCAGTGAGCGGCGGCGGCAGAGAGAGGAGAAGAAGAGACGGGCAGAGATAAAACAAAGAAAGGCTGATAGGATATTGGAGATGGAGCAGTCATAGTCAATACGTGTCATTTACAATTTTATTTAACCCGCTGCCAATCACAGAATAAAAGTAAAGCTCCCAACATTTGCTGCTGTAGTCGAGGGATTGAAATTGAAGACAACATCGACAGCGCCATGAGCCTTCGGTGTGGTGGGTTCAGCTCCAGCCAGAGGATTCGTCTGGCTGGTGTCCACTGGCCAGGCTTTAGCTGTTCTGCAGCCCGTCTGGCTCCGGTCCACCTTCTCCTCTGTCTTTAGATCCGGGCCAAACCCGGCCTGCCCGTGGCCCAGCCAGCCGCGCTTCACAACTTGGCGAGACGCTGCCCGAATGCTGCACCAGCTCCAGTTTGGAGGATTAATGGTCAGTTTTCTATAAATTAAACTTTCCCTGGATTGTAATGGCAAAGTTTTGAGCAACATTTAGCTTCATTACTACAAAATAACGTGTGGTTAATTCACAAAATAAGTGATTTGAGAGAAGTGCAACGAAGCCGCCAAGAGCCTTTTGTCTCACTGTCATGGATGCTGCAGCTAAATACCGTTCACGTCACATGTGCTTGTTATTTTCAGATTCCTCTGTTGTCTGGGTGGGAGGTTTTTCAACAGAGATACCGACTTAACCGTATAATCTATGGTTGAACCCTGCTGGGCTGAGCAGAGACAAGACAATAGACACACCGCTGTCAGCTCTGCTCTTTGTCAAATACACGCTCTTTATTTATTATTTTTGCGGTGGTTTCAGGCGCATGTGAAGTATCAGTAAAATGCCAAAATCAGTAGTAAATATTATTTTTTTTAAATCACAAAGTTGAAAGAAAAATGCTTGAAAACAAGGAGGGAAAAATTGCACAGAGACTAATAATTGGAAAATGATAGAGTGAGTCTGACAGAGTCACCACAACAGGAAGCAGGAGGGAAGTCAGCGTGTGAGGAGGGAAATGATGTGGAGGTTAACTAACCCTCTTCTGTAACAGTGACTAACAGGGATTTTAAAGAAGAAGTGGGAGCTTAGGTAAAACACTTTTCATTAAAACAGAAAGAGGAAGTTTAATGAATACCAGAGTCTATAAAACACCAGAGATGGGAAGCCCTTAGGATGACAGCACTTGAAAAATTTATCTCGAGCACTAAATCCAGGCAGTTTATGTCAAAAAATGGGGATCACGCTTATTCATGAAATCCTTCAACCTTCTTCTAACAGCAGAGTTCAGCAGAGTCACTCAGGTGAAACTCTGTTGGTGAAGTTGTTTAAGTGCAATGATGAGGCTGTGGATATTCTGTGTTTTCAGAGTCTGATCAATCCTATATTCTTTGGTGCCACAGACAGTGGTGCAGGAAGTACACACGCAGTACTTGTACACAAAAGTACACATTTTTCATGAGGCCATTTAATCTCTACTGCTGTGGATTGTTTTAGGGGAATATTAATACTACGCCCTACGGATCAACAGGGTTCCAACATAATGGTTTTAACCCAGAGTCTCTTCATGATAGATCTGGCTTTGTAAACAGTTATTAAAAGAGTATGCTTCAATAATATTTTTAGATAATTTGTTGTTTTCACTTTAGATGTTTTCAGAAGCTCATCTTATTATTTGTGCATGTACTTACTGTTTGTTGGGGCTTTTATTTTGAAGGTGTAATGGTGATGCTTTCTGTTGATTGCAGCTCTCAACACTAGGGTGGTGGACGTATAGAGTAGCATGACATGGAAATATGCAAGTGAAGTATCTTAAAAGTTCTAGTATAGAAATTGACTGTGTGCAGCAGGTAACACGGTGACATTTTTAAGAGCTGCCATGTGTGTTTGAGTGTGTGTGTGTGTGTGTGTGTGTGTGTGTGTGTGTGTGTGTGTGTGTGTGTGTGTGTGTGTGTGTGTGTGTGTGTGTCTGTGTGTCTGTGTGAGTGTGTGTGTGTGTGTGTCTGTGTGTGTGTCTGTGTGAGTGTGAGCAGAGAGTGTCTTGTTCACCCTTCGCTTGACTGTCAATCCCCAGAGTCCCCGCCCCTGAACGGTACTGGATTATGTGTTGAACTCGATCTGAATGCTGAGCAGCACCAGAGTCCGTCTCTCTCTCTCTCTCTCTCTCTCTCTCCCTCTCTCTCTCTGTCTGTTTAGTCCCGGGGTGTCACTCCTCTCCGTCTCTCTCTCTCTCTCTCTCTCTCTCTCTCTCTCTCTCTCTCTCTCTCTCTGTCTGTTTAGTCCCGGGGTGTCACTCCTCTCCGTCTCTCTGAAATAGACGTACTCACATGAAACAGACACCACACACGTGCTGCCGGCTGTTCACACCTGCTGGTTCCCACTGTAACACACGGTTAGACAAACACACACACACACACACACACACACACACACACACACACACACAGAACACCAGCTGAGTTCCACAGTGCACAGCTGGTCAGTGGTGAGTGTGTTTAAAACGTCATATTTCTGTATCAAATTAAAATTTTCAGGCAGAGATTGTTTTGTCTGGATGTTGTGCTGCTGTTTATGATTCTCGTCACGACTGGACCCAGCTCCATGTAAAACACACACTCACTCCCATACAGCTCCCACAAACATACAAACACAACCTGGCTTGTATTCATACATCCATTTGTTTTACAGTGAAGCTTTTCTTGGGGGGTGCTATAATTACAAGTTCACTTCTTTATGCAAAACTTCAGATTTTGGTGCAATTGACCATATTAGTGATTTTGGCTCAGTTCCACGAAGCTGACAACTTCCTTTAAGAGAAATTAAAGCTAAACTGTACAAACACTGAGAGACAAAACAAAACAAAACTTTAATCAACTTTCAGCTCTTCAGTTTTATTTAATCAGCCATTTTGAAAATCAATTATTTAATCCAACATTTGCTGCGTCCGGCTTCTAAATGTGAGGATCTGCTGCTGCTCGCTCTTTGTCAATGTACAGAAACACAGATGACATTTGGAACATCGTCTGGACTAAACAAGCAAGTTCAAAATGTCAACTTGGGTTCTGGGAAATTGTGATAATATAATTAAATACTTAATTAATGAGATAATCAGGCTTGTGTTCGCAATGAACCAATTTGTTATATTAATTATTATGTTTCACTGAATCTATTAATCATTCGATCTGTAAAACGGGAAAAAACAAATCACCTAAAAACAGATAACAATATAGAAATAAATCACATTGTGTGTTTGAGGCTGGAAAACAGTATTTGTTTGATATGTTCCCTTGAGCAATGACATCAGCGTTATTGTTTAGCAACGGTTTTGATAATTGGACGATCAATTAATTGGCTAATCATCGCAGAGCTTCCTCTCAATGGTCTGAATGAAGGATTGAAATGTTGCAGCTCTAATTGAAACATGAATTCATGTGTTGGAATAAAGATTTGTGATTTATAACAGTTCACAGCATCATCTGAGGTTTATTTGAACAAAACAGATGCGACAACGTTGTTTGAGATATTTTCTTCCATAAAATGTGATTCTTTTGAAATAAGAAATATTAGATTTGGGTAAAGATGGAAACATTTAGCCTCAGTCTGAAATGCTTTTATACAATAAATCACGATATCAAAAATGAAATCTTCAGTTCAGTGTGTAGTCCACAGTTCAGTTTATTGGTGACCAGCCAAAAGATCACCGCACTAAATCCTGATCCCGTATTGATTGAGCAGCGGGATGGAGGTCCGGGTTCAGGTCCTCCTCGCCTCCTCTGTTCCTCCTTGCATCAGTTGCGTTGGGGACACGTTGACCTGCAGGGGCGACCTGGTCGCTGCTTATTGGGCTTGACGCTGCTCGATGGTGACAACGCTAATTGTCAACATCTGGGGAGCGCTCGCCGTCCCTCAGCGCAGCGCCGAGTGAAACGTGGTGATCTGTCACAACGTGTCAGAGGAAATTAGAGTCAGTTGAACGTCGTTGGGGGGAGCGTGGGGGAGGGTGGGGGGGAGCGGGCACAAGGGGGAGTGGGGTCATCCCACCGACATTATCAGGGGCATTAGTGAGGTGGAGGGGGGGGGGGATTAGAGGAATCATCTCAGGGCAAAGACATTTACATGAATTGGTTTCCTCACTGAGTTGTTACTGTTAATACTGTGGCTGTTACTAAACATCTGATAGTGTGTGAATACTATTACTACTATTACTAATACTACTGCTGCTACTACTACCATCAACATCCCTACTACTACTACTACAACAACAACTTTCACAATAATATTATTGACGACTGCAACTAATACCACTTCTATTACTCATAGCTTTTATACTTTAGCTAAGACCACTAGCCGACTGTAGCAATAACAATTTTAGATACTGTTATTATTGATATTACTACGACTGCCGCTGCTGTAACTACGATTAGTACTGTTACTACTACTACTACTAATTCTACTGCTACTGCTACTACTACTACAAGCAGTACAACCACCACCACTTCGACTCCTACTAGTATTACTACTACAAAAATAACAATATAATAACAATACTACTACTAATACTAATATACATTGACTGTCATAGTTGATGATGATAACAGTACTTTTACATGTTGTATGTGTCCTCACCTGCTGTCAGAGATACAAGCAGCAGTCGGATCTAAAGCTGCAGGACCTCAGCTTGTATTTCAGACTTGTAGGAGCCTCGGGCACGACTCCCCCCCAAAGTCTGAGCTTAAGAAAAGTGCCGGGTGTTACCAGACTCTGGCTTAACATCGACCTGCATCCGAAGCTCTTAGGCCAGCGGCCAGCGTTTCACTTTTTCCTCCTGATTTATAGACTCGTTTTCATACGTGTGTTATTTATTTTTGTAGCTGTAAGACCTTTGTTCGTATCTCTCCGCTGTGAGCTGTCGTTTTATGGCACCGTCATAATTTGTTTTAAACGTCTTAAACCTTTGACTGTTTTACAGTCGATCATTGAAGCTCTTAACTCAAGCGTAAACACCATGATTCATTTCAATAAAAATAAAAACAAACAAAACAATCTACAATAAAGGGATTACTTGCCCTGTGCTGCTGACTTCATATATACAAAAAGAACAATGTTCTTTTTTTATCTTGTCTCCGACAGAAGCCGCGCGGCCACAATATCTGCGTCTTATCACAGTTGATCAATATTGAATTTATGTAAAAAAAACGAAATGGCACAAGAGCAACAACCTGGATAAAGGAAATTCACTGGGTTATTAAATAACAGAAGAAAGTCAAGAGTTTTATATCAAACCTGTGGTTCTTCCTGAGGCCTGGAGGGGGGGGGGGATTAAAGGACGTGATTTTACACACTGCATATTTTAGAGATGCTGAGGAACTGAAGCCAATTATTCTTTATCTAAAAACAGTAGCTTTTTAAAAGAAATAATGACTTGTTTTTGTGTTTCTGTCCTTGACTCTGACCTTTGATTCTGTTCCTCTCCGACAGGAAAGTGACAGTTTGTGGTGGGACGCTTTCGCCTCAGAGTTTTTCGAGGAGGACGCGACTCTCACGCTCTCCTTCTGCCTGGAAGATGGACCAAAGAGATACAGTAAGACTCCTCAGTATTTCAGCAAATCACAGACCTTGTAATCATCTTATCTGTTGATATCTAAGAGTATTAACTTTTAAATTACTTAAGCAATTCAACGCTCGTCTATTTGGAGCCAATTAGAGGGATATGGACTTTTGGCAACAGATGTTATGGACATGTTTTCCTCGGCCCACCAATACATTGGTCCGGCTCTAGTTCAAACCAAATATTCTCAATGTGTATATGTGAGCAGAATATCTCAATTCTTTCACATACTGCTTTTTATTGCATGTTTATTTACACCATTTTACAGCACATCAACTTTCTCAGTTATTTGTTTTAATAGTTAATATGAAGTTGTGCCTCTGACTCATGTGTCCTACGTTCAGCTGAGCAGAGACGTTTTTCAGGTGTTGTCTTAAATCACTACCTCACTGCTCCTTCTATAAATTTTACCCTCACTATAATGGTAATATTCACATTTAACATTCGGACACCCAGCGTTTGATTGATGTTGTACACTCCGTAGTTAATAGGGAGCGGGTTTGACCGAAGCCACTGAGCTCATGAGGAAAAGCGAGCGTGCTCTTTAACGCCACATTTCCCTGACTTTGCCAGTCAGAATTTATCGTATTTTATATAAAACTCTGCTGTTTCATCCACGTTTTCCTTGAAATGTTCTGTCACTGAATCCTTGTTATTACATCCGTGGCTGTAATTGACAAACCATCATTATGTTTTTACAGAAACCTCAGACACTAGAGTATTTCCACTTTGTCTCGACCTGTTATATTTACTTAGTTACTCTGATTGATTACGTCTAACTTTCCCAAATTCCTTTTAACACCTCTCAGAATTGAATGTGTGAACCTTTTTTCTGCCAAGTCAAACATTTCTTGTTATATCAGTGAGAAAACTGATATCTCTTACTGTTATGACAATAGATTTTTTGTTTGTGAACGATGTACGTTGATGCAACAGGGTTAGGGTTATATTTTTAATAAAAGTCATTCACAGTATTTTATGGCATTTACTTAATTTTGAAGAAAAAAAGTAAAAGAATTCAGTAAATTTAGACAAAATGTCATTTTTACATTCTTAGGCTGCCGCCAGTTGTTTTCTTGATTAATCGATTCACACATTTAAACATAATAAAGAATCAGAAGTGAGTGAAAATCCTCTATAATTTCGTTTCGTCCATGGTTATCTCTTCAATAGTCTAAAACCCAAAGATATTGATTTTGTTGTAATGTACAAATATGACCAAGAATTGACCGTATTGTTCGGTTTTCTGAGAAATAAGGTCAATAAAGGTAAATAAAAGTATTCAGGTTAAATTACCAGTTTGATTTTTTATATTCTTATTAGCTCCTGTTTAGATTTTGCTTTTTAAAGCAGGTCTGAAAGGCTCGAGTTTCAGGAAACGTCCCTCGACACCTGATTGTGTGAACTTTGAACTCCACAGACAAACTGCAGCGACAGTGAATGTGGAGCTCGGCAACAAATGACAGATCACTGGCTCTTATTAAGTTTGTGATATTGTCCCTTTAATCTCATCTGCATAGGTTCATGTTTTGATATCTGAAGCATATTGAACATCACATGGACAGAGATAAGGATGTGGTGCTGTGAAACCAGCCGATGTGTGTGTGTGTGTGTGTGTGTGTGTGTCTTGTGTAGCTGTTTTTGTGCGTTTGTGTTTGTGATTCAGCTCGATCCTGGAGCAGGAAGAGAGGGAAGAGGGAGAGAAGGGGAAGAAGAGAGAGGGAGTGGAGGATTGTTGTGAGCTGGGCCTGGGTTTGCTTTTCAAATGTAAAAATAAAAATCCCCAGTGGTGTAGAGACGGTAACCCTGTTCCCCCGGGAACAGGAGGCTTAACACCATGGCGATGATGACTCACCGTCAGTCGCAAGCCTTCCTCCATTCTCATTCAGGTACTCGGAAGTTACACACACACACACACACACACACACACACACACACACACACACACACACACACACACACACACACACACACACACACACACACACACACACATCATCCAGGAAAAATCCACCTACCTAGCAACAGATTTGGCTCAAAAGAGAAACTAAGAAAAGACACACACATCCTTGAAGCCATGTTGGTGTTTGTCGAGGTTTCGCATCTGCTGCTTATGTATAGGAGACGACGGTAGAATGTTTATATAGGAACGCTGATTGAGATACGTCTTCTCTCCGAGGAGCTCTTTGGTCGTCTGTTGTTAAGTTTAGCCGCAGCTTCTGAACAAGTTGCAGTGATTCAGTCGGTTTGAAGGACTCCACTGCTCAAGACTCGAAGGTTTTTTGGGGGAGAATGAGTCTGTCGGTGAACAAGTGAACGACAAACACTCTGTTCAAACTGTTCAATAGGCTTTTATATGGATATTTGTCTTATGTATTGTGAGGAGATATAAAATGTAACTGATCTCCCTCAGATTAGTAACATGTTTTTAAGTGTTTGTAAATATAAGAGTTGGAACCACAACCTTCCCTGAGTAGCAAAAAAACTGTTCGACTTTTCAGTTAACAAGGAGAACAGATAGAAAACATTGTATTTTTCAAACATGTTTTCGGACATCAGGCATTTATCTGATGAGGTAGAGATAAGTGTGAAAAGGGGGGGAGAGAGAAGATGAAGAACATGTGACCTCTGCAGCAGGACACCAGCCTCTGTACATTCAGGAAAAACATAGACCATCAATATCTCACCTGGCTGAGCAGCGTCTGTTTGGATCAGGGTGGCACTAACTAGAAGGTTGTTGGTTCAATCCCCTCATCCATACAGAAGTCTGTGTCTGTTCTGGAGACAACGTCCACTTTAAATGAAGTTATATATATATTTCTAGAATAAATATAAGCTCCCACAGACGTTTTCCCCTGTTTCACTAAAGAATGTGACTATATAAAGAATATTATATATGTCATGTAAATATACTGATATGTGGCTCAGTCTCCTCAGAGTGTTACACAGAGTTTGAATTTGTGAGAACAACAGAAACCTCTCTACATTTTCTCCCAGGAGCTTATTTCTCCACCTTTTCTATTATACAGAATCATTCTTGTGGCACACGCATTTCTGTCCCATCTCTTATCAGGGGGGCCTTGGACTCTGGAATCCTTTGCTTTTTTTATTTTTTTATTTTATTATTTTATTGTAGGCAGCGGAGAAATGTAAGCTCACTGCTGCCGCTGCTCATTGTTAGTCACTGTTCGAGAGCGTCGGCTAACTGCCGAACATATAAAATGTAAATGTGACCCGCAGTGGCCCTCACTGTGAGATAATCCTCGCTCGCAGCTCCCGTGGAAAAAAAGCGCAGATGTATGTAGTTATGGTTGCACGGGTCAGAACAGTGCTGACCACTGGAGGTGTGAGGGTGGAGGGGGTGGAGAGTTGTTACCACTGGTTAAAAGGACCGTGCGTGCATGTCAGAGGAGTTACAGCTAAACAGGAGGTCGCAGCAGTTTACAGGGAAACCGAGTCTCTTCAGACACTCGTGCTGCTCAGGACAAGTTCTCAGCCGTGTGGATTTTACATGTGAATCCTGAGGCTGAAGTGGAGAATCATAATGGTGCACATCAGTTGGAAATAACACTTTCTATTTCTATTTATTTCTATTTTTAAAGCTCAAACCAACTACCTACAAACCTGCATAGCTTTATTTGTTTGGTAATCCTTTATATTTGAGGTTATTTCTGTCTAAATCCTTTATTAAATAATAATGTAATATGCAATAGAGGTATTGCCTGGTAAAACATGATTACTTCTAATTTAATATTGAGTTAAAACAGTCAAAATGTATGTTTTATTCATCTTAGACACTCTCTGTGTAATGCATTGGGGGTGTAAGTGTATGAACTCAAATCCTCATTGAAAGTGAATTATATAGTTTTTCTGCCATTCAGTAGCTTATAGGACAATTACAGTAAAAAAACAAAAAAACACACACAATCCTTTCACTCCAGTGTGAGGTGCTTTAATTTTATAACGTTCAGCGGGAGAAAAATTAGAAAAGCCAATTTACTTAATCTGTTTTTTTTTTCCTTATGGCACAGACCTGTGTGTAGGTGTTTTGTAACCTATCTCCTGCTGGTGCTCACTGAGGCTGCTCACAGGAAATACATGAGAAGTGTCTGTGTGTGTATTTATCGAAGGCTAAAACATGTGTGAGCACATCTGTTCTGATCATTAACATTATTGTTACGTGACACTATTGATTAATTAAACAAACTTGATCGTCAAATCTGTTAGTTTTGGAAACTGATCTTTCATTTAAGTGTTTTTATTCCATTTTTCTATTGGGCTTCTCAAGATGTGATGACCTGATACTTTTTTGTCTTTTTAAATTGAATATTTTTTAGGGTTTGGATGTTGCTAAGACAAAACCAGGTATCTAAAAACTTCATTCTGTTAGAAATTATAATCAACAGATTCATCCATATTGAAATAAATCCCACAGTTTCTTCCATTTAATATTATTGTTAATATAATTGAGTCTCTGGGAAGGTATGATGGACATTTTTCACTATTTTTCTACCCTGTCAAAGAATAAATAAATATCAACAACTTAATCAACAATGACAAATAAATCCTCAGTTTCAACTGTGATCAACAAAACAACATCTCCGCCATTTTTACTCAACTATGATTTGATTGAATAATAAGTAATCAAGCAGATTCCTTGATAATCAGAATGATAATTTGCTGCTAATCTCAAATGCAGTTTATTTGTTCGCAGGCTGCTGTGACTCGTAAATCTCACAAATTGACAAAGTGATCTCACAGTTTTTAACCAAACCACCTCAGAGTGAGATGTTAAAAAACCTTCAGGCGTCACTTTGCTTCCTGGTGGAACGTCTGAACCCCCCCCCCCCCCACCGCCCTGTGTCAACTAATGAAACGCAAACTTCAGCAGATCATGTGTTGTGTGTAATTCTAATCTACATGTATCAGTAACAATAACCGTGTCAGAAGATGACATAAACAGCTTATCCAGACAGATTGCATTATTGCTCTGCCTCGCCGTGTCCTCGCCCGGATCTGAAGAGCCACTAAACGCGCGCCGGGAGAATCTGCGGTCTCAAATATGTCGTAATATTTTATGGCGTCTTTGGCAATAGAACTTATTAAATTTTTGTACTGCAATGACTGTATATTGCTTTGATAAAAGAGAAAAGTGCACTTGTTGCTTTTATGTTTCCTCCTTGGGAGCAGAGGGTGTTTTGGTGCACGTTTGTGAATCCTAAAATCTGTGGAAAAACAATTCTCCATCGGCGCAGGGCAATTATTGTTCCCTACCTTGAATATTCAGAAACTCTGTCTAATTATACACCCAATTGCTGTGGCCTTAACGTTCGCCCCAGTACCTTGTCTGGCTCTGCAATCTATGAGGCATCTGATGAAAGCAGCGCTCCATGATGCAATCAAAGAGCAAGGCTCATTTCAGAAGTAGTTCAAACAAGAGAGGGAAAACTCTGCATGTTTAGTGGGGCTGGTTCAGGGCAAAACGCGAAAAGTGATTCACAACACATTTACAATTCATCTACTTATTCTTGCATTGCGGCGCGCAATAATTGCAGCGATAAAATGACCACAGCTAATAATCTTTAAGCAAGCATGAGGACATAATGAGGAGGAAGAAAACAGGGGGAACGGCTCTAATACGTGCGGAGGAAGGAAGACGACTGCCTCCGCCGTGAAGTAGAAGCTTAACAAGGAGTCCGCTCGCTGCTGTGAATTAAAACCGGGACATTTTTTTAATCAATAAACACATTATGTGCAGTTTTGCAAGCGTGATGATGTTTATGTCTTTTCTCCGGCCACTTTTCAATAACATCGTAATGAGCAATTTCAGCAATTCGTAGATTAGTCTTATTGTATTAGCTGATAGTATCTTTTTTTATATGCACAGTGCATTAAAACATTATTTTAGTTTTAGTGATAGACATGAAATACTTTTCATTTGCAGCTTAATTTATTCTTCTGGCTTTTATTTGGTAAAAAAAAAGCTGTTTTGTATCTGGACTGGTTTCCTCTGCGGTAATGACGAGCTCTTTGTACATAGTCATGGTTTTTTACTCCCATTTGTGAAGCTACGTTCGAAAGACACTGAACATTTAACTCAGCAAACTGTTTTAAATGGTTCCATCACAAACACAAAACCTTTTCGGTGGAGGTGATAATATGAATTTGGAGAAAGCTGATACGAAACTCTACCACCTCAACCACAAGCATCATTAGCTAAATGAATATGCCCATCTTGAGTTTGTTAAGTGGAAAATGTGCCCTCAGTTAGGTGAGTGCAATCCCAAAACCTATATATATTCTATTTATTGTCAGAGTATTAATTGCATTCGTTATTTGGCAGAAATGCAGACAAGCTCACCCACACAAATCTAAGTTACTGAAGTCCTTTATAAGACTTTGACTTCTTGTACATTCAGCAGACGCAGAACATGATCGTCTCTCTGGAGCCAAAACAAAGTTGTTCAATCGCCTTTTTAGTTATTTTTTGGTCTCCACCGTGTCCTGGGGGGGGGGGGGGCTCGGCTGTGCAGGTCGTACACGTTGGGTTTTTATTGGAGCTGCTGGGAAAAAAAACAGGTCTGCGAGGATGGAGATTTAAACTAAAAGTAAATAATCTGTGTGATTAAAAAAAAAAGAGGCTAAAACACCCTTGTTATTGGCTCATGGGCACAAAGGAACCCTCTTCTATCCCATGTAGTCAAATATAAAATTTAATTAATTTGATTACAAGCCCCTATGATGCGCCACATAGCCGTCACTGTCCATTCAGAAACACACAGTCAACAAAGCCGCGTAATAAAGTTCATTTCCAGCTTCAGCACCCGTCCTCCCAGTCCTCGTTATGTTATTGATATCCATCGTGTCCTTTTGTATATCGTTTCATAATGATGTTAGCGGCCGGGCCGAGTCGTGACCTTCACATATCTTCAGTGTTTACAGCCGGCGCCGTCTCACCCCCGGTGTTAAACGCATTATTCCTCGGTCGCATACATAATCAGAGTGGTGTTTATACAGACAGAGTTCATACAGTATCTGGGTGAAAGGACCTGAATGGAGGTCTGCGATGGAGGGATAAGTCTACTGCTGTGATCTGACTCCCTCTCCGTTGAATAAAAGATTGACAATGGAGGGCTGGGGAGGGCTTGTTGGATGGTTGGGGGTGGGGGGGGGGGGGGATGTATTATTGAATTGGGTGGTGCGATGAAGAGATGGAGAGGCGGAGTCCCAAAAGAAGGTAAAGGGAGTGGTGCAGTGTTGGTCTGCCTTGTCTGTTTGTGTGTGTGTGTGTGTGTGTGTGTGTGTGTGTGTGTGTGTGTGTGTGTGTGTGTGTGTGTGTGTGTATCTTTCTCCTCCGTATCTGTCTCATTGTGTGTGTGTGTGTGTGTGTGTGTGTGTGTGTGTGTGTGTGTTTTCGGTTTGAGCGACATGCAGTGTTTCTATGTGGACGTGCATGTCTGAGTGAATGTGTGTGTGTCCACGTTATATAGGCTCGGAGTTGCAGAGGTATCTCGGCGCTTCTTGCGGAGAGGGGTTGTTTTGAAAGGAGGAGCGTGGGGGTGGTGGTGGTGATGGTGATGGGGGGGGGGGGGGGGGGGGGGGGGGGGGGGGGGGTCGGAGGAGGAGGAGGAGGGGGTGGGGGGGTACGCCGGAGCTGCTTTACAGAGAGATGGATAGGATGGTTTTGAAGGTGCAGAGCGGTGATTGGCAGGCGGGATGATGCGGCCCTGGCTCAGCTGCAGCGCCGAGATGTAGGCTGCGGCTGATTGACAGTCGAGCCGAGCCTGGGAACCGCGGCGCTGGATCGGCCACAAAGAGAGACGGAGGCAGGAGAGAGGACGGGAAGGAGAGAGAGGAGAGAAATTATAGATTTAAACCCCAAGAAAAAAAAACTATATAGCCTTATAACTATTCTGCTGCTGGTGGATAGTTCGACACTGCCATCTATTGTGAACTGTGCTGGTGGCATTCTCACATTTTTCTATTTCTCCCGGTTGACAGTGTGCTAATCAAAGCTTCTGCCTGTTTAACCGGGATTGGGGGAAAGAGGGAAGTGGAGGAGTGCAGAGGGTTGGAAAGACGACAGACAAACAATGAGTGCAGAGAAAAGCACTGGGAGGATGTTTGAGTCTTTATGAGCAGGTACAATATCTCAAACATTTGAATAACAAACATCTGATGCAGACAACAGGGCTTCACTTGTGGCTACTTCTCGACAGTTTCTAAGCCCAAGGTAGCAATTAATGTTGAATTTGATTATTTTTTATTCCCTTAATTGATTTTTGTTAATGAGAAAAATAGTTAAACAACGTCCCAGTATATTTTCCCAGAGCCAAACGTGATAAGTTCAAACCAAACTCCCCCTAAATATTCAAAGTTGTGCTTATCAAACAAACAAACTAATCATCGAAACTGTTCTTTATTATTTTCTATCAATAACTAATTGATTGATTGTTGCAGGACTGAAAGAGATGATATTCAAATGTCTTTAAGCAGTAGATGGATGTTGTTGGAAATCCTCTATAAAATGAAACATGAATCCGTGAGGCCGTGTCAGGTGTTGACTCCATGAATCTGCGTTTTGCTCGTCGTATGTCTTTGCGTCTCCGTCCCCGTGTTGTGAAACTCGGCTCTCTGGCCCTGGACGCAGGCGGCGTCTGAGCGGCGGCCCCGTGGTGAAAACCAGCTTTGTGAAACCGGCGGCACACAGGATTTGATGAGGCTGTTTGACAGTCTGAGGTGCTCGTTTCGTTCTGTGCTAACACAAGAAAGTCTTTGTCTGTCTGTCAGTAAGTTCTGACCTAGAGGTCCACACAGGACTTTTTTTTCTATTCCTCAAACCACCGCCCGCCCGCTTGGTAGGCTGTCCGACCATTACTGCCTGCTCCCGCAGCTCCGCGCTCCCGCTCCTGTCTGCTCCTGCAGATATTCTGAACACTCCCACTCGTAGCAGTGCTTCCCTCTGAAACCCTGTCTGCTCCGTTTTGCAGGAAAAATAAAACACGCGTAGCCCCATGTATGTTCCTGTTCTCAATCGGAAGAAATGCAATTCATCAACAATTTTTAAAAAGCCACTTTTAGAAGCCTGCGTTGAAAATATGACGCAATTCATGTGTTTTTTTACGTTTAAACAAAAGACAGATTTCTGGTGTAAAGAAATAAAAGTTGCATCGTGTCCTTTGTCCTTTGCTGCTTCACTGTATGTTGTTGCCAATAGCAACAGATACAAACAAGACGCTGGACTGTTCAATGTCAGAGAACTGACCTTGTGTGGAGAACTGCACAGTGAATCTGAGGAGAGAGAGCTGAGGGGGTCTAATCACTGCGCCACAGTGGAAAACTAAACTCAAACCAAACTTTATCTGCTCTTTCATTCTGTGGCTCAGGTGTTAAAGCGGGACGGGCACTGTTTCCTGTGGTCGGCGGTTCGATACCTGGCTCCCGTGAACTCGGCATGCACAGGGCTGATGATTTGTTTTAAATATTATTGTTCGGTGTCAAAAATGTGCTTATCGTGCACAGGGCACAGGAAGCCACAGGTTAATATGAAACAGAACCAGAGAGCAGCGCTTACATTCACAGACGATATTAGAAAAATCCCTAAAACAAAGAATATCAGCTTCTTTCAGATTTCACACTCTCACACAGACCTTCAAATTACATAGTTAGGAGAAAAAAAACATTCAAGCAGCGGATTCAGAAGAGTTAAACATTTAACTTTTCCAAGGTTTCCAGCTCTTTCTGTCTTTAGAGACACACAGAGGAAGTTTTATACTAAAAAGTAAAAGACAAAAAAGTTCACTTCTTGTGACTCAATCTGCTGAAGCTTCACATTAGCTTTAGAAAAGAGTTTATTAACAGAACAAAAACTGTGGAATTACAGAATAGTTTCAATGTTTTTTATATCCAACTGAATATATATAAAGATAAAGTCGACATCACATCTCCTCAAAAGTGAAGCCGACTGGTGAACCCCGCCTCCTCCATGTAAGCAGATGGGACATGACACAAACATTTTTTAAACTACACGTCAAATCAATGTTTTGGGGGGTCGGGGCATCATGGATGTTATCAAACTGCATGTGCAACATTTGTGTTCCCCCTCCCATTGCTACTACTTATCTTAACTAATGCAGTTTGCCTAGTTGCCATTTGAAGTTTGATCAAAATGTAAATAAAAAGTAGAACTTTAATCTTACGAAACAAATGTTAAAGGCTTTAATGTCCATTACAGGTTGTGATTTCATTATGTTATAGACTTTCTAACTACAACATTTAAGACAGTGATTTTGCCCAGTTGGTTGTTTAATTGGAGCCAGATGAATCTGTTATTGTCGCCTTGTTGCTGCCGGCGTCTTCTCTTCTGACTGTGTAGTTAGTGAAACCAATCAGAATGGATACCACCAGTCTTATTGATTTAAAGTTGTGCAAAAAGTAAAGTTTCCTTTTGCTTAAACAGATGAATCCGTCTTGTCGAGAGTTGTGGTGATTTCTGAGCTATGCAGATGAAGGCATCTAATTCTAAAGGCTCCAACAATCATTAGAAACAGTCACTTGATCGTGTCTGTAGCTGACAACCTCCTATCGTGTCCCACTAATGTAAAGGGAGGACAGGAGGAAAAAGACATGTCCCTGTCACATGTATTTATCCATTTAGTACCTCATTTTACTGCTTGTAACATATAGAAGAAACTATTAAAACAGATAGTTTCTGTACTTTAAAACAATGGCTGCACCTTCACTACTACAGCAACGTCCCAATCATATATTTTAAGTGCATCCATCATCAATAATGTATTTATTTTATTGTTTAATTTCTTGTACAGTACATTAAACATCTTAGGATGATTAATATTTTAAAAGATTCACTTCCCTTTATGAATGCGTTTAGAAAAAAATCATTCCGGCTGCGAGTCCAGCGCCGACTCTCTCTGCGTTAAAGTGGAAAACAATTTCTAACAATGCCCCCCCCCCCGAGTCACAGAAACAACTGACGCAGTTAAAATGAAGTAGGAGTTTCCCCTGAAAGTGAACAAAAGACAGAACGATGCTTCTCCTGATCAAACCTGGTGATTATTGGTTCGTGACCAACGTGTGTGTTTGCACGGTGCACGTTTTTATCTGAGGCAGCAGCAGCAGCAGCAGCAGCAGGCGGGAGCAGCAGGCGGGAGCAGTGGTGCGGTCGCACTGTTTGACCAGAGAAAAGAGAGACGACCCAACGTGGTTCTTCTGGCTGCCGGGGGAACCGGAGCCCTTTTCCTTTCAATATATAAACCAAGTGACGCTCGCTGGCATGAGGGTGAAGCACTTCGGGAGGAATATGTTAAACAAAAACAACACAGACGACGCCGTGCTTGAAATGTGCCGTTACAATTTGTCTCCTGTGCCGTCACTTCACTCGCACTGAGTCAATTCTGCTCATTGAGTGCTTTCAAACAAAGTGCAGACAACGGAGGACGTGAAGGACAAATAATAATAATAATAATAATACAAAACACTAAATAAAAGAACAGACATCTTTGTTTCTATGAGATAGAATCAGTTTGTTTACATGTTTGTTAACTTAACTAAGAAGGATGTTGGAAAGCAGCACATTAAAGCTTCCTCGCCTCGACGTGTATCTGGAAGGGACGTGAACCCGACCTAGTTTCTATAGCAATAATATCCAGGAGGACCTTTCCTTATTGGGATTATGGGCATGACAGTGAAGCAGTGAGCTATGATGTTTAGCCGCTGGCAGGAGGGCCCATAATTTACCATAAAAAATGTCCTATTAAGGGTTCAGGACTTTTTTTTTCTGTTCTTTTTTTCTCACAAGATGGATGAAACTTTCCTTCATTGTGGATGATTTCAAAAGCACAAAGAAATTAGCAAGAAAAGAACTAAATATACAATTCAACTGCTTTTTTTGAACAGGGTCGTGTTTATGCCTGTTTTCATGGGTCAGACTCCAAACTGACACGGACCAGACTTCATGTAGCACATCATCTGTGTGGAGGGAAACATCTGACATATTGGTATCTGCGTTTATGTTTTCAGATTTGAAAACGTTTATTTGACATATTAGGAGTGTTTATGTTTACATTTTACATTAAAAAAAATCAC
This sequence comes from Hippoglossus hippoglossus, assembly GCF_009819705.1. Classification (NCBI taxonomy): domain Eukaryota; kingdom Metazoa; phylum Chordata; class Actinopteri; order Pleuronectiformes; family Pleuronectidae; genus Hippoglossus; species Hippoglossus hippoglossus. The sequence continues at coordinate 23,432,528 of NC_047160.1, forward strand.
ATTTTCTTAATTGAAGTTCTTTATCTTTAGTTGCAATAATGGTTTCTTTTTATTCATAGTTATTTGACTTCATGGTTAAACTCTAAAATATCAAGCCTCCATTAAATTATATTTATCATCAGGGATTGATAACGACATCTTAGGAATCATTGCCAATTTTTTGAAATATATATAAATATAAATTGTTATGTAGCCTAGATTAAGCAAACACTTTTATTTAGGAGGTTAAGTGTTAATACTACCGATGAAGTTTTTCCCATTTTTCCTCTGCATGTTGCCAGTGAGAGTAACTTTATCTTTACAGTTAGAATTTGTACTCTCTCATTTAAAAAGTGCTCATGTGTACTTATTTAAATTTATTTGACAATCCATATGTGTCGCAACTCCTCCAGTTTTACCTTCTCTTTTGTTTTGGGTACGTTCACATTTCTGAGCACATTTTTAATGCGTCTGCAACATAAATATGCTAATGTGTGTGGAGGCAGGTGTGTAGCAGGGCTGCTGGGTGGTTTGCGATGCTGTATTGTGTTACAGTGTATTGTTGAGACCACATGCTGGCTAGTGTGGGTCATTCGGTGTCTCTGTTCATGGTATTAAACAACCACGGAGAGCAATTATGCAGCAGGAACCCTGTGATTCCTTCCTTTCTCTACAGTTGCAGGGATGTTATGCTGCTGACTCGCAATAAAGGGCTGAAAGATAGTCTCGGTGAGTGTGGCCCCTATATAGCACCAAGCACAGAGGAGGAATATAGCAGCAGTTTTTTTTATTGGAACAGTTTTAATCACCTCTAAATAACTGGTAGCGGAAGCGGGACCTATAGGCAGGCAGGGAAAACCCCAGCAACGCCAGCCCAGCTCACACGGCTCCTACATTCTGCGTTATTAGCAGGAATAAGACGCTGCAGAGAGTCGGGTTGGTTTCCAGGTGGCCTGCATCAGGGTGGGAACCATTTTCGAGCAGCTAACAGGAAGGGGGAACAGCTATCGCAGGGCACCAGCTGTCAGTGAGGATGGGCAGGTCCGCCGACTTCCTGTTTCTCAACACTCTGGGCGCCCCGGAGCAAAACAAAACCAGCTTCCCATTCCAGTCCGAGAAACAATAGATGCCGCAAACATCCCTCCTCTGCTCATATCGTGTGCTCTCCCTCCGTCCTTTCCTTCTTTCTCCATCTCTTCCTCTCCCCCGGCTTCTCCACTGCATCCTTCCCTCTTATCATCTCCCCATTCCTCTGTCCCCTTCTTCTTCAATCACTTGACACCTTCATCGTTTTCCATCTTCGTCTTCCTCTCTCCCTCTACCCTATTTGATTCCTTCATCCTCTTCCTTATTCCCATCCTCTTTCTGTACCTTAACCTCTTTCTTGTGCTGCCTTTCTGCTGGTACCCTCCTCCTCTTTCTCTTTTACTGCAGGTTTAGTAATCTTGCATGATAAAATGCACTAGATTTTGAGTGCTGGTTAAGCTTCTTTCAGACATGCACTGAACTCCGGAGAAGCTCCAAACATTCAGGAGATCCTCCGCAGGATTCACCACGAGCGGTGGGTGTGTTGATGACGTTTCCAACACCAGACAGGCGCAAAAAAAGAAAAACAGAAACCCAAAAGACTGCACTTCCTCTGGAGTTCATGTCTGAAAACGGCCATAGATTGTTAAAGCAGTCAGGAATTTCAATTCAATTTGAATTGCTTTCTGGAAAAATGGAAATAAAAGGTAAACATATATATTTTGTGCAAAAGTCACAATTTGATATGAGTATTTGAAATTCTGTGTAGCACTTTTTCGGGGGGTAAAATACAATTTCTGTTCTCGGTATTTGAGAAACGAATATTGCAGAATAATATTCAGACTTTGGAAATAGTTTCACCTGGAATAAGTTTCCAAATCACTGTGCACCGTACATTTTGTAACGTATGAATTAAACATGAAATTACATCTAAAGGGTCCAGGGACAGTCTCCCCCCCCCCCCCCCCCCCCCCCCCCCCCCCCTCCCATTGAGCTCTCTTACTCTACACATCTACGATTTGTTTTGCTGAGAGGGAACTTGTGAATGTTCCAGTCTTGATGATGAACATGCAGTTCATGAAAAAATGAAGAGTGAAGTGCAACACGAGCTTTTAACAGTGGAACATCCCAGAAAGGTCAACAAAATGGGTCTGAGCGAGCGAGAGGGAGAGAGTGAGGGAGAAAGTTTTATTAATAATGAATAGAGTTTTCATCCACACGCTGGAGAGTAGAGGAAGAATTCCACCTGGGAGAAAACTGGCTCACACACACACACACACACACACACACACACACACACACACACACACACACACACACACACACACACACATACATACACACTGTGGAAGGGAGAGTAAACTCAAGTCGATACACAACACGCAAACACAGCAAGCCAGCGAAAGAAGCACACACATATTCAACTGCACACACACACAGAGCACACATCTGGACTCAAAAACAAAGAAGACGTAGCAAAAAGGTTTGTGTGTGTATAAAACACACACACACACACACACACACACACACACACACACAGTTACGCACGTTCATAATGCAGAGTTATTGACACATGGAGAAATCCATATTTATATATAATACAGTGTGGCGGAGGCCCATCAGTCTCCATAGTCTATGAAAGGGTCTGCACCGCTTTACTTAAGGTATTAAATGTTTATGTGGCACTTTTTCATCCCTCAGTAACCTTTCTTTCCACACACACACACACACACACACACACACACACACACACACACACACACACACACACACACACAGACGCACACACACACAATGGCAGTAGCAGCGTCCCAAATCAGATGGGAAGTTCAGAAAGTCAAAATGAAAAAATGCATCTTGTTTCCTCCTTTTGTATCTACGGCATCTTTTTTGATAAGATAAGAATTACAAGATTTTTTTCCTCATATTGCCAATTTTTCCTCCTCCTCTATTCAAACTTCAAACGCAGTAACAATGAGTTACGTTCTTATGCAGCCATCGACATGTCGTGTAAAGAAATGGATGCAGACTCCGGGTCTCGAAAGTGAAGCCAATGTAGAAATGCCTGAAACCTGTAATCTCTCAAACGACCACCAGTTTCTCTAGAAGTCTGAGAGGATTTATATTGTTTATGAAGTCAGTAAACACTTTCATATGTAGCTAATGGTCTCAAACCCTCAGGAGGTATAGTGTTCTTCCAGTTAAAACCAGTCCTGCCAAACCTTTTTGGCTTGAAACCCCTCAAAATACTTTTCATTACTCGTAGTAGACAAAGTGAATCTTTGCCTCTTGCATTGTTTCATTTGAAACGTTTTTTTAAAGGCTCTGAAGGTTTTGTTCAAAACCTGCATGGGGAAGTGTCCTTGAGCAAAACACTGAGCCCCTGCGCCTCCTCCGTGCAGATGTGCGTGTGAATGGCTGAATGGGAACGTAAAACGCTTTGAGCCGATCGATAGACCAAAGAGAAAAACGCTGTAGAAATGAAGTCCATTTACAATTTTTGTTTGGTGAGCCAAGGTGACGGATTCAGTTCCTTTATAAATCAGCACAGCTTCAAAACAGACGGTTTATTTTCACATCCTCGCAAGTAGAATTATAATTTAGATTTTTTTTCATTCATACACTTTTTATATGTACAGTAATTGCATTCATCCATATTTACATCACTTACTTATACGCATAATGAAGCTTAACAAATATTTGCTCATATATGCATGGATGTATATCTCGTCACATACATTTTTATAAAATGCTATGACTGGTTTCTACATTGAGTTTTTGAGACGACCTTGTTACAGGTTTCAGAAAGTTAACCAATGGCAGCGTTTATTTAACTGATATTGTTTGAAAGATAAGTTAATATTTATGGGGAAATTATTTGTGGCAACTCGTAACTAAAGACTGGAAGATTTTACCGTACCGTTGATTAGCATTCGTGACTATGTTTGAATATATCATATCTTTTTTCTGTTTACAATCAGATTTGGGTCTTTTACGTATATTTTCTCTTTGACATGTTATGTCGTTGCCTTCACCTTTTTCCGGAATGTTGAAGTTATGTTGTTTTGTCTGGACTTCATGGAATTCATGCTTTCAATCTCGTTTATCATCAGATGTTTGATGGATCGCATGTGAGAAACTTGCGAGTCGTAGATTTCGCCGACCCTGAGAATCCATTTCGTTATTTCCTGCCACAACTCAGTCATTTACTCTTTGACTTTCTTAATTTTCGCACTCCGTTGTTTTGAATTCAGCTTGAGGTTTTTAATCTCTCTGCTGTTTCGGGAGATGAGGCTGTGACTCACTGTGTTTTTGTTGTTTTCTTTTGTCCAAATTACTAATGTTGTCTTGCGTGTTTCCCTGTTTATGAACTGTGCATCATTTGTGTCTGTAAAGACTGAACGTGTTTCCATGGTGGTGAATCGATGCTCTGCACAGCAGCTCCGCATTAAAAGCGTTTTTTTTCAATTTGAAGTGGAAAAAAGCAGATAAACAACATTCGGCAGGCAATGAATTGAGGTTGATTTTTCCCAATCGTTGATTTGTTGATTTGTTGCATATGTCTTTCAGCTCTTTATATGAAACTGTCAGGGGTCAGAGGACGTCAGATGAGTGGGTGGATCTTTAACGGCCACGTGTTTCCCCCAGACCACCTCCCAACGTGAGTGAGTGGATCTGAACTGTGTCCTCCAAGCATCCGGGGTGCGTTCACACCTGGGAGCTGTCCACTTTGTGATTGGATCAATCAAGACAGACGTTAACGCCACGTTTTTTAACAGGGTGCTATGGGGACATGTTTTCGATTTTATAGTGGCTTTACTTTAGGGGCTCAGAGGACGCCACATTCAACCTCCTGCCATTAGTCGCATGAATTGATTCATTCTATGTTCAGAAACAACGCCACCCCAAGATCCTTAAAGAATTGGAAACATTGTCTCTTTGTTTTTCATCTTACTCCCACATACACCCGGAAGTGTGTCAAACATAAAACAAAATCGTGCACAAAATGAACTCTCCAGAGGCTGAATATGTGAAGACACTCTGGGAACAAACTCCTCACATGCCCCCTAATAAACAAATTCATCCTGTGTGCATTTGCTTCCTCGACTTCCAGGAATCCCACATCGCCCGACCCCAACCTCCCCCTGTAGGTGAGCTGCTGAGAGCCTGGCAGATATCAGTGTCTCCCTTTAGATCAAGACTCGATTATCAGAGGCCAAACGGTGCGAAGCGATGCTCATTACCAATAATTCAGGCTCACCGGGAGTCAGAGACACACAATGGCTGCGCGTGTGTGTGTGTGTGTGTGTGTGTGTGTGTGTGTGTGTGTGTGTGTGTGTGTGTGAATGTGTGTGTGTGCGTGCGTGTGCGTGCGTGTGTGTGTGTGTGTGTGTGTGTGAGTGTGAGTGTGTGTGTGTGTGTGTGTGTGTGTGTGTGTGTGTGTGTGTGTGTGTGTGTGTGAATGTGTGTGTGTGCGTGCGTGTGTGTGTTAATTGTGTCTTTGAGGATCCTAGATCAAGTGGATATGTCGGGTCGAGCTCTGAACATCCTGCAGCAGTGTGATGCTTTCTCACTTTTGTTCTTTAATATGTGTGATTGGAGTTTGACTCGACTTATTGGAGAATTGATGAGTCTCACCTCTGAGTCGTGGTATTTTTTTTTTTACGGTGTGTTTGGTGGTGCTGGTGGAGGGGGAGGAGGAGGAGGAGGGGGGGGGGGGGTTGTCTTTGTCTCTCCCTCCTCTGCATGTTGTGTCTTCCCTGTGGAGCTGCGCCCTGGGGGTTGGTGCGACTGGGGGGTGCAGGCGGGTTTTGAATTATGGATGGAGGTGAAGAGGGGATGAGGGCTGGCCTCGAAGGGACATACCCCCCCCTCCTCGACCCCCAACTCTTCCCAACCCCCTACCCCCCCCCCTCCTCGACCCCCAACTCTTCCCAACCCCCCCCCCCTCCGTCAACCCTCCCCCATCCTCTCCTTCCCTCAGGCTCCCTCCTCCTCTGCCTAAACAGTCGCCATCCACGCGTGGCGTGAGGTTGGATGAGGGTGACTGGAGACGTGTCTCTCTCCCTCGCTCTCCCTGACTTTCTGCTTTGCCGTTTCTCTTTCCCTCTTGTTACACTTTCGCCCTTATCTCCCCCTCTCTCCCTCTCTCACACTCCCTCCCCCCCCCCAGATTTCAGCCTGGGAAAGTCAAAATGATAGAGGTCCATTCAGGTGAAACTGGTCTGCAGATCCCCAGAGGACAAGACAAAGACATACAGCGGTGGGATTTTATTACACTGTGATTTAACCAGCAGTAATCAGCTGGTGGTCAAACCGCTTCTGAACGCTGGTTGATTTACTGAATCTTCTTTAAAACCTGGAAACCATGATGTTTGACCAACACATAATTGATGCTATAGTATATATGTTCTATTAAGATGATGGGCTAAAATCAAATCATCAACATAACAAAGAAAAATGTACTAAATATGTTAATTTAAGTAAACAATGTGTTTTGTATTCTATGAACTAGCGATAGCAAATAAGTTCTCAACAATATAATGATTGTTTTTCCTGAGATATTTTGGGGCGTTTCACCTTTATTGACATAATAACATATAATGGAGAGAGAGAAACGGGAACGATTTTTTGAATGTCCCATATCTGTAAAAGATTCACTTCTATTATATTTCAGTTATATTCCCTGCATGTGGTCTTGTTTGAGCAGCTGCTGATGGTCAAGGGCAGGTTGTGTTCACAGTTAATGATTTAAAAAACCAACAGTGACTTGAGGCACATGTCAGGTTGAGTTTACTCTTAGTTATCAACCATAATCACAAGCTTTTAACCAAATTGCTGCAAAAATAAATCAATAAAATGGAATCACAAGATACAAATGATACAAAATGCTTATTTATTTTTCTTATATCAAGTGTTATACATGCTTCTTTTGGGGGTTAATCCAACAACCGTCCAAATAAACACAGGTTAATTTCAGTATCGATGTGGAGTCACGACTGACATTCACGACTGCACTGACTCTGCTGCTCGGAGGGAAATGGAATATAAATGATGATACGGACGCTGTGGGAGAACGTATGCAGAGGATTTACTGCTCTGATTCAGCACATCATCTCTCCATCATATACTGTAGTTGGTCAAGCTCTGACCCGTGTGGCCCTTGTTAAAATATTGATGGTGTTGAAATTAAACCAAAAGCTGCTCCGGACTGTGATGATGCAGCATAAACCTGCTCCTGATTCTCCTCTTCTTTCATATCGAGGCTTTCGGAATCGTGTCTGCGGTCGAATATCACAGTTTGAGTGACAATAACTTCGATAGCGGGGGACCTCTAAAAAGTCCGGTCTCACAGTATTAAAGGAGGACGGCTGCTCGCTTTGCCACCAGGCCGCAGCCCTCCGCTCGGAGAGGTAATTTTGAACTGTATGTGAACAGTGGTTTCCAGCATCTGAAACGAAGCAGCGTCTTAATGACGTGCTTCGGCTCATGTGCTTGGACAGTTGTGCAGAAGTTTTTTTTAATGAAATCTATTATTGTTTTTCATTGCAGGGGCAGTGGTGGTGGTGGTGGGGGGGGGGGGGTTACCTCGCATAAGTAGAAAACAGCAGCCCCCCCCAAAATGACAGGAAATACAGAGAGAGAGAGGGAGAGAGGGAGGGAGAGGGAGAGAGTGAGGGAGAGATTGAATTAAAGTTTTATGACTGATGAATATTTCATGTTCTGGGCAGTGATTCCCACATTCTGGTGTGTGTTTGTGCAAGTGTGTGTGTGTGTGTGTGTGTGTGTGTGTGTGTGTGTGTGTGTGTGTGTGCACTTATACGCACAGGCTCCAGTATATGTGTCCTTCCTGTAGAATATATGCAGGCTGTTTTTAACCCGTTCTCTTCAGTATGAGGAGAGGAGAGCTACTGTAAAGTGTTTGTTGTCAACATGTAAACTCACACTGGACTTAAAGGACGTTAAAGGAGAGGCTCAGGTTTCAGACTGAATACAACATCCACCATGTTGTTGGCCATGTTTACTCTGAGGGGGGGTCTCTGGCTCCTGTTCCTCTTTTCCACACTGTTCCAGCGTGGATATGGAAAATGATCTGTATTCATATGAAGCGCTTTACAGTACAGTGCATATATATGGGCAGCACTTTTTCTACGAGGGGCAATTCGGGGGTTCAGTGTCTTGCCCAAGGACACTTCGGTGTGCAGATGACGACCCGCTCTACCCCCTCAGCCGCAGCCGCCCCGATACATCTCAAATATCAAAATCCGCAGTCTCTCTTGTGCTCAGTGAAAACAAGGACACGCCATCACCCTGAGTTAACTGAATCAACTGGGTTTCATCGTTCTAAAATATCCGTAACTTTTAAAGATAACCTCCTTATTTTGCCGAAGCTTAATTGATGGTTGACATAAGTTTTGAATGGTAGAATCCCTCCATAGAAACCTATGGCTGCTGCATCACACAACGCTGAAGGGCTGTGTTGTTGAGATGCAACAGTTGCTCAGTTAACTCATTAATTAACAAACAGCTATGTTGAGAATCCAGTTGGTTTCTTTAAGTTATAATAAACTTTAGACTTTGGATTCTTCTGGAATATTATTCGTAAAACCCTGGCAACACTTGGATCGAAACCCTGAAACCCCTGGAAAAAACACTGTTTCTACCACCGTGACTGAACAACTTTCTGAATATCATCTTCTCTCTAAATAATTTCTACCAGCACCAGAAGCTTCTGGGAGTAAACACAAGAAGCTGAGGCTGACCAATCACAGTTCACCGAGTTATTCCCTCGTCGGCCACAGCTCTGACAGGGTGACGTTTCAGGTGAGCTACTTCTGAGCTAGTGGCTATAACCAAAATCTCAATATATAGATGGACAACATGACCGTTCCCTAAAAATCAAGTATCTTGATTGCCCCCTGGTGGCTGACTCCAGTATAGTTCATAAACCCTGCCTTCTCCATGTTAATGAATAGGACGTGGACCAAAACTGAAAAACGTTAAAATACATCTTTAATTAACCTTTCCCAAAGACGGTTTCTGTCATTTTAAGTGTTCATTATTTAATGCTATGAAAACAGACTTAGACATCATGACTTATATTTAGTTTGAGAATCATTTTAGGACGGAATGACGACTGGATTTTTTTTCATGGTGCAATAAATATAAATACTCTCTCTCTCTCTCTCTCTCTCTCTCTCTCTCTCTCTCTCCCTTTCTTGAGCGTGTTGTCAGTTTGTTCTCTCGCCGGCATCTTACCCGCGTCCTCTGTGAAGCACCGTGCCGTCTCAACAGTTAACTTGAGTTGACTTAATTAGTTTGCCAATGATCTAATACCCCTCCCTGTTGACCCAGTAATGGTAGCTCATGATGGGTATTTAGATGGAGATATGAGTCGATGAAGACAGACATTTGTTTGCCAAGTACTGCGGGCTAGCTCCCAGATCAATATGTCAGCCTGGTTTTCATCCGTGCATCTCTTCTCGCACCGATCAACAGTAGCTTACACCGAGGGGCTAATAATCGATTTCAATAGTATTTTTAGCTTAGCTTATTGATTGCAGCGCATACTGTAGGAGGGAGTGAGCACTGGTTTGTACACACGTCACAGGTTGAAAAAAAAAAAAGAGAAATCAATATTACCTATCTGAGGTTTATCTGCTCGTATCTGCAGGTCCCACAATCTGTTTGCTTTATCCGAACCCTATGTTTGGGTTATGAGGCGGGTGTACGTGGAGGGACGGAGTTAGTTTGTTAAGGTAGAACAAGTCACTCGTTTTTTAAACGCTTGGGACTGGATTCACCTGGGAGACGGCTGAATGTCTTCAAATGTAAAAAAAAACAAGTGTTAAGGACGAAGAACGTCCGCTGGGGAAAAACACGAGACGGTGAAGTGTTCAGATCCCAAATGTCTGCTCATGTTCGCTCTGTATTCAGCTTGACATGACATCATGTGTTTTTTACAACATAATGCATCCGTACAATACATCATCATAACTTAACATAACGTGACACAAAATAGGGTTATTATGGGAAAAAGATATCATCTCTGGAGAACATTTGTTTTAACTGTTTCATTATTAATTATAATGACTTTTTTTATCTCTTATTTTATGTCCCAAGGTGATTACTGTAATGTGAGTGTTTTCTTTTTTTTTGTTCCTGTGTGAGGATACAAACAAATAAGCTTCGTTAAAATGTCAAAAAGATATTGAATCTTTAGGATAAAATATTATGGATTTATTTCTTAAAAACCCAGTATTTTAATGTCTGGCTTCCTGAGCATCTTTTTTTAAAATATTGGATTTATTAATTATTGATTACTTCACTATAATGTAAATGTAATGCCACTGTATATTATTATACTCAAACATTGCAATTATGTATAAGAGTTATTTTACATAGGTTATAACTGAAGAAAGATGAGGAAACCTGAAAAAAACTGTAAATATGTATATATGTATATCAAATACATTAGATGTAACATAGGTAAATATGAATATGAAGTTGTAGACTGTAGAAATTATGTTTTTTTAAAAGTCAATATTTGAGTTAAGAGGATTTTTTTAACCAATTAGATTAAAGAAATTGAATTATGTTTAAATTCTCTGATTTAGCCAAAAACAATCGCTCACATTTGCTTTTAAACTTGCTTCCTTATTAAAATCCCAGAAAACTTGTTATATCCTGATACATACTGATACACATATTAAATAAATATATTATTATTTCATCAATATCACCTGTTCCTTATTCAAATAGGGAATTGAAACTGTATCCACATGAAGAACTACAGCCCCAGTCTTAGCAACATTAGCACCTTGATTTGTTTCCCATGAAGCCACACAGGGAATTGAGTCTCTCCCATTGTAAATGTTTGTGTCCTCTTTCCACTGAGCCACACAGGGAATTGAACCCCTAACCTTGTAAGTGCCTTGTCCTACTGTCTGATTTATATTTGCCAGATGCACGCATTATGGATCATCCACCATTTCTTCTTGCTCTCCCCGCCCTCGTTTCCGTCCCTTTTCTCTTCTGCACTGCAGAGAACTGCATTTGCTGCATAATCGCCCACCGAGTATCTCCTGACTTTCTCGCCTCTCTTTTTTTTTTTCTTATTCCACCCCCCCTCGCTTTTTTTTTCTTTTAATTTGGCTCCATTCTGCCAGCTGTACTTCACAAGTATGCGGTTTTAATCATCACCTAGCTTGGACGGGTTGGACGAACGGCGCTGACAAGTCTGAGTGGTCTGGGTTTGACTAGTCTCATTCCAAATTGAGATAATGTCAGTCAGAAAAAAAAGAAACCCGACAGCATCTTTTCATGCACAAAATGATTGATGGCACAAAATTAGACACAAATGGTGGTACTTTTCAAAGGGTAGAAGTAGCTTTAATCTGCGGCTCACAAAATGATTACCCTTCAACACGGTAGATTGTCTATATTTTGCAGATATTGAATGATGAACTTTAAGTAATGACTTCCAGGTAATGACTTTCCTTTGGAGCAAAACTCCTTTTGTGTTGGCCGCCACTTTGCGGGTGTTTAGTGACAGCCTGCTAAACACTCTCTCTGTTATACCTATTATTATTTCAACCGGCCGTGAATCCAGCCTTCTACTATATCAACTTCCTGTGGATGTTGGTGACGGGTTCAATCTGGAAGTTTGGAGCTGCAGAACCACAGTATTTTACTCTTCCCGGGCCACATTGACACATTTGACATGAAGTTAAGGCTACATCCACAATACTAAGTTTCTAGTTTGAAAATACATCAACTCTGCTACAGATACTTCTGGCGTCTTTTTCGGTCATGGTCATATCACATGACCATCATCCAAAAGAAAACCACCAGCATCAGACTCGGCTAAACCAGTTCAGATGGATAATCAACTCCGAGTGTTTCTGACCCTGTTGTCTTTGCTAACAGCTAAATTCTGCATTTTACAATGGTACAACTTTTTACATGTGTAGGAGACGAGCTATTGTTCTCTGCAACAATTCTACAGCCAACGACCACATGCTTCCTGCCACACGCATGTGCAGTGTATGTGAGCGGTCACATGGTTTGCGTTTTCAGGCGTGTTAGGATATGGACGAGGGATTAAAACTGATACAGAACCAAAACACTGGTGTGGGCAGAGGTCGTTTTAGTTTGAAAACACCGTGGTCAAATGAAAAACGTAGTAGCAGTTGTATAGATGGTGGAATATGTGCCTTGCTTATGGGCTTTTGGATCAGTCACATCTGTAAATGGACACACGGACATCATAAAGAGTGGCCCAACAATCTTTCTGTTTATTTATTCATTCTACTTCTTTCTCCTTTCATGGTGATAAAGCAGTGATTTCTTTGTATATGGTCTATACACGAAGTAATTGTAATAATTGGGTTTCAGTTTAAACAGTCGTGAATGGTCAGTGTCTTTACCCAGGAGGGATGGAGGAGGTGAAGCTGGAGTTCACTCATGTTTTCTGGCACATCTCCGTCTGTTTGTCTTTGTTCATGTATGTGGGTGTGCATATAGTTTACCTATGGCTACATCTGTCCTCCCAGCCAGGGATGTAGCTCCCTTACTCCCTGGGCGCATCATTACTGTACATGTGTATGTTGAACGTGTGAGTTTCTATATATATGTGTGTGTGTGTGTGTGTGTGTGTGTGTTGGTATGACTGTGGTAGTGGACAGACGTTGTATAGATCTTCTGCTCTGCTCTATGAAACACTTACAAGCACAGGCAGAATCACTTAGACTGACAGCGTGTGCAGTAACACACACTGAGAATCACAGGAGCGAGTGCATGTGGAGTAAAAAGCTTTGCATGTATATAATATAGTTTATTGTAGTGGAGATAAACCACTCGCTCCACCTCCTGCACCTCCTGAGCCAAAAAGGAGCAGAGTCGAATCACCTCCTGAGCCAATAAGGAGCAGAGTCGAATCAATATACATTTTTTAACGCTGATACCAATACTGATATTAGAGAATACAAAAATACCATAAAGAAATAGCAGCAGATATATGATATGTGTGTATAAATATTTGCCAATGATTCCTAAGATGTCGTTATCAAATCCTTATGATAGATAAATATAATTAAAGCTTCATATTTTACAGTTTAACCATAAATAAGTCGACATAGAATGAAAATCACAATTACAACCAAATATATAGAACTTGAATTGAGAAAATACACTTTTTTACCATTAAATGTAAACACACATGCACACTTTTCTGCTCTGTTTATACTGTAAAATAAAGGTTTTCATATCAGTCGCCGTTATTAGTGTCAAAATCTGGATCCTAAATACAGACAGTCTCTGAAACTGAAACTGTCGTAGCCATCAAAGTGGCAGCGCTACTGAAATATTGAAAGAGCCGGTCCTAACAGTTTAGAAATATTGTCTGTGCATCAGCCAGTCAGTCTGTTTATATTCTATATTTTCCTCACAATAAACAAGTTGCACAAAACAACAATGAAATGATCCCGTAACAATTATTTTGCGAGTTTTTCAAATCCCGACGTATTCTCTCCTTTGTGCGTTCCGGCTCCTTTGTTGTTCGATGCCATTAAAAACTCATCAGTGAGTCACACTGTTGCTCCGTGTGACCTGTTCTCTCATTACTATGAAAATGGGAACTGTAGTTTTATTTTTACTCAAACCTAAATACAACATCCTACCAGATCACCGGATGTGTATGAATCTGCAGCTGAAAATAGTTCCAAATGCACAATTTAGCCCATTTTTTGTTATGTCCGCTAATAACTCCACTTGACACCTGCTTAAGTAAATTATTTTGCCTTTTTTCAAAAGAGAAATCATTGGTTTGTGACTTGTTTTGGATCCAGTGACTCAGAAGTCAGAAAGTATCGAGAGACGTACTAATGCATTGTGGGTTTTTCAAGTTTTAATGGCATTCGAATAACGGTAGTTTTATACTTTAAATTATTTATATAACGTGTTTATCTCGAACATGAGCACATGCATCTGTGCATATTGTTAGTTGTTGGGTCCACGTGTAGGTGTGCACGTCCATTAGGGGGAGATGAAGGCTCCACTTGAATACGTGTAGCTGCCCGTGTGGAACGTGTGTGTGTGTGTGTGCACCAGCCAGCGGCCCGTCTTTCTTCTGATGCCCCGCGCTCGCTTCGGAGCAGAGAAACCGCGCTCGCCGTCTCGCTGGCTGACGCTGTTGGCAGGAGTCCTGGGGACCGACAGGGGGGAAACAATCCCGACAAAGTGGCATGAATTAATGTGACTAATTAATACCATGGTAATTATTTGTAAATTGCATGTTTGGGGTAACACGTTACTTGAGAGGCATATGCTCCTTGTCGTGTTCGCCCCCCCAAACGAGGGCCAGCTAATCTGGATCTCTGTGGAGCGCCCGGCGACTGAAGACGGGCCAATCAGCACAGTGCAGGAAACAGACACAGGGAAAGAAAGCGGGAGAGAGAAGTAGGGGGGGGAGGTAAAGAGGAAAGAAAAATAAGTAACAGCCCCAACTGAATGTTTCATCTCACGCGGGATCCGTGTGAGTTCTCTGTCCCTCTGCAGTTGTGTGTCTGAAGTTGTGTTTGGCTCGTTGCTCGGTTGGTGTGAAATCTTTCTGCCCATTAACACAGAAATAATAGACTTTTCAGCGTGGCTCTACAACGCGGGGCCTCCTTTTAGCGCCGGAGTGAAAGATTCTGCCGGAAATGTTCTCACCGTGGAGCTTCGCCCGTCCGCACTTCACACGTCTTCCACGTCGTCTTGTATTTTATTTTTAAACAGCGTCGTTTATTGTGTTGTTAGTGTGGAGCTTGTGTGTCTCCGACTGGCTGAGTGGCAGCAGCAGTTTCTGCTTCTCCTCTCTGGACTGAACATTGTTGTGTTCTGATGAAAATCTGGCGGATTGATCAATTAGAATCTAATTGATTAATTGGCTGATTTCTTCAAATTAGTAGATCATCAGCAGAAAGAAAAACGTTTTAATTTAATTAAAATGTTAGATTTTTCAGAGGTTCTCAATAAGTTTGATGTTCAGCTGGACCAACCGAACAATATGAAGATATCGAATTTCATTTTTTTCAGGGCTAGTGATTCTTTTCATCGATTACCTGGACGACAACTGTTCTTAAATATTTGATTAATCATTCAATAAATCATGATGTCGCATGTGACTTATTTTATTATTCAGAAGTTTCAAACCTAAAGATATTTACTATTCACAATGACATAAAACAGATTCAACAGAAGGTTTTCCCATTTGAGAAGCTGGACACTTTATTATTTGACATGTCTGCATCCCTGCTTGATTTTACAACCACAAAAGATCAATCCACCCAAGAACATATTGACTTTTGTTGGTAGACTATGAATCTATTAATTATATTTACCAAGTGTGTGATGGGTATTTTTCTTTAAGTTTGCAGACGTACAGTCGGTCCACGTATCACCAAGGCAAAACCTACAGTGACACACAAAACAAAATGTAGATCCATATGTGTATATCCATTAAAGACATGAGGGACAGACCCACTCTTTATTATCACGGTTCTTTATTTGACTCGACTGAGAGATGCTGGTGATATTGGATCATTTCAGGATGTGACAGAGCTGAAGCAAACAGAGCAGAAGTTTAACTGTAGTATCAGTACAGTTCATTCTAAGGGGAACATGCCCATTGAAGTTGAGGAGACATATCAAGTAGATCATTTATTTCCTGCATTTCATTCGTAATATCGAACTTTGTCCTGTGAACCATCCTGTCACTTTGTATTTGTCGCTTGATGGAAGTTAAGGGTTTTATCTTTGTCTCTAAAATATAATCTATAATCTATCTGTCTAACCTCAGGAAAACTTAAGATTAATTCAGACTTAATAAAACCTAGAAGACAAAACATTTTTTTTTACCTTAAACCTTTAAATATTTGAATATTTAATTTGAATTAATCGATCATTTTTCCGACGAGATAAAACTGTATTTCACCCCATCACTGTAGTAATGTTCTTAAAAGACATGGAGGCCTGCTGTCACGGGTACAACCCCCCCCCCCCCCCCCCCCCCGTTGCTGACTGGAAGCTAGTGAGTCAAAGTGTTTGCTAACGTTATAAATAGACGATGTAGAGCGTAGAAAATGTTTTAACCTCAGAAACTTTATGAGCAGAAACTCTTTGCTTGAACTGAGGCAGGACTTGCGTGAGCATCGGCCACTGTAACATGTTTATCTATTACACTGTCACCCCGGGCTCCTCACGCCGCGTTTTCTTTTACACAGTTTGGATTAAGGAGACGCAACCGAAACTCCTGCGTTGGGGGGTGGGGTGGGGGAGAGGCAGACCTGCATATCACCTGAGCACCCCCCCCCCCCCCCCCCCCCCCCCCCCCCCCTCTCTCTCTCTCTCTCTCTCTCTCTCTCTCTCTCTCTCTCTCCTGCTGTCTCACCCCCTCGCTCACTCATTCTCCCCCCGTCAGCGAGTCCTCGTTCCCTCCATTGACAAGCTTATTTTTTTTATTCATCTTCCCTCCTGGTTTCTCCCTCCTTCTCTCCCTTTTTTCATCCCTCGCTCGTTTCTTCGTCCCCCCCCCCCCCCCATCCCAATCCCCTCCACCACCTCCCTCCACCCTCCCCCTCGTCTCCTCAGAGCTTCTCCGCATTAGCAGTCAGCTCCACTCCTAGACGTACTTTGTTTTTCAACCGTGGTGGAGACCGAGCGAGCGAGCGAGGGAGGGAGGGAGGGAGCAAGATACAGAGAGAAAGAGAGAGAGAGAGGGAGTGTGGTGCAAGTAATAAAGGGAGAGAGAGAGAGAGAGAGAGAGAGAGAGAGAGAGAGGGAGAGAGCATCATTTAGACAGTCATCCACAGCAAGCGGACCCTGCAGCTCAGCCTCCCTCCCTCCTCTCCTTCCCTCAGCCACTGCTCACGATGCCAAACATTGTATGTGTTATTTAGTCATGCCTGACTTTATCGAATTTGAAAAACATGCCAGTCACGGGTACACCCCCCCCACCCTCCATCCTCTGCACCCGACTGCCAGCATCACCCTCATCCCTCTCTCTCTCTCTCTCTCTCTCTCTCTCTCTCTCTCTCTCTCTCTCTTGATTGAGACTCCACCATCTAGGTCTGACCTCAAGAGCCTCTCGAGCCACTGTCTTTGGGGACATTTCACTTCTAAATGAAGTTTTATTCCCAGGCTTCATCCCCCTTTCCTCCTCCTCCTCCTCCTCCTCTTCCTCCTCCTCCTCCTCCTCCTCTCCCTGCTCCACACACACACACACACACCTCCTCATGACCACCCACCCACCCTGGGGGAAGGGGAGAACGAGCATAATTCTAGCCAACAGAGTGTTGACTCTAAGATGGATTATTTCTGCTTGAAATCAGAGGCCATGTGCTGCTGGATAATGTGGCTGTCCCGATTTTTTTTTTTTTTCCAGCAGTGCTCTAATGATGGAGATTTGACGGGCAGGAAAATGCAGAGGAACAGAGAGCCTTGTTCCACTAGGCGAGGAACGAGAGGCTAAAGGAAATCCCAGCATGCTCGCCTTCGTAATCCCAAAGTCAGGATTTGTGCTTGTTTTGTTTTTCGCTGTTATTTAACAGTGAGGCGTAGCTCAGTGGGTAGACCGGGTCACTAACACTCGGCGGGATTAGAGGTTTGATTCCCAGTTATAGCGCTGATGCTTAAAAAAGAAACAAAGGACTAGAGGAAAGTCTTTAGTTTTAGGGTTTCTTACAGTGATTCTCAACCTTTTTCTGACCCGACGTCCTCCAAAGCCCTGTCAGACAAGATCAAGTACTCCAGCAAGGTGTCGTAATTCAAAATTCATCTGGTTTTAAACCCATATTTTGCACTTTTCACCTGTGATGGTGCTGGTTGCAGCTTTTCTTTCTGAAACTGTAAACGTGACTTTGCAGTAATAGAGACGGTGCAAATAAAGAGGAGGACTAAGTCCACGGAACCTGAAGCTGCTCCACCGCTGCTGCACAAACAGCTGTTCACTTGTCAGAGAGGAAGCTCGATTCAGTACGAAGAACCTGGACTTGGAGAATCGGTTTGCGCTAAGTTGTTACGTGTCATTTACATTGATGAATCTCAGCCGCCGCTGCCGATCACCTGTTAATTCAAAGTAACAGAAATTTCTAGAATTATCAGATAAATGGATATAAATGGATATTGTTACAGTTATTTTAACGGAAGACACAGTGATCGTGGAATAGTTTATATTTTAGATGAGGCTCTTCATTTTTTCAGTCGGGTCGGTAAAGTCTTGACTTCCTGGCAGAGGCGGATGTTTCACTACTACTTTAAACTGTTATTCACCTTTTCTGCTCACACTCACTCTCTCAAATGCAGCATGTGGAGTGAAAGTGATCAGGTCGGTGCGATTGTGCAGCAGCTTCGTAGTTTAGTGTTTTTTATTAAGATAAATCCTCCTGAACACAAATATTTAGATGTATTACAGAAAAAACAAGACAAATCAGAATCATTTGTTCAAATGAGCCGAGCTTCTCCACAATCCCTTAATGCCAGAGTTCTCCCATGGGTCCAGGTGCACCTCAGGTTGGGACTCACAGCGTCAGACTGACATTCAGCACCGCATAGAACAACACACATCAGCAAAAAAGGAATCACACAACAAAGAAGTTGTACCTGGCTCCGATTTAGCAGAATGAAATGTGACAACATCTGTCAAGGTGCTGCATTGGCAGCAGCACACTCACGGTCACTGCGTCAAAAAAAATAAAAAAAAGCTGCTTCCAGTTAGACTTACCGAAGTTGTTCAGTCCTGTCTCGTGGTGTAATAAACCACTGTGCAGTGTTTTGGCATCTAACAGTCCTGCAAACTCACAGACCTCCTGAATTGCATTTTATTGTCTCCCTGAAGCAGCAGCATGTCCCCAGCAACCCATTTTCAAAGCAGGGTTGTTTCTTTTGTCCTTCTAACATATTATATAATCACTGTATCTCGCTGTTGTCCTGAGAAACAAGGGACCTCGGTGTACTGTTACTGTAAACAGTGTTTTGTTACAGTGTCAGGTGATCTCTGTGGAGGCTGTCCATAAGATGTGTGGACGTAAAGTTAAGATATGACACTCAGAGCCCAAATAATCCTAAATATGTATGTAAAGTTGTTTTAGTTCCATGGATTATTTCCTGAGAAAGTGACAGAAATGTTGAGGAAGTGATAGAAACGCTGCAGAAAAAAGAGATGTGGGTAAAACACAACCTCCTTGGTGGAGGGAATGATATTTAAAAAGAAGACTCGGATAAAACGGGACATGGAAAGTTTTCAGCCAGAAGTAAAAAAAAAAACGCCAGTTACAGTCCAGACGGTTGCTGGTTCAGATCCCCTGTGCATTAGAGTGAATGAGTAGCACTTTCCCCTCCAGTAACTTCTGGCCCTGCCCTTGAGCAAGTCAACTCGCTCATGTGGAACTGCCCAGTGATATTTGGATGAAGCCAGCGGTTGCACTGCAGCTCAAAGGCGTGTGTGTCTGTGTGTGTGTGTGTGTGTGTGTGTGTGTGTGTGTGTGTGTGTGTGTGTGTGTGTGTGTGTGTGTGTGTGTGTGTGTGTGTGTGTGTGTGTGTGTGTGTGTGTGTGTGTGTGTGTGTGTGTGAGGCAGGCTGGAGCTGAAAATGAGTGTGTTTGTGTGTTCAGCAGAAATCCTAAAGCCGTAGAAATAAAAAAAACAAGGTCTTTAAGGGAGGATGTCCTGCAGGATGAGGTTTGGAGACGGTATGAGTTGTTCTGCTCAGCCGCTCGACCAGAAGCACAAACTGTAATATTGAGCTCTGCAGTTACAGGAAGAGGTTTAATATGTTTTTGTCTCGTATAAAAGCTGTTTGACGCAGCTGCTGCTCTGCTGCTGATGCTGATGCTGTACAATCCCTGATCTACATATGCAGTTGTGCACTAAACACAATCTTTCATTATATTCTTAAATACGATGCATTAACACCTCGTTTTCTCTTTGGACTGAAATAAAGCGGTGACAACACGACTAAATTAAATAAGTCACAATCTAGTCTTTAGACTGGAGGAAGCCAGAGAACCCGGAGAAAAGTCAGACACAGGGCGAACTTGCAAACTCAACACAAATTGTGCTAACAACAAAGTTTTGTTGGTTTAGTTGTTCACGATAATCCAACCACAGCCTCTGACCAGTCGGTGCCGCACTGGAACCAGTTGTCCCTGCTGTCGAAACACAAAGAACTGGTTCGAGCTCAGGAACTGGCTCCGAACCGGTCCTGGAACTATACCTAGATGGAAAGGTGGTAACACAAAGACCCCCGCCCAGTCTGAAACTACCAGGAATCTGCATTCTGTGAGGTGCTATCCCACTGTACCACTGTACCACTGTGCCACTGTACCACTGTGCCGCCCTGACACAATGAATCACTTTCTAGAATAAGGTGACTGAATCTTGGGAGATTTCTCAGTTTACACTCTTGTTAACAGAGTATTCTTTAATTTAAAGCACCTCAAGTTGATTTTTTTTGTAGATATCATGAATCTCTTGTCTATTATTAAATAACTGAACTTGCTTCCATCAACTGAACTTCCTTCCATCTCTGGTGGGTAGAGAGCGTTGCTAGATTTCCGGTTCTTAGTTACGAGGTGCAGTGGGATTTTCACAGAGGTAAAGAAGCTGTAAAGCTCAAATTTAAAAGCCGATGGTGTTGAAGTTGCCGAAGGAAAGACGCTCACAAAACCCTTGATGAGCCAAATTAAATACTGTTAATGTTTTCATCAACAAAAAAACATTATTTCATACTAAAAAGTATTCATCACAGTGCATCCATAATGTGATGGGGAACTTAGCCTCTCTCTGTGTATCATCCATCCTTCCTCTTGAAGCCAGCTAACACAGTAGAGATGGAAACCAGACGAAGCCCGAGGGCGATAAAACACCGAAGACAATCTCTCCCTCCCTGACTCCTCCTCCGGTTTTCATCATGCAGCCTCTTCATTGTCTCTTTAGGCTCCTGCAGAAAGTTTGCTCTGCAGAAGTTGTCCATCTTAATAATTCAGTTTAATACCTGAAACTCAGTCGTGGAGTCGTATTATTCTGAAGAATGTGTGAGAATATGCTCCGATTTGAAAGTGAGTGTGTTTGTATGAAGTGTCGGAGGAAGTGGATCGAGAGGCTGGAATTCTTGATGCTGTCGGTTGTTTTAAGAAAATCTTTAATCTTGGAAAGAAGTGAATTTACCTCCCTGCGCTGGAAAAAATGTATTTGACACTTGTTTCAAGGAAAAATCAGACTCAATCTCAGAATAAAGTTTTTTTTGTACTTCTTTCCTGAAGGCAGCTCAGTGTTCGGTCCTCGGGCGATCGATGGGCTTCAGGACAATCCAATAGTTTGTGTGAATCTGTTATGTGCCTGTTGCATTGAGGGTCTGGGTTCATGAAATAACCCGGATCATGAGGGCGGCTGCTAATCAATAACACACATTTAACAACAAGTTCATCTAGATTACATAACAGCCCTGCTTAAAATGATTTGGTGGTGAGATTATTGTTTTTTAACGGCCGAAAATGTCTGAACCAGTATGTTCCCGCAATTACAGTTGGACATATTGGATCATGCACCGTACCCACAATGCTTTGCAAATTGCGGTAACTAACTGTGCAGATGTTTAAAGTTTTTCCGACAGGAAAAAACAGAAATATCTTTGCTCTCAAATATTTGAATTTCAATCCCGTCCGTTTGAACATCTGATCAGTTTATGCCAATATAATGTTTATCTTGATTAATTAATCTGAAGCAGTTCTCCTTGTTGTGCAGTTTCTGTTCTTTCTCATTTTCGTTGACTTAAATTTAACTTAAATATGATATAAGTGTAATTATTAGGTATTAAATGCAACAAATTAGCTTTTGTAGAAGTTTAATGCTGCAATTGAAAGAATGTGAATTATTATTGGTTGTTCTCTACTCAGTACTTAATATCCTTTACCCTTTAAGGGTTTTTAGAACTGTCCAATGTTAGGGACTGAACTCTTCCACCGAATCTCCTCAGATTCATATTCATTCGTTTTTTTTTTTTTCTTTGTTTGAACTGTTCTGGATTTCACAGTTTTGCCAATTTAATTAAAAGGAAAGTGTTTGTACAACTCTCGTGTTAAAGTAGCATTTAACATTTGAGACATTCGACTTCACATGTTGATTAAAAAAGGTGATTTAGAAAATGTGTGTTTACTTAAAACTTGACTTTCCTCCAAAGAGAAATATTCCTTATTTTTTGGGAAGTGTGTAATTTCACTTTCTTGCCCAAAAAGAGAATGATTTTGACTTTATTCTCAACATTTCAAATATATTCTTGAGATCCCATCTTTTCTCTCCTCACTCCAACTTTTTTTTCCCAATATTTAAACTTTTATTGCTCTGAATTAGTTCGACATTGAAACATTTCAACTATATTTTTGACATTTCAACATAAATTCTCGACATTTTGACATGTCTTTCTTGGCATTCCGACATTATTTTTGGTATTTTAACATTTTAACTTGATTTTCGAAATGCAAAAATAAATAAATCTCATGCTCATGACCTCATATGCTTCCATACACGTGTCATACTGGCACCAGTAGCAATAATTTGAAACACCATACAGATGTAAATCTTAGCAGTAGCATTAGCAGCCTGTAGCTATAACCAGCAGCAGCAGTATCGGTCTTATATCAGTGGCAGTTTTTGAAGCTGTCACCCTCTCCTCTCCTATGTGTTGGCCACTAAGCCCAGTGTCCCCTCTCCACATCATTTCACATGTGCTCTCCTATATTTAGCAGCTGTGCCCTCTCCTTTGTCTCCCCGCAGCGATCGGCCGGACGCTGATCCCACGATACTTCAGCACGGTGTTCGAGGGAGGGGTCAGCGAGCTCCACTACATCCTCAAACACTCCAAGGAGTCCTTCCACAATTCCTGCATCACCCTGGACTGTGATCAGTGCACCATGGT
Organism: Hippoglossus hippoglossus; assembly: GCF_009819705.1. Classification (NCBI taxonomy): domain Eukaryota; kingdom Metazoa; phylum Chordata; class Actinopteri; order Pleuronectiformes; family Pleuronectidae; genus Hippoglossus; species Hippoglossus hippoglossus. Next base: position 23,455,484 of record NC_047160.1, read on the forward strand.
CACCCAGCACGGGAAGCCAATGTTTACAAAGGTAACACCTGACCCCTCCGCGCGTCTCCCACCATGAATAATTGATCACAAGCTATGATAATGGACCAGACGAGGTGTTTAACTGGTGAAAGATCAAATCCATTCACAGCCGTTGATTCTCCTTTTTTCTGTTTCATCCCTGAGTTTTCAAGTCGTGGCTGGTGGCTCCACAGTCGGATATTAGAAGATCTATGTGTTATCTCATACGTCTGTTCACTATTTCTGAAGCAGTGGATCCTTTTGGGAATGACTGCATCGCAATTTAGTGAAATTTAAAGAGTAACTCAACACTAAATCCACTTTAGGTAAATGTGCATTTATTTAATTCATGTCCCTTTCTCTAGTTTTCATTTTTCCACCCTTTCTTAGAGAAAAGTGAGTTATTTTGTTCTCTAGACTCTGAAAAACACCCATTTTCATGTAATTCTCAGTTTGAATGCATTACATGAATTTATGCAGATGGCGTGTTCAAGCTGAAATATCGTAATCAGGTGCTTTATAAGGCCGTAAAAACGTAAAGAATTTAACGCTTAGCTCCTTAACTTCAAAACCCTCCTGTTGAAGGTGTCGACCGGCTCTTAAAGTCGACACCTGGTACTGAAGGACAGGGACACGAGTAAGATCTTCGGGATAGCACGGGTTTGGTTTTGCCGTACAAGTGATGCACAGACAGGAGCAGGAGAAAGCAGAGGAAACACAAGTTGCTCAGGTGAGATAATCCGAACCTGACACCGAGGTCTTCTGAACGCGCCAAAGCTGAGCTCATCTGCTTTTGACTTCGGGGAGCGAATCCCCCAGCGAGCGGGAGTGAATATCTGCTCCACTACAGTCTGATCCAGATGGCTAGCTGACTCTTAGTGTTCTTCTGCTGACTCTCTAAATGAATCTGAGGCCAGATACCTTGTCAGCGGCGAGCAGCCGAGCTAAAGGGATTCCATGTTCCCTGTACCATGAACCCTGAGCTACAGCACCGGACCGGATTGTTCTGACATTAAACAGCTATACGCCGCCTTGTTTTCAGGATTGACAGTAGGCTCTCACTTGTGTGTGTGTGTGTGTGTGTGTGTGTGTGTGTGTGTGTGTGTGTGTGTGTGTGTGTGTGTGTGTGTGTGTGTGTGTGTGTGTGTGTGGCGTGCAGAGTCTGAAATTAACTTTGTGGCTGACCTGCCAAGGGCTGTGAGACTAAAAAGGAATTAAAAAAACATAATTGAGAAAAAAAGAAAATTTTTAGCAAGTCATTTTGTCCTGTTATTAAGATCTGAAATCTGATTTTGTGAAAAGAAAATGATCAAAATGTGCCACTGGGTTGAGATCACATGACAAGTTTCCAATGCAAATGACCCTAATTCAAGAATTCCTTGGTATCGGGTGTCATTCCGGGGTCGTGCTTTGTCTTTTCTTGAAAATTCCTTGTGAAATAGAAAACAGCACCAGCGACGGATTTACTGCATATTTTGTTTTTTCTCGAGTTCTTTGTAAAAAAAAACGAATCTGAGTCAGAAATGACTTGACGCAGATGTTTTCAGTGTTAAGTGGTTCACAGGAAAACAATAGAGGATCTTTTTTTTAAAGGTACTTTTCGGCAAATGTCAGTGTGATATTCTAAGGATTGAATAAAATCTAAGAAACTCGATGTTGATATAGTCGCAGTTAATGTTTTAACGATGTCGTCTCGTCATCATCTCGTCTTAGTTATCGGGAGAAAAAAGTTATATTCTGCCCTGACGTCAAGATGACTCATCAAAAGTTTCACAGGAAGAGAGAATTTTATTAAAACAAAACCCATTGCATGTATTCTCGGATATACAGTGTATTTAGTAATAGACTGTTTGTCAATATAAACATATTTGGTCATTGAAGTATTAACTTGTATAAGAGATTAATATTATTAATCGTGATATGTAATAGTTTAAAGTCGTTTTCTATAACTAAAAACATTTGCATTACTACATAAACGTGCAAATGTGCCACTTTACCTGTGTTGAACTCTGACCTCCGTATATTAAACAAACAGCTGTAATTCATCACATTTCAATATGACTTCCTGAAGAAGCCCCTTTGCGATCGTTCACACGTGAGACGTCTTGTAGTTGCAGGACCTTTATTTAGCAGAGGCTCGGTGTCAGTTCACGTGAGGCAGGTGTGTTTACACGCTGCTGCATATTCACACGCATGAGCGCCTGCATGTGGGGATCCTGAGGTCACGTCGCTGTACATTTTCAGCAGAGGTGGTTTTGAATCCATGCAAGGGGGGGGCTGGAGGTTGGGTGGGGGATGGGCACGAGGTGTGTGTGTGTGTGTGTGTGTGTGTGTGTGTGTGTGTGTGTGTAAATTGGTAAAGGTGGAGCAGGGAAGCGGGGGTGGGGGGCTCTTTGTGTTATCATATTAGTAAATGAAAACGTGAAACATCCACAATAACGCACACAGGACATTTTTCTTTAAATGTTGCTGTTGTTGGATTTTTGTAAACAAGGCTCCACCTTAAAAAAAAAAAAGAACATTATATAAATATAACGAGTGTCAGATATTAACCGAACAGGAGCAGCAACACAAACGGTCGAGGCCCCGGTCAACAACACACACACACACAAAAAAAAAAAGAAGCTAAATTTGATGCTGCCAGCGCTGCTCTCTTTTCATCTTCACCTAAATTGGATGAGAAGAATTAATTCATTAGAAAAAGAAAGAGGGGAAGAAAAAAAAAAAAAGAAGAAGAAGAATTCCAATAACTGCGCGTGTTCTCCCTGAGCTCAGAGCAGCCGGGAGCCTGCAGCTCTGGAGGCCCGAATCTCAATCAGCTCTGCCTCGCCTCGCTCTCCTCCACCCACCCCCCCGCTCTCTCTCATTCCCCTGCCCGACTCGCTCATTCTCCCCTCGCTCTCTACTCCACCGCTCTCTCTCATCCTCCCCTCTTCTTCTTCTCTGCTCCCCCCCCCTCAACCCCCGCACCCTGCACCCACACACACACTCGCATCCTTCATCCCTAGAGAAATCATCCCCAGCTCCCAACTCGCTCTCTTGCTCTCCCCCTCACTCCTGCTCTCTCTCTCTCTCTCTCTTTCTCTGCCTGTCTCTTTCTTTGCTTGTCTCTCACCCTCTCTCTCTCTCTCTCTCTCTCTCTCTCTCTCTCTCTCTCTCTCTCTCTCTCTCTCTCTCTCTCACTCGCTCTCTTTCTCAAAAACTCTAATTCACATTTGCTTTACAGGCAAGAGCACATTTAACGAATTATTCTACTTGATTACAACTTGGGTCTCATGTTTTTTTGTTGTTTTTTTTTAGGCTAAAGCTGTTTTAGCCATTGTTGTCCGTCAGAAATAACGACACTAAAGTCCGTGTGATTTGAGACGCTGAGAAAAGACGGATGTGAAAACTGTGATGATTTCAGTTCAGTTTATTTGACATCAAATTTATAAATAACAGGATTAAAGGGTAAAACAATACAGATGATGAAAACATAGCAAATGGCCTATATGCTTTGTCTAGGTCACAGCTATAATACATGTTTATGTAAAAAACCTGCAGCAAATATATGTAAATTATAATTTATAATCATTATAAGGATGTTAAACCTACACGTCCATGTTTTCTGCTGTAAAAACCTCGCAATGACTTACAATTTTTTAGCAGAAATGAAACTGGATTCGTAACAATCGTCATTTCTCACCATCTTTTTGCTCTGACACGATTTCCCTGTGTAATGAAGGATAATAATAGAATTTGTGGGTGTTCTCAGTTTGAGTTTTACTTCCAAATAGCCTTGTTTAAATAAGTCAACCAGCAGCAACGAGCTGTCGTCAATCTCATCTTCAACATGGTTTTTAACTTGGTGTTTGATGTTATTATGGTTTCACGTGTTTATTGATAAATGTGACCTGAACAGAACAGAACATGCAGATGAATCTGTCCTTAAGTCACCTCAGGCTGCTGCAGATCTACCTGAGATGTGGGTCTGATCCCACTGAACCTCATCAACATGATAACACTGTGTTTTCTGATCCCAGCGATAAACCTGGTGACTTCAATGTTTATCATCACTGAGAGAATGATCTTTACCTCAGGTCCGACTCTCTGAACTGTGCAATATTCATTTCTGTCGGTGCAATCCAATGGAGCATCAATCCATTTCACTTTACATATATTCACACTGAGCATTTTCTATTTACACTGTATGTATTAGTTTGTATTCCATATGTATTTTTCTATATTTTTATATTTCTTACACATATAAGTATTGCATATTACTTATTACTTTACTGATGTCAAATTTGTACTGCCCTTGATGCTGTAACACTGCAAATGTCCCTGTTGTGGGACTGATAATGAATTATCTTATCTTATCTTATCTTATCTTATCTTATCTTATCTTATCTTATCTTGTCTTATCTTAGAAAACAATGGACCAAACTGCAAATATAGGGTTCAACTTGTAATAAGTTTAAAGGGACTAAACTCTGAGAGAATAAAGTCATAGTTTTATTATAATTTTGTCATGTGGTACGTCATCATTTTGTGGAGCATCTTGTTAAATTATACTTTAGTATTTGTCTCACAAATAGCAAAATACTTCATCTTTACACTAATCAGAACCACAATATCATAAGAATCAGGAGTTAGAAAATATCGTGCAAGAAATTGTCTTTTCTGAAGAAAGAACCACACGGACTTGGAGGAAATTGCCTCTGTTAAGGAAGAGGACATTTTTGGTATCGGTGAATATAGTTTTTTTTACATCTGCGTATTACTCAAGGTTTCGTAGTTTCTCAAGAAACAATGACACTAATGATCAAGATTCTGGATCCAGAAGGAGTGGATGTCTGGCGAGCAGGGATTTTCCTTGTTACTTATTCCTAAAAATATATATTTCTCATAAGCATGGCCTTAAATGTCAAAGCAGGTTCTTGCTTTTCTGAAAACAAAGAAACGATTGATTAACAAGTTGATGCTACAATGACACAGATGGAGAAAGTGAAAGAATATGATAAATAATTAAATGTAATGTAACAGTGACAAAACCATTTTTAGAATTTCAACACAGTTTCTTGTCTTCTGGCTCCATCTCCACCTCATCGCTCGGGTGCTGCACGCTAACGAATGGGTGGGGTTACGGCGAGGGGGTGCTAAGAGTGGGTGGCGTTCTCCAGGTGGCTGCGAGACAACGTGTGAGCGTTGGCAGGTCGGCGAGGTGTTGACAAGGTGACACGGGGCGCCAATTTGACCCGAAAGCCCAGCGGCCTCCCGGCACTTCTGTTCACTGCCCAGCAGGCCCCTCTTTCCCCTGACCGGTGTGTGTTGGCTCACAGGCCACGGCCCTTGTTACCGGTGCCCAGTCGGGGGCCGCTGCATGCTGGGAGGCGAGCAGGGAGCAAAAAGGCGAGGCAAGTTTGTGACATCGTGATCACAGCACAAGAGAATTTAATTCCCCGGGTGGATTTCTTTTTTTTACCAGTGGATGTGTTATCAGCGGCCTGAGGTTTCTGGGATCTGCTTGGATTCAGGTTCCTTTAATTGCAGACACAGTCGAGATGTAATTCTTATATTTCTGTGATTATAGATATTCAATTATATTGATGTTAGCATTGCATTGAATTGCCTCTATTACTGAACACGTCAATCCTCCTGCAAGGTGTGACAAAATCCTAGTTGTCTTAAGTGGTTTTATTACCAGTGGGACTTCTTGTGTTTATTTTGTGTTGTCTGTGCCCTATTTGTCTTCACATAAGGGTTTGGATTGCGACAGATGTATCATGAGATGTGCGATTGCTCTGTTTACTTATGCATTGATAACATGAATCAGATTATTGACTGGATATCTACTCGTCTCAGGTGCTCCTCTAATTTAACCCCACTTGTTTGATTTGTGTGATTGCTTATGGCCGCCTGCAGTTATTGCTGCAGTGTCTGTTTAACGTCTAACCGGGGACTCTGACATCCCTGCTCGGTGCCGACAGCGTGTGGAGGCACGTGTCTCACAGGTGTGCGTCACTTTATTTCCTGACTCTGAAATACTTGAGGTAGATTATTAAATGAGGTTCTCGGCTCCGAGTTAATTGACAGTTTGACTGATGAGTGAGTTTCGGAGCATGAGACGAATATTAATGCTTGAGACAATTAAAAGAAATCTGTTAACGATATAGCAGCAATATCATTGTTTATTCATATAAACCGTATCAATAAGGACGGTAAGATACTAAGATATGTCTGTGTCTATAGTTTATTTTACTTTTTGTTTGGCCTATACACAATATTGATGTATATCTGCTATAATAAGCCGATGTTTCCACCTGAGGTTCAATGTTTCAGTCGTCAACTGGACCCATTTGCTGTAAACACCATATTTATAGCATCCTTCACTTATTTATGTTTGCAATAACCATAAATAACAATTAATGCTGTGATCTAAATATGAATGTCAGGCTCCTCTCTCTGTCCCTGCAGCGGGCCGTGTTGAGTTACTGTGTTTATAAGACATGTCAGCACCTCCTTGCTATATAATTGAGGATATTTAGTCAACTTTGAACCTATTTATATGCACCGGAGGCGGTCATGAATGCTCACGATAATCGATCTAATGACCTTCGGCTCCTCGGCTGTTAATAGATTGTCATGTTAGAGTACAGTATTGAATAGTGTCTGAGCAGCGGGGCGCTGTTATTCTTTCTGGCTCTTTTGAGCCGGAGATCCCTGATCTCAGCCCCGATGGGTGGAAGATTTATGACCCCGCTCTTAAATCAATGAGGGACTCTCTGTGAGGGGCCGTACCGTTTAATGGACCACTTTTTTAATTTGAGGGGATATTCCTCCTTTTTAGTTTCCACGGGGGAACGGTATTTAGCTAAAACAAAATATGCCAGTATTCTATTTGAACCAGTTGGGGGAATAAATAGCTTTGTGTGATGGAATCGACACTGGAAGCCTCAGTCGCATCTGTGTGGTTAATATATCTCTGCAGCAGTTTGCCACAAAGACAAACTCCTGCACATTTGTTGCAATTAAAGTGATTCTTATTGCTGGTCTGATTCAGGCTGCGGGACAATTAATTCACCAGTTTCAGAGAGGCAGAGAGAACTAAGAGCTATAGTTGAGGCTATGAGACACAGTCGGTACTATATGGAAAACAGAATCAATAGTGCTGCGTGCTTTCACTGAAGTGCTCCAGCACCTGGAGAACATCAGGAAACGCTGGTTCACTGGTGAACACAAGTTATTTCACTGCTGCTGGGTAAGACCACAGAAGCACTAAAAACACACATGCTGGAATTATGTAAAGGATAATTTATTTCTTCATACATGCCCGAGTGTTTTGTCCTTTAATAGGTTTTAGTGGCTCAAGGGGGAAGAACCTCTAATGGCCATGATTTCATTCCAAGGAGGAAAAGAAAAAAGTACAACATGGGCTGAAAACCTGGGGGTCCATGATGATTATTTAACTCACCATACAGGGAATATGTATAAAATGCTCCTGTAAGAAAATGTAGCTTCATCATTTGGCTTAAGTTTATTTTCTTTGGAAAATAATCAACATCTTTGCTTCTACAGAGAGAATAAACTCTGGATAATGCCGTTATTAGCTCCGTGATAATGCTTCTTTTTCTTTCTGACATAATCCAGTGGGTTTTAGATGGTTTATTTATCTTAAGAAGTGGAGTTTAAACACATGAAGGAGAACTTAATCCTTCTGTCCTGCTCATAAATCCAGAAATCTCCGTCAGTCTCCGTCTGTCCTTCAATTTTTCTCAACAACTGCTCATCCAGTAAACGCCAAACTTGGCAGGTGTGTTGCTGGGGACTTGAGAAAGTGGAGTATTTTCCACTGGGAAGTACTTTGTCGGAACCTAACCCGAAACCATTAACCCCATTTATCACCTGCGGCAGCGAGTTTAAGCTTTCACCCCTTTGAACTTGGGACGGATTTCCATGAGACTTGGTGGTATGAGTATGAGCATTTACCTTTATGGCCAGGATAGTTGGGTGAAACGGGGGAGAGAGAGTGTGGGAAGGCATGCAGCGAAGGAGAACTGCCTCCTATTCACTGGGGAAAAAACTAGTTACTAGTTTATCTAAAAAACTTAAGATCACCAAATGTTGAAATACATATTCTGGTTTACATCCACACTAGACATCGTTGTGATTCAGATGTCGAGGTGTTACGAGTCTTTCTGTCACTTTCAGTCTGAACTCTGAGGTCAGCTGTCAGACAAACTGCTGCTGGAATTAGAGTAAATAAAAAAAAGATTTTCATTGTCCATTAAACACCAGGGATTATTTCTAAATATTGCTTTAGTCTAATCCACACTTATCAAGCTGAGACAAGCCAAACGTCCGAGCAGGCAGCAGAGCCCAGATGTGCTTGGATGTAAAACCACTGTATCAGCTCGGAGCTGAGTCACAGTGAATAGAGGTGTTGATTTTCCACAACATTATGTGTCTACTGGTAGAAAAAGTCAAATTACAACCAGAAGTCTCTCATTTATAAGTTTTCAAGATATAAAAATGTATTGACCTGAAGAATTATTTGGATATAAGAAGGAAAAGAGATTAAAAAGTTATAAATAACATAAACATTACAATATTTTATACTAAATAAGTGAATTGGGCAAATATTGATGTGACGTGTGTACGATATAGTTAGAATAGAAGTATTAATAATATATAGAGAGGTGTTCTGTAGTTTGTAGCACTACAATGATGGGCGGCCAAAATTAGAGAGACTCCTTCCACAATAATAAAACACAATTCAGCTGCACCACAAACTACAAAATGGTTTTACAGTTCAATCAACACTTCTATAAAAAGGCTGCAAAATAACAGAACATGACAAGATAAGATAAGAAGTCCTTTATTAGGACTCACTGTGAATTGTTAAAACCAAATAGAGACGTCCATGTAAAAATAATAAAAGAGGAACCAGTGTCTCCCAGAGGTTGCCGCTGTGTGTTTTTTGCCTATTTAACAACACCAGTAATAACTGGTGCCACCTTATTTCATGTGTTTCTTTAACCGTGGAACCAAACTCTCCCTCTATACGTACTCATTGTGAGCTCAGTTGAAAAACTCCGGAGACGCTCGGCTGCACAAAGACTGAGAACATTTTACATTTTCAGTCGAGGCAGCAGCTCCAGCCTCTATTTATTCGGCTTCTTTTTTTTTTTTTTACTCAACGTGTTGGAGTTAACGGTGGAGCACGTGACCAGCAGGGGTGGGGGTGGGAAGGGGTGGGGGGGTGGGGGGGTTGCAGTATGGCCGCTAGCCTCTTTCTTGTTGATCCTCAGGAGACCATCTGCGCTGGGGGCATTGATTAGAGTGTGTCTGGTGGGATTACATCTTTGCCGTTGCCATGCCAACTAATCAGCTGATTTTTTTCCCCCCCCTCTCTCTCGCTCTCTCTCTCTCTCTCTCTCTCTCTCTCTCTCTCTCTCTGCCTGTCTCTCCATTTCTCTCTCTCTCTCTCTCCTTTCTCTCCTCTCGCTCCCTGGTTGTCACAGCAACGAAATACGGGAGAAGCGAAAGGGCCCCGGCAAGCGCTGAATTCAGCTAAAGGGGCGAAAAAATGTTTTCTCCCCTCTCTCTCTCTCTCTCTCTCTCTCTCTCTCTCTCTCTCTCTATTTCTCTCTCTCTCTCTCTCTCTCTCCCTCTCCCTCTCTCCCTCTCTCTCTCTCTCTTCCTAATTGGCAACTCTCTCTGACCTGAAGTTCTTTTGTCTCTGGCGTAAACACACCCCTCTCCAGATTACATTTATTTTCACATTTTAGAAATAGCGGGATGGTGGAGAGGCCCAAGGACAGATGCTCTGAATGAGGGAAGCGAGCAGAGTAAATATTGGGAGCATAATAGCTCACTCCCTGCAACAGAGTCCTTGAACAAATTCCAAAACGGACACAAAACGCTTCCAGGGTTGTTGTTTTTTTATTTTATTTTTTTGTTCTGTTTTATTAAAATCACGCCTGGCCAATAAACGCTGATCCCTGGTCAGCTGACGGTGGCATTAAAAGCCAGTTAAAAGATCGCTGGGAGGAAACAAACGCTAACGACTTGTGTGTGATCTCTGTCCAGGTTTGCACGGAGGGCCGGTTGATACTGGAGTTTGCCTTTGACGATCTGATGAGGATCAAGACGTGGCACTTTACCATCCGGCAGTACCGGGAGCTCATCCCTCGCAGCATCCTGGCCATGCACGTGAGTGTGACATCACCAACACGCGACAAAGACAAACACCCGGGTTCTCGGGGTCTGTTTTTCCTGAACCCCAACGAGGGTCCCCCACTCTCGACCAAGACACTTTCTCTTTTCTTTTTTTTATCTCCTCCTGAAGTTATTCATGAGGATATGAGGTTTAAACGCCAACAAAGCAGTTTGGAAGGGATTTTTGCAAACCAATTTATTTGCAGACATCAAAGGGCACCGAGGATAAAAAACAGGGCCCTTGTCTGAAAAAGGAGAGAGAGAGAGAGAGAGAGAGAGAGAGGGAGGGAGGGGAAAAAAACAAGGTCGAATGAATAATCTGCTTAATTCCACTAAGTGTAACACACATTTAGTCACTGGAGCTGTGGAGTGCAGCCGGAGCAGAAGGGGTTTCTGCTGTCTAATGATTTTGAACTGAGACGGCACCATATAGCTCTGCTGTTAGGGAGAAAAACACATTAATGAAAGAATTAAAGAAGCCACATATACACTGGCCCCTGCATTACAATGTTATTCTGCTTCTCCCCTTTCAGACACACACCTCTTCAGTTAAATCGAGTAACATGTCCCCTCCACACACAGGGCTGAGAAATGAAATGTACGTATAGATCAACGGATTAAGATCAGGTTAATACATACAAGTGTTATGTCCTATTATGCTTAAAGATATAACATGTGAGAATCCTGCGTTAAAATGTCTAAAATGACTTGACAGCTTCGTGACACCATCAAACTGTAGGTCTTTTGTTCTTGTTTGGATTGAGAGACAGACGTTACACGTTGTACGTTTAAAAAATAGGAAATTAAAACAACTTATTGCTGTAGGGAGATTGTTCACATGTCAGAAAACTGTATATTGTTCATATACCGTTAATTAAAGCTTCAGATATTAGAGTAAAAGTAAAATGTGTGGTTTTAACAGAGAAGTCAGAAGGTTTTGGTAAGAAAACAAAAAAACAGCGACGGTAGAATATGCTCTACATGCATCTCCTCCCTTTTTGCTTGATGAATAAAACTAGATTTTTAACTTCAACATGTTCTCTTCACCCAAACGGAGCTAAAGGTGCGTGAGAGGCTGCTCTGCCTCCATCGCCATGTTTCTTTTTTGGCCAAATCTTCGTATGAATTTCACTCACCAATAAATTGGCCCCTGTGGGTATTCACACTAATTCCTAGAGAGTGGGATATTTCGGGGGGTATCGTGGGTCCTGGCCAGATCTTCAGTGATTTGTGTGTGTGAGTTCACTCTTTTGATCGCTGCCTGGACTAATGAAAGCAGAGACACACTCGGGAGCCAGAGTAGGAAAGTAGAAAATGCAGCTATACCAGAACACACCTTCTGATTCCAGCTGAACTACGGCTCTTTCTCTATTTTTACCATTAATTATTTTGGTTTTGAGGAGTTCATAAAGAAGAGAACTGTAGATTGTATTTACCACCAGTGACTCATGACACCACTTTCATGGTCTGGGCTGGAAAAATACATCAAAAGTAATTAACTGAATAAAAGTACAGGACTTTAAATGTGTAAGCTTCAAATTCAACAACAACATGAAACCTGAACATTTATTGGACCTACTAGAATCCTAATGGTAAGCAGAATAAAGTGGGTTCCTGTATTCAGGATGTACAAGCAGTATGCAGCATTTAAAGGTTTATTCCATAATAATATGGACAAGTTTAAATGTTTTTTAATGGACAGTATTTGTCAGTAGTAAAGTAAAGATTCTCCTATGGAAACATATTTCATTTTATTACAACATCTGTTATGTAGGACAAACATCTGTTATGTCTGTTATAACATCTGTTATGTGGACAAGACAGAGGCAGGTTAACACCTGCCACAGGAGATGATGTTAAATACATTAATACACAGTTAAACTGCTCTTCACTGCATTATTAACCATTTACATATTGTATGTATGTTGCTTATAAAGGATAAATATGGGCACTTTTGCTTTATACTCAAGTCAGTGCTGTGAGTACTGCAGTTCTTGTAATGGCCACTAGATGCTGACTTTAGAAATGTATCTGTATTGAAGTCTTTACTTATATTTAGTTAGAATCAATTTAATTTCTTCGACAAAACAATCTGGTCTGAGTCATTTCCAGTCGTTACAACGTGTTTTGATGATGCTCCACTAAGCAGAAATATGTTTGAGGGTGTGATTGCTTTGATTGACAGGTGTCTCAGGTGTTATTACTCCATGACAGTGGAGAAACTTAAACTTTAATACGTCCCTTCAGAAAACTCCCGGTAACTTTGTGTACAAGTACTCCAAGTTAAAGTCCAACCAAAAGTACTCCCAGCAAAATGTAATTCAATTATTAAAATCCTCTCAATATTGAGAATAGCCTCCAGAGTCACTGCTGTGAACAGCATTTTAAAGTTGTAGGGTTTTTTTTACACTATACTGTTCTATCACATGGGTTTTCTTTTTTTATCAGCTGATCATGTGTTGAAGAAACATCTCAATATGCAAATTACCTAGTACTGTAAAATAAGTAAAAAAGTTGAATAACCTATTTCCCTCTGTAACGAGGAGTAGGAGTACAAAGTAGCAAAAAAAATGCACAAACACAAACACCCTGCAGGAGCTGCACATCATTTCAAGTGACATTACGTCTCCCTCCCTAACATCTGCTTCACCCCCTCCCCTCCTCCCCTCCCAGCCACCCACACACACACACACACACACACACACATACACACACACACAGACACACACATACAAATCCCTTGTACACACACGGCGTGTCGAGCAGTCGTGTGCAACTCAAACCCTGATGTAAATATACATTAAAATTTATGGCAGCAAAACACAAAACAAACAAATAATACATCACGGTACCGATGTAACAGCTGTTACAGTAAACACAGTGATATTAGCTTAAGAGACGCATATACACTGTAATGCATCATATTAGTGTTTATATAATGAATCCATAGGGGGGTAAGACATCACAATCTTTTTACTCTAGGTAGTTTAACTTGTATAGTCTCATCTCATCATATAAAGTAAAGTATAACCCTGATTGAATAAGTTGTATTTAAAGTTCTTCTTGACTCCTCTTACATTACGTTTGATACGTGCACTATGGCCGCCTGCCTCTTATTTGGAATGGCCGCCGTGCATCTTGAATTCCGAGAGTGTGTCTCCCTGCAGCTTGTGCTCTGTTGTTTGTCTGCCTTCGGCCCCTTGAACCGAGCGTCTCTGTTGTCCCCGCGCCATATGTGCCAGTGTTTACTCGCACACTCTACAAATTGTTGACACGTCTCTTGCACCGTCGCTGCCAAGACAAATTTCTGTACAGTGCGTTTAGCCTAATTCCACTTGATGAGTAAAGTAAATTCAGATTCCGATCTGCCCGGGCTGCCAATAACGCTCGCTCGCCCGATCCCCCCCGTCACTCGCGTGGGGGCCTGCTGACGGTACAGAAGGGCTCCCTCGCTTTTCCTCTTGACTCTCCACCGCACAGAGAGATGCGAGGGGAGATAGAATTATGCATTTTTCATGAGGCGCTGAATGCAAGCGAGCTCTCTGCCTCGGCTCAGGCTGGGCTGTGTTTTGCTCCGTCAACACCTACAGCTTTTTCTATAAATTTGACTGCTTATTCCTGGAGCGGCAAACAAGCTCAGTGAATAATCATGTGTCTTCATGGGATTTTTTTTTCAATCAGATGTCTTCCTATAATTGGTACCTTTGCTTTTTTTCTCCCCTGCTTAGTTCTAATTTAATATTTGTTCTTCACTCCTACACGTTCTCTACAAACACACGGTTTCAATGCACTTTCTATTTCACAATTAATTGTGTCCAGTGCTATTTTCTAACGAATTTGACGTGTGAATAATACAGCTCACATATATTAATGATTTACATACATTAAGCATCAAACTGAAGGGTGGGTCACATGTGCAGATTTTTGTATTTGCTGGTTTTTCCACGAACTGAACGTGATTGAATTATTTTCCCCCCGCAGCTCAGACCCTGTTCACCGACATCATCGAATTCGGTCGAGATAAGAAAATCGTAAACGTGTGGAATTTTAAATGGGATGACAAACTAATATTGATTAATTAGCCCACAGTTTGACAACAGCGTGAAATGAAGGCCAGAAATACTTCCATTCAGATTAATAGAAACTGCAATAACCGTTAAACAGTTGCATTCGTGACTCGGGGGTGTGAATGTGTCGATTGTGCATATCCGATGGAATTAGCCAATTAGCCTTAATTGCCTGTAGACAATCCTTTAGTTGTAGTCAGTTGAATGCAAACATAACAACATATAGACGTGTTATGACACACGTGTTTGTATGTGCTGTGTACGTGTGTAATACTTTTCTTTATTTTTCATTTCTCTGCTGCTGACTTTACAGGCACAAGACCCTCAGGTGCTGGAACAACTGTCCAAAAACATCACTCGCATGGGTTTGACCAACTTCACCCTCAACTACCTCAGGGTAAAGACTCAGTGTGTGTGTGTGTGTGTGTGTGTGTGTGTGTGTGTGTGTGTGTGTGTGTGTGTGTGTGTGTGTGTGTGTGTGTGTGTGCGTGCGATGTCTATGACTGTCATTCTGCTTTTGTTTTGTTCTCGTCTTCTCACACTTACACACGGAGGAACAATTCCTGTCCATTTTTAAACCTATTGATTCATGTCACTGATGTTTTTCAAACAAAATCTCTGATTCTAATGTGTCTAGACGTCATGAAGCTGTGTTTAGTATGAGGAATATTACATTTCTTTGTCTTGGCTAATATGGTTCTTAAAGTGAATCGGTAATTCTTTTGTCAAAGTTTTTAAATAAACAGGTATTTTGCAATGTTTGAATATTCAAATTCCGTGTTTCTCTCCTCTCTCATTCTCTCTCTTTAGCGTATTTGAGGTCATATCATGACTGTGAATGTGACTCTTTGTCTCTGTCTTACAGGAATTGAGAGCTTATGTGCAGAATGCGTTTTATCACTGTTGGCTGTTTGAAAACTTGAGTGTATAATTTCCGAAGTGCACGGCATCAAAACAACAAATAAGCACTTATTTTTTTCTGCTTTGCTCTTCTGCATATACATGTTTTTCTACCTGACCGCAGCAATATAATTTACGGAAATGGGAAGTATAAGCCGGCTGAATACATTAGTGATTATTTCACAGGCTTTTATTTGTGTATGTATGTGTGTGTGTGTGTGTGTGTGTGTGTGTGTGTGTGTGTGTGTGTGTGTGTGTGTGTGTGTGTGTGTGTGTGTGTGTGTGTGTGTGTGTGTGTGTGTGTGTGTGTGTGTGTGTTCTCCGACGCCACAGTTGACTGACAGCTACGCTTTCCAAATGGGAGAACAAGAGCGAGCGCGAGAGAGACGGCGAGAGAGAAGAATTAATTGGATACAGAAAATTAGCATAACATTAATGAACGCTCCCTGTTGAGACTCATAATTGTGAAATGGCGCGCGAATCGGGGAACGGCACCTCTGCTGCTTATAATAACTGAGCGAAGAAAGACACACAGAGAGTGGGAGAGAGGGAGAGAGGGAGAGAGGGAGAGAGGGAGCAGGCGCTTTTTTTTTGTTTTCCTCTAACAATGATTTTTTCTATATGCAGAAAGCCACTGAAATGCCACCGACACGAGAAAAAGGAAGACACGTAATTCAAGTATCTGTAATTACACAGTGAAGATTTAGTGTTCGTCCTCTATTCCAGGGACTCAGATGGTCAGTACTCCGCTAATAAAACAATGACACGGGGATCAAGCCTTGTGTTTTTTGCTGTTCGCTGACAACGTTCGTTTTTTGAGAAAGAGGTTAAGTTGTTTGTGTCTTTGAAGAGTTTGGAGAAAATTACTTGCACCGCCTCAGTGGCCTCCTGAACCGGAGATATTCCATAGGAACCCCCCCGTGTGTTTGGTAAAATTGGTAAATTGGTCGACTTTCCCAGAGCAAAAATCTGGTTTAATTTTCATTTGTACAGAAAATATTCCTCTTAATGATGATTTAACCTTGTTTCTGTCTTTTTCATTTCACACCTTCAACTAGAATCTACATTTGAAACAAGACTTTGCCAGAATACGACACAGAAATTTAAGATTTAAAATTTTTTTTGGGCTTTTGATCGAATTTCATTTAACGACTCACACTTCAATTAACAAGTGAAATGTTCCTTTAAGCAGCATCCTTTTGAAACTATTCTGAGATTTTAAAGACATTAACTTACACTGTTGCACAAGAACAAAGCAAATATCACAAGAAAATCTGAAATTACATATTTTGATTCTAAGCAGAATGTAGATTTTTCTTATTTCTGAGTCCAGAGATCCCAGTTCCCCTCATTGGGAACCGCTGGAGTTTAGTCGCTGTTATTCAACATGTCAAACATTGTGCAAATGATACTTCCCCCGACTGTTATCATGGGTGTCAAGGTAAAACACACCCTTTCCTCACATTAAACTGGCAGCGACGTGTCTCTGGAAAAGGCCTTTCCCAGTGTTTACCAGTCCTTCCAAAGGAGACTGACAGTTTCCTGGCTGTGGGGTTACAACCGACCTTTCTCACACACGCACGCACACACACACACACACACACACACACACACACACACACACACACACACACACACACACACACACACACACACACACACACACACACACACACACACACACACACACTCACTATCTTTTTTTTTTCATTTGGAGTATTTAAGCCTTTCCATGTATCGGAGCTGCCGGCTTCCTACTATTCAGCCTGAAAATAGCCCTTGTTTTCAGGCTGAGAGCCAGGGCTTGTTGGCTGCGCTGTGGAGGGATATTACTGTGTCAGGAGGGAACTATCAGAGGAGAACACGGGATTAGTCTGTTGCAGGGATGTTCACTTTACCTCGAGCTGCGTGGCATCAAAACACAGCCGTCCTAACGGAGGGAGCAGCGGCAGACATTGTGTTTGTGTAGGGTAATTTGACGTAAGCAGCCCGGCCCACGC
The DNA here is from genome assembly GCF_009819705.1 of Hippoglossus hippoglossus. NCBI lineage: Eukaryota > Metazoa > Chordata > Actinopteri > Pleuronectiformes > Pleuronectidae > Hippoglossus > Hippoglossus hippoglossus. The sequence goes on from NC_047160.1 coordinate 23,472,660, forward strand.
TTGTTAGCAGGACTGGTTTAAAAAGCCCCCCGACTGCACGCCAGAGCGTTTTGAACATGGGATTCCAGGTGTTGTGAGGTGATGAGCATGCTGATTAGACCTGACATCAGAAATGTGGAGGTGGCGCTGTGATGCTGAAGGTCGGGCGGGATCATTTGAGCATGCAGGGAATGATTAACAGTGTCCTCTCTCGCAGTAATGACTATCAAAGTGCCCTTGAGCAAGTTACAGCTTTGACCTCGCAGTTACGCTCACTTTGGGAAACACTAACAGTAACTTTTCGACGACCGCTCACCTGGTTAGACATTTCCCTGAGTCCCAGCTGTCAATCATGATGTTTCACACCGTTTCTAGATCGTCGAACTCTGGATTTGTTTCCTTAAAATTACGTTTTTTGACACTATCACCGATTCCCTAGGGAATAATTCATAAATCAAAAAGAAATAAGGCAAACTTAGGGGACTGATCTCTATGAGTTTGTGCAATTAGGTGCAGCTTGATTGATTGAATTGTTTATTATATTAAATTATCATTATATTTGTTTATTTGTAAGTAGTTGAATCTGACTGAAAGACAGATCACCATGTGTGATATTCATATTAAACCACCAGGAGGCACAATCCTTAACATTCTCACATTTGTTCTGTGGAGTTTGCTAATAGGTCGTCACCTCCGCCAGGGAAATTCTGTATTTGTTTGTCGTTGGTTTGAAGAAAGGGACTAATTTCCACTACATTTTCTGGAGGGTAAGAACCCATTCAATTTTTGGAGAGGATCCAGGCTCACTTTCTGAAACGTGCAGGGATCGGGGCATTGGCCTTGGCGGAGTTATGAACTCTCCAGGTTCCCTTTAGTTGTTGACGTAGTTTCGTTACATAGGCTGAAAAATGGTGTATTGATCAGCGGTCGTCCAATCACTGTCCTCTGACTGGATGATTTCTGCTGGTGAAGAAGTCGGGCTGACCCGCTCCTAACGTTATCCAGATGTTGAATCTCTGGATAAGCTAAGCCTGACGTATTAAAGATGACAGGCTGACCCCTGGTTCCTCTCGCCGCAGATCACCAGAGATTTACAGTTTTTTCTCCTGACTGAATATTGTACTTAAGGTCTTTTAGGTGGAGAATATTGTTGGAGCGCAGTGTGGGAATGAGGGAGAGCGCTCTGTGTGTTCGCTGTGTTTAAGGAGAGAGAAGCCAGACAAACGTGTGTGTGTGTGTGTGTGTGTGTGTGTGTGTGTGTGTGTGTGTGTGTGTGTGTGTGTGTGTGTGTGTGTGTGTGTGTGTGTGTCTCTCACATTTTACTGTGAGTTGTAAACAGCTCAACAAAGACAGCTCATATTAAAATGTATCGTCCTGCCCATCTTTCTCCTTCTATCTGTCTCCTTGTCCTTCTATCCGAAGCGCTTGACAATAAACCTGTTTTTTAAAGCTTCTTTATTAATAGTGTCCATAAAAAATAGATTTACTACAAAGCTAATCACTCAAAGTCAGCGTGCTGTGATTAATTAAGCAACAAACTCTGTGTCTTTATGGCCCCTGTTTCTGTTCTCTCATCAGATGTTGAGAGAATTTGGCTTTACACTGACACGCTTGTGTGGTTTGTCCTGTTGTGTCCGCAGTTGTGTGTCATCCTGGAGCCCATGCAGGAGCTCATGTCGAGGCACAAGACCTACAACCTCAGCCCCCGGGACTGTCTCAAGACGTGCTTATTCCAAAAATGGCAGAGAATGGTAGCCCCACCAGGTAAATACCTCAAATCGTTACTGTCTAATGAAAGAACAGGTTCACGTGGATCAGCTTTTCTGCTTTTCGCTTAAACTCCAGATAATTGTCTTGTCTCCCTCAACAGTTCAGGTCTAAAAATCTTTTTATTTGATGACCACATAACAAAAACAGTTTTAACCATTTACTGTAAATAAAGATGGACGACAAGTTTCCACTTCCTGCCACGATGGAGAAATGAAGCCAAACTATCCCAGATACAAGCGCTGCCATCTCCTGCATTTGGAGTCGGTGCATTAGCGATCGGGGGGGTTGGAGCCACGTTAGCGAGATCCCACCGATACACGCGCTCGACCAATCTTGAGTCAGTCTCAGCTGTCAATCATGATGTTTACACACCTTTTTTTATAGCATCAAAAAACGAATTAAAACAAAACCTATTAGGAACGTGAACACTTGTATAATAATCAATCAGTGTGATAAGAACTACACAAAATGACAGACACCATCTTTGAGAACAATTTATTTGACCTTTTAGTTTGGTCCGTGTCCCGTGCAGCGACATGGAGGAGGCAGGGTTTCTGACCTATACCGCAGACAGCCACCAGATGGCAGTCGAGATGCTTTGGCTTCACTTTTTATGTACAGTTTATGGTTTAAACAGACATATTTACATTTTCTAAAATGCTGTGAATTCAGTATTAAGTGTAAATCATTTCCTCGACCAAGATTTATTTTTAAAAAACTGTATTTTTCTCTCAGACTATGTTTCTATTGCGTCACTTATGTTTCCAAATTAGCCTTTAAATTTGTCTTAATCCCTGGAGTATGTTTTGTCGGTCAGGTATGTGAAATAAATCAGAATTCCGGGGGTCTCCTCTCGAATCTCGCCGATCTGAACGCGCCTCTCAGTTTTTTTTCTATGATTGATGTTTTAAGGGCGGTTTCTGAAAAGTACCAGGCTTAAATTGGCTGTGAGGTCTCAGGCTGGGAGAGAAAAGAGTAGGCCGAGTTTTTTTTTTTTGTTGGACACATTGGAGTGGCTGCAAATTACTGCAATGCTTAGCGAGCCGTGACGAGATGTCTTTAAAAACCAACACCAGTCAAAAAGCCTTTGACTCAGACCTGTGTAACTTTAATTAAGAGTGCCGGGTGTAATCAAACTAGTGGATCCAGCTCCCCGGCCAGCGGCTCCCTAGTGTCAATGACGTTCTTCAAAGAAAAGGAAAAATCATGGAAAGCATTTTATGAATATAAAGTCAAAAGGAAAAAAAAATTACTCCTGTACTGATGGTTAATTTTTCACATGGAAAGAGAACACATGAAATGGCTGATGCACGTTTATATCATACTCAGCTTTCAATGGTATTGTGGTGTCTGCAGTGCTTGTTACCCTCAGCTGCGTATTAGTATTTTTATTTTACATTCAATTTATCTCAGGTTCAATTCGTCCCTTAAACCAGAACTTAAGTTTGTTCGATTGTTTAAGACGAGTGTTTTTTCAGGGTCGTCTCATGTCATCCGTCTTTATTTTGACTTTGCAGTTTAGCTGGAATTGCAGTTTTCTTAATCGCGAGCTTGTTATTCCCCTTTTTCCTGCAATTCTTCTCCAGCCTGGAAGCTGGTTGGGATCTGGCCAGGAAGGAAGCCACAGGCGCATTTATGCTCCGATAAGTCCTTTTGGTGGAAATGGAAGTGATTTTAGTGCGTCACCGGCTTCAGCATTGAAGGAAACCGGTTTGATAACAGAAATGATTGTCTCTGACAATAGGCCCACTTTTATTTTTGCACACACGTCTGTCAAAGTCAGGAATCAAAAGAAGAAAGATGCTGATAACAACATTTTTTTTTAAAAATCCCCTTATTGTTTTGGCTCTGATTTATAGTTTCAGTTTTGTTTGTATCACCAGTCGCTGGTTGTTCTAACTGAATATGAAAGCATCTCCCTCGGTGTGATTAGTAAGAAAAATGTATTTCATTTTCAGACATCTGTTTGAAGATCACAGCAGTGTTTTCTTGTCTCACTTGAGATTAAAAGGAATAATGTTTTCTAACAAATGTTGGCAGAATTCGCAAAAATCATGTACTCGTAAATTATGCACTACATAAAATTCCTTTATAAATACTAGAATCTCCAAGATCTCTATTAACCTGTGTCATCACTTTATATCTTTTTTTTTTAATAATAATGACTTCACTCACGGTGTAATTGCACCTTTAGGAATTACATATAGCTCATAATTGGAAAAGCATAAGTTTCCCCTGGTGTTAAATTGCATCTGTATCCCACTGAATGCTCAATTATGTCTTTGCCTTTTTCCCTGTTGTCATCTCTGGGTCTCATTCTGTGTTCACTTGTTTTAAAATGATAATTATTCTACAACTTGGATTGAATTAAACTGATTCTAGCTCCGGTTTCAGCTGGACACCCACAGAACTTCAAAACGGAAATATTTCCCACAAATCACAAAAAAGGTATCTTCCCTCTTACAGTGTTGATTGTGCACGATTACCATGGATGCACGTTGGAAAGATATGACTAATGAATGAATGAATAACAAAAAAAAAACATGTTGCATATGCTGGTGTAATGCATGCAAAGACAGATTCTCTCCAGCGCCGGCTACAACTAAAAATGATTAAACCAATAACATGGTCATGCTCAGGAAATCGCAGCTATAGAAATGCAAGAAATGTGCAAGAATGGACGCGGTGGTGGGAAAGAAAAAAGCACATTCAGTAACACAGACGTGCTTCCTGCCACAGCAGAGCAGTTTTAATCTGGCCCGTGCTATCGAGGAACGTGGCAATTGGTGCAGCACTGAAATCATTAACAAATTTGCATTACGTCGAGCGTCAGGGTCCATTGTTGAGCATTTATGCAAATGAGACAGGGGTTATTTCTTACTAGTGCATGTCTGGGAAGATGCTAACGCTCCTGCGGTTTCACCTCTGCAGAAAACAAAGCACGGATCGTTGTAGTCGGTTCTGTGTTTGTGCGTTTGCTTTCTCTTATGAGTATTTCAAATTAAGTTTGTCTGCGCGTTTAATTATGATGTTGCATGTCCAAGCCTCTGCTGCATGACCTCACACACATACACACACACACAGCCCTACACCTTGTCTCTGTATGTATGCGTTATGTTCTTTGGCATGGCCTCTGTTTCTCCCTGCAGGTCGCGCCAAGGCTGAGCCCGCCCGACAGACGACCACGAAGAGGAGGAAACGGAAGAACTCGGCCAGCAGCGCCAACAGCAGCGTGGGCACCACCGCCAGCAAGAAACGCAGCCCGGCCACCAACTTCAGCCTCTCCAGTCAGGTACCTGTAAGCATCAGCTCCACTCGGTTTGCCTCCTCTTCTACTCTATATGTCTCCGCACACGCTTGTTTGCTGGGTTACACAAAGGCAGGAGAAATTCCTAATGGTATTGCAGCTATTAGGTTTGATTTATCTGCACGAATGAGAGAGAGAGAGAGAGAGAGAGAGAGAGAGAGAAAGCACCAGGAGGAGAGGGTAGGAAAGAAAGTCGAACCCGTGCAGTGAGACAAAGAAACCCCGAGGGACGTGTATGAAAACATGTCGCCCCACAAGACAAAGAGAGAAAACATCAAATATCATAAAAAGTGACACAACTGACATTAAAATCATCAAAGCAGAAAAATAGTACAAGAAGAGCTAAATTTATAAATAACAAGTGAAGAGGGTGAAATTAAAAGTGTTCCTCTCGCTGCTTTGTGTCAAATCACTAAATGGTTGCTACTCGCTTAATTTTCCCGGCAGTGTTTCTCGGAGTGAAACTCTCAGAATATGTACGTTAGAAAGACCCAGCTGACCCCCGGTGCTCGAGCAAGTGGCCGTAGCCTCCGGGCTCTTGGATAAATAAATAAATAAAAGGTTTGAATCTCAGGTCCAAGTGGGAAAATGTGGGCGGGGGAGAGGAGTGACACATTGCCCTCTCTCCGCAGCCACCGCGCTTGAAATGCCCCTGAGCAAGGCACTGCACTCACAGCAGCCCACAGGGATGGTAGCTTGTATTCAGCAACTATAGAACTGTATGGATGTGAAGGGGCGGTGCTGCTGCAGATATAAATACACAAACCAAGTAAAAATAACTACATATACAATCTGAAAATGTCCTGTTGTATTTTAGTGACATTGACTTACTTGATGAAATATTCCACAAATTTGTTAAGAGTACATTTTAACTCCCCTAACGAATATCTATGATTTGACCAACCAATAAAAAGTGCATTCAAGTGTATGACACCAGATTTAAATTCTCCTTATCTGAATTTTTGTTTGGATCTGCACCAAATTTCACACACACCAAATATGCCTGATATTTAACATCAATAACCATTTATATATTTTCTAAGTGCTGCTAAACACCCTCTTGCAACGTTAAAGAATGAGAATTAAAAAATCCTGGATCCGATCCCTGATCCGGATCTGCACCAAAAATGAAATCCTTCCACCAAGTTTCGTGGAGATCTGTCCAGTAGGTTTTTGCGTAAACAGACGTAACCTCCTGATTTCCCTTAGATTCAATCAAGCTGCACCAAATTGCAAACACAATCATATCAGTCTCGTAAATGCAGATTCATTTCCTAAAGATCTTTGAATTATTCCCTGGGAAATTGGTGAAAATGTAGAAAAAATGCCTCTCACAATGTTAAAGAAAGTAATAAAACATTCCTTGACTCATCCCTTTTGTCCAAATCAGCACCAAACTCTTATGGGTTTCATCTCATGGGCCAAACTCAAACTCAAATTTCACGAAAATCAGCTCAGTAGTTTTTGCATAACCCTACTGACGGACAGACAAACAGACATAACAAACCAATATCGATCAGTTATATTCCATCTATTCATTTTCCTTCTGCTCAGGAAACTTAATCTACATAAAGACATCTGTCCTTAAAACTGTGTGTCCTGTGTGTCCTGAGCATGAATTGTGTGATTTCCCTCCATGACTCCATAACAGGCCACTTGACACAGTCTGAGGTTAAACAGCCTCTTAAACAGACGAGTGTTGCACCACGTTTCCCCCCCGAGGATTCGCCCGCCGCCGCTGCTGAGTTTATTCCAAACGCTCTTCATTATACACATACTGTATTATATTTACACTACTGCATCCAATTTACTTATTTATCCTGCGCCCACTCGCTGCACGTCGCTCCATCTGCGTTAAAAAGTGTGTTGAAACCAAACATGACGTTAAAGGGTCGCTGCTCGGCGTTAATGTGTGTTCGTCTTCTACGCCAGGACTAATTCTGCTTAATGGGATATTTAAAGGGTGCTAATGCTTTTCTATACTCACACACCGGGTTGAGTAAAGCAAGCCTGTCTCCACAGAAATTAAGTGTGTGATTACGGTTTGAAGCACTTTGAGATCAGGGAAAAGGTGCGTGAGTGCGTGAGTGCGTGCGTGCGTGAATAATACAAAACACTTTATCCTTTAAGGTTCATGACGTCGGTGTGAAGTAAAACAAAAGCAACACAAGTACAGTAAATAAAAACGTCAGTATATGTTTTGACTTAAGACGTCGAGTTCTTCGTGAGCCTAAACTTAACAATAAAAACCACATGTTGTCGTCTAATATTGCAAGAATGAAAAGAACAAATGAAATATGTTGTTCTCTTTTGGCAGCTCCCGCGGTGATTGACATAATTTCCCTTTGATTAAAATTGTAAACAAGACTTTATTTTTAGTTTTTTTCCCCAAACATATTTGTCGTTTATTAACATGGCCTAATATTTCTATGTATTTTCCAGTCGTAGGCTATGGGGACACCATTAGGATGTGTCCTTTTATAACTGGATTGGACTTCTTCCTCTGGTACAGGTCGTTCTTCTCCACTTTTGCACCCTCACGGCTAGAAAATATCATTTACCTCACGTTTTTGAGCAGTTTAGAAGAACGCACTCTTTCTGCACACACCTATGCAACACACACACACACACACACACACACACACACACACACACACACACACACACACACACACACATTGTCCTGTCCCTCTATATTCTGTCCCGCAGTTAACTGTCCTGTCATCTTTTGAGATTTGCTGCCATCACTCTCTTCATGTATCTGCTTCTCTCCATCTCACACATACATAATGTAGATCTCACACACTCACACACACACACACACACACACACACTCACACACAAACACACACACTCACACACACGGCATGTGCAATTGTTTTCTCTCTAGAAGGCAGTTTGGCTCTATTCCAGCTCTCATTATCACTGATATCTGTATATACCCTCCACCCCCTGCCCTCCTTCACATGCACAAAGTATACTCCATCAACGCTCCTCCCTCCCTCCAGCCCCCACCCACCCACCTACCCCAACATGCACACACACACAGACACACACACACACACACACACACACACACACTCATGCCTCTTGCATTCACACGCCTCTTAAAGACTGGCAGCGGCGTGGCTGCTAACATGCTGGTTACATATGTTGCGCGCCTGCTGTCTTTGTCTGAGAAGTTGTTCGTTTGTGGCTCAGCACAAGCCTACGTGAGCCCAATGACAATAAGGAGTGGACCCTCACAAGGGGAAAGGGGTGGGGGGGGTGGTGGTGGTAGGATGGGGGGTGGGTGGGGGGGTTACCAGCGGCTGGAGGAGAGGAGGTGTGGGTGAGGGAGGCGCAGGGCGTTTATAGAATGATCAACACTGACCTCCAGTGGCTCAGATTGAGTGTTTTAACGTGTGTTGTTTCTCATTTCAATGTTGTGAGTTAACTCTGGTGGAAGAAGTACTCTGATTGTGTACTGAAGTAAAAGTATCAATACCACAGTGTAAGAAGTAATCCATTACAAGTAAAACGACTTGCATTGAATATTCTGTTTAGTTCTTTCTGTCCCTCAACTTTTTTGACAACCCTTCTTTCGATTAAGTTCAAACTTTGGTGTATTTTTCTGAGGAGCTCAACATAAAAACACTCATTTGGTTCTTCCACAGAAATCACATGACACTGGTGTCAAATTGTAACACAACTCAAAGTTTTGGGTTTTACTATTAATTGGCGAAGACATAAGTCTTATTAATGTTTAATATTTGTCTGTGAACTTTAAAACTTGGCCTTGTTTCTAAGTGATTTAATTTCTGCAGTGACAGAATTGCTCTTTAAACCGAGCACCACTTGGATTTGAAGCTTTAATGTATTGAGTATTATAGACCTTAAAGGATATGGCTTATTCCTGATGAATACAGTAAAAAGACTAAATCTGTCAGATTAGCATCCAAAACCTATTATATCTTATTATCGAGCTCAAGTTCTATCTAAAAACTATTAAAAACACATCAGTGAACCAAACTGTTGCATGAGTTGATTCCTTCTTTACCAAAAACACACACACTAGTGGACCAACACATTGTTGAATGTTGTCTTTTCAAAGGTTTTGATGTATGTTGACTAAAAAAGAAAATTATTCCAAATCTTAAGATTGCTGTATTTTGTGGCGTTCTTTTTTCTCTTCTTTTTCTTGATGAAATTGTCAAGAAACAGATCAACAAAAAGAAGAGTGACTTAGGAGACAGACGTACAAACAGATAGCAGGAACATGAAGAAGATGTTAGCATGAAGTCAGAAAACAAAATAGCACAACTAACTAGAAAAGAGGAATATATTCTTTATTTAAATAAGGACAAGATGAAGGGATGTTGAAAGCGTTGACGTGCATCAGGCTAGTTGGCTAAAGAATATTTTTTTATCATCTAAATTCTGTATCAATCATTTTTGTCCTGTTGCTGCACAAGCGACTGCTCCGTTCTCCTTTCCCGCCACATTGTGTTAATATTCCCACTTGTTGCCTCGGAGGCCCCGAGGAGCAGATATGTCCTCCAGGCTAACGCTAATGACACAGCAGTGAATGGAGGCGTTCATCATCGCCGCGTTGGCCCATTCATAGCCACACCGCTTAGCTAGCGCAGAGGCTAACTCTTAACGAGATGAGTAGACGAGTAGACAGTGTTAATTAGCTGACAATTAGCACACCCCAGTCCCGGGCTAACCGCCAGCTGTGATTGTCGGAGAGACGTTTTTTTGTTGTTTTTTTTGTGGACCCAAAATTGGCCAGAGGTGGGTTGACAGGCCTCCTCACAGGAACAGATGGCGAATGCAAGGCTTGTTGGCAATCAGTACGTTTTTAGCTAATGACTTAATTAGCTATGCAAATTGACAAATCAGTGTGGATATTGTCATTTAGTTGAAAAGCTCACCTAAATTAATTAGCCTGATTAAGGCATAGTGGGGTGTAGAAGTGGTCGCTAGGGGGGCTTCGGGGACGGCTTGAATACATAAACCGCTTCTCCCCATTGGTGGTCTTCTTCAGAGTGTGTGTGTGTGTGTGTGTTGCAGCGTGGGGGGGGCGTGTGTGTGTGTGTGTGTGTGTGTGTGAAGTTGTCTCGTCTTGTTTGTATGTTTACATCAACGCCTGCCGGATGTGATCATGCGTGTTTGTTCTGTGTGATTTTTGTGTACAAATCTTGGGTTTCGCGTGTGAGATTCCGCATCTTGAGGCTTATGATCGTTGTGTTGAGTGTTAATCTCTGTATGCATTCAAGTGCTTTTGCCTGCGTTTGTGTGCACGTGCGTGTTCGTGTGCTAAGGTGTGATTGTACAGTAAACTTATCTGGGTTTGTGTGCCAGTCAGCGCATGTGCATGTTTGTGTGTCTGTGTGAGTGTGAGTGTGTGTGTGTGTGTGTGTGTGTGTGTTGCAGAGGAGATGGTAGAGGCGAGCGAGATCTCCCGAGCCAGGCAGCGTTGACACACATGACCAGTGAAGCATGCGCTCCATTTAACTGTACAGCTTCTTCCCGGGTTGCGGTGGGTGGCGCCGGGGGCTCGCCGGCAGGGAGATGCTTAGTCAGTCACAGGAAGATGAGATCCACGGACGTGGTGTAAACAAAGAAATCCGGCCATGATTCAGAGCTGATTGACAAATATTAGAATTCACAAATTACTCTCCAGTGTGCGTTTATCAACAGAATCGCTTTGTGAGTGAAACGTAAAGGAATTAATCTCCAACGGAAAAAACTACACAAGCTTCTAGTCGTGTTTCTGCGTCTCGGAGGAATTGTCGGGAATCCTTCACGCCACAGATATCAGTGGATAATGGATAAATCTCTCTCCTCTCCTTCCTTGACCCGCTGTGAGACGACCATCTCTGTGAAATATGTCTTACATGATGAGTATCGATTGGGTGGGGGGTACCGAGCGCCGGGGGAATCCACTCTGTGTTCAGGAAGGTTTCATTTGCACACAGCGCTTCCAGAGGGGTCGACCAACCACACGGTCGGGTTCAGTGGATTTACCGATAAATACACAAACACGCCGAAACATGCACACACACACACACACACTCCGACTGTTGTTTCCCCACGAGCAGGGGGTCCGTGTCGATGCAGGGAAATATCCTGCCCCCCCTTTGTGGGGGTTTTGGACCGTCCCTCATACAGCTGGGAAACAAAATGGTAAACACACATAAATAGATCAGAGTCAAGAGGCGAGAACTGGTAAATATCTTTATGATAACGTGTGATGTCTCTATTTTAAAAGCCAACTAATTAAATTCACATTTTTCTGCCCATGAGGATGAAAGTTAGACAATAAGCATATTTACTTTTATTTGAAATAAAGTCAATGTTATCATAAAAGTATTTTTGGTTGGACGTGTGTTTACTTGATATTCAGATGGTAGTTCAGTGTGAGGACTGGATGAAACAGATTAATTTCTTCTCTTGCACTAACTTTAGCATATTCATTCTGAATCCGCCCAAGGCGAAGTGCGGACACTCCGGCAGAAATATAAAAACATGTCATGTTGGCCAGCGTTAGAATTGATTGTATGTTTATTCGTTTTTAAACTTTAAAACGTTTTAAACTTGGGTTTTAAGAAAGCACGACACAAATGTAATGAAAAATCGTCCTTTTTGTACGTGTTGCTAAATAAGTGTAGATATGTATACATGTATACATGTATACAAGTCAAATCAAGTTTATTTATATAGCACTTATAAAAGTCACTTTTACAATAAAGTAATAAAAAAAGTAAATACAGTTTTAGACTGTTTCCCACTCACTAAGGTGCCGTCACTGATTTCACTTGTTCACAGTGAGAAGCACTTTGTTTAGTTGAGAAATCCATTCAAAACTCCACTGGACAAACTCAGCTGCTTTCCACTGCAAAGGTGATTCACACCATGTAAAAGCCAACATTTAAATAGCATAAGAACGTAATTCATTAGTAAAATGTGAGCTTCTAAGTAGCACAACTACATGTGTAAAGAAAGGAAGCAGCTTGATCACGATGTGACCTTTTGAAAAGTCTGTAGCCACAAACAACAACATCACACGTTCTCTTGTTTTCCCTCTTTTCAGTTTGTAAACTTGTTGTCGGCCTCTCTCTCTGCAGGACGTGATGGTGGTGGGCGAGCCGACCCTGATGGGCGGCGAGTTCGGGGACGAGGATGAGCGTCTGATCACCCGTCTGGAGAACACGCAGTACGACGCCACCAACGGCCTGGACGACGAGGATGACTTCAACGGCTCCCCGGCTCTCGGCAACAACGCCCCCTGGAGCAGCAAACCCCCCGCCACCCAGGACAGCAAGCCTGAGAGCACGGCGCCGCAGCCCTCACAGTAAAACCAGAGAAGAAGAAAGCAACAGATGGACTTTTTAACCTCTCCCCCTTCCCCTTTGGGCAGTGCTTCTATACGCCTCACAACATTTTACAGAATCAAACCCCCAACCCCCCCCCCCTGTCTGCAAACTCAAAAATCTGTCCATCCTGGATATTTTCTTCTTCTATGAATCACTGAAACATCTGGGAGCACACGGAGAACTGGCAGCGTTGCACAGCAGAATCCACAGACATGAAATGCATACAAAGAAACTCAAAAAAATCTAAAAATACATTTTGTTTTTCGAGAATGCAGTGGAAAATTCCAGATCAAATCCCCCCACCCCCCCCCCTCCAAGCCTCTCGTCTAGTGGAATACCACAGCTGTGATTGGTTGACCTGCAGGTCGCAAGTCATCACGCCGTCAATAGACAGTGAAAAGAAAAGAAGAGGAGTAAAAAACAACAAACAAAATGTCTCAAAAAAAAAAAGAAGAAGAAATAGTGAGCTCAACGTGAAGAAGGTGTTTTTTAACCCGAGCCAATGGAGGCGTCTCACACCACAAGCGAAACACTTGTTTGAGGCAAATTAGCTTTTTTCATTGAGAAATTCTCGCGGCTGTTTGGTTTGTTTCTGCTGTTGCTGTTTATTTCCATTTCCAATTAAGAGGAAACAAAAAAGTTTCTCAACCTGCTCTCGACTCCCTTTTTACAAACGAGGGGGAAAATCACGTCCCGGGATTGTTTTCTCTCCACTTTGCTGCGGTCGTCACAGATTGTGATTTCATGCAAACCAGTTTGATTGTGTTCGTAGTCTATTGGTATTTTTGCTTCTCTCAGAATCCTTTGCAATCACGTTGTAATTTTGCCGATCAGTATGTGAACTTTGCCGACACGCGTTGATGCATTAATGTTGATTTAGTTTTTTTTGTCTCTCTCTCTCTCTCTCTCCCCCCCCCCCCCCCCCCCTCCAAATTGGACTTGGTTCCCTTTAACGACCAACTCCCAAACTGATACTAAAGCCTTTTTCCTGCATGATTTTATAGGATTTTTATTTTTTGTTTGATATATGTACTTTTTGAAAAATGCATCAGTCTGATTTTCCTTTTTTGGGTTCATCAGTTTGGGAACACTGTTACAATGGTTTGTAGCTCTGTAAATAGAAGTGGAGTCTCTTTCGTCCACTGTAAATCAGCCCCCTGAAACCAGTTTGGATATGGCAGCTGTTTTGTTTTTGTACAGGAGGTTCAGATTTCTGTTGGGTGGTTTGGATGGACGCTGGTTTGCCTCTGTCAAAAAAAAAGAAAACTCTTAAATGTCCCCCCCCCCCCCCCGGTCCTCCTTAGCTAGTGCAGAACCAAAGCCACAAATTTACTAAACAACCACAGTCACACATTCATGCTTTCTTGTATATTCTGTGACATAAGTGAAGAATTTTACATTTTAAAAACAGCGCACAGGTAAAGTCCCATCCACCCCACAGAAGTGATCCCCGTGTTTTGTGTTCACGATTGTTCTTTAATCTTTGAATTGAATTGATACTATATCCCTGATCTCTTTTGTTGGACTTTTGTTTGAAAAATGGGCAAGAACGCAACAGCGGACGTCTTTATACAATTGGATCTTATGGGTATTTATTTGTGCATTTGTAAGGAAGCTAACACATTTCTAAATATGTTTGAGCCTAGTATTATTAGACACCATTTGTACATTATATAGCAGAGGTGTTCAGTGTCATATCTGATGTCTGGTATGTATGCTTTACCATTATGTGTGCCAATAAACCGTGCTTACAAAAGGAGCTACATGATTTGGCCACGTGCACTAAGTCTGCATGTGGTCGACTCTTTTTCTGTCTCTTTTTGATATTCACTATCACCGATTCACTGTGATTGTGTGAAGAGTCAATGGGAAGTTCGTTCTTAACCTTGGAAACACAAGTTCGACAAAAACAGGGTCTACTTAGTGGCTCTTCAGAGCTTTCAATCAAACCCACCGACCTTCCTCCGCAGGTGAAGTTGCCCTGTTGTCGTTTTTTTTTTGTCTTGTCCAACCTGCGTGAAAAGTCCTTGAAGTGTTCAGGAAAAATCTTCAATCTATATTCCCATGGCAACTGGATGTCTACAGCACGACTGAAAGCTCCAGAAAAAACAAAGAAGTGGACTTGTGGAAAGTGATGAGATGTTTTTTTGTCAGATGTCAGGGAGATGTCACGCTGGTTGGTTCTGTGGAACAGAACAGTTTCAGCCCCACAATGGCATCTATCTAGAAAACCACATGTCTGGACTAACGCTGTATTTTCCTCTTGTTACTGTTTATATCAGGTGAAAGAAAACTATTGGAAATCACATCCCTATTATCTTAATAAGCGAAAACGATTCAGAAAATCAAAAGCAGATTCTGACGTTGCTCAGAACGATGACGCAAAACATATTTTTTCCCAAAGTTTGTGGTTCTTCAAAACACCAGAATGCATTGCAGCCAGTTTTCAAAATGATCATGTAAAGTATTCAAATACCAACTAACTCCCTGTGTCCATTTATATGCACTTACATTCATTTTTGATTGAATCATGCGTCTTCCTCTCGACACCTCAGAATGTATGAAAAGCATTCTGGGAAATGTTGGAAACCTCACAATACAAAGCATCTCAGTGTGGATTTAACCTTTAATATGTTGCCCATATTCAGAACCCTGCATCTGTTCACCGGCTAATCAAGCAGGTAAATGTCAGTGTTGGTTTAACAATGCTAAAAAATGTAAATATTAGGATTTTGAAAATGAAATGTTGACGCTAGATGTGATAAAAGTATTTTCTCTGTGTTTTTCCCTCGACATGTCGGAGCCTGCTTCAACCAGAAAGTTAGATGAGTAATTATTAAAAGCTGGAACATGAACATAAGTATGGACTCAGTCCTCCTCTGCAAAGTTCTGCACATACTCCTCATCTTCATCAGGAGAAATCAGCCTCAGTGCTGTTGTTGGGTAGAATTTAGATCCAGGGCGGTTTGATGGAACTTTGGCGACGCCAAGTGGAGAACATGGTACTGCAACAACATTCAAACAGTTCTCTGACTGTAGATCATCGTGTTACAGAGAAAATTCAAACAAGACAACAAACTGTAAATATCAAATCATTTTTTTTAAAAGCTTCATTTATTTGTGACCGGTTAAGTTTCACTGCAAAGCAAACAACAATGTTTATTATTATTATTAACATTATTATTAGTATGGCTTGAAATTAGGCATTTTTGCTGAAAAATAGATTTGGCTGTATAAATAATAATAATACAGAAAAAATTATAATTTTTATGCAAGTATTTGAAAGTAACTTTAGACTTATAATTAAACCCCTGAAGTTCATGATTTTGTTATTAAACCAATATTTTTACTCCATTTCACAAACTCTTGCTGATTTGTCAACATTTGTACACCAATAAAAATAAGTATTTATTTTTTAACCAACTTTTCAATCTTTATTTAAAAAATATATATATATATAATTCCTTCAACACGGTCGAGTATTTATTTGTCTGAAATAATAATTTGGTGATTATTCTTTATTATTTAAAAATTATTCAATTTTGATATATCTTTTTAAAAAAAAGACTTTTGAACATTATTTATTTTCTCAATTTTAATAAACCATTGACTTTTAATTTATTTTTAAGAGATTTTGATCTATTTCTGTTGATTAACATCTTTGAATGATTATTTTGTTTTATCTTTAAGAAACTGTTAAATGTATTTATGTTGTTTTATTATTAAACCAAATGATATTTAGATTTATTAAACCTTTACTTTTTTATCTATTAATAATTTTATAATGATGATTTTAAACCCAACCTGGTGTCACGTGACGCTGTTTACGCCGGTGACGCTGTTTACGTTGTTTACCTGTGACCGACGCCGCGATGACGTAACACAGAGCGACGCGGCGGGCCGGAAGTAAAGATGGCGGACGTATCGGGCAGCGAAGTGTCGGAGGAGAAAGAAGCAGAAATGGAGCCGAGGAGGAGGCCGAAGAGGCCGTGGGAGGACGCTCACAGGTCGGGCAAAGCGGGCCTGACTCCCGGGCTGCCGGAGACTCTGGGAGTTTACGACATTAGCGCTGTCAGGAGGGAGCAACGCGACATGTCTGCAGGTAACCCGACGTGACTCCGCGGCCACGGCTGCTGATAAACACTGAGAAATAACGCGATTTATCACGTTAACTCTGCGCGAACTTCCGGGTTTAACGCAGAGAAGAATGCTCCTGCGTTAAAAACACTGGATGCGAACAGCTGCTGTTGTTTACACGCAGACGTGTTGCTCAAACTCACTCAGAATGAAGAAACACACTTTAAAACCCACGTCCAGGTCTGATTCCTCACTTCAGCTCCTTCAACTCTGTGTTTGTTGTTTATCTTCTGAGACACTGAGGAAGTTAAGATCATTTAAAAGTTACATTATTAACTGAAATGTCCTTTTCTGACAAGTTCTGTGTATAAAAGATGATCAGAGACTTCAGGTTTGTTTACAGGAAAGGGAAACGTGGGTTTTATTTTCTAATTGAGGGACGGAAAATAAAGGTGTTTGTTTGCACTATAATGTAAGAAGTCATGTTTTTATAATCCATGACAGTTTGCATGTGTTTGTATGTGACACACAGAGTAACACACAGATGCAGGTAGACAACTCTCTCCACAATAGTAGTACAATCACCCCGAAGAGAGTCGCACACAGTCCTTTACGCCTGTTTTGTGTCCTGCACTCTCCTGTGATTCTCATCTGACCGTGCACTTTGTGGTTTTATCTAATCAACAACAAGGTCACACCTCAGGCAAACTCTACTAATCTACATGTTCGACAGTTGAAAGTACAAACAGAAGTAAACGTACAGTTGCTGAGATAAGATGCATATGTGCACAAGAAAAGTATGTAGATATGTCTTTGTGCGCTTTATATACTTGAAACTGTGAGATTGGACCAAAAAATCCATACGTCGATATTAATAATTATCTTGATGAATTCCACATGATTTATTTCTTTAAAGTTTTAAAGCCTGTGTAAAAGCACAGTGAGCTCATCCTGGTGTTCGGGTTTATGAAGCACGACAGGTTCTCACAGGATGAAGTCAAGTGGAAAGGATTAAAAGACCGTATGGGGCCATTTGATGTAAAACTCACACTGAGATGATTCAACAAAACCAGCAACTGTTCTACAAGTTTCCCACCACTCATTGGTTATGTTTATGACTGTAATTAATGAACTGCAGATTTCCATTACAGATTATTATTTCCTTAAATTAGAGCCCAAGGTGATGTCTTCAAATAATAATATTTACTCCCACATATGCATTTTTCTACAATCTACAATTGGTATAGATTAATATAGTCATTTTATCTCTTAATAATTTAACCTGTTGTTCTGTTTTAATCCTCCAATAATCCAATGATCCCTATGATCTGAATTGAATGATGTTACAGGGCAACAGACAAAACTGCTTTGTGTTATAAGTTTTCAGCCATAGCAGCATAACAGAACATTTATATTTGTTACGTTTCCCTCATTACAGATGGTTTAGTTTGACATGAGAAAAACCTTGTTACGTGACAAAGATCTTGATTTTATCATAGCCAGGTTTTACAAGATGTTTTCTTGATGCGCTGAATCCCACTGAGCTAAAAAACAACTGTCAAACCCTCAGTTTCTATCATCCAGAGAAGTTTCCCCCTCGTTCACGTCTCTCCGACGGCTGGCGCCCTCATTGTGTCGATAGCGGCGGTTGTAATTGTTTCAGACAATGGCCCTTGTGCTAACACCGTTGCTCTTGTGTTGTTCCAGATCCGTCGTTGACACGTTTCATCTGCACAGAGCTCACCAGAGGATACTTCCTGGAGCACAATGAGGCAAAGTACACGGAGCGCAGAGAGAGAGTTTACACATGCATGCGTATTCCCAAGGAACTGGAGAAGGTAGCGTACATTACACACCCCCGACCTCAGCTGACCCCTTCTATCTTCAGCTCTCTGCATCTGTGCAATGTCCGTCAGCGCAGACAAGATGCTTACAGACCACAACAATCTATCAAAGATACAATATTGATATTATTTTCATAGTTTGTTTATTAGTTGTTGATTTAATGAGGACCTTATAGATTAGTAAAAAAAATTAAATATGTGCTTTTGCATGCAGACACAAAAATGTGCCAATAATTGGATTGTGTAAAACAATATTATACCAAAACAAAAAAATATCACTGGTGTCAGGAAATGTTATGAGGTACTGACAGCAGTTTATTTTTGTTGTTCTTCACATCAGTCAGAAGGGGGCAGTGTTGACTCATAAGACGTGTGTATCTCATATTTCAGTGTGATCTCTCTGAATAACTGATGCATCTTAATTTACTGTCCTCAGAAAATTATAAAAAATGCCAATTTTAGTCTCTACAATCCAAGATAATGTCTTGAAATAGCTTGTGTTGTTTGACCAGCAATCAAAAAACACAATACCTGTATTTTACTATTATGTACAAAACAGATAATCCTCACTTTTGAGAAGCTGTGAACAAGTTTGAAAATGCCAAAAATGATTATTTGAATATCAAAATAGTTGTTGATTAACAAACAATGTGCAATTGTTCACAGAAACCTAATTTATGTTTCCAATTATGAAGACCTAGACATATTGAAGATATTGTGATCATGCTTTACGTTTACATTTAGTATAAAGGTCATATTTTTTAAGAGTTGAGTTTCTCTCTGCAAAAAAAAAACATCTAAATAGACGAAGCCCTCACTGACACAGCTCCCACTGGGTTGGGTTTTTCTTTTGGGGCAGCAGAGGAATGTGTGTAAACAAAACGGACCTCACTGATTTTCCTGCGTTCAGCGAGCTTCCCGTCTTCTAGGTACCTGACGAGGCCCCAAGAAAAAGTCAAACAGATTCCACCAATGAGAAACAAACCCTCCCTCCAGCTCCCACCAATACTCAGTCCCCTCATGTTTTTTTCCAGTGAGAAGCAATAGGACATTGGATAGATTAAATGCATGGCTTGTGGAATATTCCCTTTTAAAGATGTCGAGGCAATGACTCTTAGACTTTGGGCGACAGTGAAGGTATGTGTGTGAAGTTACTGGGTTTGGGTCTGTTTGTTTATTTAGTGTATTTAGGTCTTGTCCTTGTTAAATACTGAAAGACTTGTTTGTCCTTCAAGTCGAGTTATGTCCACTTTTCTACCGATGACCGTTGTGTAACTTGGAGGTTGGAGACCTTGTTTGACTCTGAGTTGTTGCTGTGCGACTTTTCCAGCTGATGACCTTTGGCTTCTTCCTGTGTGTCGACGCCTTCCTGTACGTCTTCACGCTGCTGCCCATCAGGGTGCTGCTGGCCCTGCTTCGCCTCCTCACCCTGCCGTGCTGCGGCTTCAGGTCAGAGCCTCTTCACGTACTTCTCACACTCTCCCCTGCATTCACACACACAAGAAACAAACATGCACGGAAAACACTGTCTGCATAATCACCTTTTAAAATTCTGTCTGATGCAAATGCATTTCTGTTTGGCAAGTAGGAAATGTTGTGGTCAGGGCACAATGTCGACACGAGAGAAGTGATGAACGTAACCTTGTTTGCTTGGTACAGAGTTCAGTGGCTCAACCTTGACCTGTAAAGGGAAAAGGATCATATGTCAATTTGAAAGGAAGTGGGAATATTAATGTGGTTTAACAATTTTATCTTTTGTACCTTTTATAACTCTGTTATGTTCAGTTCACACCAGCAGCTGAAGAGAAGGAAGCCGAGTGCGTGATAACACAGAAGTAGAAGATTGTTCTACATTGTTTTATCTGTAATGTATTGTTCGCTCGCTAGTTGAAGTTGGTTTAGGGGATAACATTCATGACCCTAACTACAATATTTAGTTGTAGAGTCCTGTTTTTTTTCCCATGTAATCTGAGCAAATTGCTTCTGGTCTGACTACAATTTATATCAGAGAATGAAAATACTTTAATATTATGATCGGTCAGAGAGTTTGATGTGACACAACCTGCACAATGTCACACACAATTGGGTTGAATTGATTGTGCTCGCCGAAATGATTAGAGTTGTGCACGTTAGCAAAAACAATACAGCCTGAATACACATGCTCAAGTACTTGCATGCTTACTTTGGCAGTTGTGGTCAGATAATTTTTTCATGGTTTGATTTTTGTTAGTAATGCATCACTTCTTTCTCTTCTCATACTTTTTAAATGATATTGAGATTCTTTTATTGAGCTAAACCCTGCATGAAAAGGTCACTCATGGTGTGGGCATATGTTCAGTTAAAAGAAAACTCCCATTAGTAAAGGTTGCAGTTCCACTTAGTCTCTGAATGTCAATATCCAGTCTTATTATACCAGTTTTACATGTTTACATGTATGTTGCTCCTCCATTCAGGGTAGAAATAGCCCCAAGACATTGTGTGTGTGTGTGTGTGTGTGTGTGTGTGTGTGTGTGTGTGTGTGTGTGTGTGTGTGTGTGTGTGTGTGTGTGTGTGTGTGTGTGTGTGTGTGTGTGTGTGTGTGTGTCCTTGTGATTTTTTGTGTAGTGAATATTCAGGCTTGGCTTATTGATGAACTGTCTCTTACCAGGATTATGTTGTCGTCTACGTGAAAGCACACTTGTTGTTCAGGTGCTTGTATGTTTAACCATACAATTTTAGCAGTTTTTACTTTAAACGCACAAATAAAAAACCAACATAATATTGAACTTAGATATTGATGGGCACAGCCTCTCCCCCCTGCCCGCCTCACCCTCTCTGACTCTCTGTCTGATTGTCCCCTTGCCTTCCTCCCCCCCCCCGCAGGGCACGTACATGCCCCTACTGCAGAAGAAGCAGGTACGCTCCCACCATCCTGTCATTGCTTCATGATTATCAGAACTGTCCTTCACATGTATTCACCGGCCTCTCTTCATCTCCATTGTGTCTGTTCATGTACAGCTTGGCATCGCACATCATGTCCCATTCTCCCAAGGCAAAGCCGCCATGTTGGTTCCTCATAAGACCTGTTTTTTTTTTCGGAGCTTGGAAAGGGAGGTTTTGCTGAGAGTGCATGCTGGTTCCCATCACTGTGCTGCTTGTCAGTGGTACGGCTGCACACGCTCAAACTGGAAGTTCGCCTCCTGAATCAGATCTCCCACTTCTGGTCACCGAGCAGCTTCTCTGGAGCAGTTTGGAGTTTGCTTTGTTTAAGCGCATCCCTCTGCAGCAGTTTTTAAGAGAAAACTTAAATCCGCAGCTGCTCGACAGAAGCAAATTGGCTGTTTTCTGCTCACCAGTCGGCTTCTCTAACACGGTTTTGTATCAGAAATGAAGCTTTCTCTTCTTTCTCTGGTCCTGAGTTTTAATCCCACGTTTCAGGCTAATACAGTATAAAAGGCACATAGATACAGCTACTTGAAATGCAGCACATAGCTGACTGCACTCAGGCATAATGTTCATGTGTGTTATGGAGATAACGTGAGCAGAATAGAGAGAGTGAGGACTGCTCTGTGCAGGATGCGGTGGCAGCTGGCTGCAGCAGCTTTGCCTCAGCAGCGAACCGTGTTCGGAATCAGATGCTACGTGAGGAGGTTTCTCTCTTTTAGCACCTTTAACATCTGAATACCAATCGTAAATGTGACATAGTCCATTAAAGCTGAAACAAAGAATTCAAATTTGAGTTTTTTATTTCATTATAAAATTAATCACTTAATATTTTAGGCCAAACAAAAGAAGAAATTTAAGATATGAACCTGGTATTTTTGTCATGAGATGCCTTGAACAAGTAGAATCGCTTTCAAGATGCACAAGATACAGAACAACACTTAATATATATCTTAAAATCACATGGAGAAAGATTAAGAAGTAGATGATATATATGAGGTTTTATTGGACCGCCACCTCTTTACATGATTGACGGACCAGTAGATGGAGCTGTAGCCTCAGTAAAACAAACCATAAAAACTATTAATATCACTGGAGCATCTTCCTTAAATTGCTTTTCAGTCTATTCTTGTATTTTATCCGTATCTTTTCTTTTGTCATAAGTATCTTAGAAATGAGAGAATCCATTAAGGGCTATGAATCGAGTCTTTAATGAATCGAGTGTGTAATTCTGTATTCAAGGCAACATATCTTTGGTGCAATCATTGTCTTTTCTTCTTGAGACAAAGCCACAGATGTTCACCTCCTCCTGTTCTCACAGCTCGGCTGATTCAGAAGACACTGAGATTGATTCAGCTAATTTACACATTTTTCTTAACTCTACTTGAAGTCGCCTCTTAAAATAGTTCACATATCTACACCTACCACTCCCCCCCACCCCCTCACATGTGGAGCATGGTTTCTTTTCTACCTGTCTCATGTTAAGGCTGAGGAGGAGCTCCATTGTTAATCAACAGCAGCTAAAAATAACGAAGGTAATGATGGCTTTTTAGATCAGCTCATTGTTGTGCTGCCACGTCTTGTGCACCACTTAGTTGTGATGTAGTAGAAAATTGTGGAGTCGTACTTGTGAATTTGTGTTAAACTTCGGTAATAATGGCATAGACTGTTATTATCTGTTATTGATGGCAATTAAAGTGTTGTCGTTTGGTAGAATCAAACCTTTGTAATTAGGCTTTATCATAGTGTAACATTCATATCAGCAGGTAAGAATCAGAGGGAACCTTTTCTTTATTATAATATTACAACAGCCCGTGTGGTGAGTAGTTGAAACGTGTTTTTACTGCCGTGCTTCGTGGTGTTTGCAGTCGCACAGACACGCAGCTGACATGGAAAATATGCAGGATGTGTTGGAATTAAGCTCTCCGGCTCTCCCCGGTTATCCCTGTCACAAATTTTAAATAACCGGTCCTATGGATTTGTCAGCCCTGCGCTTAACATGCTCCCAAGCTGCCGCTGCCATTAATTGCAAAAGCTGCACATGTTTGAAGCACGTTACATCCTGTGTGATTCCTTCCAAGTAGTATCGTTCAACACCATTTGAAACATTTCCATTTTATTTTGGTTAAAATATATATTTTTCCATGAAAACATGAAGACAGCCCCTCAGACTGATATGAAATGTTGTTGCGGTCTGTTGAGTTGATAAGAACGACAACGATTTCATCTTATCCGAGCAGGAGCTTTGACCAAAGACAGAAACTTATTAAAAAGAGATCAATCTCCGGAATGAGATAACTTTTTGAATAACTGAGACTCTAGCTTTAATATTTCATATCTTGTTTTCTTTCGGTGTGTTATCTCTACTTGTTGCCTTTCTCTTCATGTCGGTCGTCTCATTTTGAACAGAAATGAATTATTCACCTCTGTATGTGTTGTACTCCTGTTTCCTCATGTGGGATAATTTACAGGGATCATTCAGAGACTTTATAATGAGCAGTAAACAGTCGCACTGGTCTGGTAGTGCGTTGTTAAACCAGGGGTCCACTCCGTCTTCATTTGACTTCTTTGGTAAATTTACCAGAGGTGTTATGGAACTACATTACAACGTTTGTGTGTATATGCAATAATTCCACACTGCTGCTCTGTCAAAATGTGTGTGTTTCTGAGCATATACACACATTATACCAGACAGTGCATGTTACATGTGGACATACTGCACTGTGAATGTTGGCATGTGAGTCTGAAGTTAAATACCACAAATGTATTTAAAACTCTACACGTTTCTACCACAATTTGACGTTTTGTGTGTTTGTGTGTTTGTGTGTTTGTGTGCGTGGTCAGTGGGTCCCGGCTGCTGCAGCCAGCGCAGGTGTGTGACGTGCTGAAGGGCCTGATCATGGTGCTGTGCTTCTCCATGATGCACTACGTCGACTACTCCATGATGTACCACCTGATCCGAGGACAGTCGGTCATCAAACTCTACATCATCTACAACATGTTGGAGGTACTTCACAATTTATACATTCTATTCCACACAGTGTAAAAGATACCTATTAATATGTTTTCATGTTATGTATCTGTTGTTTACACGATGGTTGTGTCTGTGCCTTCGTCTGTCAGGTGGCAGATCGACTCTTCTCCTCTTTCGGTCAAGATATCCTGGATGCTCTCTACTGGACGGCCACAGAACCCAAAGAACGGAAAAGAGACAGTATAGGAGTCATCCCTCACTTCCTCATGGCCGTCTTTTACGTCTGTATCCTTCTGGCTCAAATCAACAGCAGCATAACAGCAGGTTTTAAATCCTTATATTGGAATATTTGAAGGTTTCTAGTAGAGTAGGTTCTGCTTTTAACAGATGATGTACAAGTGCAGCCTCGTGGAATGCTCATATTTCTTTGTGAGCTCTTTGTGACCAGCGGAGAAGATAAATAAAGTCTTTTAGAGGAAGTGCAACATAACTTGGCCAACAGACACGAGAATCAGCTTTGCTTTGATTTTCTTTCGGCTAGACGCAAACACTGGAGCTAAAAGGGAGGAAATGGATTATTTTCTGCTCAGGTCTGGAACTAGGATGATGAACTGCAGAGCCTTAGTCAGGTTCAGTGCACTGGATATCTATCTTCTTGTCTCATCCCACAATTAGGAGGATTAAAGACTTTGAGATGAAGTGTTCATACTGTACTTTATAAAGATTTAGGTGAGGGAATGAGCAAGGCACAGGGTCGTATTTTCAGTGTGCTTGTAGTTTTGGTTAGGAGGTTGTCAGTCAAACTGTTAGGTTCCATCCCTCGTGATAGGTTTTAATGGAGTGGTATTCAGTGTTAAATTGCCTTTTTAAATTAGTTGCTTTCCTGAGTGCCGGCCTCTCAGTCCTCCATTCCATCCTCATCATGGTCCAAGCCTCCACCCTCAACGTCGCCTTCAACTCCCACAACAAGTCCCTGCTCACCATCATGATGTCCAACAACGTCAGTGCACAGTCATACACACATAACAACACATGACATGCATTTGTGCTCATTAACAAAATTTTGCTTAAGTTATTTGTTAGCAGAAAAATTCAGGTAGCGACATTTGTGATGAAATGTAGCTGCAACATTATTTTCCATTTGGTAAATTCTTCCATTTACAATTCTTTCTTCATGTTCCTGTTCCCTCTCATGCACAGTTCGTGGAGATCAAAGGAAGCGTGTTCAAAAAATTTGAAAAGAACAACTTATTCCAAATGTCCAACAGTGGTAAGACACAGAAAAATATCATTCTTAAAATGTGATTGAACAACATTTGTCATGTTTTTATTTCCCCCCCATGTTGTTGTGATGTTCTCAGCCATAGAATTAGATATTCACAGACGTGAGAGTCTCACTCCGGGATAGAAAGGGAACAATTCCTCTAAAAAATGTGTCCTACAAACAAATGCATTTGTTCAGTACATTCTGATCCTCTTCTTCTTAAGATCCGTCGGCCGCTGTGCTTATATATGAAACTGTTTCAGGCTTAATTCCTCTTCCTTACATATGAAAGCTGTTCTGAATCCGTTCTGCTTTGAAAGAAGAGTGCAGACATGGCTGCAGAATCAGATGTATTGTGTGTTTCCTCTTATATCCCCACAGGCAGCATCGTTTTATCTCAGTCACACTAATTGTATTCTAATGACAGCAGAAGACAATGAGCTTAATCATCTGCCATTTTCTAAATTTTGTCTGATCGTTGCCTGTTTGTGGAGATAATCATCAGTCATAACTAGCATTTTATCACTAATGCAGATAATGCTGTGCTAAACATATACAGCTGTGCCTTTTATATTTCCATAGATTACTGTTTATGTTGT
Source organism: Hippoglossus hippoglossus (assembly GCF_009819705.1). Taxonomy (NCBI): domain Eukaryota; kingdom Metazoa; phylum Chordata; class Actinopteri; order Pleuronectiformes; family Pleuronectidae; genus Hippoglossus; species Hippoglossus hippoglossus. The sequence goes on from NC_047160.1 coordinate 23,498,757, forward strand.
GCAGCACTGACTAGTAGCAGACTATAATTTCCACTTATTTCATTGCATGTTTTTTGAACCCGACACATCTGACAAATTTAAAACGTTCTATCACCTGTTTTAACACTTATACAGCTTTAGCGAGGAGGTTTATTTTTGTAGCTCTTTTTATACACAAGGTAAATGAAAGAGCTTCACACAATGTGTTTAAACATAAACAGCACAAAAAGCAGCAATGCCATAGAACTAATAAAATGCGAGAAAACATCCAGAAAATATAAAACTTACGAACAAAGATCGGTTCAAGTATTTAAAGTCATCTGCAGATATAGAAAGGAAAAAGTCCAGGAACAGGTTGCATCAATTTATTTAATTATATTGTTAGAGATTGTCGTTATACATATCCAGAAAGTAGTGAAAAATCAGATGTGGAAATATAATTCTAAGATGCACTGTGTCTGTTGGTTTTCCATCATACTTAAATACTGTCTGACTGTCTGTGTGGCATTAAAACGGTATTTAAAAGACTTAAAGTGAACCCTGCAGAAACCCTGATGAGAATGGAAAGTGTCTGTTAATGCAGCTTTAGTTCAGTTGTGTCTTATATGAAGATACAGTTGGTACTAATAACATTTTCGTTGCCAGATTGTTTTACAGTTGAATGACAGTTGTCATTTTAAATGTGATTATTTGATCCCGCAGACATCAAAGAGCGGTTCACCAGCTACGTTCTCCTGCTCATCGTCTGTCTCAGGAACATGGAGCAGTTCTCATGGAACCCAGGTAATTAGGTGTTTTCCTTCAAACTACAGTTGCATAGATTTTTTAAAATAGTTATTACAGTAAGTTACCCCAGGTGTATTCAGCATAGTTTTAAATCCCAGCACAAGGTGCTCGACATGGGGAAACATTTCAGACCAGTATGTTAAGCAGCTACTTTCCTGAAGTTTCCGACGACCCTCTGCAGCACCACGGGGCGTTGAACCTCCCACACACCTCAGTGAGTGAGACGGAGTGGAGCGAGGGACGAGAGCTCGGCGTTTGTGTTTGACAGCTCTCTGAAAACAATCAGCTCCTCCTGACAGGCTCAAAGCCAGAAACACAGTAGATGACAGACGTGGCCTGTCAGCTGAAATCACAACACTGACGTACAAGCACCAGCTGAGCTACAGCTCTGTGTTGCTAACGAGGGATTCGTGTCACAAGTCCCCAGTAGTTCACTCATGTTCCATGGTAACTGCGTTTCCTTGTTTGGATTATGCAGCAGAAATAAAGCACCTGCTCTCAGCTGATTGCTAATTATGAGCTAACCCTTTCACAAGTTCAAATTTTTTTACTTTGTCATCTGATAAATTAATATAAACACATAAATTATTGTAAATTTAAAGCTCCAAAGTTTGAATAAACAATTGATCACAGGGCTGAAATGATGGTGGTTGCTCATAGTGATAGAAGAGTTATTATTAAAGCAGTTCTCCTTGAGGTTTAAAAAGCATATTAGCCACGAGTTGATGAGAAAATCTAAATTTAATTTTAAAATATCATCTTGTGTTCCTTCTTTCCTCAGAGCACCTGTGGGTGTTGTTCCCTGATGTCTTCATGGTCGTCACCTCTGAAGTCGCTGTTGACATTATTAAACACGCTTTCATCACAAAGTTCAACGACATCACTGCAGATGTAAGGATAGAATCGTATTTAAACGTGTCACACAAAGTACACGTATAAAACTGTATATGGTCCTTTGGTTTCCTTCTTTTCTCACAGTCCGTTCTTTGTCTTGCCCCCCCTGCAGGTGTACAGTGAATACAGAGCCAGTCTGGCCTTCGATCTCGTCAGCAGTCGACAGAAAAATGTAAGCGACCCCCTCTTCTTCATATCACCATCCTTATATTTGCATAAAGAGCACTGAGCCTACGCAGCTAATCAATGAAGTTTTGTTGAGTGCTGCAATCTGTGCTCGTGTGTCACTGTGTAGGCTTGTACTGACTACAGTGACTCAGTAGCTCGGAGGATGGGATTCATCCCTCTGCCTTTGGCTGTTCTGGTAAGACAGGCTGCCGTCTGTTGCTATTCAGGAATTAATACCGGAAGAATTAGTCATTAACACATAAATATTAGCCAGAAAAAGTTTAAATTTGATATTCATTCTGCTTTGTAATGTTTTAACAGCTTATCCGAGTGGTGATGACTTCAGTCAAGGTGCAGGGAGCCCTGTCATATACTTGTGTTTTCCTCTTTTATCTTGGGTAAGTCTTAGGTTTTGTTTCACTAATGTTGCAGCAGGATTTTTATTCTTCATTACTCTGCCCCAGCATCCAGAATACAGCGAACCCTTGAGCCTAATGTTACTGCTCTTGATGTAACCGTACATGACATTTTCGTTTTGCATATGCTGCATATATTTTAATAATGTACAAAAGGAGAAGCTCAAGAGGAGATTTAAACGCTATAACTGATTTTACTAAGTTGTTCATGCAGATTAATATGGTGATAAGATATGTAGTAATTCACTCCCTTTTCTTATTGAACTACAGACCTTTGAAATTCAGCTCAAAGTCTAATTTCCATTTTTCTTTATCTGAACATTGTATTTATTTAGACATGTAGAAGTGAATATTTAAATGTTAAGATTTTCTAATTATTTATAGAGTCTCAAATATGCACAGACACTCTTTCTATAACACAGACTCATGGCCACTACACACAGACATGCTTGCAGTCTGTTGGATGCACACTAACACATGCACAGACTGTCATAAACCCACAGTCCGATTCAGACACACGCTGTTACATAAGCATCAACGCTGTGGCCTCACGTTCTCCCGTGCTGAGCCGCTGACGGCCTCGCTCACTCTCATTTGCCAGATCCCATTGGGCTCGTACCATTGAAGAGTTTCCCTCGGGGTGAAGAATACAATGTTGTCATCTCTAGTGCCATCTCTGGCCTTCCCCACCCCCAAGTTAAAAATAGCTTGACCAGAATGCTGTGCCATGGCAAAGATTCAGCTGTGCAGACACACTCGCAGTTCTAAACATCCTATTGCAGCGAGCGGTGGTCTACATACCCCAATGTGTCCGTCTCTCTCTCATCACGGTGTCAAAGTCTGGGCCTTATAGCAAAGCCCAGAAACACAGAGGGATGGTGCACATCAACACACTGGTGTCAGTGGTGGGAGATGAACAGTGGCGACTGAAACCAGATGGTTGAGGAGATTCATTATAGCTGTGGCCCAGATGAAGTTGTGACTAAATGACATTTCTCATTATGTTTTGATCCAGATGCATAAATTCATCAACCATAGTGGCAAAAGTGCCCAAAAAGAGGATGGGAAACCTTAAGTGACAGATTATTTGGGTTTAATCTGTATTTTTACAACATTATGTTTCTTTGATTGCTCTCTGCATAAAAAAATTACTTTTATCTCTCCAGAAAAAATATATTCAACTATAACTATTCTTGTCAGTGATGCAACCCTGTTAACCTCTGCCTTCTCCCTTCGTAGGTTGGTTACACTTAAAGTGTTGAACAGTATTGTGCTCCTGGGGAAGTCGTGTGTTTACGTCAAGAGAGCCAACATGGAGGACAAGCTGTTTGAGAAGCCCTCCACCCCCACTGCATCTTCCTCTGCAAAGACGCCCAGTAAAGCTGAGCCGGCCAGATGTCCCACACCTTCAGGTAAAACACAGATGCCTCTAAGGCTGTTTTTTAAAAAGCAAATGCACTTGTATCATTTGCATTTTGCTCTTAAAAGGTCAAGTGAGTTTTTTGCAAATTGTTTTCCTGAGGCAGTGGAAAGCAGTTGCACTTATGACCAACAAACACTTGGACTGAAGTCAGTGGTGCATTATGTTACTGTTGCACTGAGAATCATCATCTGAATTCACAGCCCTCTAAACTGAGAGTTTCAGCTCTTTGTGCAGTCGCTACTTAAGTGTTTTGGTTCAATCCCACCACACTCATTTAGGTCATAAACTGTAGCAGGCAGTAGATTTCAGAGAAAAAACTCCAAACCCTCTGTTTGCTTATCAAATAGCAAAGTGACTCAGCAACTAGTAGAAGTAAACATAGTGGAACATCTAGCAGCTAAATATTTCCATCGGAGTTGGTGATGACCAAAAGCAGAAGCTACCAACAAGTAAACATTTGTCACATGGTCAGAATCACAACTCGAAGTCCGAAAAAAGGTGAAACATAAACCCCACGTCTTGAATTTGAGAAGTTGGTTAAATAGATTCAGATGGTTTCTGCTTTCCCCAAGTGGCCAAAAACAAATAACAGAAACTTAGTGCAGGTTTAAGTTGACATGGACATGTACAGTATGCCGTCATGTTTTAAACCTGTTCATCAATATAATGGGAGCAAAATATCACCATGTCAGGTTGTTTAGGAAAGAGAAGAAGCACAGGTTGAACCAGAGTGTTTCCAATCACTTTACATAATTATTCAAACATCTCAGCTCGATAACATTCTGTTCCTCTCACTAATTGCACTCTGTGGAGCTCGGATCCCATGACCGAGCAAAACCAGACGAACTCCTGGAATCGTATAACCCTCATGTGTTGTGATTGATTTTGCTTCTAAATACATAATGTGTATAAGAAGATATGAAAAACGTGCAAGACCTTAAAGAGCCTCCTTCTTCTTTTCGGTAGTAAATGAGACGTCCTGGGATTTGATCCTGCTTATTAATAATGTTGCATGTTGCTCTCATGCCTCCTGCTTGAATAGCCGATGAATTATAAAACATTGAATAGATTTACAAGGTCTATGGTCTATGGTCTAATAGTCTACAAGCACTTCAGCTTTATAGTGTGGCTGTTGAAGCTGGTATAAATAATTGTTTAATCTATTTGTCAATAGATAGAAAATGTATTGGAAAGTAAGTCAAATCATTATGAAAGGACAAAAGTGAAAAGGAACCTGGATCTGAGGATTAATCTTATATGAGATAGCTGGACTGACACACAACACACTGAGAGAATAAAGTTTTTTTTTTTTTTCATGAACTAAAAAGTATGGAAATCTAAATTTTAAATGATCAGCTGATTAATTGATAGTGAAAACAGCCATCCTACACTTTCTGCTGTGTTTCAGTTACATGAAAGGAAAACAAAAACCCAAACCCTTTTTCCTACATTCATATATTTGATAAAGACTCATGTAAATATCTTGACAAACTGTTTAACAGGCCTCGTATGTAAAGTCACAGGCAAACACAATCAGACACACCGATTCGGAGGCGGCAGTATCTCCCTGACGTCCGTAGCCAAATCCCTGCTGATTGTTTTTCTCCCACGTGCCACAGACCTGCTGGCTGCGCTGAGCCAGGAGCTTTAATATAACAAAGATCCTGATGGTGCATCGTGTCACATCAAACATCAAAGCTCCTGCCACTGGAAGCTTAAGGCACCATGCTCCAACATATAGATTAGTGGAATGGCACTCAGCAGAGGGCATAGACCTCACACAACTGCTGGACCCGCCACCTTGTCGAGATCCGCGCCAGAATTTCTAATTTCTTGGTCAGTTTCCAAATCCCCAAGGCAAGTTTTGTGGAAATATGCTTGGTAGTTGTTTGGTAATCATGCTGACAGACAAACAAACAAACAAATATACAGGGGTGAAAACATAAGTCTCTTCTTCTGCCTCCCAAAATCTCAGCGGCTGCGATTTGAACCAGTGACCTCAGATTTCGTGCTCACTTTTCTTACATTGAACAACTTTGGTCGGCGGCTCCTGCTTCACCTGCTGCTCCAGTGGATTCATCGCACAAATTTGTTCATCTGCACGTCTTCGTCTTTACAATAATCTGGACTCACATAACACATGAGATCCTCCATCTGTCTTTACTGCATGCTTTCAGCCGGAGGGCAGAAACGGTCAGTGAGCAGTTTCAGCCATATGGTGGATAACTTTTATCAAGGCTCAGAGAACGTCCAGAGGAGAAGTGGGTAACTAGTGTGTGTGTATTCAGTGTAAACACCATACAGGTGTTTATTTACACATGTAAACAAGAAAAAACATATTTGTTATAAAAGACTTATGATGACAAATGAATGGTTAAAACTTGAATTAATCGATTTCTTTCGACCACTTGGGGAATGGCAGAACAATATTTGATTTAATAATCGTTTCTTAGATTCTATATCCTCTCGCTTTAGTCACCAGCCAGTCAGTAACTTTTTGTCTGTTGTTTGGTTCTGGGCATTTAGCATAAAGTCTGTATATCCAAGCGTTTTGCACTGAGGTTTAAAAGAGCTCTGAAACTAAACCTCAACTGTAAAGTTCCAGAGCATTAAACCTAAAGAATGAGCTGAGAGATGTGTTAACAGTCTGTAGAGGAGCCACAGTTGGGTGATAATTCTTTTATTTGTTTGTTGCATTTCACATTATGTTGTTGACTTAAAAAGTCCCTGTATCACAATATAACGTGGAAATCAGACCCAACACCTCTTCTTCCATCTTTTTGGTATAGAATCCAAGTTGTTTCCATGAATTACTCCTCAGTTGTCTCGGTGTCATGATTTCTCATCCAGCGCCACATGTCTGGTTCATGTCAAGTTCCTCGCACAAGTCAGTGCGGCAAGGATTTGACCCGGGAATCAGTTCATCTGTGAGTGACCATCTCAAAAGACAAAAGTCGATTATTAGATAAATAAATCAAAGAAGGCAGAATAGATTATACATCGTTCTCTGTGGCCTGTAATGTCTCTTTAACGTCCACTATCGTATTTGACACTTATAATGTATTTCTCAAACACACGTATTGTATATACACACTTTCTATATGCTCAGTGAGTTGCACTGTAAAGTGTTGGTTCAGCTCTGTCTACAGCAAGAACTGGAAGTTTGTTGTAGCCAGATCGCCCGCGGCTGGGCGCTCGTCTCTGTGGACAGGCTTGTTAATATCCAACGCTGCTTTGCTCGATTCTCTCTGAAACGATGAATTATTCTGTTTGGTTGATTTTGCAAATGTGAGACGCGGCTCCCAGTTACAAGACTCTGCAGTGTTTTCTCTTAACATAATGCAGTGGATTGTGAAGGAAGCCGACTGTGCTGCAGCAGCAGGCTCAGACTCAGCCTCCTGCTCTGGACACATTTCCCTGTCTGGGTTGTGTTGGATGTGAGCAGTGAGGGCGGGTGGAGGTTGTGTGAGTCGTTGACCCGGCAGGTCGAATCACTCCCTGTCACTCAACCCAGAACAACTCTTTAGAAGAAGAACACCACACCGCACCTCTTCTATGCTCTTCTTTCTTTAAACTCTTCTTTCATATACTCTCACTTCTCCTTTTGTTTCCCTATAAAACTTTTTTTTTTTCCAATGATGATTCAGGATTTAAAACCCGTTTGTGGGTCTTAGACACACTTAGACGCATCTCTATTTACAGTCTATAATGTGAGAGCCCATTTGCCACAATGTCCGGTGAATATGTCTTTACATTTTTTTCCATCTACTCTTTACAGGTGAATCTAAGGTGGATGAGATCCCTGCCACACCCTGCAGTCCACCATCCTCTTCCTCCACCTCCTCCTCTTCCTCTGTGACCACTCAGCCGGCTCCCAGGACTGACTTGTTTCCTCCCCTGCCCACTGACTCCTCTCCTGCTGCACCAACAAGCCGTCCTCCATCTCCATATCCATCTCCACCACCTGAGCCAGAACAACCCGCAGCCTCACTCTCCAAAGAAGAAGAGGAGGAAGAAGAGGCACAAGCAGCCGCTGAGCTGAAGCACAGGACTCCCAAGAATGACCTGCTGGAGGTCGACCGGTTCACAATCTGCGGTAACCGCATCGACTGAGCAGCAGCAGCAGCCGCGAATGTAGTGATGAACCACTCAGGAAAGACAGACAGCGGAGGCCTCTCAGCCCGGCTCTCCTGGTCAACAGCAGCAACAAGCTGAGTATTTATTCAAGTCAGTGGCGACACAGTGAGTTATTGTGAACAGGGAAACAGCCTGAGACCATCCCGCTGTTGTTGAAGCCTGAAGTCGAGAAGTTTGACGAAGAAAACTTCAGCAGGATTTTAACAGCAGGAGAGAGAGGGAGGGAGGCGTCAGGATAAACTGGTGTGTGTGTGTGTTTGTGTAGGTGTTAGGATGGTTCAGTGTTGAGATTGTGTGATCCAGCGTATGTGTGAGCACACAAGCACTTCCAGTGTGAGCAGCACTGGGACCAGGAGGAGAAAAGTTTCTCAGTTTTCTCAGCAGCCTGAAAAGAACCCAGAATAACTTCTAAACTAAACCCGGCTAACTGCATCAAGTGTTCCCTCTTCCCTCTAGATAAAACAAATGTCAGGGTATTTTATTCTGAATGTTAGTTGTATGTCTAACATCAAATCAATGTACAAGACAAACTTCTTTTTCTTTTAGGAGCTGCACCGATCTCATCAGATTTACTGAGTTTATTCACACTGGTCAATAAAGAGGATCTAGAGGAGATCAGAGGTTCCTCCAAATTGAGGGTCAGGTCCCTGTAGTGATGTAAGATACATTTAATTGGTCTTGAGGTGATTGAGACATAAAAGCAGAAAAAAAATATATTTTGCTGCACATATAATAAAGTTTAATTAGATTCCTCTACTATTTCTATCGATTTAACCTTTAGGCAACAGGAAAAGAGAAAGAATGAACTTTTAGAATTGGTCACAACTGTTTCACACACAGCTGGTGATGAGGGGTCGCTCACAGTTCAAAAACAACTAGTAAACACTGCAATTAACCGTCACACACTGTTGATATTAGAGTCTATGCTTCACTGCTCGCTTCATCCACCGCTGTGCTCAAACGAAAGTGAAAGTTTATACCTCGGTGGGGCTTGTTTGCATGGGTTTTAAAGAGCAGCTTTAAGTGGAGCCGCCACGTTCAGTCATTAGCAGCCAACACAGAAACCTTTTATTCAGAGGCCCAGTCAGCGCACAGCTTTATCCGAAGCTGCAGCTCTAATGTTGAAAGGCTCCGACACTAAATCTGTTGCTTCTCCAGCCACTTACACACAGAAAAAGAGCTTTTTGCTGAAGATAATCTCAGTTTCCTTCTTGCTAAGGTTACGTTTTTCATCACTTTGCCCCATGGGACTAATTTCTTTACATCTCACATCCTTCAAGGTTTAACGAGTGTGATTTTCGTTGGATACAAATTGTATTTACTTCTTCGTTACTTTAGGTCTGGAGAATGTTTGCACTGATGGACCACGTTGTCTTAAATAGGACAGGTCACCGTTTCTCATCGGACTCTCAAGTGATGTTCTAATGTTTACATCCTCAGAAAGAAAAAAAAGAAAAGCAATATTTCCACAACAAAATGCCTTGTTTGAATGCATGCTTCTTTTTCTGTTAACTGATCTTGTGAATTTTTTTAATTTAAACTGATTTAAACTTTTTCTTTAATTGCAATGAAAAAACCTATAAAGGCAATATATGTATTATATATATATATATATATATATATATATATATATATTATCGTATTTGCTAACATTTGTTACCCATGTTTGTGATTAAGCGTGAACAAGATATTATCTATTATTCCTAACATATTCAAATCAAAGTGCATACATTTCCTGCAGCCAGATCCAAAGTTTCAGCTGCAGAATCTCATCTCAATAAGTTGAAATCAATCAATCAATCACTAAGGGAACGTTCTGTAGCACGTCCTGGTTCCTGCCATCTGCACTTTGCATCGACAGCTTTGTGCATCAAGCTTTTTCTTTTAGCTGAATTATGAAGACAAATACACCCGAGTGGTACGAGATCAAAACATTAGTGCTGACAGCGATTTCAACAGTCTGAAAATAAAAGTGGGTAAATTGAATAATATTTAGAATGATTTAACTTCCTCTTTTTGTTCCACTCAATTAATTATGGAATTCAAAAGGTACGTATCTGCCTGGTTGACAAATCAAACATGAAGGTTTTATTTTAATGTTTTGCTTTGAGAAGAATGAAGATGTTTATGATATAGAATATAGATGTATATAAAGTTTACACATATCAGCATTGATTTAATTCTGTTTTGAAGAAGAGATTGTAATATAAGATACTTCTATTTTTGGAGCTGCCAGTTGTTGATCTTTTTCATTTTTGTGCATGAACTCTGACTCAGAACTTCATGTGGTTTTTGTCAAAAGTCTCGTCTCCTCTGGCCTGAGCTCAGCCTTGTTGTGATTGGTCTGAACCCGACCCCCAGCAGAGCTCAGGGCGGGGGTGGAGACGAGGCTGAAGTGTTCTTATGAAAGCTGCGATGGTCCAGTACACTGCCTGCTCTGTTTCATCAGTTTGGTTCCTTATTTAATTGTGTGTAAATTCTCTTTTTTTGGTTTAATAAAAAGTTGTTTTTTAAGTGTGTTGTTTTAATCCAAATGATGCAGCAGAATGATTAGGAAATATTGTATTTTTGATCGTCTTGGTGAAGATATTCATGTGTTTCTTTGCTGTTGGAGCCTCTTCATTTATTTGGAAACAGGTTTATGTGAAGTCATGAGGATGTGATGCTGCAGCTCAAGTTTCCCTCGGCCTCAGTGTCAGTCAGGGTCTTTTACTTCCCCTCACACAGTTTCGGGGGCGAGTGACTCGTGACTTGTCTGGATCCTCAACCTACAGATGCTTTAACTCACAAGTCTGGAAAACCAGGATCGAATGAAAACCTGCTAAAGACGTGAACATCTTATAAAACTGCAGAATTTTAAGGAACGGCTAAATGTTTCGTTCAGGTGCACAATTAAATGCCTGTTATCAGCAGTTTAAAATTCAGTCTCCTCTTTGGACATCTGGTCAGACAGTCTGGTTTTTCTTTACCATTGCACAAACAAAACTGACATTTCCTGTAGCAGATGTGAAACAAATGCAGATGTGAAACACTCAGTCCCACTTTAACAGCTTCACTCTGCAAAATCTAATTCAGTCTGATACAACCAGTGCTGCAGTAAATATTAAACTGTTTGAGAAGAGGTGCTTATTCAACCTCATGGTCATTTTTGAAGGATGACCGTTGTGCGGCTGTTTAACCGTCTCACATTAGAGAGAAGTGTTTTGTAGCATCACTCACTGATGATGGTGTGGGAGGACAAAACAACAAAGCACTTGTTAAACTGAACAGTATAACCGGGATGAAATGAAGATTGACTGCAGTGTTGTTACTAAAATATAGCATCTGCATCAATTCAACATGTGAAACACAAAATGTGAAGCATGTATTGTTTACATATGTCTGAAATATCTGAGAATGCACATGTGATAAACATGAAATGTGCCTGTCATATATCTACAGGCCTTTTATGGTTGAAACAGATTATGAGCAGTGAAGGAATCGTAATCTGTATCACATGCTGTCATTCGGCCAAAAGCTCTGGACAAAGCTCGTGAGTGCACCTTGAGTTTGTGTATTGTTAAACTATCTGAATGTGTATTTTCCGCTGTAAGAAACATGTGAAATACAGGATTACAGCTCCTCACTGCCTGTAAGCCGACGTGCTCAGCCCCCGGGAGTCTTCACCTGTTCTTAGGCAGAGCCGCTGCTCCAGTGTGTCTGTGGAGGAGCTGAGGTCAGGTGGAGTAAATCTGCTGCAGACATTCTTAGAGAGTTAATCTCCTTAAAGTGCCGAGGACGGAGACGAGCTTCAGATGTGTCACAGTGACCGGGAAGTCGTCTCCAGACAGGACCACAGTCGGAGTAGAACTTGGAGAGACTCTGATAAGTCACAGGGTCAAGATGATGTGATGCTACTTCTGATACAAGTGTAAACACAAAATGAGACGAGAAGAAAAGACGACGTAAGCACTTTAATAACAAGATTTATTTTTAAAGTAACATAAGGCAGAGGTATTAACACTTATTATTTATTATTGTTATCATCTGCTTTGCGTATCTGCATCTCAGGAACTTACATCTGTTATCTGTAATCTGTTTAAATGCCTTAACTCGCCTGGTTTGTGTGATCAAACATTTCCTAGTTGGTCCCAAATCGTGTAATTTCAATTTAAAGATTGTATCCTGGAAATTTGTGGCTACACTTTGATCTTGCGTTTGAGTTTTACCTACATTTTCATCACCTTATCAGGTAATTTTCTTTTGGCTCAACCAACAAAGTCCGTCCTCAGCAGTGACATTACTTCTTCCTCCGGTGCATGAAGAGCTTCTTCTCAGCTGAAAGTCCCGTCTGCCCCTGTGCAGGTCTAATGAGTGTGATCAGTGAGGGTCGGTGCGCAGAACCACTGACCAAAGTTTCCCCAAACAGGAGGGCCCCTTGTATCCAAGAGCCCGGGGCCCCATCTGCACCCGGGGGGAGAGGACAAGAGTCTTATTGTGCCGAGAGACAGAAGCAAAACGTCCACCTGATCGCTGCTCCACCAATCAGGGTGCACCTCTGGGCTGGACTCAGGTATCCTGTGTCTGCCCTCTGGGGGGGGTCAAAGGTCGGGGAGACAGAGAGCACCTGTTTGAGAGGAGACATGGAAAGTTCGTTTGAGGGGAAATGGTTCTGAAATGTTTCATTCACCACAGAAGATTGTAGATAAAACTACCAAACAGCTTGAATAAACTCTTATTTACATGGTATCAGTGACAATTATCAAATTATCAGTGCTGGGGTGTAATATAGTACATTTATTATGTAGCTGTACTGAAGTAGATTTACTTTTCAAGTACTTTTCACTTTTACTCTACTACAGGTATCAGCAAATACCTGTATTATTAGTGTTTTCACTCACATCATCTGCTGCATTCTTCATTAATACGAGAGTCTGTGTTATGGTTGTAAAATATGCAGTATACACATTTAATGGTGTAAGAAATAGACCATTGCATTAGAGAGTAGGCTTCACTCAGTAAGTATACGTTTACTTTTAATACTCAATGTATATTTAAAAGCAAGTATTTGTTACTCAAGTAATAATACATTGCATTTAAATAGCGCTTTTCAAAGTTCTCAAAGACGCTAAAGAAGGTCAATGTGGTACTTTTACATTAGTACATTTTGTGTATTTTTACTTTTACTTAAGTTAAATGTTTTAGTACCTCATCCACCACTGTCATTATTATTACACTTTGCATATAATCCAATGGAAGTACTGAGTTTTAATTTGGATGTTTAAGTAGATTTTCCATCACACTTTCTACTTGAGTAAATTCCAAATCATGCACTAATACTTGTAGATTATTTTTAAAGCAGTTGGGACTCTGCACCATTTGAATATGTATTTAATAATCAGGTTCCTTTAAATTGAAGCTTAATGAAGTACAGCAGATGAGTAAATGTACTTATACATCAATTCCACCGCTGCCTATTTCCTCTCAGTCTGAACATGTTTCAGTTGATAAATGTTTGTGTTCATCCATTTAAAACATAGAAATAGCAGCAGTTCTCCTCCTCTGGTCCCAGTCCTCCTCTCCCAGCAGGAGGAGCGCTTCCCTCCGGACCGGTCCTCCCTGTGCAGACGCCCGAGCGGCGGCGGCGCGCACCCCCGCCCTCTCCCGTGACGCACGGATGCCGGAGCGGCAGCGACAGGCGCGCTCATCTCGGTGGGACTGGAGACCGGAGACTGGGGGGGGGAAGAAGATCGCCCGGTTCGCGTCCATCGGTGGAGCCTCAGATCTGCGGGGGAACGATGCGCAGACAGAGCCTCTCCGCGGGCAGCGCCACTTGAGAAGCTGCGGTCCTTCATCCACCGGGACACTTTTCTACTCTCGCCCCTTTCCCCCTCTTCTTGATAGGGAACCAGGCGAGAAGCTTCCAGCGCGCACTCGGCTTCATTTAACCCCAGTTTGAAGACAGAGACACTCGGGTTTGTTATCTGTCGTTTGGACACAATGTGGAGGACCGGGATCCTCCTGCTGCTGCCGGGGCTGCTGCTCCTGGCGGCCGGTGAACTCCAGCTGGAGAAGGAGCCGCGGAGACTGCCACCCCCGGGAAAGTTGGATTTCGGTTATGTGCCCGCGGGACTCTACGAGACTCTGGCCCATTACGAGCCCGGGCCGATAGGGATCCTGTTCCACATGGTGCACACGTTCCTGTACGCGGTGCAGCCCAACGCGTTCCCACAAGGTAAGACTCCTCTTCCAGGTACATGGAGTCCCTGAGGGGGGTGTGGGTGTGGGAGAGATGGGATGCAACTGGGAATAAACACTTGTGATTGTGTTGGAACAAAACACTGTGAGGAGAGCGGGTCCTGTTGTGTTAATCCGTGAGAATAACGCATCATCCACATCCACTGTGTTCCGCTTAAATCCGGACGATTCCCTGTCAGATTATATAAAAACCCAGATGACTCCACACGCCCACACACACACACACGAGTCTAATTTGCTTTTCATGAATGATTCTCAACCATCAGACGAGCAGTGTCCTCTCACGGACGTGTGGCCCAATCCGTGCGTCACGCAGCAGCTCCACGCAGCGCGCGCTTTGATTTGCGCGCATCGGAGCTGACAGGAGTGTGGTGTCTGTGCCCGGGGCGCACGTTGTGTCAGGTTAATTACACTTAATGAACCTCTTGCTGACTGCACCGGGTTCTCGGTGACACACACACACACAAGCCACGGTTGTTGTTGTTGTTGTTGTTGTGTGTTTTTGGCCTGAACGAGGGAGTGAAACGTTCGTTGGAGACGCACCGAGCGCGTCAGGACGCACGGTTCCACATTTAACACAATTAGACCTGACTGCTTAAACCAAACACACAAGAGGTGTCTGCGTTTAATCGGGTCGTGGACGCTCAAAACACGCGTCTCCCCCTTCCATGCGTCACGGTCCCAGTGTCCATATACTCCCCTCGGGGACATTTTGCAGATTAACAGCTCCCTGAGTCACCTTGTTAATTGCGTAATCCCATAAACCCCTGTGCCATATGTTGTTGGCCTTTTAGTTTCCAGTTTGTCACCAGCACTTAGGGGCTCACGGTCTAATCCTATGGTACAGACCACTGCTCGACTGTTAGTGCATTCATGGGTGCATCTTCCAAATGATGCAACAGCCAGAATGGAAATCATGCGGAAACTGTCGGGTCGTACACAATAATTCAGCATCTTGTAAACAGTCCTGAACGGCTGTGCATATTCAGTCATTGGAAAAGGCCCAGAGGGATTCGTTCTTATTGTGTTCGGTTCAGAATAATGGCATAAAGAACGTGCATGTGAGGATATTTAGCATCCAGTGATCTGCCAGGTCTGGTTTGCAGCAAACCACTGGGAGTTGCCCAGCATGTTATTCGTGTACCAGAGCGTTACAGGAATTCCCTTGTGCACCGTGCCGTTTGTTGGGAAACATCATTTGTGAGTTACATTAAAATCTACAAGACACGTGAGGAAAAGCATCAGTGAATGGTTTCCACTCCAGTGGTTTTGTGACTGGAGGTGGTGCAGATGTCAGAGTGGAGCTCTGTTGAGACTGGGTGGATGTTCAGCCTGTGGTAAGCCACGGAGTTAACCTCCGTCCAGCAGACAGTTCAAGAATGAATCACAGAATACTCCAGCAAAAAAAAATGCAAAACAAATCTACTACTAATATCTTGTGGTCGGGCTTTAAAGAGACAGTTCATCCAAGAACACAACACAAATGGCAGATGGACTTTCGAGGTCTAGTGAAAAGATCAGTTTGTCTTTCCTGTGCAGAGATCATTATCATTATGATCACCTTTATCTTGTTTTCAATCCATAAACCACAGATATTGAATTTGCAATAATATAAAATAAAACAGCAGCAAATCATCACATCTGAGAGGCTTGAACCAGAAAACCAGCTACAACTTCAATAAATGAGCGATTCATCAATTATATACATTTAATTGATTACTTAAACCTCAAAAACACATACAAAAGTGTCTAACATCTCACTTTGTTGCTCTTTGTTGAACTTTTGCTCCCTCGGAGTGATTTCAGACTCATGTTGCCAAAACAGTTTGGTATAAAACTCTTTTTTATAGCTTTCTAAAGTTTGCTCAGTTCACCCAGAGGTCAATATTGTGAGATAATTTTCAAACTCCTTGACATCATTACCAATATTGGCCTTAAATAAATGCAGCATCAGCTGGATTCCATCCATCCAATCATTATCTATATGACTTATCCTTTGAGGGATGCAGTGGGGGGGGTGGAGTCAGTCGCACTGGGTGGAAGATGGAGTATGACATGGACAGTTAAACCCCCGGGATGGATGACATATAGAGACATGTCCCACCTACGGACAGTTTACAGTCTCAGATTAAGAAAACCTGGATGTGTTTGGACTGTGAGAGGAAGCTGGACTAACCAAAGGAAAAACCCCAGAGAGAACATGGCAACTACACACGTTGTAAATATCAATAACAATAATAATTGTGTTGATGTGCTCAGTTACACTCAACATCTACTGCACATCTGTCGATTCTGGGATCCCTCACTCGTGACTCTCTCGGAGAGTTAAAGGGTTTATTTTTGGTTTCTCCTCACTCCTGTCGAGGGGTTAAGGGCAGAGGATGTTGCACCATGTTAAGCCCCATGAAGCAAAATTGAGATGTGTGAATGTGGCCTTTGCAAACAAAATGTAATTGATTTGAAACAAAGCTGGCAGGGTGGTGCCTCCACCTCCCGCTGGATCGTGAAAGTTAAAAAAAAGCCTCTAAGTGAACCTGAAGTTGCCAAAAAAAGATGTCGCTGGTATTGAAGAGCATCTCTAAACCGCACCTGCAGGAAAGGGCTCATGACAACACATCCAGATTTCAGCCCTTATCTGCTGGTTAAGTGGCTCGAACCCCGAACGACTCGGCTGGACACCCGTTATGTCGCTGTACGATTCGCACCAACGCCCCATCACGTCTCCCTCTGTGCAGTCACTGTGTCAGTTACACGTCCATTGATCTCACACCGTGTGTCCGATGCCGTCGACCGACAAGTTCATCCTCTGTATCAAAGTGTGTGAGCAGCTCGTGGGAGGTGCTATTAGCGATGAAAGTAACAAATGTCTATCGCTGACACCCACACAGAGCCAATGAACAGTGACATATTCTCTCCAACATTTTCTAACGGCTTTTCACTGCAGTGTGGAAGCCCGCAGGAGCAGTTGACGCCCCCCCCCCCCCCCCCCCCCCCCCCCCACCCTCACCCCCTCCATCTCCCTCCCACACACACTCTCTCACCAACACACAAATGTAACATGCCGACACACACACACACACGTCCCCGTGTCCAAGATCATAACCCTTTTAATATGGGAATATGAAACACTGCTGTTTTTATGGAGCTGTTAAAGTAATGGCCTCGTGTCACTCAGACACAGGTGACTGTTACATAAACGTTCACATTCCCTTCGTACGGATACGACAGGACGTTAATGGAGAGCGCGGCGCTGCTGTGCGACATTAGGCACCTGATGTGCGAGAGGAGGCTGCTGGGAAACAGCTGCGAGTTGAAAAGTTTAATGACATTGAAGGGGAAGGAGAAAGTATTTTTCCGTTTTCTCACAACCTGCATCGCCCGACGGAGGCTGAGACTTAATTTGTTGTTGAGGCCTTAATTTGACAGGATATTAATTTATTCCTCCTGCACTTGGCAGAGAGGACAGTTTAAAACGAGGAGGGAGTTGGCTGCTCTGGTGGTTTTGGCTGAACAAGGTTTTTATATAATCCACAACGTACGTGTGGACTGGATTTTCTCAACACATACTGAATCAAATTGTGTGTAGACATTCATGTTCCCCTGAGGTTCAATCATACGAAGTGTTTTGCTCTTGTGCCACCAGAAGATGAAAGTTTTCCTTTATTTTGTGAAATATCCATTCATTGTATATAAAAATGGACGTAGACTCCGGGTCTGGAAAGTGAAGCCAACGAGGAAGTGTCCAAAACCTGTATTCTCTCAGATGATCAGCAGAGGGCGACTGCATTGGTCGTATATATTGTTGAAATGAATTGATCATGATGTTTATTGTGTAGAATTGACCATAAAGCAATGTATGCATTGGGGCGTGGACACCGTGTGATTGGCAGGTAGTACTGTCCAATGGGTGCAGTGTCCTCGAGCTCTGACTCCACCCCCCCGCTCCTGTTACTTATGGTTTTAAAAAACCAACATGGCGCCGAACAAAATGCCAAACATGGCATCACGATGGGTTGACACTTGGATCGGGGCTGACATTGAATTTCTTATTGGCATTCATGGTTTCCAGATGATATATCTTGTGTCTGAAAGGGACTCTAATGAAGCCGGGAGTGTGGAATCTGGAGGTTTTTCTCTGATGCTTGTGTCCAGCTCGACTCACAGGGACTGAGTTAAAAAGTGATGCCGTGTTTTGCTCAAGGACACTTCGGTGGAGAACGTGCCTGTGGGGGGACACACATCAGGAGCCTGTGACCTTCAGCTTCAAGGAAAAACCTCCACTACTCTGCTCAAGCTAATTAACACAAACAGTAAAGTTAACATATTTACGGCCTCCCGGATTCCTTGTTTTTTTCCGTGTCGTATAATTAATCTGGGTGTAAGTCAGCCATCACTTGAGAATAGAGGTGCATTCAGATTCCTCTGCAGATTCCTCTGTATCGTCTCCCGCCTGTGGGTGAGCGCGGCTGGGGAGACGGTGCCAGCCGCTGTCGTGCATCAGATCCCTGTTGGAATCTGTTTCCTCATTAGTGTCTGTGCTCCCTCTTCTCAAGAAACCTTCGCCTAGGTGCAACTCAGGCACCGGAGGACTGGTGAAAATCTGGCATTAATTCAAGGACAGCAACAGTTGCCAAGGAAACCCATCGGCCGGCGAGATTTTGGTTCTTCTCGCTGGTTTATGCATCTTGTGTTTCACTGCACCACTGTGATCTGAGGCGAAATATCACTGCGCAATCTGCAAGATGGAAACATGCAGGTCAGGTTATATGATCCCACCTCATGTTTGTTATTTAACACCCATCAAAAGATGTTTTTTCCTGTCTGAGGCGGCGTCATAAAGGACACGGAGACATGAAAGAAACCCGAGGAGAACATATCAAAAGATTTCTAACCAAGGACAAGGCAGAGATCCAAGCGCTTTGTGAAGTGCATCAGAGATTTAATGGAATTATAAAGCAGCAGACATTTTGTATTTTTGTCACTTTCATCCTCTGAAGAGGAAACAGTGACAGCACAGATCCTCTTAAGGTTAAATTCTGATGAAGCTCAACTACACACAAGAATAAGGGTCCAACTTTGCTTTGTTCTCGTGCTTTGGAATTTAGTTTTGATGTATGAGGTTGTTAGGATGCATTAAGATGTTGAGGAGTTGGGAGGTTTGCAAGAGACATGATGAAAGAGGAGGTTAGAATGGATTTACAGGAGTAAGGGAAGCAGGATTGTGTGATGGGGAAGTGAAGCAGCTCCAGTGACCCACTGTGACCCAACAGGTCAGACGGGGGTTGTTCTGTGTGGCTTCCAGGTGTCAATCTGTAACTGCCTCCACTGAGGAGATTGTGTTTGTTTGTGTGCAGAATTACGTGAAAACCACCGGAGCGATTAGCATGAAGCTCGTTGGGATGGTTCACGAAAGAATACATAAAATTTGGTGGAATTTGTGTGGTCTCTTTCTCTAATATTGTGAGATTTGGTGTTTTTCTACATATTCGTTGATTTGTCAGAGAATAATTCATGGATCTTGAAATCGATATCTAGGATAACTCGGTGTCGATCCAACAAAAAATCCAGATCTAGTGAATTTAAATGTGGTTTCATAAAGAGACTGTTGATCAATAGAAAACCGAGGCTGACAACAGCAAACCTGGAGTTAAAAACTTGCCTATATGGCACTTATATTTATATAATATGAATAGTTGATCGCTTTCAAGCTGCAGCTTTGATTTAAAATCATAAAAGTAAACGTTCTCTAACCGGAAGGTCGCCGCTCGAGCCCCTCGACTACGAGCACCTGCTGTGCTGAGGCGTCCTTGAGCAACAACCTGAGCGTCCGTCTGTCGCCGCTGACCCTTTGTTTAACAGGAAGTCAGGGACAAACACTTTAGGTCTGAGTCTGGGAAGAAAAACATGGAAATTAAGTCATGAGTCATTATATTTTATTATTCATCATTTTTCCAGCCAGTTGCAAACATTCTCCTAATTAGGGATTTCTTCAGCAGTGGGCTCGTCTGCAGAGATTATCATTAGATGCTCGGCCTTAAAATCTGCAATCATAACGTCTCAGATCTGAATCATGTCTCAAAAAAACATGTGGATCCACCAACGACTTGAAGAAACGAAGGTTCCATGTCCTATTTTGATATTTTCGTCAACACCCATGTTTTATTACATCACAGCACAGATCAAGTTAGTGCAGACGTGTTTTAATCAGACTGTGACACCTGGATCAAGCTCATTTTATTTTGAAATCCTAGACTTTATGTAACGATGGACAACTCATCCTCAGTTGTACAAAAATGTAAGTAAATGACGTCATTTGAATACACACATTCATTTGACGTGTACTTTGACTCTACTGTTTGGCCCATGACTCATATAAATATAAAAAAACAGCAGTGAATATCAAAATACTGGTGATCCACAGCTCGTATCAAATCTCAGTTCCTCCCTGTGCATGTGTGGCTGTGTGGGAGATTCCCTGCTGGTGCGGTGGGAGCTCAGATGCTCGGGGTGTGTGAGGGTTAAAGGGTCACAGTGACTTCAGCTGCACATACAGAGCCACGGACTTCGAGCAGTTTGTGGGACGGGGGTGTCGCAGATGGCAGTGGCAGCTCAGTGGCAGCTCAGTGGCAGCTCAGTGGCACATTCAGACAGACAAAGGCCACCCGGCGCAAAAACACCCGGGACAAAAATGACACTGAAACTGTGTCAGCTCTTTATTTAAACAATTCGGAAAAGTTATCTGACTGCGGCTGACTGTGGATAAGCAGCAGTAGAATAGATGGATGACTGAATAGACGGATGATGGTGGTAACAGCCAGCTCACAATCCTCTGTTCCACTAGTTACTTAATATCTGCTCTCATTCAGCTTTTCGTTCTTCAGTCTTTCTGAAAAAGCAAAACATGCTCCGGGGGTTTATCGTCCGTAACCAAGTAGTTACTGCAGCACCTCAGCACTTTTACAAGAACTGAAACTATGATGATTTTTAGTTTTAAAAAATAATTCACTTGTTGTTACACAAGCTACAACTCCTGTATCAGATTTACTAAAGACTAGAAGAAAATCATTTGGTCCAACACTCATTTTTAATCTAAAATCTTCAACTGATTAGAAGTAAATTATTTTATTTGAACACTTCTTCATTATGAAGTCCTCCGTGTCCTGCTGTCGTTATAGACAAGTCTGATGTCCAGGTTATGTTCCAGGACAGAATTTTTTGGGACGAGTAATGACGATTGTTTTTTCCTACGAAACCCAGAAGTTCTTGTTTCACTTCCTCTCTCCGTCCGTCCTGTTGATGTGTGGAAGTTGAACAGTAAAATTAGCTGCGACCCTGCTACAAGCTTTACGCTTCAACGTGCTCTGACATCGCTGTGATGGCTCTGTGGCGATTGCTGAACCAGAATCAACACTTTGGCTGAATGACCCTGAGACTCTCTGGATCTCTCTGCTGCTTCGCGCCTGCTTTACCCACAGAGTTGTCTCGTTGACACGAAAGAGGAAGCAGCACTTTGTGTTATCTGTGTGTTTAGTCTTTGTTCTGTCTGATTTCTAATTAGTGCTTCTCATTGTCATCAATCTGAACCACGCTGGTCCGAGCACCACCTGCTATGCTTAATAAATGAAGTAGCAGCTGTGCTTGGTAATATTAAAACACTGCCGATGTATATTTCATACTTCTGTTCCTGTCTTCAGGCAGATTCAAATATGGCCAGAATTATGAGTAATATTCAGCGGCTTATTAATTATCAAATCCTGAGAAACGTTTGTTCCATTTTCGTTTTTGTGCATTATGTTACAAATATTTGTTAAAAAGCAGTTTAGAGAACACGTAGCCAATGTTTCTCGTTTCTTACACACACAGAAAAACAGGGATCATGTTGTTTGTCAGTGGGATTAGAAATCTGCCCCGAGGCCCAACGGCACAAACAAGTCAGAGTGTGAGAGATGCATTCATCTCCTCCATATTTTAAACTTTACCGAAACTTCCATCTGTTATAAACAACCTCAAACAGGATGGTGAGAAGATTCATCGACTGGACTCCTACGATCATGTAATCTAATTATATAACCATGTAAACAAAGAGGTGTGGTAACGATCTTTACTAGGTCTCATGTTCTGTCCAAATAAATGACGTTGATTCACATAACAGGAAGCAGTCGTCGAACCGTAATTTTGCATCTCTGCCATATTCCCTGGCCCCGTCGTACGGTGGCATCTGCACAGCAGAGAGTGATGTACACGGCTCCTCTGCAGTGCTTCTGTGCTGCTGTCCGGTTCAGTCATGTCACGGCTCTGACAGTGATGGCCCTGGGATCTGGGACGCTTCAGGACACGGCCTCAGCCTCAGTGGCCCGCGGCGAAATGCCAGCTGATCGCCAGGGGCGACGTGTCACCGCAGCAGAGTTTAGGTTTTCATCAGGTGTTGAAGAGGCAATCGAGTGAATACGCACACATATGATATTATACAGCAAGTTTTTATCTTTCATAGAGACATAGAGAAACTATCTTTGTAAAAAATTGATTGGATGTGTTTTGTTGTCCCATCTGCTAACATGGAGGAGGTGGGGTTCATGACCTTTCCTGCAGCCAGCCACCTGGGGGCGATGGTTGTTTTTTTACTTTGTGTCGTCACATCGGTTATTTACTCACAGAGGAACATAAATCGTCCAATTACCATCTGAATTATTCAGACTTGCTGTTCTCAATCTGTGACACTGCGTCGCATCTTGTTCTCACTTGTGAAAAGACGAGACAAACACGCTTTTAATTTCTGTCCATTAGGGTCAAAGTTACAAACGTGGTAACGCTCTCATCGCTCACGACTCGTTTTACATTTAAGCTGCCGCCGCCACCCCGGCTTTGTGAGAGAAGATTAAGCTGCATAATAAGAACACAAAAAGTAATATTGTACTGCACTTTAATTCCTCGCCTGCTGCTCCTGTCCCGTGAATAGATAATCAAAATAGCCTCCAGCTACGTGTTGTTACTCTTGAAATGGATCCACAAATCTGGGATTAGTCTTTGTGGAGGCTCAGGCAGACAGACGAGGGGCTGTAAATGAAAACCGCTTCAACCTGAAGTAATTATTATGCCATTTAGAAAATGTGACAAACAGTTACAACATGAAAACCAGCTGAAGGTTAATGAGACGACAGCATGAAGCTACGAGAGCGTGAGCAGGACCAGTCGTGTGAGAGGAGTGGGTTTCCACGCTTTAAGAAATCGATACGATGAAGGAGCTTAACTTTATACGAGCTAATTAGAAAGTACAGACGTAAAACTCAAGGTGTTTATTATTGTCTTCAGCTCGGCTCCAAACTATAAAACTTTAACCTTTAACTGAGGCAAGTGTATTTATTATTTCATCTTACTATTAGATATTAATGAACCTTTGTCTATGACTAATGTGAATATGCCGAATCTCTTTCGATTTTGGGTTTGACCGATCATGTTTGATTTAGTTGCCGACATGTAAACAGATCTGCTTGGAGAACAAGAGGTGGAACATATTGACTTGAATTCATCGGCTATTCATTAGAATTTATTGATCTTGTGTAAATCTGGCACATTTTTGGGGACTGATATCTTTGAGTGTGTAATTTAGTGCAGATGCAAATGAAAATCTGGATCTAATAGATTTAAACACAGATAAGAGGTATATTTAGGGATTTATCTTCATCAGGCAACAGTAGAGGGCGGACACAAGAGAGAACAACATTATGAAACCAGGACGTTGCAGTTCCTGGTCAGGTGACCGTGTTCCCAAAACATAATATCTAACGCGTAAAGTGAACCTCAAGCACCAAAGGCTACTGCATCAGTTTGGAATCTCATTGACTCAATTATTTCAAGGTTGTCCAAAAAACATTGTTCACTTCATCCTGATTTTGTCAACACTACCACTGTTCTCTTCTCTTCTCTGTACCCGGTACGTGCGAGAGAAAAAAGCAGTTTGCCTTCAAAAGGAGAATCCCCAGGGCCGGTTGTCATCCAGACTCACAGCCCCCCCGCTGCTGCCGCTGCATCTGCACTTAAATAACCTACAAAAAAAGCTCTTTGTGTATTAATTCTGTCAGAACAGTAGTTACGAGGTGTTTGGTTACTTTGGCAAAGTCCCTGAAAGTACTTGTGCTTCAAAGAAGTGCTTTTATAATCAGAGTTGGGTCTTTCACCGATGCACCTTTTGTTTTGAGTTCTTCTAAGACAATTCAAACTGTTGAATTCATGACTCACTGCATCGCAATGAGCTGCCTGACACCCTTTGAAAAGAGGAAAGCCATTCACTCAGCCATTGAGTCTCTTTGTCGAAACGTGTTTGTACAGTATAAAGGGGAAGAAGTAGATCAATCGACCCAACTGACAGCTCCTCGATTCCGGGAGGGAAGAGATGCATCTCATTTGGAACGCGCGCTTCACCAGGGCCTGGCACATTAGCAGAGTAAGTGAGGGGAGATAAGAGCTATGGCATTAAGATAAGTTTGAGACATTTCAAGGTAATATTATAATGCCACCATCAGCTTAAGCTCCCAGCTATCTGACAGAGAGCAGTAGAGAAATACGGCAGAGGCGGACGCAGCGAAAGCACAAGTGGAGAAGAAAATCGAAAGATCACGGGAGCAAGAAAGGCTGAGAAGATATCGGCTTATTTAAAGAAAGGGGAGAACTGGGAGAAGCAATAAATGGAGGGAGTGTTTTTTGGAGAAAGAGCTGTCACTTCCCCGGGTGCTGCTAAAGCCGCGTCTCATTCGGGGACGTCATATTTGGGTCAGGCCTGGGTAGCCAAGCAGGAAGAGGCCGAGGCGAGCGGCTCAGCCCCGCTGAATGGATGGCAACTCATGCATTCTCTGTCTCTTTGTTCCGCTTCATTGGCGGCCGCAGTGGTGCCCGCTGCAAGTCGACTCTGGGGGCATGGTGAGTTTTTAATTGCAGATGTGTGGCATGGGGGGGTCAACCTGCCAACACCGGAGAGGAGGACTCCGAACGGCCGTCCTCGCCAACGTGGCATTTGGCCCCGCTGCCGCTCGTCACACCACTTGACAAGGTCCTTGTAGCTGTCGCTCAGCAGCGCACTGACAGCTCCCTTGAATGGGATGTGTCACGGGTCGGGAATGTGGCCGTGTCACAACTCTGGAGAGGAGTTTCAGGATGTGTAATGAAGCCTGCAATGACAGGCAGTGGGTCAACTGTGTACAACAAAGGGAAGTAGCGTTGACCCTTTGGGGTTAAGGTGGTGGGTGGGTGTTCCGGTCATTTTGCGGATGTTTTCCTTTTCCCCCTGGTGAAATAATACAAGAATAGAAATATCTCAGGATGAAAAAGAAGAACTTTTCACGTAGACAGACAAAGACATCGGCTTGGAAGGAAGGCGAGATATGTCAAAGTCCAAAAAGGATCTGGGCCCAATTTTTGGGACTTTTTCTGGAGTTAATTAGTGAAAACAGCTTTCCTGAGGAAATTCTTCTCCACAATCAATCAATCAATCAATCAATCAATCAAATTGTATTCCTATAGCCCATATTCACAAATCACAATCTGTCTCATAGGGCTTAACAAGGTACGACGTCCTCTGTCCTACAAGAGCAAAACTACCAAAATACCCGATAACAGCTGTGTGTACATCACCAAAACAACAGTATTTACAACATTGATTAGTAGAAACTAACATAATAGAAAAGTGTGTCAATGTTTAAAGTATTTAAACATAAGAAAATATTAGTTATTGTCAGTAATAGTATCTGAGGAGACATATTGTATATCAAGCAGTCTTGTTGTAATCATAGTCCTCGATCTACCACCACGATCAGGATCCACCATCTCACTCTGTGGCCTCCTTTCCTTTCTGTCATTGTCACCTGTGCAGCTCGGCCTCAGCCTTGATTAGCCGACGGTAATCTGGGATGTTGTTGGCCTGGGTCAGACTGCAGAGACAATCCGCTTGGTTGTCTAGTGGTCAGCTTGCCAAAGAGACTCCACAGCAGACCGACTGTCCTTTTGTCCCTGGACCGTCAATTACCTACTTAGCCCGTAAGGTCAGAATAAAGAGGCCTGTGGACAGAAGATCCCAAAACCTGCTATTATGAAACCAGCTCTCTTCAAACTTCTGGACAATTGTTGGTCTGTAGCTTTCTGAAGTTGTAGAATACCACAGATTTTTTTATTTCTGTAAATGTTCTTATTATTTTCATCTTGGTACAACGTCAAATGGGGTTTGCTGACGTGTAATTTAGAAATCCTGTCATTCTGTCTTGTGGCTCTCACCATGTTGTGAGAAAATACAAGGTTTAGAGCATTAGAAATGACTACGTTGGTCGACCTCATCTAAAGATAGTCTGGATATGTGGCCCGACCCAAAGCAATACTCTCTCCATCATATCCTCCTACGCTGCACCGCTCTGCATCGCTGATCCCCAAGAGCGTCTCTTTGTTGTCTCGTCGAAATAAATCATACAAATGAGGATAAGATGAACATTTTCAAACATCCACCTCGAAGGTATTTGTGGTGTTTCACTGAGTTTTACATCCATAAAGAGACAGAAGCTTGTTTCATCTCCAGGCAGCGCGCAAAACGAGGGTGTGAGTGTCAGATCGGCCGCCTGGGAAAGTCACAGGAATTGTTGGTGCAAGATGTGTTCATTTAAATGTAGTTTATAACTCTTAGAGATAAACTACAGCAGGTTAGACACTTTGCATACAGAGGAGTGTGTCAGCATGTGATTGGAAAAACGTCCCTGGGACACATTTTGTCGTTTTTTAATATTTAACAAAAAACTTCTCCTTGAAATACGTCGGCACAGTGTTGCCTGAAGCCTCAAACAAATATAAACTAGAATGGCACTCAATGCTCCTCAGTCCCCTTAAATTCAATCAGGTCTCATAGCAAAGCCAACAAAACAACACCCTGTGTGGTATTTATGGATCCGCACCAAATCCTTCATGTTCCTTTGGACAAAGCTGCAAAACTATTTAAGAAAATACGATAAACTGTTGATTCCCAACTGATTTCACATGATCTCAGCTACACATTGGTGGCAGTTACAGGTTTGTAGCAGTAAAGTGGCTAGAAACCTTATTTCCCTTCGCACCAGGAGCTAACTCAGAGAAATCAATCCCCCAAATGAGCCTGATTTTATCTGTTATTCACTGGGAAATCTAATATTTAAGAGGTTCTTTCTCGGCTCGTGTTCCATCTTTCCACCAATTTTCATGGGGTGTTTTATTATGAATACTACTACACTGCTATTCAAGTATAACAAACATACAATACAGCACCAACTTGCATGTCGAGGACAGTGTGTATTACAGACAGACAGAGTATTGTTGTGCATATCTCTGTAGTCACATCACTTGAGTTCATGTTTATTATTCAGAGCCCGGCAGGATTCATATCGTCATTCCTCTAAACCCGTGGATGAGATTGCAGCAAGTCCCTGCGCAATATAACATGCTTTATTAGTGTCTGTTGCCATGTCGCCTAGATTTATTTTTATCTCTGTGTGTGTGTCTGTGTGTGTGTGAGAGAGAGAGTGTGTGTTTGTGCTTCTACTGTCGTGCATCTCTAACCATCGGTGTGATTTCCACTGGAGGGGCGGCTGTCAAGTTTATTAAAATAGTAAATGTGCATTGCACTGGATCGTATTTACAGTCGGATGTATCGGTGCATGTGAGCTGATCCGAGCAGATTAGAGATGTGTGGACGCTTCTTTTCTGTATGAGCACGTCTCACCCATGGATTCATCCGACCGCTGTGTGAAAACAGAATTAAGTGGAGTGTGCAGGGACTCCAGCTGTTTACATGCAAGGCCACGGTGAAGTGCTCTCCCCACACACACCCACACGTGTACGTTTACTGTGTCTACACACATGGAACGTCTCTTAACAGGAGGAGGAAACAGCAGAAATATTCCTTTCTGAATTGAAATGTGAGGGATAACTTTGTCACGGCTTGTTAAGTCGTCTCTACGTGAACTTACACCGTGTGTATTAGTTACACCAGCACTGATGACAAAGAAGGAGGCGCTCTCCCTCTCTAAACCGCTCAGTTTCTGCATGTGTCAGTGGTGAGAGCGTTGTTACTCAGGGATCACGGTGAGAAAGATTAGCAGTTTTAAATTAAATGTCTGTCCATGCCCCTTGTAGGTTTGAGAGAGAGAGAGAGAGAGAGAGAGAGAGAGAGAGAGAGAGAGAGAGAGAGAGAGAGAGAGAGAGAGAGAGAGAGAGAGAGAGAGAGTGTGTGTGTGTGTGTGTTCTCCTCCCTTCCCTCAGTTGTGTTAAAAGCCCATTCTCCCTCCATAGTAACGATTCTATGGTAACAGAGTGTTTACCTTGTGCGGAGGTGTTTTTACACCGAGCTCATGGGAAGTCAGCTGTGATACAATCAGCCCCCGGCACACACGCACACACACAACCATTTCAGTTAAATGCCAAGTCCGTGGTGTGCTAACATTCACTGGAAGACAGCTGCCAAATTAGGATTTGATGGAACTATAATAATTAGCATAGTGTTTCAGGCATCACCATAATTTCTGTTATGATAATATACGGTAGTTATTGTTAGGTCGTGCTAGTAGTTGCAGTTAACTTTAATTTTTTAGGTTGGTTCCTTCATCACCACATGAAAATCTAAGGATGAATATTGTCACAATCGCGTAATGGATGTGAAACAGTTCAGTATCTTAATGGGGGAAAAGCACAACTCTTGCTGAAGACACTGGGAACAGACATGTGTGAAGAGACAGATCCAGCTTCAACACACATGTTGACTTAACACGTGTTAACACAGGAGCGGCTAAAACTGATGCTCACTGCGAAAATGATATATAATCAGATTTCCCGGTTTATCTTCATCTTTGTGAAGCAAAGCAAACACCAACCAGGCACTGGCCCAATATTTTCTCTCCCTATACTCAGCTCTGGGTATTTGCCCACTTTCACCCTCTGTCAATCAAATACCAGTGCTGTCTTCTCTCAAACTTAAAATGTAATGTGATTGGAATCACTATTTATTGTGTATGTGGACAGAATCTGCAGAATCCTACTTCAATGTTCATAGAGTAAAGGTTAAATATCTTGAAATCACCGAAGCCATGACTTGAAAATTCCTAAAATGTCATTATTCCGCACAGCAACAAGGATTAAACAGCCCTCAGATGTGTTTAGCTCCTGGTGTTACTCGACATTCACAGCGTGTGATCACAGAGCTGAGGCCCAGTGACGCCTCCTGGAGGCACCTGGAGGCGTCCTGGGTACCAACACGCCTTGACTGCAAGACATGTCACCACGTGTGCAAATCAAATCAAATGTACTTGATTGTCCCCATGGGGAAATAACACAAACAACAGTACACAAGGATGTATATGCAGAATAACAGTGAGTTGAATATTGCACCTGCCCTGAAAACACTCAAAGGAGTTAAAGATGTAAAACCTAAAAACCAGAGAATAAAATGTGCCAGACACAGTGTAAAGGTTGTTGAGATACACGGTCGAATCAACATGTTTCCTTATTGAGTAGAGTGATAGAAGTTGGGATGAATGAAAGCTTGACACTTATCGTCTCTGTAACATCGTCCTGAAGGTAACAGGTCAAAGTCAGAGGACAGGAGGTGTGACGGGTCTTTAAGGATCCAGTGAGTTAGTGTTACAAACAGTTCTTGGCTTAATTTCTCTACTTGTTTGGTTTGACTTTCCTTCTGTGCTGCGCTTTTCTTTAACGATTGTTTTTATTCCAAACGAACGTGTTAACAAACGCTCAGTTTGGGTCTGACCTCGGCAGCAGAGCCTCCTTTTTGTCTTTGGAAAATTGAAAATGACACGTCTGAAAAATGACTAGTCTGTAGTTCTGCTAAAATCAACAGTTTGTCCATTGTATGCGGAGCAGCAGCACTTTTGTGAGGCACCTGAATTAATTGCCTCTTACCTGAGGGGACCTGCAGAGCTGGGTGGTAACCAGAGGTGACCCCCCCTCTCACATTCGATCTCCAGTTAACACAATAACATCCATTACAGCTGCTTTAAACTGAAAACTGCATTTATATGTAAATCCTGCGAGTTATTACACAGGAGTGTGAAGGATGAGGGCAGGAGCAAACATCCTGTTTATGTCACCTCAGCGACAGAAAAACGCCAAGAAGACTCTCCTGTCTGCATTAGTGTTACAACCCCTTGCTGAATTTAATTCTCTACACAAAGCTCTCTCCGCTTCGGTGCGAGTGTCCTCAGATAACTTTGTCAGGGAGAATCCACGTCGTCTGCTACACCGCCCCTGTGTTCAGTAAAAAAAAGAGAAAGCATCCCTGACTGGTTCTGTTTTGTTGCACCACTGCGTCGTGGTGGTGTGGAAGCGGATCTCGTGGCCGGGCTTATTTATTTATATATGTTTTAATAAGCCTGTGAGCAGCGGGTGTTGTCGCAGGCGGCTGCCGGGGCTTAGGAAGGGCAGAAGCAGAGTTGTGTTGATTTGGCTGCTGGTGCAAGTTGATTAGAATTTAATTCTCCGTGCTGCAGTTCACTCAGGTTTGGCCACGCTGCCGTCAGTAAACCACGACATCAACGTTATCCCTCACCTGTCCATCCCTCCTCCACATTCATCCATCATGCATCCATCCATCAATTCATCCTTCTACTGCTCTCTTAGTATTCACATTCTTTCCCAGGATTCCTGTTTTTTATTCATCCATCTGTCTCCGCCTGTTCCACATCTTTGTTTTTTCCTGCTTCAGCGATCCTCCCTTCTGTCTTAAGCTCTTTTACACCTCCTGATTTTCAATTTCACTCGTTTAGTTGCTTGAATAAATGAAAATTGGCTCCTTTTCTTCAACTCCAGCAGCATTAACGTGTTTCTAGTAGCAGACGGTGCATGTCTGTGACGATCTGCTCCAATCACAGTCCAGTTCCTGCAGTGCACCTGCTGCATGTTGTAACTACGCTCACTACAAAGCATAAACGACTCCAACCTGCATTCAACAGCAATACAGAGTTAAGTGTCCAGAGCTGTGTCAGCTGTTAGTAGGTGCACATGTCAATTAATGATAGAAATGACTGTAAAGAAAAACATGTCCGAGGTTAGTTAGGAAAAATGTCGCTGTTGAATAGTTTGTCCATGGATAAATGGACG
Source organism: Hippoglossus hippoglossus (assembly GCF_009819705.1). Taxonomy (NCBI): domain Eukaryota; kingdom Metazoa; phylum Chordata; class Actinopteri; order Pleuronectiformes; family Pleuronectidae; genus Hippoglossus; species Hippoglossus hippoglossus. The sequence goes on from NC_047160.1 coordinate 23,529,912, forward strand.
GATAGATAAATAGATAGATAGATAGATAGATAGATAGATAGATAGATAGATGTACTTTATTGATCCCAAAGTAGATCATTGTGTTACAGCAGCAGGTCAAGGGCATTGCACAGGTAGCAATAAAACCGATGGGAAGAATTAAAACAGCTCAAAATAGATATAATATAATAGAACAACGAATAAGCCTATAAACAAGAGAAAAAACACAAGAGATGTGAAGTTGCAGTAGTTGTTTGCATTTAAAGACAATGTAATGAGGTTAGGTAGGAATGGGACATACTAAAATACAATGTGAGTATAAGATGTGAAAAACATGTTTATGTTGCATATAGGATTTAAATATAGCTTCTAAAACTGTCAAAAATCTATTATAACTTAAACGTCTACAGTATAAAATCATATTGTGTGTGTTGTGTTGTGTGGTGTTGTCAACATTAGAGAGACAATGACACAGTTTCTCTATTTATCTTTTCAATTCTGCAAGTGCTTTCATTCAAACAGATCTTTCAAGTGCAGCAGTAGACAAAAGTTTTTATTTTCTGGTTCCCAACATTACAAGCGAAGAATAATAAGAGCCTGAGTGTCAAAGTCGAACCATCTTCAATAAAAGGTGAAGACGAGACACGAGTTTTTGTAAAAGACTAAACCAGAGATTCAATACAATTATATTTTATTTTCAGTACGTCAACACTCCCCTGCTCGTCTCGTCCCACCAGGAGCTTCATTGTTAACAAGACCTGTGGTTTTTTTCATGACATTTATTTGAGAAGAAAAAGCTGAGTCTCCCACAGGGACGAGGTTATTGGCTTTTCATAGAGCGTATGTTACGTGATATTCCTGAATGGTTGAAGCTGTTAGAGGCTCGGCGCAGCGTTTACAAAGGTCAGACATCTCAACAGCTCTGCCTCGGTAACAACCACAGGACGTCCTCTGGGTTACACTGACCGTCTCATTATAGAACCATCACTGTAAGAACCATTGTCAGGGGGTGAGGGGGGGGGATCCTGACTGAGCTGAGCTGGGGAGGATTCAATCCAATAATAAAAAGATTCAGAAACACAAGTATCACTGAAGAGGAGCAGGAACACTGACATCTACGTGACCTTATACAACCTCTTTTCTCTCTCTACCTTCATTAAATCTGGAATAAAAGAAACTCTCACTCTGCGTTTAATCTAAACTTAGATTATAAACTGACAAATTCATATATCCACACAACTGGGAACATAACTGAGCCTCCTCCTCCTCAAAGCCAAATGTGCTACTGTAATAAATACTACATGCTTCATTAAGTGTTCCACCCTGGTGAGGAAAAAAGTTCTGAAAGTGTTCAGCACCGTGACAAGTTTGTTCTCCCCTGTTGTTCCGATGCTGAGCAGCAGAACCAACAAAGAGCTGCAGGATTCCTCAGGGCGAGAGAAACCTCTCCTGTGAAACTGAAGAAACTCATCTCGCCTCTTTATCTTGAGCTCCATGCAAAGCTTCATTGAATCTGCTGTAAAGTCTCGATGCCGAGAAGCTACGGAACCCGTCTGCTGCTGTATTTACATTTACATAGATATATCTCCACATGTACATTTACATTTCTATTTTGAATCTGCATTTTGCTGAAAGCGCAGTTCCTAATCCACACACCTACACAGTTAGTGCAGACTTCTGAAAGGTGGACAAACAGACCACAGGTCAGTGTTCAGGTGTCAGAGGCCGCAGCGTCCTGACGGATACGTTCATGTTCAAGCAGACAAGACGGACAGGAGAGAGTTAAACGTGGGTGGAAACTCTCCCATCAAGTGAGCTTTTCGCTCATGGAGAGGGATTAAATGCCTCTCACTGGAAAACGGAGGTTGGATTCAATCCAGCCCTCCCTCCTCTCCGCTTTTCTCTCTTTCACCTCTCCTATTTTTCTCCTCACTCATCCTCTCTTTGTTCTTCCTCTCTCCTCCGTCTCTCTTTCATCCCATCCGTCCTCTCACTGCTTCCTTTATTTCCTGATGCATCCTCTCTTGGCTGATGTCCCAAACATCTATTCATTTATTAGCCTCAGCTTTCACCGCTGCCGCTCCAGGCGACGTGGTTAATGTAAAACTCATTTGCACCGACTAACAGGTTCCAGAGAAATCGTTCATGCCGCTGGGATTTCACTGAATTCTGTCAACCAGACCTTAGCTGGGTTTTTAGAAGTGTCAGGACTTGATGATTGAACCTGGAGTCGACATGTGAACCCCAGAATCCAGTCTTTACTCCAGCCTGCTTCCTGTAACGTTTCACTGTGCTGTGTGAACATCACTCTGGTTTCTACCAGGTGAAGATAAATCATTTTTCGATCTCTATGAGCTGCAGGTCGAGTCTATAACTTCGAAAGATGCAGAGATATTTGAACTAAGCATGATGTAATTTTCTGACATTATTGTGGTCTATTATTTAAAGAGTTGACCTTGACCCTTGACCTTTTTAAGATGACTACACATTATCAAAACAGGTGCTAATTGATTTTCTATCGATTGACTAATTGCTGCAGTTGTAATCTTCGTTAATCCTCTGTCTCTCAGTGAGAGCAGCACAGAACTGAACCATCTCTTCTCATGTTTTAAAATATCCCCCCACCCCTGAGGCCTGGTGCATGATAGTGCACTTCTTGTTTACCTCGGTTACAGTTTGCATCCTGTGGGGAAAAGGGGACTTTGAACACACCTTCACCACAAGGTCAGGAGCTTCTTAGAAACACACAAAGCTTCACTACAACAAGAGAAGATGATAGCTGAGCTCGGTGCTTTTTATTTTTCTCCCTAGAGGCCGGATTGTTTTACAACACAACCAGCGACACACAATAGTTGCTGCCGTCAGCCGTGTGAGGGCGGAGGGACTAACATGGGAGCTGGAAACAAACAGCACATTTACAGGCTGACCTACAACAGCCCTGTTCTTACTGAACACGGTGGGAACAGTGGATCACAGACTTCAGCTCTGACACTCAGTAGAGCCCATGCAGTCCCCTTAAATGTCACATCAAATATGTCATGTTCATTGGGATATAGTTCTAAAAGTGAAGACACATATCTAGAGCGGCAAAGAAGTGATTTCTGGTAGTGGAGCGACTTTGGTAACTGCATTCAAACCACAACGTGATCATTTCAACAAAGACAGCGAGAAGGATAACCGACAGACTTGTCAAGTTCCTGTTCTGGACCATCAACCCCTGACAAGCGAACAAACCAGCAAACAACCTCAAATTCAGTCAAGCTGCACCAAGTTACAGGCACTCGTAGATATAAGTCCTCTAAATATGCCTTGATATTTTCATGAAGATCCATGAATTATTCCAGAGGAAATTGGTGAAAATGTCAAGAACACCCTGTCTCACAATGTTAAAGAAACTTCCTGGATCTGTTTCTTTGCCCATATTCAGTTGTTTTTGCGTAATCCTGCTGACAAACAAACAAACAAACAACAAACAAATGTAAACTCCTTTGCAGAGGCGACTGTCAGACTTGTCTTTAGCGAGCACAGTAAGTAACTCCAGTTCTAGTTGTGCTTCCACCACATGTGGTTTTACTAAAGTGCGGATGCAGGACTTGATAATCCTGCATCAATAAATGTTTCAATAAAAAGGCAATTAGACGTGATCGCGCCTAACGAGGAGCTCTTCTGTTTCCTCACATCGGCTGATGTCTGACCCTGGAGCTGCCTCATGTTAACACACATCTCATGCTTTGGATTATAGGCAAGAATCATTAGTCTGTTTTGTGATGAATCAAACATCTCTTCTGTGGGATGTGTTCTTCCCTCAGTGAAGAAACGCTGCTGCTGCAGAAGAAAGAAACAAAAAAACCCAGAGAGTGTTTTCACATCTTATTTTTGGAAACCTCTCGCCTGTGAGAAGACTTCCTGCCTCTGTCATCTTTATCTGATGAGTCACAGCCTGAACTGCAGCAGGTGGAGACGTGGGAGGGAGCAGTGTCAGACCGGGTTTGATTTGTTGTGTTTCAGGGAATTCATCTTTTTGTTTTGATCGAACCGGATCAAAGTTCTAAAATAGTTTTAAACCAGCAGGAAACCTATGACTTCAGGAACTAGGTTTTATTTATATAAGTTATTATTTGTCTTTAGCTCAAACACATGCAGGTGTGAAGACGTGGACTAGAGCGTCAATGCAGTTATTCTTATTCATTTTTGATTCCACATCTACAGCTTTAATGGTCCAGGTGAAGCACATAATCTGCTAATTAGAGAACAACCGATTTGGACGAATGCAGATATTGATGTTAGGGGGTAAAACATGTCTGATTCCAATATATTGGCCGATGTTAAAAAACAGTTGGCAATGATTCCCAAGATTTTGTGACAGAGAAATCATGTAATTTCTTGTAAATAAACCCTAAACCTGAATATAAATACCAAGAATTAAAAACAAAATACAAATATATAGAACTTGAATTAAGATATACATTTTTGTGTGAAATGTAAACATAAATGCACATCTTTTCAGCATGGTTTACTCTGTTTTCATATCAGGAAACTTATAAACGCAGATATTGATGTCTGTGGAAGGCTCGTATTTTTATATAGATTTAGATTTTTATCAACCGATACATCGTCCAACAGCTGTTTTCATACAGTTATTCCCAGACATTACCGATGTTGATAGGAATTAGTTTTTGACATTTCATCATTCTAACAATAACGACGATGATCCTTCTCGTCATGCGGGACTTAATTAGGGTTCCTCCGGGACTCAGAAGGAACCAGGCTATCGACAGCATCCTAACACGATGTCAGTCCACTGATAAATAATGAAGGAGTTGCTCACACTGTCAGACTTGGCCCGGCCTGAAGCCCGGAGGGAAGAGCAGCGGATGAAGGGCCACTGCAGTGTCAGTGTGCGTCTGGATCTCCCCCGACACCATCTTGTCAAAAGTGTCAACTTGCTGCTTCAGCTTGACAGAAATTACTTCTCACAAAAACTATATTCTGCTCCTGTTGGCTCAGGGAAGTTTCCACACCACTGGACCATATATATAAAAAAGTTCAGTTATTATGATATAGATTATAGTAGGTAATAGATATAGTAGGTCTTAAATATGTTTAGGATGGTCGTAATTGCGTTAAAGTTCATTTAACGATTCGTTGTAATTCGTTGTATGTTTTAGAAGAAATGTCAGAATTGTCAGAACTGATCTCAGTTCACTCGACTCTGGATTCCGACTCTCTCTAGTCTGTAGTTTCCAAGATGACGTGACATTTCCAGAGTTATTCGCTTCTTCTGGGACTCGGATATTCCCTCATATCTGTCGGGCTCGTCATTGGTCTTGAATTTCCTTCGTTATGGTCTTAAAAAGTCTTGTATTTAACTTGTTGTGAAACGTGTAGAAACTCTCCAGCATGCGTGTTGTATTTTTATTACAGAAAAACACCAACAGTTCTCTTCACGTGTCTTTTCTTGTTTCTGTGTTGCTGCAGATCTTATCGTCAAACTGGCAAAGGACAAGTTTGGAGCCATTCAGACGGAATATCAAAAGGTAAGAGTGTGTGTGTGTGTGTGTGTGTGTGTGTGTGTGTGTGTGTGTGTGTGTGTGTGTGTGTGTGTGTGTGTGTGTGTGTGTGTGTGTGTGTGTGTGTTTTACAATCATTGTTCTGCTGCATCTATTTGTCTGCTTTAGTGCCTCATGTTTTTCTAATCACTTCTAGCAATATATGATGTGAATTACCACAGAGAGACGCTCTGCAGTCTGTGACTGTTCTGGTCTTAATAGCTTTTGTAAACCGAGGCGATCTTATCACCGGGACCCCAGAAAGGAAACGGTAATTGCTTCTGGCAAAATGTATGAATTTAGAGAACGAAACAACATCTGAGTTTTTTTATAAACAACAACTTTAACAACCTCAAGCTCTCTGTTTTTGGCTGAGACCTAAAGGAAATACTTTTTCCTAATTATGGAGGATTCTACCATCTGTCTGTGTGCAGTATTTTCAAAATGCAACTATGTGGATATGCATGCTGGGTTTTGAATACTTTAATTTCTTTTATTTTTGTTGCTTTTGTTCTATTTCATCCACGTGTTTCTGTTTTGTGGCTTTGCTCTTTCTTTGACGCTGAGTTGCCTTTGTCTTCTGCATGCCCTCTCCATCTGATCTGGCCTCCCTCAGCCAGAGAACATAGTGCTGACCCTTCAGGTAAAGTCTGCACTTCACTGGATTTACAGTCAAACCCCCCGTCCCCCTGTGTCGTCCTGCTCCATCCTGTCCCCAATGCGAGTCAGTGGGGCTGCACAGCTGAAGCAGAAATCCTTTACCACTTTGTGTCCTCTATGCATTGGCTACATTTTCATTATTGGAGAAGAGGAGATTAGTTGTGCAGCTCTACGACTTCCACCCATCCCTCACCATCCACCTCACAACCACCCACCCTTTGGCTTGCTCAGACTTTCATCAGCGGCACTGATGAAAACCCCCTTCGTCGTTTGTTCATCAAATGACTCCTCGTCACTGACTGTGATCCTCCTGCATCATCGCAATCAGGGATAATGCAACGGTCCATCTGAGTGTAGTGGAAACTCGACGTATAGTGAAATAAAAGCCTGTTTTCTTTCTTTCTCTGTTGAGCACTCGTGGTCCTGTCGGGGCAGAGGAGGATAGCGTGCAGCACAAACTGCCACGTTCCTCTCAGCGTCCTATCAAACCACATATAATGGAAGAAACACCAACATGGGTTTGGCGTGGTAAATTTAAGTGTCTCGTTTTACTGCTGAATCTGTGAATTCAATACTTTTAGTGTACTTTTAGCCGCACGCTCCCAAACTCGATCCTGCTCTTTGAGTTTTCCTGATTGTAATGACTGACAGGGTGTAAAAGTAGAGCAGAACATTAAAACTCTTCAGTGGTCGTATAGTGAATTCCTTTCGAAACTGCTGGTCGGTCGGCTAATTTGCGTCTCAGCAGTATTTCCCTCCCTGTTGTCCACACTAACCACAGCAAGTATATAAACCACATGTTAACACACACACACAGACACACACTTGATCTTTAGCGTGCTGATGTTGGCACAATTCTTTCTTCGACTGTAAATCTTCGCATACTGACCTGCACCACTGACGCAGCTTCGTAAAAGAGCATCTGTCCTATTAAGTGCTTCAAACAGATCATTCAGGAAAACATCAATTAGAACCTCTTCCCTGTGCAGATTATCCTGTTGCCTCCTCATCATCATATTTCTTTAGTTTTACTTTTGGATAAAGAGGTTGGGCACAGGCACGGGTCAATAAAGTATGACTGTGGCGATACCTCGATTCTGCAGTGGAGCGTTTTAAGACTGGATTCGATTTATGACTGTGGCTGGTCGAGTATCATTCTGGTCCGAGCTGCTACTGTTTTGTTCCGTTCTTTCTGATATTAATAATTAATAAAAGTTTGCCTTAAAAGACTGTTTTACCCCAAAGTCCATCCATCAGTGAGGAGTGGATATTGCTTATTTCTAGCCGGGGGGGGGGGGGAATTCGGTGAGAGGTCAGTTTACATACAGAGACAAAACAGCCGACTCGCCAACAACCACCACCTTCTTGGCGTGGGACGACGGTGTTAAACACTTGACCACCGTGACACCTGCACCCAGTGGAGCAGATAACTTTGCTGCCTTTAAACTGGTCACTCTTAAAAAGGTTCGCTAGTCGGTGAAAGCCCTGTGTAATCTTAGTCCGGATTAAAAGTATATTTAGCCCGTGGACAAAAGCTTTAGACTTTATAAATCACACACACAGAGCAACAAGGTAAACAATGACGTTCTTAGTTTTCTTGCTTCTATCTGTGTTTGTTTTATTTCCCGATTAACTTTATCGAATTGCAAAAGCACAGGTTAGAAAATCTATAAAAAAGATATATAAATACAAATAAAGATGTAAACTAATAAGTGCAATAAATATTTGTTGTCCTTTTGCTAGTGTGGAAATCATGTCACTGGGAATATCATGTGTCTCTTGCAGCTCCCAGTCCAGTTTAATAGCAACATGATCCCAGTCAGGATAATGAATCAAAATGGGACACACACACAAAACCAACAAAAAGGAATCGCATCATTAATTCGTTCACAGCGGCTCGTGTATCTCAGACATTTAGCTGACACTCAGTGACGGCATCTTGCTCGAGGACACTTCAGCAGAGCTTGTGGCCGCCGCCTTGATGAAATCTGATTTCTGAAGAAATGTCTTCGCCGCGCACACACATGCTGCCACCTCAACATCCAGTTCGCTCTCGTTAGAAGGTCATCTTCCTCTTTTGGGCACTTGTTAAGATAAAGCCACGCTCCAAAAATAGTCAGAGCTGCGGGCGCTTGAAGAGCGGTGGTGGGAAAATAAAACATTTTGTCCTTCTTTTGTGAAGATTCGCCCCAATAACAAGCGAGAGCCCAGAGGCCGGGTGACAACGCGAGCGCTCAGATTTGCACAATGCCCTCAACGCATGGGCTGACATTGGTGCTTTGAAGGCTCATTCATGCTGCCTTGATGTACAAAAATGGAAACCGTCAGTTTTAAACGACGTAACCGCCACTGCCCCACATACTTCCATTACGTTGGCATGGTTGTTAAGACGACGTCCACTAGAGGGAAGCACAGAGTCAAGAGTTATTGACGACAACGAACATGTCGATGGTGGGAGAGGTTTTGATAATTCATCTCTTAAGAAAGAGTCAAAACAGGAAATCAATATTAAGTTCCACCATTGTACAAATGTTCCTCCTCGAGTTCTACGGTCATCTCTTGAACTATTGGCAACACTGCCCCCCCACGATTTCCAGTGGTACTGCTCTGTTTGGTTTGTTTTGTCCGTGTCCTGAAGCTTTTTATAAGACGCAGACAAATATGGATGAAGTTAACGCAGAGTATGGACAGAGGACGCCGTCTGTTTCGTATCTAACAGATGTCCAATGTCTCTTCTTTGCTTTTCTTCTGCATCTTGACAGAGCCGTTTGTTCCGTCCTCTCCGTTCTCTGACCCCAAAATTGGATTCGGTCCGAAAGGGTGTGAGTGTCAGCTTGTAAACTCCTGTATATCCCTGACACAGCCCGAATCCTCTCTCATCCAAACGCCGGCTTTGGGAGTTTGGATTATTCTCACAGCGGGAGATCTCCCCAGTTTTCATAAAGATTTTCAAATCAAGTGGAGACAAGTTTTTTCTCTCTCTGACATGTTCACTTCTTTTCTCTCTCTCTCTCTCTGTATGTTCAGAGGTAAAAGCTGCAGGTCCCCGGAGAACGCAGGGTCACTGACCTACGCGGAGCGATTAAGATTAGTGCGAATCAGCTGGGAGAGCAGTTCGTCCGTTCAGGAGCACGGGTAGCAGCGCCGCTTTGATCCTTTTATAATGAGACGCTATTGAGCTTCATTGTGACAAGTTACATACGGTGTGGGAATTACCAACCCCCTATTCAATTTTGCCAATTTCCAAAGCCGGTGCTGAGTGCGGTGCAGATAGGAGCAGATTAAGCGGCGGCGCTGTCGTACATGACAAGGGGAGGTAGAGGAGCCGAGTCTGCCAACACGACAAGTTAACTCTCTCATCGCATCAGGAGAAATGTGTAAGAAATCGTGTCGAGTCACCTTGAATATTTCGAATATTCAATCAAAGTCCCGGCTTATTGAGACGTTGGGTTGAGGAACGAGCGGATTTCATAGATGACGAAGAGGAATCCTGAGTCAGAAGATGCAGCCGAGTTCATCCCTCCACTAACTCCTTGCTGACATATAGTCCTGGTGTTTTAATCTTACTGCCCTTCACCAACATGTATTAACTCTCTGACCTCTACTCACTCATTAAAGGAGACATAAGATGCTTTGTTCAGTTTTTCCATTTCCTCAAGTGTCTTTTAGGCTCTTTGTGTAAAAGTTTGCAAAGTTAAAATGTCCAATGTTTTCATTTTGACGCCTATAGCAGCTAGCCTGACACGCCCCTTAACGAAGCTTCTGTGCCTTTACAAGCTCCTTAAAAGTTCCCAGTTCACCGAGGTGTGAAGTCGTTGGAATATAGGGAAATAAAAACATTGACACTGCAAACAAAATATCTTGTATTTATGTGTCTTGACAGTTTAAACAACACCTTGACACATTTGTCCAATATTTGCAAAGTGACAAAGAGTAAAGAAAAAGAAACAGGTTTGACAAGCGAATAGGTAATTTGCATGTTAATCATAAAAACGTCTGTATTGGCTAAAAAGTGGATGTTTGTCAAGGATGTACAGTTAGTTTAATTTATATTAATATAGTTAATGACGTCAGCAACTCGACAACTCATTTACAAAAGTTTTCACTATCTGCCCGAGATGTTGTTCCAACTTGAGGTGGCTTTTTTTTACGAGAACTTTCCCAGTCATTACTAATGACATTTCATACATTGGTTAGCCAATCACAACAGAGTGGACTAGCTGGCCAATCAGAGCGTACACTAGGCAGGTGGGGGGGGGGGGCCTTAAAGAGACAGGAGCTAAAACCAAGTGTTTGAGACAGAGGCTGAAAAGAGGAGCTGCAGCAGTGGACAGTCTGAGGAAAGTGATGTGTTTTATGAACATAAGAGCTTTTAAACCTTCTCAAGTAATAACATCCTGAATATGAGCAGAATATGTCTCCTTTAACTGTTTATTAACCATCACAACTTCCCTGTCTGTGAACTTGTTTGACGTTGTTTTACAGGGGAAATGAAAATACTGAAGAATCAAGCTTCGATGCATTTTCTCTGAGCACATTTTCCAGTTTATTAGCTCCAGCTGCTCAGTGCAGTATATTCTCACCTGAAGGTTTAACGGTTACTTATAGTTTAAAGCGTCGTTCAGAGCTATTGATTCAACTTTACGGTCATTTTGGAGGCGAGTGGGGTTACCTCATACTGAGAAGTGTTTCTAATACTTGTTCTGCTTCATTGTTTTTAAATGGGATGTAACTAGCATACAGGCAGAATGCAAGGCTGTTATATCAGAGTGCATCAGTTGAATCTGGGTGCACTGGCTGTTTATTTGTCAGTTTATCATGCAATTCTTTAATATCAGCCATAAAGACGGAGTTAAGTGATTATACTGCCAAGAGATAATTTCACCTGTTTCATTTCTGCCTCAATTTCCCATGAATCCTCAAACCTCTTCCACTTCATCATCAGCTGAGCACATCTTCTTATTCTCCTAGCGACACTCTGCTATGAAATTATTAAAAAAAGGACGAACCTCACTGAAACAGTTGTAATTAATCATCTCAACCCCCGGGGGCTTATTTGTCTTCTTGTTTCCAGAAAATCAGGATTTCATGACTTGATGTGAGTCTAAAGTGCTTCTCATAGGGCGGAGCGTCGCTGCAGAGCACTAACTGCTGTGTAGTTCCTTCCTATTGAAGCAGGTTTTTCATCAGATATGCTTTTCCCCTTCATTAGAGTGAGAAAAAAGCTGCTCCACGGGGCTACGTAGACGGCTCTGACTCCTATAATCCTTGAGATGTTGTTATCCTCTCGGTGCATATGGCACTTTATTGGAAATGCATGTAAAAACAACCTTTAAGAATCGCTGTGTTTTCATCTCACAGCTCTTAGGAGTCTTGGCATCTGTCTTGAATAATATTGTATCTAAAGAGTTGATTATTGAATTTGCTTGTGGTATTTAAGAACCGGAAAGAAAAGGATTCTCCGGCAGTGATTAGTGTTATGCAATGTGTATTTTGTTTATCCACAAATCCCCCTTTGGACAAAGAGTAGAGAGAGAATTTCCTGCAGTGGGATCCTGCAAGATATTTTTAGATTTGTTGCTCGTTTTATCCTCAGCATCCTTGTGTGTGTCCTTCCTTCTTCTCCTTTATGTCGTTGTTAATCTATCCTTTCTTCTCTCCCTCACTCCCCGACTCACCCGCTCCCTTCTCCTGATACAATCCCACCACCACTTAATTCTCACCTCTTTTTATTTAATCTCTTTTCCTCCCTTTTTCCACCTCTGATGCCCTTTTCTCACCTCATCTCATTGCCGTGCTCGCCACTGTTATGTTTCCTTATTCCTCATCTCATTATTTTTCCCTTTTCATTCCACTCACCCCCCCCCCACGCTGACCCCAGGCCATCTACTACGAGATAGGCTTCCTCGTGTGTGCGGCGGTGGGCCTGCTGTTCGCCGTCCTGATACCGTTAGTCGGCCTCTTCTTCTGCATGTGCCGCTGCTGCGACAACTGCGGCGGCGAGATGCACCAGCGCCAGAGGAAGAACGCAGACTGCCGGCGCGGCCTGCTGGGAACGCTGCTCTTCTCCACCTCACTGGTCATCACGTGAGTAGGACACATGCACACGCACACGCACACACACACACAAGCGAAGATGCAAGCAGGCGTGTTTTATGCACTGGTATATGAATGCATACATATGCTGCAATATATACAAGCTACATGCACAAAGGCAGGCTACACACATCCAGGGAAAAACACACTGTACATACATCCCTTTTCATCTTGTGTGTCCTTTTCACACACGCAAACACACACACACACACACACACACACTCACACACACACTCACACACACAAATGTTGGTCATCACCCTGCCTTCCCCATCCCCCCTGCTGTTGGCTATATATAGCAAAAAGACCCCATATAGATATTATGTGACAGCACCCTTCATATTTGTGTTTGGTCTAATCTGCAGGGAATTCACACTTTAACTTACTGTGGCGATTTCATAATTATCATCATCATATATACACATATATAAAACAATAACAAACCATCATCATCTCAGTTTTGTACTATTCTCCTTGGTATTTTCTTGGTATACCTCCTGCTCCTGCCTTTCAGGTTCTAGTATATCACTGCTCCAGGGAAATGCAGTGAGCGTAGCAGCAGAATTAACTCCTAAGATTGCTCCTGGTGTAACGCAGTACTACTAATTGTAATTAACTGTTGCAATGTAGTAGTTGTGAATTGCGCTGCCGTGCTGTGCTCGTCTGTTTCCTATCACTGGATACAAACATCACTGACACTTTCTGACACTCGCCAGAGATCAGCAGCTGCAGCCGAGCGGAAAATACTTTAGATTGAGTTGCTTTTAACCATCATCACGTATGGACGATGTGTCTCCACCTCCTCCCGCTATCCAGACATGAAGCCAGAATATCCTGCGTACAAACACGTCCATCTTGCACATTTGGAGCCAGAAAGCGGAACTGAGGTCCCACAGATACACAAGCTCAGCCAATTGCAAGTGTCTCAGCTGTCAATCACATTTCATAGCAGAAATTAACTGATTAAAACCAAATTTACCAGAAAACTAAACACTAGTGTGATTAGAACTACCTGAAATGACAGAAACCATCTTTGGAAACAAATGATTTAACGTGTACTTTTTACTTTTTGTAGAAGGCAGAGTTTATGGCCTATACTGAAGCCAGCCACCAGGGGGCGATCATGATGTTTTGGCTTCACTTTCAGGGAGTTATCATGTCTTCCATCTTTAGTTACAGTCCATGATTAAGGATTTCAGAAAAAATTGTTTGGAAAAGTTCTAGATTTCCAAAGTTTGATTGATTCTTTGATTGTTTGCATCTCAGAATTTATTAGTTAGAACCTCATTAATCTGATCTAACCAGAGCTAGTTCTATAATAGTGACTACGAGTTTAAAGGCGAGTACAAGTCTGTTGACTGATCAACCCAAACTAAAAAGTCTTGGAGCGCCACCATCTTGGAAAAGTAAGTGACGGGTTTGTCTCAAATTAAACAAGATAATGGAAAATGATGGCAAAAGCAGTATTAGGCTTCACATGCTTGGGACTAAAGCTTTAGTGTGTTTATTCTATATATCAGCACATTACATCTCTGTTTGTCCAGTTTATCTCACTGAAATCGTCTCTGAGAAGCCAGAGGAACTCAATCCGCGCTCTGTTGTGCCGTCTCCGTGGAGGGAGCAGCAGTTGCCGTCGGGGATGTAGCCGCGGCACAAAAGGCTTAGGAGGGCGTCCTCGTCTTGTGCTTGACTGAAGGGATCCAAGAATGTGTTTAGTTTGATGTTCTTTGACTTTCGGTCCTCGTTGGAATGAAGCCCGGATATTAGAAATTCCACAGCAATATCCTAGCAGCCCAGACGCAGGAGTCTGAGAGCATCGCCTGAGCTCTTATTAAATCTCCCGAGCTACCAGGCGGAGACGCTGCAGAGGCTCTAATGAAGCAATTACAGGCAGGACAGGGATGAGTACCGAGCCCCGGACCAGGCTGCTTTTCACTGCCACTAAAAAGCTAAGAGCCGGCCACAGAGGAGTGGCAGGGGGGGATATTTATTTTCAGAGAAGTGTTAAAATTGGATTAAGGGAGTAGAAAGACGCTCAGGTACGGGTGAGGACAATACGACTATAGAGGAGGAGAGAGAGAAGACAGTGAACGCACCAAAAGCTAAGTAAGATGTAAATCCACAGGTTCCTTTTGACGTCTTGTTAACAAAGCTGCGTGATTCCGATGTGGTTTAATTCTGACGCACACGTCTGTTTAGTTCTCGTATTCATCCCAAACAAATTCGGATATAATATAAAATACTATCATAAAAATATAAAGCACCAGACTTTAACTTTAACTTCCAACTTGATGTCCTTTTCACAGGAGGTCAATTTACTTCCAAACTGCTCTTTAGATAATATTTTAGAGTGCGCTGCATTGAAGCAGTTCAATCTGCAATATGGATTTATCTGCTTTACTAGAAATGTCACGCTACCTAAAATATAAGCATAATGTATGAATGACTAAGATGAATCCCCCCCCCCCCCCCCCCCCCCTCACTGCCTCCTCTTAATTCAATTTACTATAATGCACATCGGCAGCAAAGTCAGAGGCTGCGAATGTAAATGCACAGGATCAATCGGCCTCCTGGTTTGATATCGCTTGTTCTTCAGAACCCTTTTATCTCATTTGTCAAATCCATGAGCGCCACTGACAAACGCTGTCTGGTTTTAACATCCAACAGGGACGAACCCCTCGTATGTGCAGCCATGTCGGTGTTTCCCAACCGGCTAGTTGCCTTGGTAACCTAGAGTCAATGAATTTGAGCTGCAGCTTTTTAAACTGTCTAAAGGAGATCGCTAAAAACAAACAGTGGTGAAGTGTTGATTCAGTCACACCGGATGAATGACCAATCTCGCATGAAGCAGTTCATATTGAATTTGCCTGGAATATAACATTCAACAAGTGAGCCACACATTTGTTTCCTCGATTATAAAATAGTGTAAATGTGCACATTATACGCTAAATTGTATTTCCCACTTTATAAACAATGAAAACATGTCTGCCTATATTGTTTTTGGCCTTCATGTGCAAAACAGCTGCAGTAAAACTAAAAATGAACAGGAGATGAGCAGTAAAATGTCTGTTTTGCGTCACGCTCTACTGTGAAGGTTGCTGGGTCAAATCCCAGGGGAGCTGCCGAAAAGCTGTGGTTGTAAACATGAATGAGTAATGTTTACTGGGTTAGAGTAGAGCTGCAGGGAGCCGGGGGTTTGATTCACACCGGTGACACAGTCATGCTCGTTGTGCGTGTGTGTGCGTGTGTGTGTGTGTGTGTGTTGTGTTATCAAGTTCAGCACATGAGTTCATCCTGTGTCACTGTTTGTCTTTATGTTAGAAGAAGCAGGAAATCAGACCCAATCAGAGTTTTTACATAAAACTAATTAATTAACCAGATCCAGATTAAGGTAAAGTACTCATTAGTGCAGCTGTATCATTAACTCTCTCACCAGGTTAAATTAGGTGAACGAAGATCGGAATCTAAATAAGATTAACGTGATTAATGAGCCTTCGTTATTTGTGAATCATTGTTTCATAATTACATATAAATAAATGAGACTGATTTCTCTTCGAGTTGTGAATCTGAGCACGAACTCGGATCAGGTTAATAATAAAACATGTGAGCAGAAGTGGAAAAACCACAGAGAAGCGCAGCAGCAGCCAATTAGAGGCAGATTTACAACGAGATGAACCGGAGTCGTCGTAATGATGCAGTGAGAACGAGTTTGTGTTAACAGCTTCGTTGTGGTTTCTGTTTGTCAGATGAAGCCGGCGCGAGAAAGTGGAGACGCACGTCCTCCATCTTTGTTTAGAGCCGATGGCGTGGACGTTTCTTCTAGAGATACGTCGATGATCATTTTTTACTTTTCAATAATTACAGGGATCGTTTGATCGTATATTACAAACGATCAGATCCACACTGACAGATTTGTTTGATTGAATAAAAAGAAAAGATCCATTTCAATATCCGTTCTCGTGAATCTGCAGCACAAACATCTCCCATCACTCTGCTGTGTTTGTTTGTTATTAACGTATCAAGGCTCAGCTCGTGCACGTGGGTATAGTAAAAAGTGCATTCTGCATTAAGCCCGTCTGCACGTTATCAAAAAGAACAGCAGCAGCTATTTCCGTCTCGGCTAATCAGCTCTGACTCCACGTAACTCCTGCATGGATTTACGGCGACGAGATGACAGACACAAGATCCGTCCCTCTGTTCCAGCCGAGTGGAAGACCCCCGCCTCGCATTGTTACCCAACATGCACCTCAGCGGCCTATTTCAGTCCAACGCTATTAACCTAAAAGTTCCAAACACGGCGACCTTAGACATTCGCGGGTAATCACGCAGGGTCTAATTAATGATAATGCAGGTGACAGTGAACTGAGCGTTCGGCGCCATGTGCTTCAGTCTCAGTCACTTTAGATTTAAGGAGTTTGCTCTCGTATACGATTTCAGATATGTAGGATTTCTGCAGGTTCTTTACCGAACCCGCCTCTCACTAAACTCTGGGTGGTGACTATTTGCATGTATCTATCAAAGTGTTGTGTCATTCTTCCTTATTTCACCATCAATTTAAGCCAAAAGTGCCAATCTTAAAAACAGCACACACAAACGCATGGTGTATTAAAAACACTGTAATACTGAATTGTGATAGCTGTTCCCAAAATATGTCACAAAATATATGCCAGCTGTAGCATGTATGCTGTATAAAGATGGATGACAAGACAGCTCCTCAAAAGTGAAGCCAAAAACGTCCAGATCGCCCCCTAGTGGCTGGCTTCAGGGTAGGTCACTAACCCCGCCTCCTCCATGTTAGCAGATGGGACACAGGCCAAACTAAAAAGTCAAAATACACATCTCCCTGTCGTTTCAGATCGTTGTTATGACACTGATGTTTGTTCAAGTGATGATGTTTCTGATCATTTTGGTTTTAGTTCGTTAAAAACATTGTTAAACATCATGATTGGCAGCAGCTTTCTGCAGGACCTCGATACCACGGCTCCACTTCACTTGCAGTATTTTCCCCCTTGTTTATGTGACAAGAGATATTATTAAATTGTTAATAAAG
Source organism: Hippoglossus hippoglossus (assembly GCF_009819705.1). Taxonomy (NCBI): domain Eukaryota; kingdom Metazoa; phylum Chordata; class Actinopteri; order Pleuronectiformes; family Pleuronectidae; genus Hippoglossus; species Hippoglossus hippoglossus. The sequence continues at coordinate 23,547,246 of NC_047160.1, forward strand.
TGACCCAAATAAATCATAAAAACAAACTGCCCGTAACAATAACTGAAAATAAACCTCTCAAGTGACATTTAATACTTGGCTGAACTTTGCATTTGATTGCAGCTCTGAGGAAACAAACTCCTAATTGTAGTGAAACGCCTCACAGTCACTTAATTGCACAATTACAGGACCACAATCTCTCAGACTAACACACACAAAAATAAGCCCAAACTATTAGTCACTTAGGGAGACGCACAAACACACACTCCCACACACCCTCCTGCCGCCTGTAACCCACTCACCGCTCAGTTAATAGCCTCCCCGGGGGGGGCGTCGCACGTGCTGCTATTTTTAGAGGATTCATTAATAGTGCGAGGAGCATTAACTTTGCTCCGTCCTGAAGGAAAGGCACGGCGACTGTGAAGATGGCTGAATAAATGTCAGGCTGCTGGGACGTCCTCACAGGCAATTTATTTTCTAGTGGCAGAGCCGAGAGTTTTCACTCAGCAAAATGTAAAATTAAACTTTTCTCAAGTGCATTGTGGGGAAAGTGGGCACCAGCAGCAGCAGCAGCAGCGGCGGCAGCGGCAGCACCAGCAGCAGCGGCGGCGGCAGCGGCAGCACCAGCAGCAGCGGCAGTGGCAGCAGCAGCAGCAGCAGCAGCAGGAGAAAATAAATCACTGAACTAGAATCAGTGCATCATGGCTGTTCACCGCCACCAGCCAGTTAGTTTATGTCATAAATGTTGCATTCTTATGCTATATAGCAATACTAAATCATTAAAGGACCAATTACATGAACATATACTGTGAAACATTTCATTAAGTTTAGTTTTCTACAGAAAGTACAGGAGGAGGATTTTTATAATATCAAATACATTCGTAAAAGTTTTATTTATTTTACAGTTGGATCCTGAGAAGCTGCATCTGTAGGTGTGAATTATTTAGAAAGTGTCTTTGTCGATCTTCGATCTTTGACTTTGTCTGAGTCAATAATAAGTTTCTCTCACTTCCTGAATAATTCATATTTTGGAGAAGCAAAGTTTTTATAACGCGATGAACAGATGGAGTGAGGCTGCTCTTCTGTGCTTTTTAAAGTTTTGAGTTTTACTGTCCCATTTTGAGTTTTACTGATTTTGTCGTCCTTTAGTTCGGTAAGTTCATTGAGAGATAGTTTTTTTTAGGTAATTGGTAAGTTTCGTTGGTTTTAAGAGAGTTTTTATATGTTACTAAAATGAAAGTTGAAAGAATGACAAGCAGAGCAACTTGCCATTTGGTTTTTATTTGTTTTTTCATAAAAAATCCATGGTGAGAAACGTAAGTACAGATGTAACAGTTTTGAGATAGAGACGATTATTTAGTTCTAGAAACTGGCCCATAAACATCTGAAAAAACCCTCAAATTGTCAAAGTGAGCTCACACATTCGGTCTATAACTCTTTTTGTGTTTCATTTCTTCGTTTCCTCGCTTCTGATCTCGATGATTTTCTTTCCTCGGCACAATCTTCTCTTTTTTTGTGTTAAATTGAGAAACATAAGAAAAGAACGTACAAAACCACAGAAGCGTTTTCATTTCTGTATTTTCTAGCTATTCCCTCTGTCATTTCTCTTGCACACAGGAGGTTGACATCCTCACTTTGATGCTTCCTACAAAGCTCCACTTGTCTTGATCATATTTCCAACCAGGATGAGCACAACAGTTATTAAACCAGTGAAAATATCAAAGCATTGAATCATTAGCCTGAATCCACTCTATAGTTAAAAAGATGTAACAACCCCATATTCAGTTTAGAGTGAACAGTGCAATATCCTTCCTCTCACACTTTACATGGCCAATATAGTTTAATGGCCACATGTATAAATGTCTCCATCAGTTGCTGGTCACAGTGGTGCAGACACGACTTCGCCACTGGTGCAGTAACATGAGAACAGAGCTGACACAGCAAACACAGACTGAGCAACAGCACAAGCCCCAGTCACAAGGACACAGAGACACAGGAGCTGCTATTAATCCGGCTGCACTATACTGAGCTTTTATTTTTGGAAAGTTGTTAAAATACATAGAGCAGGAAACTGCTTTGTCCTTTCAAACTATCACTTGTGCCTGAAGTCTTATTTCAAATTAGAAATGATTTTTATTTGTCTGCCCGCTATTTGCCATCGTGTCTGTACTGTATTTTATTATATTCGAGTTTCCACTAACTGAGCCCCTGTCCCCTCTGTCCCCTCTGTCCCTGTGGAGGAGACACGATGTCCCCGCGGATGCCTGATCGCTGCCCAGCACGTAGACAACCACACAATGGCAGCTTCACGCAAACCGGTGCCAAGCTAATTAACTGGAGAGGGTTGTTGTCAGATTTGCTTTACATCCCATCATTTCTCACATCTCCTGGGGTGAACCTCACTTTTACTGGTTTGAAGCCAAAATCCACTTTAATTTTTTTTGTTTTACAGATTCCATTTTGTCTCCTCGTCCCGGCTCCTTTACGGTCTGTGACTTCTTGTAATGAGTGAAATATAAATCAACACACAAAGTGCTCCAGCAGGGAACTCCACACAGTGAAGCTTATTGATGTGCGCCGCTCGGTCAGGACTTTCTTTGGATTTATCGGTGCACATATGTGTTACAATAGTGATGATGTGGCACAGTGTGGCACCGGAGAGAGAGAGAAGCTGGTTTACAGCTGAGAGCTGGTTTCTATCTCAGGGGCGTCGGCTCCGAGGATTTATAACCACAAAAATAGTCGCATTTCTAACGCAGACAGAATCGTATTTCATCTCTTTGTCGCTGTGTTTTAACTTTATGTTCAACAGGGTTGAAGCGGCACCATTTTAAAAATGCTGTGGTCAGATTACAACTCGCACTGTACGAGTAAATCACCTGCGATGGAAAAGCCAAAGCTCACGATTTACGACTTGTGACCATATGTACCGTTCTGTGAGATGAAAAGTAAAAAAGAAGGTGAGAAATCGATATGTTGGTCGTGATAGGAGGAGGTGGAAACATCGAACAGGCAAATATACTGATGTCACAGCGCCACCAACCTGGCAGCCATGTTTTCTGTACATAGGATGTGTTGTGTCGCCACGTCCTGGTTTCACTCTCTGAGTTTTTATCTCAATCAAGGAGGCCGTGTTGGTCACTTGGTCGCAAACTACTGAAGGGATTTCGAAATTGTTTGACGGGTTGGAAAATGGGCCAATAAATAATCCGTTAAATTTTGGCGTGGATACAGACAAGGTTGTGGATCCAGGATTTTTTTTAAATCGCTCTTCTTTTGTCTGCGTTGTATTTTTGATATTTTCTCTGATTTCCCAGGAAATAGTCCTAAAACTTGAAGAAGAAAATCAGGCATATTGAAGGGACTGTTGTCTATGAGTGTGCAATTTGTCTGGTTTATATTTATCAGCACAGTTGGACGCAGGTATGCATTCCACTGATAGTTATTCTGGTCATTTGCCATTTCATACAGACACAGTGAGAAGAAACGATGCCGAGTTTAGGTAATAGCTTCTACTATGCTCCTGTGCTCCTCACTACACTACACTGCACGACACAATCTGAAAGTCGTGATATTAGATTTTGTCTCTGTCCTCGTCCATTGCAACCACGACTCAGCCATTACGAGAGTGTGAGATTCAGAAGTACGACTTCACTTCTCCGGCCGAGTCTTCACCGGTGTTTTCTCTTCACTCCTCCGCAGAATCTGTAGGAATTATTTTTTCTATCTCGCACAAGCCCACACAGACGCAATGAACCTCGCTCCTCTCAGCCGAGGTCTCCACAGGCCGACTCAGGCAGCGAAGATCTTGTTTTACTGCTGCGGATCCGTGCATCAATATGTTCAATACCCAGCGTAGGCGGCGGCGGCTCTGATCATGTGGAACATCACAATCACTGCAGGGGAAAAGGTGCGTTTGAGGCTGAGAGCGAGAACGGTGAGCTTCACACTTCATTTGTTGGTTTTCATTCTGGGTTTTTTATACTTTAATGTGGGTTTGAATTTTTTATTTCCCCCGAAAGTAAATGTTTTGAGTTGTGAACGGAGGCTGCAAGTACTGATGTTCAACACGTTATAAATAAACAAAAATCAGGTTTATATTTCAGCCCTTCACCATCATTGGTCATTCTGAGCACAGGTCCTGCAGACGGAGCGTCTCAGTGCACGTTGAACTCAGCTCTCACTCTGTGTTCGCTCCACGCTGATCCCACCTAATGACAAAAGGCTCACGCTGGTAGAACCAATCACTGGTCTCCAATTTCACACAACTGCAGGTCCCTTGAAAAGTGACTTTCAGTGCTGACACCAGAGAAAGTTTGAAACGCTTTCTCCAGAGTCTTTTGTAGTCGAGAGCTAAATAATTAAATGCAAATCTTAGTTGATGGGAAATTAAATCGGAGCTCACGTTTGATTGGTCAAGGATTAATGGAATATGTACTTTGTTATGGAGACATTAATTACAGAGTAAACACACCAGCACTTGGAATTTCTTCTTGATCAGTTGATAATTATTCTCATATCACATCGTTAATATCTGTTTGAAAGGTTAATAATTGTTTATTTTCTTTTTATATCCTCTGCTGCCTCTCTGCCAAATGTCTTAACTAGTATGTCACCACGATTTCTAAAATACTGACTGTAAATTAAGGTATTGCATCATGCACTATACCCAGGATGCCTTGCAAAATGCGGTAACTAACTGTGAAGATGTTTTATGGTATTTTTACTGTGTATTTAAATGTAAAAATACAGCAAAGGTTCAGTGATTACATGAGTTCCTGTTATAACATGACAATCACCAAACTTCTAAACCTATGTGTTCATATTTATGCTTTATTTCCCCTTTAGAAATTGAGATGCTGCGATTTAGTGCCTTGCTCAGGTGCTCAGGTATTCTGCCAATACACTTTAAAACAGTCATTTGCATCCGAAATCTGTACAAGCTGATGATTATGACTGAAAACCACTGGATAGATACATGTTATACGTCTTTATCTACTTGGAGATAAACCACAAAATGACATGAACTTCAGGCCATGTTTTTTGAATCTCTTGGCTCCTCTTGGGTTTTTTAAAATCCTGCTGAATTCCACTGACCTTCTGTGGATGAACCCTACAGGCTGTTTGGCTCAGAGTTTGTACTCATATCATTTCTGGACTGTTTACTGTCAATTGTCTTCTTGTGTCCCACCCACTGAACACATCATCCTTATGAGGACGGGGGGGGGGGAGAATAACACCGTCTTTTCTGGCTTGTGTTGCCCGGAGCTACGGCCCCGGAGTCACAACGCTTAGATATTCATTGTCTGGATAAATTCTTGTTAGGACACGATGCTGCTCTGGGAGGCCGGACTCAGGCTGTGACCTGGCAAAGCTCCGAGAAGACAAAATCAAACTGTGGATAAAAGGAACAGCGGCTACTTGAGGGGGAAAAGCTGTTTAATGGAATGAAAGCAGACTAACCCGAGGCCTGACTGAATAAAATGGTGGATTAATTGCGTTCAGCGGGGCCGTAATTGAATAAAGTAATTAACAAGACTCTATGGAATCAAACAGTGGCTAAAAGAGATCAAATGGAGGCTATGTAGCTGCATCTTTGACCTCTTAACATTAAAATATGTGCATGATGTGTCAAAAGTATTGATTTAAAGATTTGTCTCTATATAGAAATAAATGAATACAAGTAAAGAAGAGCCTGACCGATATGGATTTTTGGTTCTGATTCTCTGATACTGATATATTGGTCGATAAACAACTATAAATAAAAAGAAAACACAAATACTACCCAATATGTAGAACTTGAATTATGAATAAACATAATTGAATAACGATAGACGACAAAATAAATAAATAAATGCACATCTTTTCCACATTGTTTATTTTGTAAACACAAACGATGACGTGGATTTGTCTGTGAAAGCCTCAAATCTGCCGATATTATCGACTAACAGATAAATCGGTTTGGCTCTAAAATGAAACACTGGTTTTGATGCCAAACTTTTCATGCGTGTGCAACAGGTCAGCTGCTTTATTCTCCTATAAATAAACCATACAGTTTGTGTTCTGAGCCTTTGATTTCAGGTCACTGAGTTCAGCCCGGCACCAAAAACGACTGAAATGCTTTTAATAACACAGGAATATTCCTTTATTCACTTCACATTCCCTGTTTGACTCTGTTTCTCTGATTTCTTTTGCAAACATTGCAAATCAAGAGCAAGCGTCTAAATCGTCAGTTTGTTTTTCGGGGGAATTACAATGACAACAGTTTTTTCTTATTGAGAGGCAGCATAATAGAAGCCCAGTTCCAGCAGTGTGAAAGCGGGGACGGGCTGGGAAAGACGACTGTCCCAGCCCTCGCAACTACAATCACACTGAATGCAGCCCATTGTTGGAGTTTGTAAAAGCTATGGAGCCACCAGACCATGTAACACTCACTGTCCAGCCCCCCAGTATAGTGGCCTAGATTCTGAGGCACTGCACCAGTTTGATGCTCCTGTTTATCTGCAGTTGTGGGGCTTTCCACCCCGAGGGACGGTTTCATGTGTCATTTGGCTTCGGCTCAAACAGGAATTGCAGCCGTTTCTCACAGTGGCTTGAGGTGAATGGTCCTCCCACTGTGTTCGAATCGTCCCCTCTGGTCAGTAAGAGGCACACCAACAAAAAGCAGCCTCGCAGAGATCCAGTCATTAGCCACAGTTTGAGGTAGTACTCAGTGAAAGTGTCGCTGATACGGAGACAGTTGAGTTTGTCTCGATTATGTCGTCTCAGCCTTATTCTGTGAAAAGCTGTTGTGATTTGGGGCAATACAGATAAAATAATGTTGAATTCAAAGGAGACATATTCGGGTTTCTAGTATTAATTTGGGTTGTTATTGAAAAGGTTGTAGACAAGATAAGATAAGATAAGATAAGATAAGATAAGATAAGATAAGATAAGATACGATAAGATAAGATAAGATAAGAGGAACCTTTATGAGTCCCACCCTGGTGAAATTTGCAATATTACAGCTGGAAGAGTCAAAAATAGGCATCAGTAAGTAATAATAAGTAACATGCAATACTTATGTGTGAGGAAATATAGAAAATATAGCAAAATATAAATTGGAATAGTGTGAGAATACTTACAGTGAATGGATTGCACATGAACCAATGTATTGCACAAATGGAATTTGACTGTTGCTTAAATTTGGACATTAAAGATTTTACTTTAACCATATTTTTGACATTTGACACTAAAGAACAATCAATAAATCGCGAAAGTGCACAAATCATCTGATTATTCAACAACAATCATACAAAATAATGTTCAGCTGAAGCTCGAGGTTCAGTAGGAGTTAAGTTATATAGTTCTCACTTTCTGACTTTTTTCCAGAGAACATTGATATTCCAGGAGAAAATGCGTCCATTTGTGAGCGTGTGAAAACTGGTGAAAAGTTATGTTTTATGTATTTCATGCCGAACCTTCACATTCTAACTTAAATCCTCTCTTCGCTGCCGTCATGCAAAATTCATGTCTTTTCTACATACTAAACTCCAGTCGGTTTTATGCTGTATGGAATTTACAGCTGAATGGAATGGAATATATTTATCTGTTATATGTGATATTTCAGACACCATTAAATCTTTGGTAATGATTGACCCTCGGGGGGGGGGGGGGAATCCACATTGTCTTTGTTTCCTGTTGCCTGGATTCAAACGCTGAGAGCAGCAGTGAGAAAATAATCTTCTCCACATAAATTCACTCCACAGCGTCTCTCTTCTCTTTTCTGTTATCCAGCTCAGGCATGTGAGTTTGTTTGATCCCTTTAGCATTGCAACACAAATTTGTATTTTCTCGTCTTTACCCCCCAGAAAATAACTAGAAGTGAACAAAACTACCAAGCTGAGCCCAAACTTGATTTTTGCTGAAGGTGCACGGTCGTGTGCTACGCAGGTCGCTTGGAAAACCGCTTTGGCGTTTTTCTCAAAGAGTCTTTGTTTGGCTGCAGATTCCAGCGACCCTGCTGGACACCGAGCGCTGAGAGGGGCAGCGAGCGAGAGACAAAGAAAAAGAGAGGGAGGTGGAGGAGAGAGGGAACCGAGGGCAAAAGAGGAGAGAGGGTGCGGTCGGAAAACCGAGAGTGAAGCGTGAGCCTGAGAGGGTTGAAGAGTGAGAGAGGGGGAAACAATGAAGGAGTGAGATTGAGGAATAAAGGTGTTTCGAGTCGGAGGGAAAGAGAGAGAGAGAGAGGAAAACATGGGCTTTGGTGATAAAGAAGCACAGACAGACAGAAAGAGGGGAAGGTGTGTGTGTCGTTGTGAATATGTAGATATAGAAATGAAAGAGACAGCGTGTTTGAAAACGTGTGAGAGAGAGAGAGAGAGAGAGAGAGAGAGAGAGAGAGAGAGAGAGAGAGAGAGAGAGACTGGCAGAGAAAGTGTTGGACAAAAGGCTTTTGTTGTGAAAGTGGCCATTTTGAATCTTCCCCTGGTTCCGGATGGCTCCCCTTCACTGGGTCTCAGCCTAGTTGTTTGGCCTAGTTTCTCATCAAGCCTCCACGAACACGGCGACAGCGGCGTTTACTCTCAGCCCCGCTCGCTATTTATGGCAAACGTCACGCCGCACAATTCCTCCAGACACGGCGGCGAGAACAGCGTTTCTCTCTGGAGGGCAACACGTGACCCCGTAGACTATTTGTCCTTTAAGGGTTTTTTCTGATCATTCCACGTGTTTAATGTGCATAAACTCAACATATGTGCCGAGCACATCACAGACAAACTGCTTCGACATCTAAAGATGCTCCAACATCCAGGGTTTGAATGTTTCATAACAATTCTATATTATCACAGTGTTTGTATTATTATTTTTTTAAATTGTCAATTCGTTGCTTTTCAGTCGCTTCTTCTCCAAAGTTCAATACTGACGAGTTGTTCCAGGGCTGCAATTAATTATGATTTCCTTGATTAATCGATTAGTTGTTTGGTCCATAAATTGAAAACCAGAAATATTCAAACCGATCGTTTTATTATCAAGATAGTCGGTGACGAATTAAGTAATTAATATGTTGTCTTTACTGGCATGAAGTAGAACATGATGGGAGCATTTTAAAGATGCCGAGTTGGAACCTTCGAACTATTTTATTGGTCAAATAATATATCAAATAATCACATGCACATTACTCTGCACACTTTGTACCCCTGGTTGGACGCCAAACCTGCATTTCATGTCTCACTACTTTGAACTGTGCAGTGACAAAATTGAATCTAATCCAAAGTAAGAGCGCCACTTGGATTATGGAGGAAATTCTTCTTGAATTCAGAGATTCTCCTGAAGAGACACATTGTGGTGAATCAAATCTCCTTCACCCGACACATGAGGACAAGCCTGGAGCATGGCTGTGCAATGAAAAGTCTTTCAGGGTGATTCCCCTTCATGTACCATCAGGTCAACAACAGGTGCTGACCCCATGAGCAGGTAGATTCATATCAGTCAGACCAAAGAATCCCCTGAGATGATTCACCTGTAAGTCTAAAACAGAGAAAGTGACTTTTTTCTACTTTTAGGTCAGAAACAAACTGTGAAATTCCTAATGTGACAAAATGTGTGCTGCATAACTCAGGTTAGATTAGAAGAGATTAACGGGATTATAACCACAAAGTGAGACGGTGACTACAGCGACTGCACATCAGACTACTGTAGAGAAGAAGTACACACAAACACACACACACACACACACACACGCCACCGTCTCCATGCATCCACAATAAGACGGTGAACGGAGTGTAACCTCACTTTGCATGAAGTGTACTCACACACTTACTGTACACACACACACACACACACACACACACACACACACACACACACACACACACACACACACGCACACTGCTGCTGCTGCTGCTGCTGCTGCACACACCTACATGGATGCACAGGCCCACATGCAGATTATACAGTGAGTCACAACAACAGCCTGATTCATCTGCATTGATCTCAACCTCCCCGGTGTCAGGCCCTGACTCAGCCCTTCTGTTGTTCCTCTGTGTGAGTCGCCTCACGTCGTGGAGCTGCTCCTCCTCAAGCCTGTCAGAGATTTTCAGATACTAAACAATATGTTGTGGAGACGTTATTGTTTTATTAGATCAATCAAACCAATAACATCTTGGCACATTCATCTTGGAGAGCGTGAGGATCTGTTGTCAACAAGTTTAATAATATGTAAAGATATTTTACTCTCAGGGACGTGAGAATTTAAAGGATGTAAAAAAAGCTGCATGCTGTTTTTTAAGGCATAGATACTTTGCTCCTACTTTGTCCGTTCAGTGTAATTTGGGTTTGATTCCTGGATCAATAAGACAAAATGTGAGATGATGAGACCGTGGATCCTTTGGCTTAATTCGTCTGGAAACCGGCTCAGTAAGAACGTTCACATCACATAATTCTCTGTGGGCTTATGGGCTACGGAGCTTCAAACGTGCAGCTTGAACACAATTAGAGGAAACTTATTTAAGCTATTTAAAGAGAAATGGTTCAAATATGTCTCGTTAGAACCCAAATTATGAACGTATATTTAAAATCAAGCACACTTAAATCTAATGTTACAGCCAACATGTCAAAGGTTGAGAACAGGAATCTTTGCTCGATTTGAAAACAGGTTTTCTACATTGTGTGAATTAAGGTGACTCACATGTTCTTCTTTGTTGTCCTCATTAGGATGAAAGAAGAATATCTAATGAAATGTTTAATGCTTATGAGTTTGATACTAATTCTTCTCTATTGTTATTGATGCTGCAGCTCTGGTTTCTCGATAATCTTCCTAAATAAAGTCTTTTAAGCCGGTTTTAGACTGGACACGTAATGTGCACGACACAATAATACAAATCAATCAAGATCAATGATAAATCCGAACCCTGCTTTCTTGCACAGCCATAAAAACATACATGCAACACATGTAACACGCGTGATGTTTGCCGGTGAGGTGCAGACAAAACTCAGCCGTGTCTAGAGTGAGTCTGGGAAACAGCTTAATATTATGGTCTGTCTCTCCCTTGATGTTGCTCGAGCTAATTAAGCCTCGTGCCAGGTCTGTTTGAAGTATGAGAGAGACTCACTTTAATGATTCTGTGTTTTTTGCATTTCATTTGAATATGTTTACAAGCCCGGGACCTTCGATTGTGCAGATCGAGCCTCGGAGCTCCGAGTGGACTCACCTGCGTTTCCTGTTGTTATCTCAAAAAAACAAGTCATAATGTTTTATTATAGATGTGTAAGTAATGCGTAACTGCTCATAATCCAGTTTTAGAAATCATTCTGCATAGGGAGTACTTTTACTTTTGGTGCTGTAAGTTTATTTTGATTCTAATACTTATACTTCTTGTAATTTTACTTGTTTTTCTACACTTTTGTAGTTGTTCTTCCACCTCTGCTCATTCTCTGGATGTTGTTAAGAAAATGTCATGGTAAATTAGGTGGTGCACACTGACCCCTACTGTTGATGATGTGTTATCTCCTGTTTCTGCTGTGCACACCCCCCCCCCCCCCGCTGTGACAGATGTTGGAACAGAAAGGTCACAGTGATTGTGTTTGTGGTTTCTCTGCAGGATCGGCGTGCTGTGTGCATACGCTGCCAATCAGAACCTGAGCTCTCAGGTGAAGAACATCCGCAGACTGGTCAACAGCAACATGAGGGACTTGCACACGTTCGCCAATGACACGCCCATGGTACGAGAACAGAGTTAAACTGCAGCGCAAAACCACGTCGGCTTCACGCGCCTTCGTCTGAGCACGATTTCATTAAACTCCCACATTCAGAGTGTGTGTTGTCGAAAAGGAATGAGATCACAACAGTCCTAGAAATTAAATTATGTAACAATGCAGGCTCTTGAAATGCAACATTCAAATTATAAGAAAAGGATTTAAGTTCAGGCGACTGGAATAATTTGGGTGAAGCATGAGCGGAGGTTCAGTCATTGATGAAATTTTAAATTCATCCATCCAGAGGGTCGTGGGGGGGGGGGAACTGGAGCCTGGACTTGATCCCCAGCGTATCACAATATATTTGTCTGAGTGTGTTACAGTTAAAGGCGACGGTATAAAACAGCGTGTCTGTCAAAAACGTTCTATTTCAGTCATGCCTCCTTCATCTAATCCCTTTAACCCGAGAAAAGACCATTTTCTCACCTTGGCAGCAGCAACGATTACTCTGGGCCTCTCACCATTACCTGATTCCCATTTTAGAGAACATTACACATAACACTGTGCCTCACATTTTCTCTTTGCCTCCATTTCAACATGACAACACAACTGTTTGTCATTCGCAGCAAATCGATTACCTGATATCGCAGTACGCCACGGCCAAGAAGAAAGTCATCTACGACCTAAATCGTAAGTAGACGCTCCCCCCCTGGTGTGAGAGTGAATGAAGTGGAAGAGAAACTGCGTCTCCTCTCCGTGACTTGTTTTCCCAACACTTTTGTGACATAACTAGGTCTGAATATCTCCAGTGGCGACTGTTACACAGGATCCCTCTTTTCATCCTACTTCTCTCCTGTGTTACAGCTGCAGGCAGATATTTCCCTGAAAGTTTAAAACCAGCAGAAGCTATGATGCTATTAATATGAAACAAATACTTCTGCTCACGCTCTGATGTTGTCTTTCTCTGCAGATATAGGTCCTTTACTGGGTGGAAGGATACACGATCAGCTGGATAAGGAGGTCCACCCGGCCCTGGACAGAGTGCTCAACATGGCTGGAGGTACGTCCGCTGCTTTTTAATTTCCTCTTTCAGTCACGATACAATCAGATGACCGAGGTCTGGCAGCTGCTGAGTGGAAGCTGTGGCTGCAGCTGCTTCACCTGCCAATACGTGACATAGCATCGTAGTGCACTTTATGTCTCTAGGTTCAGTGAGATGATATCAATTGTAAATTAAATGTTTAAACTTTGTTATAACGATTCAGCGCCTTTTCCCCTCAAATCTTCCTTTTTATGCTTTTTTTATGAAGTGAAAATCGAGAGAGCCATCAAAGGTAACAGTGACTGAACAATGACCCACAATCCTTTGACCCCCCCCCCCCCTGACCCTGTGAACTTTGACCATGGTGTTGCCCCTGTGGTTTGTTCCCCTGTGACCTTCCTCCAGCTCCTGGACCCGTCAGAACCCCGAGTTACAACCAATTCATTTATTAAAACTGCACAACGCAACATCTCACCCCGGTGCAAGGGTGAAGAGCTTTAAACTCAAAGAGGGAAGGAGGTGGTGAACAGAAAGCAGCTTCATCTGTGGTTTCTGAAGGAGACATTTGATGCTCTTTTAGTTGTTCTTCCCTCTGGTGTGTTAAATAGATTATTATGTGAAATTAAGACATCTGCAAAGAGTTGACCAATTACAACACATTGGAGCAGGGAGGGGGGCTTTTCAGAGACAGGAGATAAAACCAAGTGTTTCAGACAGAGGCTGAAAAGAGGAGCTGCAGCAAAGGACAGTTTGAGGAAAGTGATTCTGAACGTTAGAGCATGTAAACATTTTAATAATAAACCTGAGTACACTGTCTCCTTTAAGTCTGGATTCAGTATTCATTGGTTGTGTAGGTTCACCACCTCCACCAAACAGTCAATTCCTCCCATTTTCAGACTTAAACATATTTTTCCGTTGATAACATCTTGCACGGTGCAGTTTTAAGTTAATGGCATCACCAGATCTCCCTGCACCTGGAAATCCACCGTTCAACCCCCTCATTGTAAAGTGAGCATAAAAAAGATTATGCGTCTGTGTAACCAGTCCTGTTTTATTTTTATTCTAAGCGTTTTTTTTAACCAGAAACATGTCGAGAATACCTGACGACAGATATGTCTGTGGTTACAGTTTGTGTCCCTAATGTTTGTGTGTTTTATTGTGTTACTGGGCCTGAGCAGAGTCTTCAAACAAACTTTAATCAGCTGCAGAAGTTAAGTGTTTAACTTGATAGTGAACAACACACTTTACTCCCTCTTGTGCTGCTGAGCATTTAACTGTGTGAGAGGAGATTCACCGTTTCCTCTCTTACCCTCTTGCATCTTTTATACCAGTGTTCAAGGATGCCAGTGTTTTTTTTTTGTTCATTCTTTATCCTGTGTGATTTAAGAATCTGCTGCAGGAAACAGTCACATCATTCATTCATTATTCATAGTGTTCATGTTTGATTATTGTTTCCCCTCAAACAATGATGCTCGGCAGTCAGAAGTCTAAATTTGGATGTTACAGAGTCGAACCACACGCTGGAAATAAAGATGGAAGACATGACAGCTCCCCTCAAGTGTCTTAACCGCCTCCTCCATGTTAACAGATGGGACACACATTTTTCTCAAAGATGGTTATTGTCATTTTAGGTATTTCCTATCACACAGATTTAAGTAGACTGTTAATTTGTCCAGTAAGTTTGGGTTGAATTAGTTATTTGACGTTAGAAAACTGAGACTAATTCATGATTGGTTGAGTGCATGAATGGACGGGGCGTCGCTAGCGCAGCTCCCTGTTGCTGTGCAGACTCTCGCTCCAACTGCTTGGCGTTTGTATCTGGGATATTTTGCCTTCATTTGTAGATAGTTGGAGGACGTGGAGATGCATCGTCCATCTTTAAAAACAGTCGTCACACCAGGACACAGACACATCATTTGACCTTGATTGCAAGTTTTATGGCTTGGACCTGAAACTCAGTGTGTTGAACTCGGCTCAGGCCCCTCGGTGCATCCAGTACGAATGTGTAACATTACATGAGCTGTCCCTTTTCACACACTTAATGAATCTGATTAATTAATTACATTCATAACTGTACCAGCTACTAAGATTTGAAGTTTGTCTCTGCCCCAGAAACTTCATATTCAAAAAGTTTTTTTAAAAACTGCTCTGAATATAAGTCTACATTTGTGCTATTCCCTGTTACAACAGTTTGACTGAATGTCCCAGAACAGAACTAACGGATCTCAATAAAACATTCATAACTCTTCCTGTCTCTCCGCTCACAGCCATGCGAGAAACCAAGGAGGCCCTGGAGAACGTCAGCGTGTCTCTGGAGGTCCTCCAGGAGGGGACGGGGAAGCTCAACTTCAACCTGAGCCTGGTCCGCACCAGCATCAACCGCACGCTCAACGACCCCGGCTGCCACGACGAGAGGTCCGACGCCACCACTGCCCAGCTGTGCCGCAACATCCGCCAGTCGCTGTCCCAGCTGCAGATCAGCGCCAACTTCACACGGGTAAATAAAAACTACACACCATACATTTAGGGATGTTTTTAGTCTGTTTGGCATGTGGTTTAAATTATTAAATGAATGAATTAAACTACAATGGTTTATGTTTGTTTGGTCACTGTTTAAAACCAGAGATTAGGGAGCTGGAGCCGTTTGGTTCAGTAAGATAATGTTGTGCTTAAATATGGAAAAACATATACGGAAAACAGCTCTGTGCATGTTTATTAGTGTCTCGTTGTCTTTTTTCATATTTCAGCTGCCCCGTGTGAACACTCAGCTGGAAAAGGTGAACGAAGTATTGAGGACGGACCTCAGCACCATCGTGCAGAGGGTGAGTCTGGAGCATTTACACTGTATCTGTGGATTCTCTTACTCTGCAGCTTGATTTATCACCGGACTTCTGCCACCAACCTTCACTTAGTGTCCTCGTCGACCCTGTTTGAGTTCTCTGTCCCTTCTCCTCCCACAGGGCTTCTCCTCTCTGAACGACACGCCTCACATGGTGATAGAACAGACCAGAAGTGTTGTGGAGAGTAAGTTTCTCTGAAAGCAAACACAAATAATCCCTCTGTTTTTATTTAATACCTCCTGCCATCTGTGGTACTAAACGTATTCCTTATGACTCACTGACATTTCTTTTACTCTGCTTACATTCTCCATGTCTCGTTTCTGGTCCTTGCACAAAGTTTGGTGGATTTTCACTTTGAATCCTAACAAACCTCCACATATTATGATATTGTTTTACATCAACAAATCACAAGCCAGGAAAACTGTTATAAATGAGAATCGTTCTGAGATTTCGATTTGAAGCTCTGCCTGTTGTTCCAGTATCTTTACACGGATCATTCTATTGAAAACCAAATGGATTCATTGACTGATGTGTCTCTCAGATGTACAGAACCTGGTGGACGGCATCGGCCACAACATCAGCAGCTTCTCCAAGGCGTTCCCAGTGCAGAACTTCCTGTCCAACTTCACCATCTTCATCAGCCACACCCATGCTAAGATCGAGGACCACTACCCTGAGATTGACAAAATGGACTTCTACAGGTACACTGAGCTGCACGTCCACAAAAGTGTCATTACATAAAATTAAATTTTTCAAGAAATGTTTTAAATCCAGAAACTACAAGGAAACAATGTTGATATACACGTCATGATATCTGTCTTGACCAGACTCGTTTCACAAGCTCCTGTATAATTAATGTGAACTGTATTACCCTGAACTAATATTTTGCATTTATATGAAATATTCATATCACTTCTGCATTATTCAGTTTAAAATGGAGAGAAAGCCAAGATGACATATCAGTTGTATTACATTTTCATTTTAGCGCCTTCAGCTGCTGAGACGTCAGCTGTGGAACATTATGTTCCAGTTGTGTTATTCTAACACGAGCTCTTCCTGCCGTTTGCAGGTGGATCGGCTGCATCGGTCTGTGCTGCATGGTGGTCCTGGTCCTGGCCTTCAACTACCTGGGCCTGCTGTGCGGCACCCTGGGATACGACAAGCACGCCTCGCCCACGACACGGGGCTGCATCTCCAACACGGGAGGGACCATGCTCATGGCGTAGGTCGACACATGCACATGACAACTTGAGCGAGTTACAACATCCACGACAACGATATACAGCAACTGTCACAGCTACTTCTACTTCACTATTTACTTTACAAACCACAGGACTAAGAAAGTAATGTAGAGCAGAGCGTGTAGAAGGATGAGGATTCACAGAAAAGACAAGCCCTGTTCTTCTCCTCTTCTTCCTATCGACAATTTTTTTGTGACATTAAACATTAAGCTGACACGGTTAGCTGTGACTTAAACCTTCTACTGCTGCTTCTCCACGTCCTGGTACCTGAGGCTCCGTCTGCTCTTCTCCGCAGCGGCGTTGGATTCAGCTTCATCTTCTCCTGGATGCTGATGGGGCTGGTGACCACCATGTTCCTGGCTGGAGGGAACATTGAGAAGCTTGTTTGTGACCCTTTCCACACCAAGGAGCTCTTCAAGGCAAGTCACAAGCCTGGATACATTATAAATGAACACCAGAACAAAATGTACAGTAGTAAATTTGATGTTTATGATTATAATATCAAGCCTCAATTACATTTATTCATCTTAGAAATAACTGACCACTCTTTTGTATATATCAGCAGATATAATGGTATCACAATTGTTACAACACAGTATTAAATGGAACAACTACAATGAAAGCTGCTTTCTTTGTGTCCGTGGGTTTGTCTCCTATTAAATTCTGCTTTGCATAATGCGAGTGACGCTTATTCAATTTACTGATCGATCCCATGAGAGTTATTGATCACGCGTCCTGTGTTCCTGTCCCTGCAGGTCGTGGACACCCCGTACCTGGTCAACCCGGAGTGGAGGAACTTCATCCCGGGATACATGTACAACGACTCCGAGCTGGAGCTGACAGCAGAGACGTTATACAGGCAAAGAAAAACCTATTCTTCTACAGTATTTAGGTGACGAGTGTATCTGCCACTTCTCAAAAGCAAAGCATGTTTACTGTTGTGTACAAAAACTGAGAGGATGTCGCAGCAAGACGAGATCTTTTTCAATTAGAGCCGATAATGTTCCTTGATGATGCCAATTTTCCCATTTCAGTCTTGTTTTGGTGCAGGCGCTGGATCCGGCATCTTCAGCGTGCAACAGAATATTTAACTTCCATTGCTGGGAATGCAAATGGAAAGGAGAGTTGCTATTAACATTAAGGAGCCAATTAGCATAGTTTATTTTTTCCTACACGTCCTCTGTTGCGTTTCTTCTGCCTCTTTCTCAGCGATTACATCAGCTTTCGTCATTTCCCTCCAGTGAGTCGCTGCACATCCCCGGTAAACTGGGAGGGGAAAACCCGCAGTCATTATGTTTCCAAACAGAGCAGAGTCGCGTGCATTAAAAAGCAAGCAGCGCTGAAGCTGTGTACATTATGAGAGTCTATATGGTTTTTTTATCATGGGAGACATTTATCTTTCATATCCCCGTCTGTGGAGGGAGATACCCTGTTTTCTATCAGGGCTCATGTCAGCCTGTCCTGTACTTCCAGTCCATTTCACTTGGTGGCAGCAAATGTTTTCACTGTGCCTGAGACTTTTTAAGTTTACATCCCTCTCTCGCTCTCTCTGTCTCTCTCTCTCTCTCCCTCTCTCTGTCTCTCTCTCTCTCTCTCTCTCTCTCTCTCTCTCCCTCTCTCTCTCTCTCTCTCTCTAATTGTGCGTTTGTCTTGTTGTCGTTCCTCAGCACGTGCAAAGAGAACAAAGGCATCTACTTGGCCATGCGTCTGGACAAAGTCTTCAACATCTCAACTTTCCTGAACACTACAGTGGTCAGTAGAAAAACTCAGGACACACTGTTAGTGCACATCGCTCTGTCCAGTGATGTGGTCACATACCGTCTGAGAGTCTTTGTATTGATTTAGTCATTCACCAAACAAACTGTTGAAGTTTAAAATCAACTTAATCCAACATTTTACTACATAAAAATCACATTCAAGTTAATTATTAGGATCCATTATAATTATCTGGGATGGAATATATATATATGATCTTTCACAGAATAAGACCTGAGCTCTATTTTCTAGGAAAGTGTTTTACTTTTATATTATATTATATTATATTATATTATGAAAAGTGCTGTATATTGGGGGAGGCTGTGGCTGAGAGGGTAGAGCGGGTCATCCGTTAACCAGCCCGGCTGTTCGATCCCCAGCTCCTCCAGTCTCCATGCAGAAGTGTCCTTGGGCAAGATACTGAACCCTGTATTTTAGAGTGAAGCACATAGTTGCACTGCATGAAAAGTGTATTATTAGTAGTAGTAGTATATTCAGAGTATACTGTAGCTGATACACACTAAATCACTGCACTGTACAGAATTCTCAGGGTGAGAATTTAAGCCATATGCATGTTTGACAAGTCGCTGTAAACGTTAACAGTGATGGAGACTCCAGACGTCTCCATCCTCGGCTGCAGCGTTTCATTAACGTGACCTAACAACAGAAGTGTGTGAGTTGACGGCCGACTGCTTCAGCACACGTCAGTCCGTACCTCAGCGTACGCCTGAGACGTTACACTGATTCTATTTCCTCCTGACCCCGAGCCAGACACTTCTGCCTTCCTGACACATCGGGTACTTTCCTCGCCAGTTGGCACGGAGCGTCTTGGCTCGTCTTTTAGCCCACAGCTGATACGAGGCCCTGCTGCGTCTGTACATTGGTCATTTTGTCCTGATTAGATTCCTGTGAATAATGCAAGTCGCCAAGAGTCTGTCTCTCTCTATCTGACAGTTCTTCAGTGGAACAAACTGTGGCTTGGTCATTATATCACCATGTATATGTATATATGATACGGCTCTGCTGAAACATTATGGAAAACACACTGTCTCACCGCCAGAACATTTTAAAATTCATATCCACATACCAGCTTCTCTTTAGTCTGAGTTAGTGCATGACTTTATACCCACAATGCAACATGATTCTCTACGGGGTCACTGTAGACGTGTTATTATCTGAGCTCAATGTTCAGGGAATTTTGATTTGAATGTAGTTGAATGTGTTATACATAAATAAATAAACAAAAGAACAGACAGGGAATTTTTAAACAACTGCTGTATTACTAAAATATGATAAACTGTATTATTACAGCCATAGACTGTATGTACATCGTGTATAATTCTGTGGGTCTTAATGTTTCTAGACCAGTGTGCATATAAATACTGCACTTTCCTACATTGCAATCACTAATTATACAATAATTATACAATTATACAAATAATTACTTTTTTCTACTAGTTATTTTTATTTTGTTGCTCTCAGAAACTTATTTAAAGTAATAATTATACTATTTTAACTATTTTAACATAAATCGCGATTTTTAAAAAGAAAAGAAAATCTTCATTGGGTGACCAACAAAGCATTTGGCTTGAACACACTGTCACTGGATTAAAGTTTTCTGGAACTGAGCTCTTGTAGTTAATTCCGTCCTTCTGACAATAACTTCATATGCTGGAAATTTCTCTGGTTTTTATGGGAAATGCGCCCGTGTGAACGTACAGTCAGTGCCACGTCGTCTGAGGAACAAACAACTTGAAAGCCAACTTTTCTTTTTATTGCGTTTCTCTTTGTGGAGCCACAAAAAACAGCTTCTGTTCTTCTGTTTTGATGGTTAAAATGAACATTTGTATTAAATACATCCTCTGTGGAAATCATGTTTATCTTTGCCTGTGGTTAGAAGAAGAAAAGTAAAGGACGAATGAGTTATTTTCACAGTGACACCTTGTTGTTTTCTGCCCAGTAAGAAATAATATTTGTCCTTTCTAAATTGTAAAATGACTAATTGTGTAATAGTTTGATGATAGAGACGTGTGTTGCACAGCTCTGCATCACAATCTGTTTTCTTTTTCTCTTATTACGAGGATTAATTGCACAAATGCATAGAAACTAGAAAATAGAAACTGGAGTTGACGATAGAAACAAGAAGCAAACGAGCAAACATTTTAGTGGGATTTGTAATCTTCTGTCCAAACCACATCTTCCAAACGTTCGGTCGGCCAAAGTGCCAAATTCAGTTTTGAATTTTTGAAGCTTTTCATTAAGTTAACCATGTTTATGTAAACTTATGGTAATTCCACGTCTCTACTGGACACAGACTTGAGCTTTTTTAACAAGAA
Organism: Hippoglossus hippoglossus; assembly: GCF_009819705.1. Lineage (NCBI taxonomy): Eukaryota > Metazoa > Chordata > Actinopteri > Pleuronectiformes > Pleuronectidae > Hippoglossus > Hippoglossus hippoglossus. The sequence goes on from NC_047160.1 coordinate 23,568,112, forward strand.
CTTTGAGGCTTAGCTGTATAAAATCCTTTAAATTGCCACACGACTGAATACATTGACCCTCGTTTCAGAAAATGCCCAAAATTGAACATATAACGGTAAAGAGTCCGGTTGTGTTAAACGGCTCCAAAGCTAATACTGGTCGTATCTAATGCTGCACCTTCCTTTGTCGGCAGTTCACTAAGGACGTGGTGAGTCAGCTGGAGAGCGTCAAGATCGACCTGCGAGGAATAATCCTGTTAGAGGCGGAGGGGAAGCAGAACCTCCTGGATTTCTCTGAAGCAGGACTGTCAGAGATCAACTACGCCGACTATCTGGAAGAGGTCACACACACGCACACACACACACGCACGCACACACACACACACACACACACACACACACACAAACACACACACTGAAGCACACTGACACATGTGAATGAGCAGGACAACACACAAACATCGTGGAAGAAGCAAGAACACACGTTAATGCACCGGTCAGATTAGATTAGCAGTTATATGGCTGCATGTCGTCAGTTTATTAGCTTTATAAATACCTGTTTAGCTATGAAAGATAAATGTTGCTACTAGATTGTTCTATACGTACACTAATATTATGGTATTGCAGTTGTGCTTTAATGGTGCGTTACCAGAAATAGCTCAGCCTCCTCCTCGGCTGTCGGCTGATGTAGCGCAGGCAGCCGTGCTTCACCTGATATGAGCAGCGACGTGACACAGCACAACGGGTTGTGTTGAGGGCCGCTGGAGCTCGATTATCCAGAAGTACGGCTGCCAAGGCAAAGAGTGCGCAGGGAACAAGCCGGGACTTGGCGTTTCCCCCGTCTCCTCCAACACCACCTGTCAGGTTCACTTAGATTTATTTCCACAGGGAGACAGAGAAAGAGGGAGGAAGAGGAAGAGGAAGAAGAAGAAAAGAGGTTTCAGGATTTCAAGTGTACCACCTGTCCTCGTGCACAACTCACTCACTCTCTGGGCCACAGATTTGTGCTTGGTTTGATTGTTCTTTGGGAGAAAATAAAGAAATGTCCCCGATTGTCACACATAACATAACAACATGACAATATAACATTAGTCACAGAAAGCTTCTCTAACCCTGCTCATGTGTCAGTGCCATCCTTCCATCTATCTATCTATATCATAAAGTTCCTCATTCCTACTGTGACCAGAATCTTTTCTACATTAGTCCTGTCTAATTGTCTCCTTCAGGTGAATAAAGGAGTGACTGTGGTCGACCTGCTGTCGTTCGCCCGAGAGCTGGAGGCTCAGACCGACCTCATGGTGAGAACACTTCAGAGCCCGGATGATACAAACCTCCGCTTCACTCAGGCATCTGATTAGATTTACAAATGTAATTTTCCCGATGTTACCAGAGCACCCGGTGGAGGGGTTCGACCTTTCTGCTCCTCAAGCTCTCGCACCAGCTCATCTTAAAAACACATGACAGATTCTCTCCCAGGGGTCAGACTGCTCTGCCCTCAGGCGGTTCATGAAACTCATTTATTCCAAATGACGGGTCCAGGAGCGTCCTCCAGAAGGACGGAAATTAGAAAAACATTAATTCAGAGGAAGAGTCTTTGGAGACAGTATTTCCTGTTGTTGTTCAAATTGTATGAACCAGTGCCTTTAAAGCATAAAATCAGACAATAATTCACCGGATTAATATTCACTGTAACACGTGAGCTTGAATTTCCTCCAGTGCTCTGATGGTTTATAATAAACTTGTGTGTTTGTCTGTTTCAGCCCAGGGGCCCTCTGCAGACGGCTCTGAAGGGCCACAGCGGCACACTGCGACAGATCCACACTCAGCAGATCACCCCCATGGAGCAGGCCATGGTAAAGCCCACTGTGTTTCTCTGTTTAAGTTCATGCTCCACCGGACTCTTGGTCAAATTAGTTGGTGGAGATCAAAACAGAGCTAAAAGAAGTGGAAATGTTGGACTTATAATCGTCTTGGGGCCAGAAACACAATCCTAAATCAATTAACTGAGTAAATATCCGTTACAGAGAAGTTATATAAGGTGGTAACATGTTTTTACAACTTTTTTCACTCCCCCTTTATTAATATTTAGAAAAGAATCTCCTCCAAAATGTATTTCAAAGTCACCGATGCTCAAAATAAAAGTTCTTGAGGTGGACAGTTGTACTGGTTTACCTACTGAATATGTGCCAGCACCATGCTAATTGTCTTATTGAAGAGAAAGGTATTGTGCTTGCTGGAGAGAAACACTGTTTATTTCAGCATCTCATTTAATATCATCAAAAGCAGCGTGTTGTTGATCCTCAGGCATGTGTCCTCAAACATGTCAGAGAGAAACAAAAGGAATATTCAGTTTTCCTTTCTCCGTCGAAGCCGATACGGTTCTTTTGAATAACGCCGGGGAATCTGCTCCAGCAGCTTCGAGCACTTCAGATGAGCGGTGACGCAGCTTTTCACAGCAGCTCTTTGTGTTTTTCTTTGTTTTGTTTCTTATTCCTCCGTCAACTTCAAGAAATATGTTAGAGCGAGGGTAAGCAGACCTGTGTTCATCCCGTGTATTTAGTGTCCCCATCCATTATTAGTAACACTTAGAGAGATGCAGAGATACTGTCACCTGAAAGAATATATATCTCACTGTGAATGGTGAACAATGTGCGTGTTCTTGTATTTACATCTACGTAAAAATCATACATGGTGTTTAACATGAAGGGTTTTGTACCAAAATATTAGAGCCTGACCGATGTGGACTTTTAAAACACAGATATATCCAGATAAATATATATATATATATATATATATATATATATATATATATATATATATATATATATATATATTTGTTATCAATCCCCTGTGACAAACAAACAAATAATCGAGTTGTGATATTATACAGTTTAACCATAAATGATTTAGCTTTATAAATCATTGTAAATAATAAATAACACAAATACAACCAAATATAGACATTTTGAAATAAGAAAATATGTCTGTAAAAGGCCAATTTTTATCGGCCAACCAATAAATCTGTCTGGCTCTGCAAAACATTCCAAAATATCCACATAAAGAAAATGAATATTGTTTTAATTCAGTCATTGCTGTTCATTTGTTAACGACTCTGTTCCATCATTGGTGGAAAAAAAACAATTGTGTTCGATTGTGACATACAGTGTGCGGCACAGTATGTGAGCAATTCTTTTCTTTGCATTGTGGATATTTAATTTTGGAGCAAAATTCTTCAGCATGTCCGAACTTAAAGCAAAATGTTGTTCATCGAGTGTCGGGTGGTTCTGTTCATCCCTGAGGTCCAGTTTGTTTCATCCAGAATCTTCGTCACCGCTGGTTTCACTTTGTGTTTTTTAAATGTTTCTTCTGAAGGGAGCATTGAACCAGAGCATGAGGTTCCTGGAGAGAACGGCCTCAGATCTACCAGTGAGTGAACCAGTCCTCCCAACTTAGTCTGACGTTTAGATTCAAAGTTCCAACTTCACACCAACACCGTCGTTTCTTTCCTGCAGAACAAAGTCTTGGAGGTTCTCGACGCCATCGAAGCCGCCCAGCACCTCATCTCCCACAATGCCACACATTTAATCAGTCGGGTAATGAGAGAACTGACTTCACTTTATTATCTTCTCAATTTGTAAATGATGTGCGACTCACATTATGTCCTTATCTTCCTCAGGAAACAGGAAGATACACAACGACCATAGTTGGCTACTTCCATCAATACATAGAATGGGTCAAGACGTCCGTAAGTGTCTGTGTGTGAATTTGTTAACTTGTTGGAGCTTGTGCGGTTCTCGCTTTCACTTCGATTCGCTTCGTGTTGACTGGGATTTTCTCGCCGCTGCTGCTCGTCAGGGACTTACTGGCATTTGCGTGTGGGGAGTAAATATAGCAGAGACAAATATAACAGTTACAGCCTCTATAAAGTTGAGGAATTTGCTTAGTGGCCCGGTTGGTTTCTCCTGGAGTTAAACTGAGGAATTCACAACAACGTGGGAAAAAAATACACAAAATGTCAGAGCTGTTTGGTCGATCACAGTCGGTACAATATTTTTATTGTGATGTTGTTTTCCATGAACACGTGAAGTTAAAGTACGTGGATCTGTCGTGCAGTGTAATTTGCATATTGCTTGTTGACCTCCTCTCTGTGTGTCTTGTTTTCCACAGCTGGCCCTGGAGGTCGCGCCCTGCAAACCCTTCAGCAACATGGTGGACACGGCGGAAATCATAACTTGTAGTTTCTTGGTGGACTCTATGGTAATAATGGAGCTAAAAGGGAAACTTACTGCGTATACATGCGTGTGTTTTTTTACTGGTGGAAGCTCATCAGCAACCAACAGCTTTGATTTGGGTTATATAGAAAACTGGATGTCTTATAAGAGCAATGATTTGATACTGTTCATACAAACCATGAAACACAAAGTGCTTTACAGATTCATAATGATTGATTCATGCACAGAGCCAAACAATATTAACAGGAACTGAGAAAACACTGTCAGAAATAATATTAACCAAATTAACCAAATATTAACCAAAAATAATATTAACTAAAAATGGTTAACCACATTATTTTCTCAGTTAATCAATTACTAATTTGATCTAATAAATTTAATTATTAAATCAAATTAAAAGCCCCAACTGACATATTTCAAATTGCTTGTTTTCTTTTCACCAAACTCAAAAGTGCAAATATGTTCACAACAGATAAAGAAAAGCAGCAAATCCTCATAATTCAAAAAAGTTGGAAGTGGAATTTTTTTACGATTTCAGCGATCAAGTGAAGCAGATGAATATTCTACCAGTTGATTAATGGAGTAATAATTCCATGTTTAATGGTTTGTCTCTGTGGTCAGAACACTTTCTGGATGGGCCTGGGCTGCAGCACCCTCTTCCTGCTGCCGAGCATCATCCTGGCTGTGAAACTGGCCAAGTTCTATCGCAGGATGGACACAGAGGATGTTTACGACGAGTGAGTAGTTACTGACGTTAAAGAGCAAGTTTAGTTTTCAGTTTATAGGAATATGAGATAATAAGTAAATCCACAAGAAAGTGTGTAGAAGTAGAAATCCTCCATTTTGTCTCCTCTCTCTTGAAATTGTATTAATTCAGTCACTTCAATAATATTATTTATTTATTTTCTGATGTTTTCAGATTCAGTAGAAGATGAATTAGCGTTTCAAGGTTTACTTTTCTCCCTGTAGCTGTTTTTGATTTGTGATTTCTTCCCTTTTCTCTCTTCCTCGTAGTTCCTCTGTTTCTGGGACTTGGCATTTTACTTTGTGATAACCATTTCTACTATTTCCATCTTCCCACATCTTGTATTTTTATTTCACTTTTGGTTTTGTTTCTCTCTGTCAAGCACTCGGCACTTTACAACAAAAGGAAAAAAAAAACATTGCGATGCATTTGTACATTGGTAGTTCTTCTTCACGGACCTTTCATTTGGTCGTGGCTTAACTCAAACACAGCAGTTGTTATGTCGCCATGTGATCTTCTGCTGGATTACAGGGACGTTCCTGCTGCTTTTTCTATTGCTGAACACGTCAATAACATTTTTATTTTGTTGTTTTATTGTGTGTGTGTTTATCTTTATAGCATTGAGACAATTCCCATGAAAACGTAAGACCACCTCCCTCTCTCTCTCTCCTCCTCGCCCTCTATCACTCTGTGCTTTTCCCTCTGGATCCTGTAAATAGAACTGTTTACTAAATTCTTGGTGCTGGTTGGTGTTTTTAAGCTCTTATGGGTGGATGCTGTGGCTTCTTGTCGTGTGCTACCTTTTGAAAAAGTGCCCCTTACCTTACACGAAGGGCTCGTGCAATCGTTACCTTACAAGTCCACCTGCTTTTCTTTTTTGTAAGTTAGTCGTGTAAAATAAAACATTACGGTTTATACTCCAATAAATAGAAATTGTGTATCCGCTAACATTCTTGCGAAGCGTTTTTACAGCATGCCATGTCTCTCACAGTTTTTTTCATCCCCCTTTTTTTTTTTTTTTGTACACGATATATTTTGTTTTCAGTATGGAAATTGGTAATAATGGTTATCATAGTGAGCGTTCACAAGGTATCCCAAACCCTATGATGACAAGGTAAATGTTATGTTGATCCTGTCGCCTGCATGTGAGTGGGAGCGGAGGCATGACCGGGGAAAAGGGAAAAATCACGTGGCTGCGCACGATGCATGGCTTTAAGGGAGACACATTTATACACACACACACACGCCTAGAGGTCAGGAAAATGAATAGTAATTGAAAGCTGGCGGGTAATGGTAGCTTTTATTTGCAAAATATCCCATGATAAGCTGTAATTTTCAATATGTTTTATCATAAAAGTCAAATTTAAAGTTTATTTTTAAGAGATTCATAGTCTATCCAATCCTCACGTTTTTTGCTACCATTACTTCTGTCACTGCCAGATCTTCTTCTATGTATTTTTGATGGGGGGGGGGAATCTACCATTGAACTCACTGCACGCTGAACGTACTCACTGGGATGATCGCGTGGAATGAAACAAACACGCTCCTGTCTCCTCTCGTTTAGAGTCAGCCAAAGTCCGGTGAATGTGCACCTGATCATTTTGTTCAGAGAGAGGCAAGCATGTGGAGCTCTGGTGTGATGCTGGGAATGCGGCTCCTTTTTGATTTTCTCCTCACTTTAACACGTCTAACTGCATGTGGCTCGTTTCCTTTTTAAATTGCGTTTGGACGGGGGGGGTGCATTTGTGCCAAACAACCTGCTGTAACTGAGGCTGCAGGCAGAGAGCGGAACAGCCGAGTCACCGGAAAAAAACCAGGCACCAGCTGATAGTTGCTTTTACACTACAACCACCAAATCATCTTTTAAATGTATTGAAGTTTACTTTTTCTTAAAACTGTCAGGATTTTGGAATGAAGATTGTAAATCACAGAAGAAGAATATGGATTTTAAAGGGGCACTAAGTCATCGATTGTCTGACCTCTATTGACCTTTCATTCTCTTAAAACACTTCATATATATATTAATAAAGTCATATTTATATCACAGAGGAAAGTAAATTAGATTCTTGACTCTGTAACAATCCAGCAGAATATACAGTATATCATATTAAAACTCACTGGTATCAATGAACAACATATTAAACTCTCATATATATTAATATTCTCACTTATTGCCCCTTTACCTTCTGCAGTTTATCCGTTTGAATCCCTCGGAGGATGCTGACGCAGCTGTTCCACTCTCTGTCTCCTCACCCGCTCGTCCTGCTTCTCTTTGCCCAAGAAGCAAGTAGCGGTTTCACATAAAGGTGACGGTTGAATTCCCTGTCTGTGCCGTTAACGCTGTGCCCTGTGTGTGTGTGTGTGTGTGTTTCTGTGCCGGTAGCATCCCAACCTATGACACTATGAACAGGTTCCCACGGGCCTCGGCTCCTCCGAGGCACATCGACTGGTGACGAAGAGCCGACTCTTCTTCAGGTACCGGAAAAAAAACAACCAATCCGAGCTCTTCTTCTTTTACTAAACTCCTTCCTCACACTTTTCCTTCACACAGCTGTCACCTGCCGTCATCGTCGTCTTCATCACCCGTCTCGCTCCTCTGTTTGTCTGCCTTCGTGTTTCTTCTGCTCCCAACTAACCCGACTCTCTCTTACGCTTCTTCACAGCTTGTTTTAGTCCCGTTCTGCTCACAGTGACTTTGCAGGAAAACCAGCATGGTGAGATTTCACTAACGACCCGTACATGTCTTCAGGATGTTTACGTCTCGTGTTTAGTTGTGATTGTTTAAGTCAGTGTTGTAGAAGAGAGATGTTGCGTGTGCGTGTTCTTCCTTACTCCTGTTTGTTTTTATTTACTTTGCTTGATGCTTATTGAGAATAACATCATTTAGTTTTAAAGTACTTTTCCTCAGTTGCCCTTTAATGTATTTGCAGTTGTCAAGAGGGAGAAAGTGTACTTTCATCTTTCAAAGGTTACACACTGTTTCTGTAAAGAATAAGCCGTCATTATTTTTGACAGATATGGCAATCTATGGTAATGTGAAATTATGAGATCATCTTATTTCTCTAAAAAGTTGAATTTTAGGTTATTATTATTCTGAAAGTCACATAACGTCACATTTCCTCCCAGATGATCTGGAGGGAAATACATGATTCCCAGTGGGTTTAATGGGAATATTGTGAGAACAGGGCATTGTTTTAAAACAGGAAAAAGCACAATATAGTCTTTGAAACGTCTGCAGCTCTTGAAAACTTCAATTCACAACTTCTGCCAGAGCTCCTTTAGTCCCCTGAATCATTCAAACAGAAACAATAACCACACTATAGGTCTTGAATTATTTACTTCAGTTTTAAGAAATACCTAATTCATCTTTCTCTGACATTTGTCTTCCCAGTGCCCTCGAAAACTGGAACTAAAAAAGTGAGTTTGGCCTCAGTTTTCCTTCTTACATGTTTAAAACCTATATTGTCTCATTTCAGTTAAATCTGCTGCAGCGAATCACAGAATGAGTTTCGATCCCCGGATCAATCATGAGCCCTTTTTGTTAAGATGCTAATTTAACTCTAACTTTCTCATATCGAGCCTCTAAATCTAATTTCCCCTTAAACAAGTGGGAAAAGTTTGCGAAATTAGTTTGGCAAAGGTTTTTTTTGCAAAGGGAGTTTCACCTGAATGTGGATTCTTACAATAAATTACAATATTGACAAAAAAGGCAAAAGAGGATAATGAAAAGTCTTGTTTTTTGTATATATATATTAAATTGTAAGAGTCACTATGAGGGTTAGTGCAGATTAATGCATGCAGTTTTACAGTATTTCAATAATCACCATGTAAGAGATCGTTAAAAACAAGCAGAAGTTGTACTTAAGCTTTTCCAAAATTGTTTATGTGCAATACATTTTTAAAATAGACGTTCACATGCACCGTGTTGCTCTTGTGTCTGTTGCTCAGCCATGTTTCACGATCCCTCGGACCAGACGAAGCTCACTGAAAGCTGGTTTCCTTACGGACGGAGGAACAAAACGAAGCCGTGCAGGTTTCTACAGCGATCACCTCAACCGGACTGATCACAGCCTTCAGTACGTTTACTGTACCTCCCCCCCCCACCCCACCCGCCCCCCACTTTGAGAGATTCTAACTGCCGGACCTGAACCTCCTCTCCCGCAGCATCAATCTGAGCCAGGCTTGCTCTGCATTTTTAAAAAGGACTGCCGTGTCTGCGTTTACATTTGTTCGGACACAAAACCCAAGCTGAAGACACACTGGGCAAGAGGACATGACGATAGAGGTGATGCCTGTTGGTTTTTATCTACTTGTTTGTGCTCGGTGGCTCCTGAAGGTCACGAAAACGGATGAATCACGTTCGACAGAAATGTGAAAGGGAGGAGAAAAGGTGCAAATTGTCGTGAAATTCAATGAAAAACTAGTTTTAATGAAAATGAAGGATCGTTTTTTTAACTGCAGGCTGTATGAGTGGTGAAATATATAAAGACAGGTTGTTGACGGGTGGGTTGTGGGGGAAACTAGGGAGGGAATCTTAGCATGACTTATAAAAATGTTTACAATATTACGAAACATCTAGAGTTTGACATGTATGCTGGTTTTGGAGCGATTTGCAAATGACTGGTTGCCTTTCAGAAGTTTGTTTCACCCTTTTGAATTATGCTCCGTTAGTGAAATGGGAAAATCCACCTTCTTACACTGTTAAAAAAATTACCCACCTATGGTTTAGTGTTTAAAATGAACAGCTCATCAAGTGTATTTTTATTCTATCTGCTTCATCTACCTCGGTGCCAGGTGTTGATTTCCCACATTTCCCAGAATGCCTCTAAACATCCCAGAAATTCTGGCCCACTAAGGCTCATATGTCTGCTTCTTCGCTAATCTCTTAAATATTATAACAGATATCAAACAGTGGTTCCTGATTAAATTTAGATTCAAAATTAAGAAATGTGTAGTTGCAGCCAGTCTTCACAGGTTGGACTGTAAATGTATTTTTTAAGTAGTTTAACCAAAGAATCATTTTCCTTGCACAGATCACAAACATGAGGGAAATCAGATGACAGAATCTTATGATATCGTAATCTTCTTAAATGTTTTCCCATTTTATTCCAATTCATTTTGTGACTAGGCCCAGAGCTTGAAAGATAAAGATTATAGATTGTATATATGCTTCTTATTTTATTGTTAAGTTTACAACATCTTGTCCAACAGTACACCACAAAACAACATAATTATTCAGAAAATATAACGTACATCAACAAATAGTGGGTTTTTTTGTAACAGTGTAAGTACTTTGGGTGGATTTTCCCTTTAAATCCCACAATAGACTCAGAGCATCCCATAATGAGAGTGTGAGGTTTTTAGATTGTTCCCTAGGTGATGGATTGATTAACTAAACAAACCATCGCACCGTATTTCTCTAACAGGACGTTTGTACCGAGATCTTTTCTTGCTTTCTTAGCGGTGATACTTTTACTGTCAAGCCAAATCCTCTTTTTTTTTTACTGTAGGTCTCAGGTCTGTAGTGAACTATCAGTTTACATGCTAGGTTTGTTCTTCTGCTTTTTAAAACTCCCACAGTAGCTATGGATACATTTAAAAGAAATCTACGGAACACATTGAATGTATTCAAGAGCTATTTTCTATTTTCTATCGCTGTTGGCTGAAATCTGTCTTTAACCTATCGGGCCAGTTTATCTCATCCGCCTCGCCTCCATGTTTACAACCTAAGAGTTGCAGAAGCTGTCGGTGTAGAAACGAAAGGTGGAAAAACTAGACAATCCGCTCATGGAACAAAGTCCGCACTGCCAATCAAACATCAGAAGAACGCGTTACGGTTCATGTGATTGAAGGTATCGATGCACACAGTGAAAAAAATAATGTCCATCTTAACATCGACATTCAGGATTTTAGATGCGTTGCCATTATTTGCAACAGTAGAATTTAACTTAACTAACCCACAATACCAAATGTAAGATACAGTAATATGACATAATTGTTTTATTAACTTCTTAATAAACTAAAGAGTGTTTGCATGTTGAGTAAGATTTCAGTCTAATCTCCGTATTTGAGAAAGTGTTAACATCAAATATATATATGATCTAAAATCACTGATTAGTTGATTAACATTGAAAACTAGTTGATAATTTCACCTCTTGTACCTTATGAATATATAATAACTTACATTTTAATGACTCCCCAGAACACAGCTGTAGCCACACTAACACGATCCAGGCTAGTTAGCTTAAATAGGTCTATTGCTTAATAATCCTATTCACATTTGACCATTTTTAACACGAGATTACTTTGACATTACAAATTAATCTTGTGTATTTAGAAATGAACGTACATCGTGGAAACTTTGTCATTATTGATCGTACAGAGGACATAATTATTATCGTACATCTGGCAACTCTGCGAAGCTCCAACAAGAAATTCTCTCTCGTCTGTTTGTTGGAGGCAAATTACGAAAGACTGAGTTGCCTTTAAAAAATCATCATAACATGAATAACACTTTACAATTTCATAGAATAATATTCAACTTAACATAAAAAGTACAATAACAGTTATAGAAAATCAGATTTTAAGTTGATTCAAGTTAAAAACGATGTTCACAACAGAATACAAACATTACATTTTTACTTAGAAGGAAATAACTGATACTAGTTATTTGTTAAACATTATTAGCACAGTGGAAATTGAACATCTTTCATGTTTGTCCACACAAAGACAATCCAGTTACCAGCTTTATTCACATTTTCCTGATGGTTCCCAACAAAATAAACTATGCTCTCATGAATCCCATAGTGAAGGTTAATATTTTTATATTCATAACGTTCTGGTCATGCTAACTTGCTGCTCACTGTTGTACATAAGCCTAGTTGATAAAAGCCCATATACTACAAACAGTATTATATTGAACTACCCACTGTGGTTGGCTGCGTGATTAAAACATCGGCATCAGACATTTTTAATTCCAATAACCAATTGAACTGTTAAGATGGATATTCTTAGAAGCAGCTGTGTGCAAACTTTGACTGTTTCTTGTCTGCTGGCGTCTGGATGTGACCCGACCACGAGAGAAAAAGGAGTTATGAATTTACTAAGTGCTTAAAGTAGATTTTGTGCGTCCCAGCCCTGGATGTATGCTGGCAGGACAGATGCACAGTGGTCACTGGTCTGAGCTGTGGTGCTCCCCAGCTCGGGCCCAGACGGAGCCACTGAAGAGGAACTTCTTATGTGGTGGTTGAAGAAAAGTGTATAAAATGTGAATAAACTTCAGATTTCAGTTTCTTGTCATTTCTCTGGATTTCTTTTTGTTTACGTATACTTATGTACTTTATAGGTTGTGTCATCGTGAGTGTTTTGAAAAGTGTGGGTTTGCTTTTTAGTTTATTCCAAAATAATTTAAGGGTTTTATTATTTGTGGTGCAGCAATCTTTGTATTTTTGGGCTCAAGAGAGAAAATCTAACATATCTGCCATGGTACTGGAAAGTACAAGTACACACATACATGTAAAACAAATGACGTATACCATGAGACATCCTGCTCATGGTATATCTTGAGACTCTAACGCAGGACTGCACATTCTTATGTGGTGCTGCCACTTCTGGCCACAACCCACTGGGTTGCGTTACTGGTCAGCTATTTTCAATGGGTGATGATTATCCAGTTCCATAGGCTTCGCTCTGAGGTTTTACTCAGGCACCAAACTGCATGTGGATAATCACCACCAGCAAAACCACAAGGCTTCTTCCAAATAGGCTCATATAAGTTACACGAGACCGGATCTAGTCGAAAAACAGAAGCAACGATTCAGAGGAAATGTTTTTTGTTTTTTTAATGTGTTTCCTTATACATCAGACACTGTCTCTTTCACAAATTGTCCTTGCACAAGTTGTACATTCCAGTTTGTCCAGTCCAACCCTCATATGGGCAGAGCCATACGATAACAGCAACAGCAGACATTCCAGTTCTATAGAAATATGCACTTGGTGGGGGGGAATGTATTTGTTCTGTATATTATTGGAGTATTTATCTTACCCTGTGTCGCCAGCTGCTGCACATAATTACTCCATTGGGAAATAAAGTTGTATTAGTTAGACTTTGCCTGCACAGCTGTGGACAACATATGGAGTTGTATTTATGTAAGAACATACTCACATCACACAGAGTCTGCCGGTGAACATGCTGCAGTCTCAGGGGAAGGGAAACACTCAGGGGGGAAGAGGGGAGCAGGTTTTAAACATGAAACACGGATAATTTGGTGTTTAGCAAAGGAAAGAACTAGAAAGAGAGAGCTTCCTTTCATCCCTCATCTAAAATCGGACTCGGACTAATAGTGTCTCTATCTTCAACCCTCTAAAAATAGAAAATGATCATTTTAAATGCAGATTCTTTAACAATAGGTGACTAATGTTGTGTTTTGCAACCGTAATAATAAGAGATCAGATATACCATGTTCACAGGACTATTCTGAAAACTGCTCGATTAAACACGGGTAATATATCCATTCTCTGATCCAGAAAAATGTCAAAAAAATCAACTATTCATGTTAAAGAAACAAAAAAGAAAAATCCCGGATCCACGTAGTTTGTGCGTAAATCCTGTTTATAAACAAACAAACCAACCCACATGAAAACATAAGCTCCTTAAATAACAATTTTAAAGATCCTGCCGTTATTTTCACTGTTTATTTTCACCCTTTCTGTTCCGGATACGTTGACTCGGCCTCACATCACTCACAACGGGACCTTTTTCTCCAGAGAGGCCCTGAAATAAAGAAACTACAGACCCGCCCTCGTTATCTGGCTCTCTCTGACTCGACCACCGCGCTCACTCCAGTCTAAAATAAGCATGTCTTGTTGCTCCTTAATTGCCATAACAAACAATTACCAGGTTCCGCAGTGAACTGGGTCTGCAGTGTGTGAGTGTTTCCTACCCGTGTTTGTCTGTGGTCGTTGGTGTTTGTGTTTGCAGGGAAATGATAGGTTTCCCTGCTCGGCTCCGAACTGCCTTTTATAACAAGGTTTACTTCAGCATATCCTCAGACACAAGGTAATTATCAAGAGGTCCGATGTTTTGCCTGATTGCTAAAAAAAACAATTGACATAATTGACTTCTGTAGAAAGTTGTGTTGACAGAATGTTTCCCTCTTTACAGAACACTGAGTTAAACACGAGCGTCACGGGCAACGTCTCAGCTGGTTTGACTTTCTCCACAGGGAACTAACCGATGTTGCTGTTCCCCTCCTCCTGAACACCCAAGCTTCTTTGAATCTGGCTGCTTTTTTTTTTTTTTTTGTATCCTGAATTCCCGCTCTACCCGCTTAGCAAATAAATAGCAGGAGGGCTCCTCAGCTGCAGCAGTTCCACTCTCCTCCTCCTGCACTCAGCATCCATCTGACACCATGTGGACCCAGGCCAGCGCTCCGCTGCTGCTGCTGCTCGCCTGCTGCCTCAGGCCGGCCGAGGCCCAGAGCGACGGCAGGAGGCAGAACATCTGGGACGATCCCATCAAATTCAAGACCAAGGCTAAGGACTCTTGCACCATGACCATCACCGGTCACGGGGATTACACCCGGCTGAGGCTGTCGTGCCGGAGCAGCGAGGGCTCCTACTGGTGCGAGTACGTGGGGAAGCCTTACAACTGCCGCACCTACAACAAAAACCCCCGACACTACTTTATCCAGATGATGTGGGGCTTCAGAAAACTCCACAATGCCTGCCAGGCACCAAAGACGATCAGACCTCAGATGTGCAGGAGGGCGACTGATGACTCTCAGATGATCTTTTCGTCCGCTTCGTCGTCCCATTTATGGCAAGACCATTCTCCAAGGCCAAAACTGGGACCCCAGCCTGCAAGACCTGAACCTCGACCTGCACCGACCAGGCCGGAGTCAGGGAGGAAACCCTCCTCGAAATCCACACCAGTCCAACTGAGAGAAAAGACCTCGGAGAGAACCACTCCGCTGCCAATGACACCTCCTGTGGAGAGCAACGCTAAGAGGATTGCTCGCCGGTACTGTTGGAGGTCACTTCACGGCATCTGCTCCTTCGTCATTGGGTTGTTTCGAAATTAACAAGAAAGGTACAGAGCCTCTTTCATAACTCACAGCATTTTATTACGTTTTACTGCTAATCCAATAATTCTGTGTTGGATTGAGGGGGTTGGAATCAAGAATGGCTAAATTAAATGTATTTGTTGTATTCACAGATTTACAGTTCTGATGAGGAGGTCTTCTAAACGACCCTCTGAGGGAAACTGCCGCTGAGGAACCGGAGAACTTCCCTCAGGAGAAGGGACGTTACTGCAGTGACTCTCAAACAAACCTTCCTCGCTGAAACTTGCATGTATCATCATCATCATCATCATCATCATCATCATCATCATCATCATCATCATCCACTGAAAGACAGATTTCAACCTTTTCATGGTCACAGCTGTAAGAACATCACTACCTGACTTCTTTTTGTAAGAACAAACATTTTGCGTGAAACTGTGCAAGTACTTCACTTCACTTGTGAGAGTTGAGTTTCACGAATATAGAGACGAACCTAAACATCGAAGCCAAACTTATTTATATTTGTTTGTTTACTTGTATATAATCTATACTTGCATCACTTTGTATTACTTTGAATATTACACTATTTTCAAAACAGCAAAGATTTGTGTACTGATGTCTTTGACAAATGTAATAAATGTGAAAACTTTTGATGGAATAAATACATTATTCTCAATATCTGTGTTTATCAGTTTCCATTTATGGATCGTTCCTACAGTGAACCTGTAGGTGTCCCTGTTGCTCAAGTTTCAGGAACTGTAAAAATTCAGTCCTGGTGATTTTCTCCTGCAGGGACATCCGGCATGTTTCAAGATATTTCAAGTCATTTTGTATTTGACTCACTGTAGCAGCAGATGGTCCAGTGAAACGTCTTTAAACGCCCAGATGCCTTCAATGTTATCATAAAGCTGTTGGGACTTCTTGCAGCGAGCGGCACAATCTGCCGCCACAGATTAGTCTGGGTCCTGATATTTCATCATATATCTGGTAAGTGCTCACAACTTTTGGACAAATATGGACGATGCATGTAGTCGACCTTTCCTAAATGTAAGTTAAGTTTGAGCAGGAGGTGAAAGTGCATGAATAAAGTATTTACTGTTCTGTTTGTTATCCAGATTACAGTTAAATATGTTTAAAAACTGCATTACAAGCTTGTACTCAACTCACCAACTCAAGTGTGTGTGTGTGTGTGTGTGTGTGTGTGTGTGTGTGTGTGTGTGTGTGTGTGTGTGTGTGTGTGTGTGTGTGTGTGTGTGTGTGTGTGTGTCTGTGTGTGTGTGTGTGTGAAGGGGTGGGCTGATCCTGCAGCAGCAGCAGACTGTAGCTGCAGGTAAAGAGGACTCGTCTCTCAGGTGTCAGGAGCTGAAGTTTTCTCTGAAAAGTAAAGTTCAGGTAGGTCAACTCTGATTTATCTCCTGTCTGTTAGAAATACTCTGATTATAGAGTATAAAGGTTTGTAGTGTGTGTGTGACTGCTTGATTTGTTTTACATCGTTTATAATCCATAGATTTGCCATAACTCTGATTCATTGAGGGGCACTTTGTAATATACGACCCTAATGATCCTCCAGTAAGTTAAAATGTCCTTTACACTTTTACTTTATTACATTTCATAGATAAATATTGTACTTTTCTATTGCACAAAGCGTTTGTAACTAATTACTTATACTCATATTAAGATTTTCCATGCGGAGAACATGCTGTACTTCTTCTAAACTAACCAGTCGTGTGTCATTAACAGAAAATATACACATAGATAGGTTATAACATTAAGTAACTGTATCCAATAATACTTAATAATGCATTATGGTATTTACAATGTAGTAGTTACATGAGTTTTTCTGTACAATGAGAACTTTTACTATTTAAAGTTTGAGTATATTTTGCTGATTGTACTTAAGAATAAGTACAATTGTATAAATTCTTTTAATTTATCTTCGATCTTCTATTTATGTCACATATGAAGGACTCTTAATTCCCTTGAAACTAAAAAAACTACAAAAGAAACCTTGCCGTGTCTTTTAGCTTCAGATTCAGTACCAACTGTGTGTGGATAAAGTTTCTGTGAGAAGCCCGGCCTCGAACACACAGGTCCAAGGGGATTATAATGATTCTTTTTAAGAAGGAAATGAAAGGGATTAGAGGTCAGATATCTAAATCCGAAATATATCCTCTTGCAGGGTCTTTTCCACAGGTTCCATGGCTTTCCTCACCAATCTCACCATCCTGCTGGTGCTGGCTTGTATTTCCCATCAGCTGATGTTGGGCAGCTGTCAGAAGGGTCGAAGGGGACGAGGGGGACGCGGGGTGGACAGAGGACAGAACAAGGACAGGTCAGGGGTGAAGGTCGGCCGCCAATCCAAATCTGTCTCCGCGCAGCCCATCAAGGGGAAACTGGTCACCAAGGACAAGTCTGAGTGCACCTGGGCGGCCACAGGTGAGGACGTCTTCGTCCTCGGTGTCACGTGCAGGAAGGGGGACAGAAGCTTCAGCTGTGAATACGTCTCCCAACCTTCCCTCTGTCAGCGGTACACCTCCAACCCCAAACTCTACTGGAAGCAGATAGCGAGGGCACTGAAGAAGCAGAGGAACCTGTGCCAGGACGGCAGTGCGCCGGTCAGGGCAGGTATGTGCAGACAAGCTGCCAGAGACGCTCATTTCAGACTCCGAGATGTTCAGAGGGAAACTGTCCTGCCTCCTCCTCCTCCCCCTCCACCTGCGGCCAGAGCTGTCAAATCCTGTCAGCCTGGAAACAAGCGGCTGGCGGAGGAGCACTGTAATGACTCCTGGTCGAGTCTGTGCACGTTCTTTTTTACTATGGTGCAGGATGATGATTGCTGAGACAGAGAAAAGTGAAGAATTAGAAAGAAAATCAGCTTTTTATGACGTCACATCTTATTATCTAACTCAAACACCTAACAAAAGTTAAACTAGTCACGAAAAAGTTTGCATTTATGTGCACATGCCTTTGAGATAGATCTTCCCAATGTTAACACTCAATAAATACTTTTGTATTTCTAACTACTTCATTTGTTGCTTTATAGTTTGTCGCTTTGTATGAGAATAACTTGTGTTTTAAGAAAATCCTACACTAAAATCTGACACCTGAGAATAAAACCAATTTTCTCTTTCAAACACAGAGAACTAAATCACAGGCCCACACATACGCTTTCTATCAATGTTCATTAATGTAATTTCATTCAAAATCATCTGTTTTTCCATCATCTTCATACAGAATGAGATTTCTTGCTCCATTCAAACAAGAGCACTTTGTCCATGTTCTTTTAAAACAATCGAGTTTACTGTAAATCCCCCGTTTTCTGTTTGGTTCTCTGATGTGTGTGCTCACTCCCGCTGGAGGTATTTGCTGGGAGATTAGACACTGGGCATGTTGGGTATTGACACAGTAATTTAACCAGAGGGAGTGTGATTTTTGAAAAGCATTACCCTGCATACTTTGGCACGAAGCATCTGACTCTGTGTTCTCAGTGTGAAAGAGTAAAAACCTCACATGTTCAACTTGCAAAATCAGAGTCAGCGGGGATCACGGCGTCGTGTTTGGCATTTAAACCTCGATCGGTGGAGCTTTCCACACTTCGACGGGTTTTGCCAAGTCGATGCGGCATTGAAATGAAAAATGTTAACCATTTTTAAAGAAGTTAAATGCAGCATTGAAGGAAAACACTGCCGTGTAACTTCTATGTTCTCATAGTTAAGCATTTTCATGCAGAAGTTCCTTTGTCACAAAACTTTACCACCGTCAGATCACCTGGCAACCTGTTAAATTAAGATCTGTTCATTCAGAATCCTAAAGTTTAGAAGGAATTGGGGCAAGAAACAACAACATTTGAACTGTCTTGTCCTGTAGCACTTGCTCTGTGCATGAAATAGCTTTTGTATTCAGGATAAAGGATTTTTCCCACAAAGCTAAAACGTCGGCTGCAACATTAGAGAGATACATATCTTTCCCGAGGCACTTTAACACAAACTCCTTGTTGTTTTTTAGATGATATCTTTGTCTTGTTCTCTTGGAAGTTGTGTGCAAAACTAAACTAAACAAATAATCACGCAGCAAACAGATCTGCTCCCATCGGCCTCGAGGGAACGACTTCCCTCTCCTTGATGATTCGAGCTTGGTCTCCCGCTGTAAACTAATGCATCACCCACAGCTGAAATCCATCACGCTCAGACTGCGCAGCAGGTTGCATTGTGGGCCATGTAGGAAAAGCCCTCGTTGGTAGATAACGCAGAATGAAGCAATGTGGCTGCAACTAAACGTAAATTAGAGGGCTGTCGCACCAAATAGCAGCAGGAACACAGAGAGCCAGTGGAGGCAGGGAGGAGAATTCCTTCAAGGGAAAGTTTACAACGCCAGCTGCCGAAAAAACACGAGACTTTGATTCTGCCTGTAAAATGCGATGCAAGGGACTATTTCAAGAGAAAGTGTGCACGCAGTCCCTGTAAAAGCCTGAAAATACCATGAGAACACCTGTTCACTCCTAATTTAAATACATTGTAAAGATAATAACAAGGCTAAATAACCCTGAGACCATCTGTCTTTTCAAATGTAAGAAAACCATGAAAACACATATTAAAGAGAATAAAAACATCATTATTAGAAATGTTTTAAAATTGCAGTTTTGTATTCTGATGTATAATCATGTGCCTGACCCGTCTGTTTTAACTCAGGTACATTTCACTGAGCTCCTGCCATGTTCTGCTCCCTGCAGGCATTAACTGAGTTGCTGTTAGCGTACAGTCTCACTCAGTGGACAACAGGGGTCGCCCATGCACCGTGACACCGGCGCACATTTTAGATAAAAGCAACAAGCAAACTGTGTCTGGTTTGTTCTGTTTGCAGCTCAGTTAAAAATCCACTAAATCATCAGCCGGTGCAACAACTGAAGGTTATGAAGATGAACGATTCCACGAAGACGCACAAACAGAAGAATTTAGTTTGTAGTCTGAGCTGCTGGTTCCACATCTCCATTCTCCACCACTCAGCATCTTCTTGACATGTTGCATTTTGGTAAAAGAGCTAAAATGAATTCTTTGGAAAATACCAGTGTGTATTTACTCCTGTTGTGACAGCGAGGTCAGAAAACACAGTCAGCTGTTACTCGTTCACTAAGAGCTGAGAACCACCAACGTGAGCCAGAGAGTTTCAAGTGTCAAGTTTTATTTGTCATGTACAAGTTAACACAGGGTCGACAGAACAATGAAAGGTGTCTGATGAGAAGGAACAGGACTGCAATTAGTGCAATGATTCAATTAGAATAACAGCAAAAGTCAAATACGATACAAAAAACTATATATATCAGCTCCACAGGAATATGTATTTATGCTTCTTGCACATTCTCCAATGGTGAGTGAGGAAAAGAAACAGACAGGTAAAGAGATATGCAGAAGGTTGATGGACATGAAGTTCAGAAACCTGACAGCCTGGTGATAGACACTGTTCTCAGGTCTGTTGGTGCGTGCAGCGCTGCTCCTGTAACATCTGCCCAGAGAGAACAGTCTGCTTCCAAAGTCTGATTCACACTTTCTATGTGCACTGATGAATTTTATCAGATTTGATGAAAAGCGAATCTTAACTGCAGGTCTGTGTCGGGACAAAAACTCTGCACTAAATCTCTGATGTGTGATATTTATGTGTATGGACAAACCCAGGAGGACAAAATCATCTAAAATAAAACCCCAGGGCCCAACAGTCAAAAATCAATCAAGCTGCATCAGATTTGAAACGCTCATAGATTTCAATTTAATCAAGATCCATGAATTAATCTTGGAAAATGTCAAAAACTACAGCAGTTTTTACATAACTCTGCGATTTTGACCTCTTTAAATTTAAATTTACCCTTATTTGTCCAATTGCAGCATTAGAACTGGATTCCTTCAACTCAGCAGGTTTAAATGATTTAAAGTAGAAGACTGCTATCAGCAGCCAAAAGAACTCAATGCTACACTGGATTATATAATTGGATAAATGCAAAAAAAAAACGTCCTCAGACGACTGCATACGCAGAGGTGGCCTGACTGCCAGCGGCTCCTGATTGGCTGAGACAAGTGGGCCTTGGTCAAAGTGAGAGTACGGAGAACACACCCACTGCTCCACTGACTCTAAAGAGATTTGGCCCCAGAGTTTGTCAGTCCAGATTACACACTTGCATGAATGAGCGTTTAGTTCATAAAGAGCTTTACCTAGATTACAAAGACCTGACGGGGGGGGGGGGGGGGGGGCGAAGGAAACAACACACATATCGCATTGTTAGCGTGAAATGAGAATTGATAACTGAGCAAAAAGAAAACTCGCAGGTCTCTGAGTGCAGCGCTACAACTGAAGAACATCGTAAAAGTCACTCCTTCAAGAATAGAGATAAAGGAAAAGGATTAAATCAGAGCTGAGACAGAAACACAGAGCAGGGAAAAGATACTTTCTCCATCTTGTGTTGTTTGAGGAGGAAATGTGACACTGGAGGCTTGTTCACAGCGTCTTCCTGTGGAGGAAATGAGCACATCCTGCGCAGCGAGTGATTTATGACGTGCTGAGCTCACCGCCACCGGCCACATGAAGTGCACAGTCATGATTAGCAACAAGCAGCCGACCAACCCGCAGATGGCGATTTTTGTACATTAGCACAGATGAGATCTTAGAAATTGCACCAGCAAGTTGCAAGAAGCAGGAACAAATAATTGGATATCAAAGATCACACTGTGTTTATTGTTTGTTTGGTGGTAGTGTTGACTTCTTAAATGATGCACTGTACAGCACAATCTTACAGTGTGAGTATCGCATCTCCACTTCCTCCCCATCCATCCATCCATCCATCCATCCATCCATCCATCCATCAATCCATCCATCCATTATCTCACTGCTAATTCTTTGATGGTTTCGGGGGGCTAGCCGGTTGGTTTGAGGCTAGGTTCGGGGTTCTGGTTACGGCTATATGGTTAGATTCAGGGTTGAGATAAGGGTTGAGGTAAGGGTTGAGATAAGGGTTGGGTTCAGGGTTGAGATAAGGGTTGGGTTCAGGGTTGGGGCTAGACTCACTGGAAAGGTCGCATGACATACAGACACAAATATCCATAAACTAATTTAGCCATTAACCATTTAAAAAAGAATTGAACTCTTAATTTCTTTGGATTGAGGGAGTCAAAACATGCAAACTCCAAACGGAAAACCACCAAGTCGAGATTCAAATCTGGAACATTTGACATGTTCCCTCTACTAACATGTAAGATCCATACTATAGCCAGCCACCAGGGGGCGATCAAAATGTTTTGGCTTTACTTTTGAGGAGCTGTCACTTTGTCAATCTTTATCTACAGGGTACCAGCACAATATCCTTCAGAGTGTTTATCTGAAAACATTTGTTTTTCCATTTCTTAATGGATCAAATCATTATACATTTTGATCAAACTGCACCATGTTGATTTTTCGGTGGCTTAATTTTACGGTTCTGTGATTTCAGTTGGTTTAATTAAACACAAACTTTTTTACCGACACTGGTTCAAACCTCAGCAACTTTTACAGCCAACATCACTAAATGCTTAATGATTAAAAATGTAAAAATCAAAAACCAATTTCCTCTGATATTGAGGTTTTGGTTTTTAATATTTAACGTATTTCTCTTTCTTTTTCCTGTAGTTTTGGTTGAAGACATATTTTACTTGTTTCTCTTTTCTGGTACGTTAACGACATTTCCATTTCTTCTTCTCTTTGCTCGATGTCTTTTACTGCTCAACACAGATCTGCCTGTTCAGACAGTCCCCAGAGTTCTTCTGTACATTAAGTGTAATAATAAAAACCTTGTGCAGTGATATGCAATTTACACAAATGACTGTAACTACAGAGTAAAGGTGAGATAATTGTCTAATTTGTCGCTCTGAGGTGAGTTCATGTCTGCAGACGGAGGAACAACATGCCAACACATTCTCAAACAAACTCTGAATCCTCATGTGGTTTCTGAACAGAACGTCTGGAAGACAGTGTATTAAACATATATGATATATATATAAATCATTGCAGTTTGTCTCAGGGATCATTAGGATGAATGTAAGAATCTGATCTTTATATTTCCATGTAGAAAACAGTGAGAGAGTAGAAGGTAAACA
Organism: Hippoglossus hippoglossus; assembly: GCF_009819705.1. Taxonomy (NCBI): domain Eukaryota; kingdom Metazoa; phylum Chordata; class Actinopteri; order Pleuronectiformes; family Pleuronectidae; genus Hippoglossus; species Hippoglossus hippoglossus. The sequence goes on from NC_047160.1 coordinate 23,591,246, forward strand.
AGTTTGTACTGTTCTAACTCCTCAAAGCTCGTCCGGCCTTGAGGGGAGTAATAAAACAATTTCTACATCTTTAACCACAGAGAAACTTTGAGGGGCTCATGTTATTGCAAATTCCTGTTGTGAGGTCGACTTCATTTATAATTCAAGTTCTAATTTAAAGTTTCCATTAATCATTTCTTAATTTTCATGCCCATATTTACAAAAACTTCAAATGAAGGTAAATACAGTTTTAAGACTAAGAAATTGAATCTATGAAATATTTAGTGACTCAAAGTTTATTGATTAGTTTTCAGTTAAACAACACATTTAATGACTAATTGTTTAAATTCACATTTTATATATTGTTAGATGAATCAACAATATATCAGACTATAAAAGCTGTTTATATGTTTTATGTACAAATTTCAATTCTAATCTGAATCTGAATCTTCTGCAGAGTTAAAGAGACAAGTGCACATTGTGCGTTTTCCCTCTGATGATATAGAGAATCCATACAAACAGAGCCCTGTATTTATCATTCTGTACTGGAGCAAGCAGATATTGAATATCACTACAGTAAATGTGAAGTTTTTCTTCACAGTTACAAGCTGTCTCATTTCATAGAGCATCTTCTCAGCTCTCACACTGAAAAACAACGAGGAGCAACAGTGTGCTCGTTCTGAACTCTGCTGCCATCCTGTGGTACAACTCCACCCGAGTCGAGTCGAGTCCCATGGATCTGAGCAGCCAACGTGTTTGACACCAGGCCTCTTCATGCAGGGAGACGTGGAGGCAGTAGATGTCTTCATATGACCAATGTCTCACAGCGTCCCATTACTTATTGATCCCTGACAGCCGCACTGCAATTTAGTCAGGATCAGGAGGTCATTTGTAATTAATGAGAGCAGCAGCAGCGTATGTAGGTTTTAATAATTCAGCAGCAGGATTGTATTTTTGTAAGTTGCATTTAACACATGCTGAGAGCACCGTGTAGGAATAAGGTAAACAACTGTGTGTAACAGGACAAGTGAGTGACGCAGAAACATTTATTTCAAACGAATCAATTCATTTCAAACAGAACACGCGCTATTCTCTATACTAAAATCAAACCTACACATCTATTAGTTCAGATAATGTCACGGAAAAAACACAAAAACGAAATAACTTTTAAGTCAATGTTCTCCAACTGCTGTTCCTGCAGTAGACACTGTTATAAGTCGAAAAATACAGGCGAGTAATTCACAGTAATTCAATCAATAGCGAGCTGAAGTCAGAAAGAAGCCGTGGATCAGAACTCCTCGTCTCACGTGTTGCTGTGTCTGGCAGCAGCTCATCATTCAGAGCGGCTCAGCTCCATCACAACACATTAATCATTCCCCCCACAGAGGTAGAGCAAAGCCCTCTGGTAGTCTCCACTCGTGTCCTCCTGCAGAACAACAACACATAGAATAGAGAACTTTATTAGTTTCATAAGATTCATTAGTTCTTTTTTTTTAACTATTTCTTTTCAAATAAAAACACAGTCATAAAAAAAAAATTAAAGCACCACCCATAATAATAACAAAAACTAGAATTAGGTAAAATCAGGGAATACAAAGCGATAAAAGTAAGTTTAATAAGTAACTTAATAAAATTTTACCTCCACCAAGGATTTGTTTATTCCCCTGTCCAATTGTTTGTTTGAATGGTCGTAAACAAGATTATATAAAATTACACGGGACAAAAAAGAGCCCACAAAATGTTGGCGTAGATCCGGAAAAATTATTTTCTCTTTCTTTGACATTTTCATTCACTTCACAAGGAATCATTTATGGATCTATATGAAAAATAAATCCTGCATATTTAGATGCATTAAGATTTGGTGCTGATGTGACAGATTTACATGTAGTTCCATAAGACTGTTGGTGGAGGTAAACACTCAAAACTACTGCAAACTACTTACAATCTAAAGGAATACATGTTGGTTCATGTTTATGTATTCATAGGTTATTTCATAATGTCTTATAAAGCAATTCAATATCTGTCATTTGGGATTTTCCATTGGAGGCAATAAGTCGTCTCCGCAGGAACATCTGGTCCCAGGAGAAAAGATTAATTCTCTTCAGCCTGTGTGAGAAGCGGTGGAAGTCTCATCCATATACAGTCTATGGTCTCATCACGCTGAACAAGGCATTTAAAGTAAATCACTGAGCTGCGCTCCATCACTGCTCCGACGTGAATGGTGCAGACGCTGCATAAACACCGTGCATTGATCTGACGGCCTGCAGAGGCACGGATGAGTGTGTTTCGCAGCAGGAGGAAACATGTGGAGTCAATTACATCTTACTGCAAATCAGTTTTTCCTTCTTCTTCTGAAGACTATATTGAGTATGTGTGTGTGTGTGTGTGTGAGCAGAACCTGGATGGTGGAGTACAGAGACGCTCCGTGCAGCTTCTTGAAACTGGCTCTGATGTCCAACATGTCCACCTCGCTCCTCGACACCATGATCCGCATCAGGGCGTTGTCGTCAGTTCCGGCGCGCTGAAAAGAAGATTCCTTCACTATATATCCATATCAGAAATTTGTTTTTAAAAGAAATTATGTGACTAAAATCGACTAAAACCATGAAGGATCTCTCTTTGCAGGAGCATGTTTAGTTTTTTCTCTGTAGTTACGTGCTCTCTCCTTCTACAATTAAAATCTCCTAACAACAAAGACACATGTTAAGATATGAAATACAAAGAAGGGACATGCAGGGGACACTCACCCTCATAGATTTATACAGGACTTCAGCAAAATACTCCGGGACGCTCCTGACACATTTCACTGTAGAGGAAATTAAAAAAGAATATCTGATTGTTTGTCAAGTTAATTGACTTCCCTGTCAAACTGCTGTGTTTCATTTCATCATCAAAAAGAGAAATGTTGTCACTTGTCTTTGTCTCCTGTTTATGATCAAGCTCACAAACTGTGGGTCTCACCGACAGCCAGCAGCAAGTTCTCTAGATTCCCAGTGGTCTCTCCTTTAATGCTCTCCTCAATGTCAGAGCCGCACAGCTTCTTGTAGACGTCGAATACTGGAGAGGACAAAACAGACAATCAATCCATCTATCTATCTATCTATCTATCTATCTATCTATCTATCTATCTATCTATCTATCTATCTATCTATCTATCTATCTATCTATCTATCTATCTATCTATCAATCTATCTATCTATCAGTCTATCTCTCTCTCTCTCTCTCTCTCTCTCTCTCTCTCTCTCTCTCTCTCTCTCTCTCTCTCTCTCTCTCTCCAGCAGGTGAGTTCCAACATCCACAACAATTCGAATGGATCTAAAACAAACTGACCTTTCCTGAGATGCTCTGGGCTCCTGTTGCCAAGAATTGTGATGAATTTGTCCTCATCGGTGCCAAACTTGCCTTCACCAGCAGCGTACAAGTCCTGGAACGGCAGACACACACTTACACAATGACTCACACACACACACACACAGCAACCTTGTGTTGACATGACAGAGCTGATGTTCGACCTTGTTCTCTGTCAAAACAACAAGAAAACATGTTTTTTCTTTTTCCTCAGATTGTCTCTGTCGGGTTCAGATCATTTCTGGATTCAGTTTACCAGCACTTCAGTGTTGTCATGAGTCGACTGGTATCACGAGCGTGGGCTGTGGATCTAGACAGATCCCAATTCACAGCACAATACCAGTAATGAGAAATGTTCCAACCCCGAAGGTTAATGAATTTATTCCATCGACTGATCCCCTGAGAAGATTCGGTCAAAGCTTTGGTGGCCTTTAGCTTCGCTGCACTTCGGAGAATCTTGATCAAATCCTCAACACGATGACATTTGAAAGAAGCTGGTGAAATTAAGATGAATGTGTTTTATAGTAGATCTGTTTTCTACCTGAGGAAAAGGATTTATCTTGGATTTTCACTGTTAAACCACTGCAGAGGAGGATTTGTTTTCGATTGTTGGTTGGTTGGTTTGATAAAAGCAGGATTACGCAAAAACTACTGGACGGATTAACATGAAACTTGGCTGATGGATGCGATATGGGTCAGGGAACAACCCATAAAATTGTTTGTGTGGATCTGGATCAGAATGCGGATCCAGGAACTTCTCTTTTCTTTGTCATTTTCACCAATTTCCCAGGAAAAATGGATTGTATTGAGACGAAAATTAAAAAACTAATCTCTATGTCTGTTTCTGCAACTCTCCTCTCTAATTTGTTCGCTTTTCAGCAGCGATTACTTGAATATTTTTTAACTGATTTCCATGAAACTTGGTGGAAGAATGGGACAAGGACATAGACAAAGGGGCATTTGGTTAATTTTCTTTGTACCAATTGGCGTTTTGATAATTTTACTGATATTGATGAAAATATTCAGGTTTGATTCCGGGACAGATATTTGTTCAATTTGGTGCAACTTGATTGATTTGAATGGGACTGTTGGGCTTTGGCAGAGTTATGCATTCTAATCAGTGTCATTCAAGTTTTAATAAGCAATTTTATGATTTTGCAAAGGTTAGGTGCCAGACTATGACTGGGAGCAATCCACTAGCGTAAAAGATCACATTTTATTAGACATTACCACAATCTTTCCATAACCTTGTCACATCACTTCTGGCTTTTTGAAATGGTTTCTCATTGGCTGTTAAATCATCTTTGAGACATGGGATTGCTGATGAAATCCCTCGTAAAATAAAATGTCTGACATAGACACAAGCTGTGTGAAGCAAATATTTGTCCATTTCTCATGTTCTGGCTTCTCACCTTGGCATCTGTCTCGATTTTGCTCTCATCTACGTCCTCCTGCCTGCTCCCCTGAACAGCCGGACACACCATCGAGCAGACAGACGGGGGGGACCACGGACAGACAGGTGGACAAACAGAAAGACAAAGCAGGAAACACTGTGAGCTCGAGCTTCTCTCTTAACCCCCTGCAGATTAAATTAACCACAGAGTGTCCCTGAACCACGAAGATTAGGTTTCTGTCTGTAAACCACAAACACATTATAGAAGCAAATTGAAGCGTGTTGTCATGTCAGCCCCGTCCCTCCTCCCGGTCCCCTGGCTCACACCTACACCTCATGACTTTGTAATGGCATCACCAGAGGTTCTCATTATCAGGAGAGGAAACATTGGTCCTCCCCCCTCTGTACCTGGAGCAGGATCACCAGCAGTCTCTGATAGTGCCCCGAGGTGTCTCCGCAGACGTCCTTCTCCAGTTTGCCACCAAACTCTGGGGGGGGGGGGGGGGGGGGTAATAATTGAAGAGAGGCAGAAGATTACTTACGTTACCTGGTCACAACACGCACTAATGGCTGCACTCGACACCGGTGGGGGGGGGGTCGTCTGTTTTGCAGGAGGATTTATGACAGTGGAGATTTGATTAGTCGGCTGAGAGGCCGTCTCTCTGCAGATCAAACAAACTGACCCCTCTGCCTTTGGGCCTCTGTTGTCACGGATCATTTTCCAGTGTGGTTTAAAAGACGGTATTTTAGAGACATTGCAGTAGTGACACTAACTAACTGTAAGTGTGAAAGGGAGTTAAGAGAAGTGCAGCGTTTTCATTTCTCAGACTGAACTCCAGAAGATAAAACAGTCAGAAACCAGAGGGTGCAGCACCTTAGTGTATTCTGTGTATTCTGGAAATAGGCGGGTTGTGGGGAAATACTGTAGCTATTAGAAATCTATGTATTACACCTGCCACTGTTTAAATTCTGAATTATTATTCAATGTAGTTTTCTTTTTACCTTGACTGTGACCATTTGCTAAATTTACCACAAAGGTCCTTTACTCTTACACCATGATGTGTTAGCAGATGGGAAAAGTGGGCACCTGCCAAAGGCCCTGGAGCCAATAGATTTTGGACTTAAGATTTTGTGTGTTTTGTTTGTTTTGGAAATATTGGAGAAAATATGATTTTAGAAAATGTTGCATGACAATAAAATAGTTTCAATGTTAAATCACATGACGTGACAGCGTATACATCATGTTAAAATTGTATCTGACACTTTCCCTCAGCAATTGTGAGGGAGCGTGATCATTTCTCTCTACTGTCCAGGTTTGAAATTGAACAAAGGAGTCTCGAATCAGAAAACTGTTTGTAAAAGTAAGATGTTCACAAAGGCTCAGACAAAAGACGTGTGTGAGGTTTGAAAACACTGCGATGTCTCTTTCTGGAGGGCAACACAAAACACTTCAACACAACAGTCTCAGTAAACAAAGGCTTCTGTCTTTCCCTGGGTGGAAATCACCTTTCTTATACACTTTGATGATTTCTTTCATCTGGGCGCCGGTCCTGGAGGCCAGGATCTCGATCAGCACGTCGTCGTTAGTCCCTGCGCCCTGGGAGCCAAACACAATGAAGTCGATATATGAAACAACATGGAGGTAAAAATAGTGTGAGTCCTAAATGCTTTGGCTTCACATTGATATAATGTTTGTATTTGCACCGGTATCACAAAGGTGAATGTGTTTAAAGATTAATGAGAACAAAAAAGGTTCTGGTTTAACGTTTAAGACGATGCAGTTTTCCTCCAAATTTATGAGACTGTGTGTGACACCTAAGAGCCGTACACAAGATGGATAGGAAGATAAATATTATACCCAACGCTACTTCCAAGCTTTTACCGAGAACTGAACAATAATTTAACATGTTCCCATTCGTCCCAACTGTCCAAAGACATTAAGGAGGTGTCATGTCTCCAGAGAGGCTCTAATGAGAAATATCCTTAACCCCTGACCTCATAGAGAAGTGAAGCAGATACAGAGACAGGTAAGAGTGGCCACTTGAAGATAATGACACTACATGACAGACGGTTTTCATCATGGAGCACATGAGCCCTGCTGAGCATCTGGATCACATGAGCATGAAGTTTCAAAATCTAACACCACAACGCTTCCACTGTAGATTTATTTTGTTCAATAGGTGAGAGTTAAGTTTCTTTAAATTGTTTTAAACTAATGTGACATAATGCAAACAACCAAAAACACAAGTTTAAAACCTATACTGCCACCAACCACCAGGGGGCGATCAACCTCATTTGGCTTCAGTTTTTGCATCTATCTTTAATAACAGTCTAAACGGAGAGTTTCATAAAGTCTTATGTCATTCTAAGTCTCTTTCAGGAGCAGATCCTGTCACTGGGACATGTTTAATTATAATGAAATTAATCTTTTGTGCATTGACTTCATTGTCTTGTGTCCTTGCCTTTGTTCTCTGTTTCAACTCAATTTTCTTTGTCATTTGCGATCTGCCAAAATCCAACAATAAGCTGTGGCTGTTATACACTAAGATATAAGATATCAGTTTCTCTTTTCCAAAATGATAAAAAGTCTGAAAATCATAAAGTGTGCCGTATGATTACTTTTGGTCAAGTGGGAACAGACGAGCTCCAGACAGACGGAATTAGCAGCTTATAAAGTTGTTGTGTTTGCAAAAGACTTCTTATTCAGACATCCAGCAGGTATTTGTAACATTGGATTTAATGTGGAGCAATGATTGAGAAAATTGAATTACCACTTTACTTAAAGCTCTGCACTTTGTCTGTCATTTAGTGCTGGACAGGCAGTGTAAGGTGGGTTCATCACAGGTTTATCCATCTATTATCAATCCTGATGAGTGATGGCTGAATGACTGATGACACCATGTTTATGAGAGAACCATAGTCCGTTTATAAAGATGGGCGACAGGACAGCACCCCAAAAAACAAAGATAAATCATCTTGATCGCCCCCTGGTGGCTGGCTGCAGTGTAGGTCATAAACCCCGCCTCCTCCGTGTTAGCGAAAAGGTCATGGAACAAACGAAAAAAAGAAGAAAGCCCAAAGAGATAAAGTAGAGCAAAGGCAACGGTTTCTTCTTAGATCTCATTTTCAAATCGTTTTAACGAAATGTTTTAAATGTCTTATCAAAATGAAATGGCAGACATTATATATTTGTTTAACGAATAGCATCACTAATGGCTCTGTCCCATTTATAATGTGGATGTTAGTATTGTAGATGCAGGTTTATCGTCAAGGCTTAAACAGATGGACGCCTTCACGTGTGTTTTTCCAGCCATGACAAGTTGAAATGGTCGACTACCAGATGGGGTCCATCGCTCAACTCCAACATCTGTGCAAGAAGAGAGACTAAACCGTATCGTCTGAGGGTTGCGACTCATTTGCAAAACGACACCTGCCGTCTGAGGACCCTTCCATCTGTTACCTTGATGGCCTTGTGCAGTTCAGAGGCATCATATGAGATGGGCGGGGTCATCAGGGCCACGATGAGACTCTCGAACAGACCCCCGAGCTCCGATTTCAGGTCACTGACCAGGTCCTGCAGTCAAACGGGGACAAATGACAAAGAGGAACAAAAACAAATACTGATTGTGTTTGTACTGAGCTAAACTTTGCATCATTTACATTGTGCGACACTTAAGAAACCACGAAGACTGTTGTGTTGTTGAGTCAGTTCGGACCTGAGGCCTTTAATTTCATGAGAAATGTAATTAACACCATCACATGAGCATATCGACAGGAAAAATGGTCGACGGCTGAAGGCAAAGTTGTACTTTATGTATTTGTGTAGCCTAGTTATTTATTTTAAAGACATTTTAAAGACAGAAGAACTTTCAGCTTCCTGTCATACGTCATTCCACAGTGCTGCTGACGTGTTGAGGATAATCCTGCGAGCTGATAACCTGCAGAGGCAATGAAATATTTCCATAAACTAACAAGTAATCAAACAGCACAGGCAGCATCGTCTGAATTGATTTTTGCGTGTAATGGATCACGTAGTTTGGCGAAGCTGTGAGTGCCACAGGAAATGCATCGATGAAAAGACTGAGTGATGGCGCATTTCTTTGTTATTTCAGGGAGAGAGTGTGTGTGTGTGAGAGTGTGTGTTTGTGTTTGTGTACTAAACATCCACAGCTCCTCAAGTCCAACAATCGTCTCTTTAGCCGAAAACCATCTTATTCCCACATAAAACACAGAATCATCTCCTCCCTTTCATTTTTTAACATCTGATAAAAAGACAGTCAAATCAAATCCCCATAACACGCTCGTCTGAATAGATGAAGTTGTAGAAAATGAGAAACAAGGGGATGCATTTCTGAGACACACGGTCACACCGATGGATGTCTAACTTTCTGGCTCCAGCTCTGGTTTCAGCTGTTACTGCAAATGAGTCGTTTCTCTTGCACTCATTACATTTTATGACACATAATAAAAACCGCACTGCAGAAGTGATAAAAGCGAATGGGCTCATTCTGCGGCTCTGGTTTTTTCTGATAAAACGTTGTGATATTCAGAGATATTCCACTGAATAGTATTAGACTTTCTGATGTGCTTTTTATCTCACAAGCTGCAGCGTCTGTCTGTACTTCAGCTGCAGATTACATTTGCCAGAATGCTTTTCAATAAACGTCACAAATAGCAAATTAGGTTGCTGCTTTCGATCCAAAGTTTTTATCATAAAATTCTTCTGTTCGTTCTGAAGCAAATGGAGCCTGTGGGTGATGTATTATTATATAGGACATTATTAGATATTTAAATATTGATGTGTCAGTGATTAAGTCTTCTTTATAGCTACTCGAGGTTTGAGCTAGTTTTAGCTACTTTATAAAGTGAGTTTAGTCCAGTGATTCCCATTCGGCCCCTCCGAAGGGTCACATGATGAATCAGAGCGGCTGTGAGTTGATTAATGAGAAAGAGAAGAAGAAACAAAACAAAACTCAAATAAGATATTTTGTTCTTTTCTTGAAAATATTGTATAATTTTATATCTCTGGTCCTGAAACATTGATTTAAATCAAACCCACAAGGTTAAGAGGAAAAGTTTCTCTTAGAAACAGAAGTCAAAGCTACACTGTGATTTCTTTTCTTTGGGGTTTTATACATAATTTACTCCTTTTTTGAAAAATGTTTGCCAAACAATACAAGGCCCAGCTGTCTTTTCCACACCTGAGAGTCTGAACAAAGATTCATGTCTTGTTTACATTTCATCTTGTTAGTTCTGGTTTCACATTGTAACTCAGGGAGAATTCTGTGTGACATACACACGTCCTGTCGTCCAATGTCAACTTGACATTGATTGGTTTGTAGAGGGGCGTCGGCGTGTGGTCATTTCAGCAGGTGGTAGTTTTTCCGTTTGAATGGAGAAGATGAATGAACCTTATCATTTCCATCATGGTACAAACATCAGGCGCAGTTCTCCACAATAGTTCGAATGCAAATAAACGTCCCTGTTGTTCAAACACTACATCATTGGAGGTGAAGACTGCAAACAATCCTGTTTCTTCCTCAATTGTTTAATTCTGTCTCACCTTTCACACCTGTTATTTTGGTTCAGACTAGAATAAAAACTCAGAAGGTCTCGACCAAACAAGGTGTCAAAGCCCCTGAAATATATATATATATATATATATATATGTGGATTTAATCTCTCAGTAGGAACTAATAGTCTCTGGACTGAGTGTCCGCAGGGTTGGAAAGTGGGAGGTAATGAAAGCCATACTACTGGATCATTTAGAGGAAGAGAAGAATCATCATCAGCCTTTAAGAAACAGAAAATGATGAGGAACTGGAAGAGAAACTGATGAACTTTACTGATCTCTGTGTCATAAGTGCTCTGGTACCAGGTGTCTGTCAGGCTCATGTTGGCAAGTGAGGAGGACGCAGGTGCAGATATGACCAGAAACCATCCATCAGTGTGACGGCTGCTCGTCATCAGCTCTGTGTTCCAGTCCCGGCGGCTCGCCTTACCTTTCCGCAGGCCTTTTTGAACGCTGCCTTAATTTGCTGGCGTTGATCGTTGCTGCGTGCCGCCAGGAGCATGAGGATGGCATCTTCGTCCGTACCTGGACCAGAAAGCAAATAACTTCAGCTTTGGAATCATGACAAAAACTGGCTTTTTACTCGGAATTCTTTCATTTGCCTCAAAGAAAAGGGCCAATGAAGAACTTTTCTTGTGGCACCAAACAGAGCAGGAGCTTTCTCCCACCAACAATCTGATCGATAATGCAGCTAGCGATATTCTCCCATGTGAGGAGCTGACCCCTTAAAGCCGGGGATCAGGATTCACAGGGCCGATGATCCCATAATCAATCATTTCCAAAAGGCACCGGCACCTCAGAAACCCCTCCGGCTCAAATAGACAAACAAGAGCAGCAAGTGGTCAATTTCTAAATGCTTTTTCCAAGGAAGGCTAATTATGGCAAAAATGCTTTGTTTACCTGGGCTTTCTTGGGACTTAATTATTCTCCTCGCATTGTTTTTTTTAATTACACATAAAATAACCAAGTTGATATTTCCTGTTTAATATTATTGAAAAAAAATACTAAATTGTCAGAAAGTAGGAGATGGAGATTAAAGTGGGGGAAACGGTGCTGGTGGTTGCAGCAGTAACTTGTAGCAGGGGAAGCATCAGTCGTAACACGTATGTAGAAAATGTTTATTCAGTGGTTGTCATCGGACCCATTGGTTCACATTAATGGCTGCAAAAATTATTATTTGATTGCAGTTTCCAAAATTAAGCAACAATAAAAAAAACAAATCAAGCTAAACAGCTTTCTGCCCAAATCCAAAACTGCACGTCACAAGTTGATTATTTTGTAAAGGTATTCACATTAATTAACAGAAGTTAACATTTAGCTTGTGTTTTAAGCGTGCTCCCCCACATGCATGTTAAATTGCGCATGTATGCTTGAATGTAAGATGCCAATGGGAGCTTTAAACCTAAATTAAAACTGAATGGTCAGTGTGAACAGGAGCAGCACAACCATCAGAAACTGTTAGTGGGCACATGAGCTTCCGTTTAGGATCCACTTGAAACATGTGAACACAAACGAGAAGACAAGGCTGAGTTGCTGCAGGTACTGGAGAGAAAATGAGAAATGTGGATTTGTTTTTCTGTGGTTGTTGCTGAAGCCTTCTGCATCAGGACCCTGCGGTGAAATGGATGAATTCTTGTGATGCTGGCTGACTGAACATGGTGAATGACAACCGCAGTGTAATTAAAAGCTGTTTGGAATTAATAATTATGTAAAATCATAGCCGATTGAGAACGTGGATGAAATTTGAGTTGGAATAATGAGCCTGGATTGGAGACATAGACCAGAAACACACATGTGACTCCCGTTTAAATAGGTTTTCCTATGTTTTGCATCACTTCAGATACTGTCAGAAATGTCACAAGTTTATTTAACAATTAAACCCATTTCAGCTTGTTCACTGACACATTCTCTGCTGCTGGCATCACATTACACAAGGTTTCTTTATTTGTATGCTTGCTTGTGGCCCAGTAAGCTCATTACTGTGTTTTTTGCCAAACATTTAGTGGAAATAACTCAGAACTGTCTCATAAGTTTGGGAGTTTTTATATAAAGTTTGACTTTACAACCTCAGTTCTCCTCTAATTGGACCAAACACACGAGAAAGGACAATTATTCCCCACATTCCAGAGGATGTCACTCATTATGAGAGGCACAGGCCTGAGATTTTCAGTTCTACTGTTGGTTCAGATGGAAGCAAAACAAACTGCACAGTAAAAATATTATATTTTTATACATAATGACACATAATGTCACCTGTAGATAAAGTGGTGATTATGTTGAGGGACTGAATAACAAACAACTGCCACAACTTAAGATGATGAATTAAAACGATTCCTCCAGAAGGTGAAACGACCTCTAGCATCTCGCAGCCACCTGCCCTCGAGAAATAAAGCGTTCCACTGTGCACAGGGTTTAGGTTATGGAAATATACGAAACCCTCTCGTGTGAAATATTGTGTTATAAAGCACATTAGAGTGGGAAAAGTAAACTGACCCATTCCCTTCATCGCTCTGCGGAGGAAGTCAGCGTCGTTTTTGGCGTTGAAGTTGGCGAACGGCCTTACGCTGCCTCTGTGCGCCTGTGGGAACATAAACAATCAGCATATCAGTAATAACACCACGTTAGGTTGTGTTTTATATACAGTTCATTTCTTTCACTGTTCATTATTTGCATATTACTTCTTGGTTCAAAAGCAGTAAATCAGGCCCAGTTTAATAATTAAAATTTAATTTCAATTTGTTGTTCCATTTCAAGCTATTCTGAGCACTAATAAGAATCAAACTTCAGTTTAAAAAAGCTAAAATAGTTTTGCTGTCTGGGGCATAAAAGATTAAAGACACTGAAAATCATCTGCAGCTTCTCTGTAGAATATTTGCTGAGGGCCATTGAAATCCACCTGGGTTTTAAATGTCGCCCCTCTGAACTCTGAGGTGAGGAAGTGTTACACGGAGTCTGGCTCCTGCTTCGTGTGATGCAGATAATTAAAAAAAACTAAAAAGTGCTGTGCCTCAGTTGTTGTTGCGCTGATTGTTCTCCAGGGAAAATTTCATCTGAAGCAAAAGCAATAAAACATCTGCCTCAAAGCTGCAACCTTGTTTCAGACTCCACGCAGGTGGGAGAAGTGAAAGAATATTGTCTCCCCCGCCTCTCTCAAAGATTCTGTCTATTACTCCTTTTGTTGGTCATTTGTTTTCAGATTGATTCTGTGTGTGTGTGTGTGTGTGTGTGTGTGTGTGTGTGTGTGTGTGTGTGTGTGTGTGTGTGTGTGTGTGTGTGTGTGTGTGTGTGTGTGTGTGTGTGTGTGTGTGTGTTAAGATGTATTCAAGAGAACATCCTCTTCCTGCAGCGCGAGGATGTTTACCTTGAGGTGTCACAGCCTCGATCCTGAACGCATGCATCATAAAAACTTCAATTTGACATCACGGTTTCTCTTCAGAGACAAACGCGACAGTTGTTTCTGCAGTGAAATCAATCACAGGATATTTTTAAACCCCTTCATTCACTATTTGGATGTGAATTGTTCTTTTCAGTTTCAGTTCTTTTATAACGACATTTTGCATCCAACACAAAATGAAGACACGATGTTTAATATTCTGGTTCTATACAGTTGGTCCGTCACTTTCATCCAAAACAAAATATCTTTGCAATAACTGGATGGATTCAAATCTTATACAGACATTTGTGGTCCCCAGAGGATGAATCTCAGTGAATCTGATGATCCCTGTGCACTGACGACATAAACTATTGCATTATAACACTGATGTATTTTGTTTGTATGATTAATTATGATTCTTTAAACATGCACTTCTGCAATGAGCCAATAATATAATAATATATGGGCACTTTTCCCAGATGTGAGCGTATGACTCTGATACTGACATGAATTTATCCATATAGGAAACTGCTAATTAAGGTCACTGTCACATGAGTATATCACCACAGAGCTGCTAGTGTGGCTGTAAACATGCTGCTATTTGCAGAACAATGTAATCAATGGATCATAAAAACATTATATTTTTGGAGATGCAATATTTTCAGCAACATTAAAATACTCAGAACTCCTAAAATAGATTTTTCCTGATGGTCGTGATTATGTTCTTTCTATTTACTTTCCCAGTCAACTTCAAACTATCACCAATCAACAAATATGAGATGGGCCGACTGATGAGAACAGCGTCAGTGCTCCGGCTTTTAATTCAGTATACTTTATAGACATGTGTGTTTTCTATTGTTATTATGGCTTTTAAAACGCTGTTGTTTGTTGGTTTTGTCTTATTCTTGGTTCATGAGTCAGTCGGGACCCACTTTGACCTGCACCAACCTGAAGGAAACAACAGGCAGTCAAGGGGCCATCAGGGAGCTTAGTCTTCTAATCATGCTTAAATGAAATTGTAACCCGGTTGGGACACAATAGACACTTGCACCCGTAGTCTCTGTGCACAGGGTAATTCAATACGGCACAAATTAGACCCACGTCCTCAACTGAAGCTGAGCTCCTGCCATCGCTTTGCTCCTTGAATTAACTTATCCTCATCAGACAGTCGGAGGTCTCTCAATAAGCCGCAGAGGATAAAATCAAATCAAGGATATCAAATGGAGCCTTCTCCTTCTCCTGCCTCGGTGAGCGTACTGCACGACTCATATGTTTTAATGATGAGTGCAACTTCCCACAAAGTCCTTTCTCTGAATAAACGATCATCCAGGAGTCAAGAGTATCACGTTTTCAGTGCGGATGCAAAGGAGGATTAACCGAAAGAGGAGAATTTCGGTGTGATGACAATTCAATTACACTAATGGGAAATAAAGGTTTAGGGTTGTGTGCTTCTGCTGACAGCTTTTTTCTAATGTGCATTGTTTAAGACTGATCAGGCAGAGCACTGGGGCTTGAAGAGGCAGTGACCTTTCACACACTCCATTACACAAACACACTGTGTAGGTTAGAGCTGCGGCTCTGGCTGAAAACACATTTGTCATCATTTCAAACACAACATTTTAAAAAATATGATAAAACAGTGGCGAGAAAAACAAAAGGACTCACCATCCTGTTTGCTGATGGAAGACAAGCGTCGTCAACTGAAATAGATTGAAACAGATTCTCTTATAAAATTCCACCTGAGTTAATGATTTAAAAAACAGAACAGCTCATGTTTTTGCTCTTACCACCAGGTGTGTGTGTGTGTGTGTTCCTTCTCTCCACAGGTGAGTCCTCCAGCTCAAACTCCTTCTGGCAGCAGTGTGGCCGGGGGGGAAGCTGACACACAGCACACACTTCCTCAGCAGCGGTGTTTTCTTTCACTCCCTGTCAGTCAAACCGGAGATCGTGACTCCCTGTATCCAGTTGCATGTAGGTCACCTTCAAAAAAACGTGAGGGGGGTTAAATGTTGAGGTGTCACCAAGGTGTTGTTTTTATAGATGTTTTTACAGTTAAAATGTGTTAATTATCCCCAAAATAAACATTTATCATATATATCACCTCTTTAATAATAACTGTACAGATGGAAAATAAAACTCATGGAGACACACACACACCCTGAGATCACATTTTCTTATCTGTGGTCAATAACAAAACAAAAGTTTAATTTCCTAATGCTTGTTATAATATATTTATGTATATTACATTTAAACTCATTTTCTGAGTTGTGGAATAAGTATTTAGATATTTTAAATAAAACACCAATACAGCACAGTATTAACACAAGACAATGCTGAAAATACTATTTACGTATTTGATTACTAATTAATTTGCGCCTAACTATGTATTTGTTGTTGTTATAAACTGTTGGTTAGTTTAGAATAACGTATTAAGGGGTTCAAATGTAGGCTGCAGTATAATAATATAAATATAATATATTTTAAAAGCTCAAATATAAAATTTAACTTATAAAGTGTTAAATAAATAAAATATTTACCTACAAGTAGCTTCAGAAAATGTTATATATGCTAATTTTGAGCTTCATCATCATCAATGTCAACATAGTTCAACATTGTGAACATAGTTAATCATCGTGTTGACTTCATATAAAGTGTAATTCTTAATCAGGTGTCCGTTCCCTTTTTGCTCGTTGTGTTGTCCGAGGTGTCGTAGAAACGTGTGTTATGACAAACAGGAGCCGAACAGGAGCTGTTCAGCCGAGCGGAGCCCTGATGCTCAGCTCACATATCATCAGTGCCGTCTCTCATCACTGCAAACCTTAATTAAAGTGAGCACTTGAGTGGAGGGGAGTGTGAACACGGAGGGGATCCGCTTACGGAAGCTCGCTGTTTCATCTGCAGTGGACGGCTGGTGGAGCCAATTTCCTTTAATAAACAAATACGAGCAGCTGATAAACTCGTTAAATTAAACTGAGAAGTTTACCCACATGAGTGAGAAGCGTGTTAGTCCATCAGCATCGAGCCTGAGCATGTTTAATGAACCATGTAATGGTTTGGATTTTCAATATCATGAACCTATAACCACTCAAACTGGATTTTCTTATTCCTGTATGTAACTGCTTCTTTTAATCCTAATATGTTTGGTTCCTTCTACATAAAGTACTTGATATGACAGATGTGTGGTGGTGGTAAGAGCCTCCGGGCAAGAAGGTTCCTGGTTCAAATCCTGGCTGGGGTCTTTCTGTATGCAGTTTACATGTTCTCCCGGTATTTGTGTGGGATTTTGTCCAGGTTCTCTGACTTCCTCCTCTCGGGGGGGGCCTTCTCTCAGCTCTGGGCCCCAGGTAATTTAATACTTTGCAAAAAATAGCTAAAAATGATGATTGCAATGTACGATTTGAGACCCCTTAAGATATTCAGTGAAAGTGAATAATGAAGAATAAATATTAAGTTACAGGTTGAAGTTTGTTCAGGTGACAAAAGCAACAGTATCAAGAGATTTCAGGTTATAAAGGCAAAGTCTGCCCACCTGCAAACTGCTGACTGTTGGATTCACTTCCTGCTACCAACCAGCAGTTGTCAGTGTCAAACTGAATCAGGGTGAGATTTTCATTCATGAGCAGAGCGCCGAGGGACATCCTGGTATTCAAACCCGCGGACAGCTCGATTTGTCAGGTGCTGACTGACAGAAAATAAACTCCATCATTTATCACAGGTGGATCCCCAGCCAGCGCCGATCGGCTCCGTGTGCTTCCTCTCCACCGATGGTTGAGACACAATATTTAGCATGAATAACAAGTGGATAACCGTCCATGACTCTGATGCATGTAGCCGACCACATGGAGCTTCTTACTGACAACAAGGAACTTTGATGGTCCCTCTGCATTCTGAAAGGACGTCGCATTCAGGAAACTAACTTCAAGATTCTAAAGAGCTGATATTGGCCAGCAGATAGTTTTATTTTAAAACATATCGGCTGTATGATGCTCACATTAAGACCTCATCTTAACACTTTCGTACAGTGTTGCCAGATGTACTTATCGTATTCGTACGATCATTTTACCCTCTGTACGATGTACGATCAATAACACATTTTGTGACACTTAGTATTATCAGTTGTAATCTGGATAGTAAAATATGATCACGTGTGTATTTACGTATCTCTTCTCACTTGAGCCTTGTGCCTTGAAAAGGATTGTTTCTGTACAGTAAATCGCTTCAGAATCTCGACACAGCTTTGAAACGTCGGTATTGAACGTCTTATCCCTACTCTGGTCAATTTTTCCTCAAAATACGATAATTTTAATCCGGCATCTGGCACATTTCATATTTAGCCGAAGCCATAATTTTGTTATCACAACACAATCGTTGCGGTAGGCTACATATGAAGTCAGTGGTTTGTTAGCTTAGCTTTGCAAAGATTGGAAAGTGGGATAAACAGTTAACTTGGCTCAGTCCACAGGTCACAAAATGTCCAAAAGACCTTGTTTTAATATTTCTGTTTTTAGCATTGATAAGTTATGTTTCAGTAAACAAACATTAAAGGTCCTGCTAGTTTGTTTCCTTCAGACAAATCCCTGCTACCTGTTTCCCCATGTTTTCCATTTTTATGCTGCCAGGTTCTTATTGAAATTGAGAGTCTAGTATCAATCTTTTCATCTAGCTCCTATCTGAAAACAACAAAAAGTATAAAATGCAAAATGGTGGAGACTGTTGTTTTAATAAGAGCTAAAGGTTTCCTCCCCGCAAAGACATTTCAGTGATGATGGCCTTTAATAAAAGGGTGTGAGTACACTGTAAACATGGAGGCATCAAGTAGGCCAGAAGGACTCATAAGGAAATAGACTGTCGAGGTCTAATTAACACTCTCCCCTCGGGGCTTAGAGGCTATTGATCCCTTTCACACAGCCCGGCCTCCTGTGACTTATGACTGAAGAAGAATTAAACTAAATGACATCATGAGTTAGATTTACCAAGTCACACGAAACGAAAAATGTCTCCAGGTTCCACAAAATAATACCATTTTGAATCCTGTGGGAACGAGGGGTTGATTTTAGCCTTTTCGCCTCAAGGGCCTCATTTATATTGTCCCCTGACGTGGACGCGGGAGTTTAAAGCAAGTGGCTTCACAGGTTCTTTCATATTTTTTTCATCAGCGGCATATCCTCAATATCCCTCCTGCCGAGTCTCCGATGAGATGAGACGAGTGCAAATTGCCCTCCTGAATGTGTCGCTTTAATCAGCATGAATCGAGATGCAGATTTAATCTTGGCTTCGGCAATTCACATGGTTTAGCTCGGCTGAGCAGATTCACACAGGAGATGAGAAGAAATAGCTGTTGCATATAAGAATGACGTTTTTTAATTACTCAAGGGAACATAGAGAAGACTCCCTGTTTAATACCTGCAAGATGACACCAGAGCAACTTAAAAAGCTGTTAAAAGAACAGACGATAGTTTCTATAAATAAGAACCATGAGTTTTTATTATTTTGTGAATGGATATAAGCACTTCTGTCCATAACAAACCATTTTCCAAAAACATTTTCTTACATGATTCTGCAAATGCACATTCAAGCACTCCATCAAGCCTCAGTCCTGGCAGTGTTTTGGTAGGTTTTGTGCCATTTTTTCCCAATTTCTCACAACACGTGCTGAAACCTCTGTTCAATGCCAGGCTTCCTGAAAGAGCGCACTGGCTGCATCATGGATTTTGCCACCGAGTTACTGAGCTGCTTGAGGAGCATCCAGAGAAGAAGCATCATGAGAATCAGGAGTCCAACGAGCATCCCCACGTACAAGCTCAGGTTCCAGCCCCAGCCCAGTGCCAGGGGCAGCGAGGTGGAAGCCACCAGAAATTTTCTCGGGGCAGGCATGGGGTTAGGCAGCAAACCACCCTCCCCTGCCACTTCCAGAAACGCTCTCCTCTCCCACTTGGATCTTCTCAGGGGTTAGAAAGCTGCTGTGCTGCAGCAAGAGGAGCCATTCTTCAAGCAGGTATCCAACTGGTTTAGTTATGGTATAGAAATCCCATCAGCTTCCATGGTTTAATCCTCCAGTTGGTCACAAGAGTGTGCAGTCAGTGATAAAGCAGACCTGTTGCGAGTGTGTGCACAGTCCTGGAGCTTTCCAGCATCCTCCAGAGATGAAATGGTGGAAATCTCAGCGCAGCCGGGCTCTGCCTCCCTTCTGCTGTCACACTCCTCGCATAGAGCCAGCCTCCCAATCTATCATGAGGGGGGAGAGGCAGAGCGATGCCTTCGACGCCATTGGCTGCCTTTAGTCCACTTTAACAGGGATAAATCAAGTCACTGAACAGAGGACATTGATTCTATTGTCATTTGGTATGTGATCAGTGTACAGGTTACACAAAAGGCAACACTTTGGCCAGGAATATCTAAACTCAGACATTTGGAGGTTCTAATCAAAGTTCATTTATTTTGTTCTTTATCAGGCTTTAGGTTTTATTTCCTTGTACCATTAGCACAAACTAATGCAAGACAATAAATCCTACAAATTCAATGTTAAACTGTTCAGCTAAATTTCAGACAGTTACAGGGTTTGTGCTACAGTTGAAATGGTTACTGTCCAACTTTTTTAATCCAGGATAAGCTTAAACCTGCAATACAGCTCTAGGGTCATAATACAGCATCTAAAATGATAAAACACCTCAAATTGTTAAAATTACCTACATGAAAGTAAGACTTACTGCAGGATTGTTTAATATGCCAACTGAGTGTTCTTCAGTTTATTAGATCTTCTCAGGTTAAGAAATAAAACATTTAAAGCACAAGAGTATAGGTTTCTTCCAATAACAACCCATAATGCATCTAAAGACTCATACAGTATTGTCAAAGCTGATAGTTACCTTTTCTATTCATGTTAGGTGTGTATAACCATTTAGAGGTTTTTAGACATCTGCATCTTAAGTTCTATGAAACTTAATGTTTTTAAGTCTGCATGAAGAAATCTACTCAGACCAAATCTGGTCCTCTGCTGCCCCCTTGAGTCCAACGTGACCATAAAGATGCAGACATGAAGTCTTACTTTAAATGCAATTTTATTTACAAGAGCCATAGTTTACAGTGCAGAAGATGCCTTGAAAAGCTTTTAACTGCCAAGACACCAATGTAATGAGACAGCTGACTCCATCATGACAGACAAAATATACTTTAATCTGCATCATACGAGGCCAAACATTTAAGTTACACCACTTTTAAAAAGGCTGTAGCTTGTGTGGAGCCAACCTTGTATAAATGCCTTTTTAAAAAAGTGTGACCAGCAACAATAACTCAACCATAAAGTGAAAATTGCTGGGTTTGAGTACATTTAGACATTTGGTGGAGCAGAGATGCTGCAGATCAAAGCATCAAGTGGTGGTGACGACCTCTAAATTTTGTCTGTGATTAAAAAGTCAACATTAAAACTGCTTGATCAACCGACACAACTTGGCACGAGCGTCAGACTTTATATAAAAATATCAGTAAAAACTCTAAACATCCAGCACGACTCCGAGAAGAGCAGGTCGGATTGTTAAACTGCGTTACATAAGAAAAAAATTAATTTAAAAAAAGACTGACAGGGGGTACAACTCTACACGGACAAGGGAAGAAGTCAGTTCAGCTGCAACTTTGCTGGAGGGTCGATGCCAGAAACACTTAGGTACCTGAGAAAAAAAACCAAAAAAACAAGTTATTAGGCCATTTATACAATACAAAAATTTCAGACAATGCAAATGATGCCAAGTTTGTAGTCTACTTACTTTGGGGTCTTGTACTTTTCCTGGACAGACTGCTGGGCATGCTGAGGGGCAGCGATGTACGTTTGGTGCAGCTCCTCGACACAGGGCATCAGATCTTCCAGGGAGTAGCCAGACATCTCAGTCAAAGACTTGGGCTGAGGAAGCGACAACTGGGTTAATTTGACACGTTTGTATAACAGAAGCCAATTGGTTCCAGTGAAGATAAACTGGCAACAGCCCTAAACAGAAGCTTTCACAAATAACCAGAGTACAAACCTGGCATCATCTGTCCTGAGAGATCTGATCACAAGTATGTGTGTTCACACCAGGGATTAACATGCGCCCTTAATGAGTCTCCTGTGACCACGTGTGATCGGAGCTCACTCCCCCACTCTACATGCAAATTAAGACTCATGCCCTTTGTTTTAATTAAGACCAAACAATGTTTTGAGCCGGTCAGAGTTTAAAGATGTCTGGAGTTACTGTGTTGGTGCGATCAAAGAGACAAGTGAGGAGTCTGAATGAATCTCATGCAGCTGTGACGATAGATTTGACCAATTTAAGTAAAGTATTGATATTGTGGTGGTTAAACAAAATCAATGATTAAATTAAAAAAAATATATCCATGTCATAGTGAAACTGCAGCAGGTCAGAGGATGTCAGCTGAGCAGGAAGTCATTAATTTGTGGAATTTGAACCTGTTAACCTTTGACACTACTCACCCATGAGCCACCAGTCAGTGCGTGGTTGGCCAGGGTGTAGGCTGCAGCAGCCGTGTGTGATGGCAAGTACTTTAAGAAGGAATCCGAGTCAATCAGACTGAGCTCTCCGAGGTACTGACGGGGGGGAAGAAAAAGCAGTTTGAAGATTTGGTTAAGAGCAACGTTAGGGATTTGTCTGACAAAGCCAAAGGGATAAAGGTGCTGCATGCTCACCATTGCCATGCTCTCCACCTGTTTGCTAACAGACTGGCGCTGGAAGTACTGGGTGAGAAACTGGTTGATTGTTGGTGCTGCCAGATCAAAGGAGAGCACTTTAAGCACCAGATGCTCCATTCGCAACACTTGCTTCTTGGTGTATGTGTCGTCTGTGATGTAAACAAACTCGGCCACCTCAGGGGGGTAGATCTCTTCAAATTTTCTGCAGGGGAAGATTTAAAGTCACATCACACAGAAGAAAAGGCTTGCATGTACAATTGTGTAGAGAGAAAATACTGAATAAAGTTTAGATTTGAGAGACACATACGAAGCAAGCAGCATAGCAGCGGTGCCGACCAGCTGAAGCTTCCCCCTCAGGACAGACATGGAAGAGAGGAAGCGGTCGATGTAGTTTACGGCCAGATAAAGTGTCTCGTTCTGCAGCTTGTACTCTTCTCCCACCTCGACCAGCCAGTCGACCAGGATGGCCCTCATACTGTTAGTGATGTCTGGCTGCTTTTTCATGTAGCCGGCTTTAGGCCTGGATTTTACCTATTGGGTGACAATATAAAGCATTTAATGGCAAACTTGACATCTTTACTCATACCGAGGGGTGGGCAGCAAGGTTTTTAGTGAAGTGAAGATACAGGAGCGTTTGCAATCTCACCTCCACTTCCCTCAGGTACGTGTGGATTTCAGCAGCATATTCTGGGATGTCATTTACATTAGAATGCTTCTCCTCCCCCTCAACCACAGACATGTCCATGGGAGAGTCTAAATCAGAGAGTTTTACATTTAGTGCACATTCAAAATCATGATCTGATGTCTGTTTATACAAATAAGATTTAATGTGAAACTGAAATTCAAGAGATTATATATGAACCACAACGCACCGAAGCTGACATCCATTGCCGATGGAATGTCAATGGTGGCGAGGGGCTGCCGGAGCCGTCCCACAGCATTGTCGATGTTGATCTTTGAGTCTTCAGCAACGGCCTTGGCTTTGACAGCTTCGACCACCTGCTGTGGCTTTTTGATGCAGGCGCCATCAGGCTCATCAAGGTGGACCTGGAATGAGGGCTGCTTGGCAGCGGGCTTCTCGAAACAGCTTTTGCTGAAATCTTCTTTACAAGACAATTGCTGTGATGACTCCTGGAAGAATTCAACAAGGTTCAGTTTAGAAACAGGGTCTCATGAGGGATTTCTCTGCAGCAAGTTGCATAAATGTATACAAGACGAGTGAAAAGGTGCAAGAACTAGCTTGGTGATAAGATGGTGGGATGCAGGTTTTGTATGAAGAAATTTAGCAATTTTACAGGGATCAATTTAAAGTGAATCTGCTAATGTTTCAGAAGTTTGTGTTAAATGTAGGTTAAACTATTTAAATTACCAATATAAGCTTGCAGTTGAAATACAAGCTTCTGATTGGACATAAGCATAATGTGATCTTTGTGTGAAGGACAATAAATAAAAGTGCATTATACAATTTGGCATTTTATAAACTTACCAGTGGATTAACGGGGGAAATAATTTGCTGCAGTATTATTTAAATACAACACATTCATTGTTCCCGTCACAAAGGCGGGACACACACATTAATGCTGCAACAAAAAGTAAACGGTGCACACAATAAGTGACATTAAAATGGCGGACAACCTGGCTCCCAGGAGTCGCTGTAGCTCTATAGAAGCTGCATTTAAATCTGCACATTAGTGGGAATGAGAGGATGCATGTAAATGGCAGTGGATCCGCGGTGTGTAACATCAACTGGCTTCCTGATAACCGGAGCGTGTTGGCCCCAGACAACCCCACAATGCCCCCTTATCACTACGGTTATCATTAGCAAACACTAGCAGCAGCAGCTAGCCGAGCCACCTAGCATCCTCACCTGCTTTGTGCCGCGCTGGTTCTGGGCTTTGCTCCGCTGGTTGTTCTGCAGGGCTCCCAGCACGGTCCTGCCGGCCGCCTGCTTCGGGGCCAGGTTCTCCTGGTTCTCGGTGGCCCCTCGGTTCTTCTGCGAGCCCCGGAGCCTTGACAGCATGTTCTCCTGGTTGTGATGCTCGCTAGCCGCCTCGGCGCCCGCTCCCCTGTTGGCCCCTGACATGTCTGTGCAGCCGCCGGGTGGTTCCACGAAGCTTCCCGCTGCTGCTCGGAGCTTTTCTCACCCCCCGTGGAATAAAACAAACAAAGAAACGACTCGCAGAGAGATGCACTGGAGCTCGAACGGAGGCTAGCGTTAGCTGTTAGCTCGCGGAGGGAAGTGCTGCAGCAACGTTCACAAAAAACAACACGATGCGGTTGAGATGGCAACGGCGCAGGCGAAACGCGGCGAAACAAACAAAAAACACGCACAACCAGCGGGTCAGTATCTGCGGTGCGGTGGGAAATTAAAGTGTCATTAAGGCGCCATACTCGTCCAAGCTCCGCGAAGTGACCACCGACCTGCAGGAAGAGAAGCGAACAGCTGAGCTCGGTCCATTCACACCCTGACGACGCGTTCTCCCAGTTCAAGTAGCCCGCGAGGATTGAAACGGACCAATCAGGGGCCGCGCCGGTAGTGACGTCCGGGAGTGTACGGGAGCCGGAAGGGGGACAATTCGCGTGATTAGAAAATTCAAAACCGGTTTGAAGGAAAAAGTCGCGCACGGAGGAAAAGAGTCAACAGCAAAACAAATTCAAAACAAATCATTTATCAGCTCAATGGAGGAGGAAGTGATTGAGTTTAAATAAAAATAACAATATTACTGTTAAAGTATTGACATCAATATATAGGGTCATATAAGTATTTATTATAATAATATAATAATAATAATAATAATAATAATAATAATAATAATAATAATAATAATAAGCTTTATTTATATAGACGTTTACAAAGTGCTTTGACAGCAAAGCAAGAAAAAGTAAATATAAGACAAATACTAATCAGCAGGATGCAGGAGCCCAGACAGCCACGTTTAGGTGGTTGGCAACAAGGTTGTGTTGAATTTAAATGAATAAATATAGAGCAGCTGTGTTACATGAAAACTTGAACACAA
This sequence comes from Hippoglossus hippoglossus, assembly GCF_009819705.1. Taxonomy (NCBI): domain Eukaryota; kingdom Metazoa; phylum Chordata; class Actinopteri; order Pleuronectiformes; family Pleuronectidae; genus Hippoglossus; species Hippoglossus hippoglossus. The sequence continues at coordinate 23,616,605 of NC_047160.1, forward strand.
ATATGACTTGGCAGAATGACTGATGATTTTACAACTATGTGTATTTCACTTAAAATACACTAACGTGTCCAATGTCGTCTATCTGCAGGAAACTCCTCGGCTCTGATTTATATATTTATTGTTTTATAACTTTATAAGAGTGGAACTGTACAAAGTACAGATGAGTAATTATACCAGATGATGGTTACATAGACAGTATTTATCAATAGGATAAATTCAGTGTTTGTTTGGTCTCGGAATTTGGTGACAATAAGAGGAATATGGATTATCGCCACTCATATCTTTGTAATATTACAGCTGGTGAAGATGAGGGCTAATTGTAATAATATATATCTTGGTTATATTTTTTATTATTAGTCTGAAACAGAAGTTAGAGGATAAGAGTGAACATGTTTCCCTTTTGAAATGATTGAAAATGCAAATACTTGTACCTCACAATGATACTGACGTACACTACTGCTTCTGCCTTATATGAATTGGCAACACAACACACTTTAAGTTTGCTACAAGCCTTAAGTAGATTTTATCATTTGGTGCCTTTTTGACTTTAAAGTTTCAGATCTGTTACTTCCTTTATTTTAGTAAAAGTAAGAACTGCACAACACAATTCGACTGCATTACATATTAATGTTCTGAATTAATAGTGTGATGTAAAGATACAAAAATATTATCAGCAAAATAAAGTGCTCATCATTGTGCAGTGATTTATTATTATTTTGTCACTTTTTATGTGTGCATTAACCTTGATGATCAATATTTACAAGCACATCTTAGAAATTTACATATCACGCATTTGTAAATGTGATAATTTATGAATTCAATTTGAGTTTGTTGTATGAAAAATATAATCACACATCTGTCATATGAGAAAGATGAATCCTACAGTGATTAAAAATACGATGACATTTTTATGAATTCACTCATGATATTTTTGATATAAAAATATACATGCATGTGCTTTAAACTGGCTTATATTTGGCAACTGAAATTCCAAACCTAAACTGAAGCTACAACTGAAAAGAGAAACCTGCACCATGTGTGAAACCTTGAGCAGTTTATTAATCGCCACTCTTGTTTTTAGATGCTATCAAAATACATTATAAATATTTAAATATTGTACACAACATTTAGGACCAACAGTTTCTAAATGACAGTATGACAACAGGACATTTTGACACGTGACACATCTACCATAAAACAAAACATTTGTATTGACTGTACAAAAATAGCTCAACTCTATGACATCATGCCTCACTGAAAAAGTCTAACAGAGAGTTTAAGTCATAATTATCGAGTATCTCCAGTAATGAGGAGACTTTGGTTTTCACATTCTGCCCTTTGAATTTGAACTTGTCAATGAAGAGGTCTGTGATCATTCCTGCAGGAAAGACAAAGAAACAAAAAGTTATGAGTTATCATCATTCTAATGCTCTGGATTAGATAAGCTACAGTGAATAATACAATGATGATTTTAAATGTGCCAGTTAAACACTGCACCATAAAGCCTCTCGAGGTGTGCCGGCTGCTTCTTGTACTCCTCGAGGAGATCCGCGGACTCGTCTAAGATGTTGCGATACTCTGGGATGAGGAAGTCGGCGTTCCCCTCGTGAACCTGAAGCTCCTGTCAAGAGAGGAAAGAGAGAGGTGAACATAGAGAATGGGTGCGAGCTTGTTGCTTCAACCAAAGGAGCAAGGTAACAGGATAACGTTAGTTTAGGACATTTGCGTTCTTGCACATAGCTCCTCTGGATAACGTTTAGATAGGTTCAGAGCTGCAGTGTTCAAACAGACGGCGAAACTTTATTCCAAAAACCATTAAGCTATACTTACTTTAAGAGCATCAATAAGCTGAACCTTTCTAGCCAGTAACAACTGGCACTCCAGCTTGGGATGGATCATTTTGAGGGTGTGGCTCACAGAGTCGTCGTTGATATCTGGAAGATAAATCATCAAAAAGACATTTAAACAAGATTAAATACTATAATACACTAAACATTAGAACATGACTATGAATATAAACCTACCATATGAAATGTTGAGATTGATTTTCCTCTTGGTAGCTTCTTTAGACAGGACATCACTTAGTATGGAGATGGTAGAGATGTTGTCTGACCTGAAGTGACCCTCTCCTTTGCTTTATTATAAATACAGAAAAAGCTGATTAGATCCAAGAAGATAATAACACAAATCCCCACTGAACGTTTTAAATTAAAATAAATATTTTTTAGGGTATTTGGCAGGATATGAAATTTTATAACCCCTGGTCAGTTATCTCATTATTTCTACACACACATATATATGTGTAATCATTGTGCCTTTCTACTGTGAGCTCGTGTTTACCAGTAATTGGCTTCAAGCTGTGTGCCGAGGAAAGTGTTGTGGAAATGAAAAGTGATGCTCTCTCCTGCTGGTGTCTTCTCAGGCACCTCTGGCAAACAGAAGACCACCCAGGAGTGGATCTCAGCAAAACTGAACTGTCCCACCAGGCTGAGCCTGTTCATGGGCCTGTAGGACAGACACACACACACACAGACAGACAATATCATTTGTAATGCTCTAAATCCAGCCTGAATCCAAATGAGTGACGTTAACCTTTTCAATATTAATTTCAGTCCAAACTCCACAAGCCAATTCCTCAGCAGTCTCTACCTGTCTTGGTCTATGCTGTGTGTGCGCTGGTGGAGGGACAGAGGTTTGATCTGATACTGGCGGACCTGGCAGGTCTTGGGTTGCAATCTTGGGGTAATGTAGGCCTGCAGGGTGCCATACTGTCCCTCAATGGACCGCACCTGTGAAAACAATTTATCATAGATAAAAACACATTTTTCAAGAACAAGAATGTGGCAGCACAACTAGTATAATACACAGCTTAGCACTGTCTGTCAAAACCCAAGCTCTTATTGTGATATTATGTTTTTGTACAAGTGAATGAGGTCTAAGAAACACTAACTTCAGTAAGTAAAAGAAAATTCCCCCGGATACACAAGTTCTGATGCACTTGTTACCTTGAGCTCAAGTCTGGTTGTGTTCGCCTGACATCTGTACGTGGCCAAGAGGAAGTTCCCATTGGGCTGCTGCAAAAGTCAGAGGTAAGAGTTAGAGAGAGAGGCTTCTGGTTTCTTTCTTTATTTTCACTGCATGTTTTAACACGGCTCACCTCAGAGTCACATTCACTGAAACTGACAACAGCTGAGTTTTTATCCACATCCAGCAGGTCGATGGGGACGTCGCTCTGCAAAGTGGATTCATCTTTATCTGACATTTTGACTTAAACTTAAAGTTGGACTGTTACTAGGGGTTAGAATGAAGGTTTGTTGCCGAGAGTACCTGGAGCAGCAGATTGTCGATGGCAGTCTGCACCTCCAGAGTGAGGCTGTAGCTGGCGTCGTCCTGGCAGAGGGTGAACTTGTCGTTAATGCTGAAGACGGGCACAGCGGAGACGGCCGTGCTGGACTGAGACGTCTGCTGGTACTGCTCTCGTCCCTGCAGGACTTTGACCTGCAGCTGGTCCAGCTCGGCCCTGATAATGAACCACATACTGACCTGAAGAATGGATTGATTTTGAAATCATGCTCTAACTATTGTATACATCTTAAATCAAGGCCCAAGAACATACTGTATAATTAGAAAGGAAGCAGTATTACCTGAGTGCTTCTACCTTGGACTGGGTCTCCTTACTCATCTTGACCTCGTCTCCGGGGCCGGCCTCTGCCTTCTGGGGCTCAGTGGTTAAACCAGTCACCCATCCTGGAAGAGGGGATGGCAGTTATTCAGAATATGCCTCTACTACAGTTCTAACACTTAAGCTGTTGTGTTTTATTATTTTTAAACCTGTGTATGTGGCAGTCAAGACTTCATCATAAGACTCCTTCCCCACGCAGCCACCCTGGATGGAAGTCACGCTCTCTGATAGAACCTGAAGGGAGAAAAACCTGTCCGTCAACAAGGGAGTGCTATGATCAGGATATCACGTTATCCTGTAAAAGACAATGGACTTTTTAAAACGTTTAAGAAAAGGCAACAAATGATTTAAAGTGATTTCTATTTTTTTTTCACAAATTGACGAATGCCTTAACTTTTAGTTTTTGGAGTGAGTAAATACATAAACTTACATGATCAAAACGTAATGTGGGTTCACTGGAGCTGTCGAAACCGTAAACTTCCACCGTCCCGTCATCCCTTCCCACCAGAATGTCATTCACTCCATCTCCGATAATGTCAAAAGTGTCAATGCAAAGAATTCCTGATGGGAGACAGGAAAACTGTGCTGTGAAAGTTACAACAAGAAGGAAAACGTACTCGTACAAACCCACGTATTCCAAGTATGGGAATGAAGCAGCCATGATTATCAGTTTAGATTCTTGGACAGACCATGATTTACCCATTTCACATGTATCACTCTGATATAGTCCCATGAAAAAAACATACCTCCTTTCTTTTTGTCATTGTCGATCTCCCATTTGGTCGCAGCTGATTGCTCACCGATCTGGACCAAACCAATTTTACCGTCTGTTGTTCCAAACAGAACATCCTCTCCTGTAGAGAAATCACAGACATTATGTTGGGTCTGTTCCATATAAAACAATGTGGTGCCTCTTCCCCCAATACACAGAGCAAAGAGAAGTTAATAACTTACCTCCGTCTCTGTTGTACCTTTCTAAGACCGATGGAGGGCCGGGGACTTCAATGTCATAAACAAGCTCAGATCCCTGCAGTAAAAAACATGTCGGAAACAATTCTCCTCTGATTGTCGGGGGTAGAACTACAGAGAAGAGTAAATAGCTTGGTTTACCTGAAGGACTCTGAGAACCCGGTCTTGGCATGCGAGGACCGGAATTTGGCGCGTCAGGTTCTCTGAGGACAAACATGCTATATCATTGATTTTGTCTCCAGACAGATAGTAGTCCTGGTCCTTGCAGTCACAGTAGTGGTTGTAGATGTAACTTGCACAAACAAAGAGGTCAGCGCCTGAGACGTGCCTGGGAAAGAGAGAACCAAACATCAGCCGGCAAAGTAAAAATCACACAGCTCTGACCCAGTGAATTAAGCAGAGGAAGGTATTACATGGCATTAATGTTCTCAGTGAGGTTGGCATCAAAGGTGAGGAACTGTTTCCCTTTCTTTGTGAATCCTCGGACCTGAGAACCAGAACAAACAAAGATCTTCTCCTGCGGCGTCCCCGCAGCTCCGCCGAGGTCCATTCTGGATATTTTCTGCCCAGGGAGTGTTTTAAACACAGGCTGAAACAGAAAGTCAAATTTCTTACCGTTAGAAACTAGAAATCAACCCATTAAGATCCAAAGGGCTTAGTGAAATAAAAATCTTAACCAGGACACACACCACAGCTTCTCCCTTCTTCATCCCAAAACATGTCACGATACCATCATGATCAGCTATAGCAACCTGAAACAAGGAAGACACAAATCAAGCATAATGAAGTTGTGATATCAAACTATAACAAGTTCATGTTAGATGTTATACACTTGTTTAACTCTGACAATATTATTACCTTTTGAGAGGCCTTCTTTCCTAATGCTGGCAGCAGCCTCATAGTTTTCTGAGTGGTCACACCGACCTGTGAGGAGACAGATGACCACGTATTGAAACAGAGGAGAAACAACTGACTGCACACTGGGGGAAAATTTCCTAAATACACTTGATCTATTTATAGGCTAGTTGAATTGTCTCCCAGAGGGATACAAACTCTCTCAGATTAAGTAAAACTGCTGAATAAATGACATTTCATAGAAGACATATAAAATAAGAAGTTAGATAAAATCAGGAACGGCTCTGAGATAACGAGATAAGACAGGATTTAAGCATCTGAAACTACAAACTGGCTCATATGGTGCTTAAAGGTCTTAAATGTAAATGGGGGTAAGGCCATAGAGAAGAGCCTTAAAAGCAATTAATAATAGTATTAATATAAGTGTTGATTGTTTGGAAATCAATTAATAATATTGAGTGATAGTCAAAGTGTCTCAAACACATTTCTATTTACATAACTACGAACAAACCAAAGAGCAGCTCAACACAGAAACTTCACATGATCTTCACCTGGATATAATCCACTCGATTCAGGTGGAGCTCCATCTTCCTTCTCCACCGGGGATCTGAGAGCTGAAACCTGGGGGCAGATCTGACAGGTGATCCGACTGATGAATCTACATGGATGTTCAGTGATGACACTCGCAATGTGTCGGCCACACACCAGCAACACACTTCCGTCCGGGTTACAAACCAAGAGAGGCTGGGATTATCCCGAAGCGAGGAGATTAGCCTGGTGGGCTAACGTTAGCTAGCAAAGCTAATTGGCTAACGCGATTTATCCGCACGACAACTGTGTGTTTTTAACTAAACAAAGAAGAGAAACTCACGAACAACATCAACCAACGAACAAGAAAACAACGCAGGAACAAAGCAGACGCCTCTGTTTGGTGTAATCTGGAACCGGAAGCTCCTTAATATCGAGATTATTCGGATAAAAACTGAAGCTGCTGAGACACAGATCAACCAAAACAGATGTCTGTTGCCAACAGCAACGCTGTGTCCGCCAACAAGCTGCGACGCCATTGGATGAGGCTGGAGGTCGGGAAGTTGAAGCTGCGATCTGATTGGTGGACGCGCTCCCTATAAATAGAGCAGGATTTGTTCTATTCTCCAGCTGTAAACTAAAAAGTGTTTACTGCTCAATGTCGCTTCATCTAATATTTCCTAAATTAATTCATGTTGTAATGTGAAAACTCTATCTTACATATGATTTAATCAATCATCACATTTTATTTGTATGGCCCATATTCCCAAATCACAATTTGTCTCATTGGGATTAACAAGGTGCGACATCCTATGTTCTTAACCCTTAACAAGAGTAAAACTAACAAACCAACTATTATCTGCAGAGAAAAGAGAGAGATTTTAACAGACTTCAACACAGAAAAGAGTGAAGTCAAGCGTGACACCAGAGTTAATGTACGACAAGAACATTCAGTGTAGACAAACCACAGATCCATGAACATGTTTTCTGTCTGTGGAAACTACACTGTCTTTTGAGAGCTGTGTGGGTGAGAGTTTCTGGAAGGGTTGGTGGTTCGATTCCTGCCTCAAAGCCACACATAGAAGTCTTCTTGGACAAGACACTGAACCCCTATGAGAAGGTGCAAGTGCTGTAGGATCTGTAATGTAAATCAGTTTGCGTGGCAGTGAAGACTAGAAAAACGCTTTACAAACACAGTACATTTAATAACCACAAACCCACATGACTATACTTTCATATTTTATTGGTTTAATAAGAGATCAATTCATTCTTGTTATAATAAAAATGTGGTTTTGTCTGTAGGCAAATAAACATTGTACATGGCAGAAAAAAAACCTTGGACACAATTAGCGAGAAATCTACAATAGCAACAAATAAATGAACAAATTTTAAACCGAGAAACAAGGTGAGAATGCAGCCATTCACACGACATGCATTGTGCAATTCATTTCACACAGAAAAGTATCTGGTACCTTAAAATAGTCTATAAAATACAGCAGATATCTCTTTCCTCATTTTGACATCATACCTACAAAGATCCTGCATGTTGTTAAAACATAAGTTGATGGCATTGATAGAAAACATAATTCAGGCATTAAGACAACATTAGATGATTTGCACATAAAAAGAAATTAGACAACAAATATCTCCCACCTTCCATCCTATTATAACTATCTGTAAGAATCATTATTAATTAACTTACTAATCTCTGAATGTTAACGCTTCATCACAAGATAAGCAATTGTCATGAATAAATAAGGACATAATAGGAAAGAACAATAACAGCTGATAAATAGAGAACACAGCTGATGTTTCCTGTGCTTCGTTCAGTGAACGCAACAGGGTGCTGGGTGTCCAATGCTTGAATGAGGTCACATTAGGAGGATGGGAAAAGAAATATCACCGCGAGACTTCAGTGCATTACTGGCTGCTCTTCAACTGTACTCAGATATACAGACATGTTGGAGCACAGACCGTAAAGCTGACATTCAGAAAACAGTTCCTTCTGCTGATGGCATTGTCTGTCCCCATCAAAGTTTAAGTCACATCCTAAATGGTGAAAAAAACAAAACAAATATGAAGAAAACAGGACTTTGACGTGGTGCGATCAGACGCCCGTGGGGGCGAGGCGGCTGATGAAGGCGATACTGCTGAGGCACATCCTCCTGAAGAAGGCGGGACAGACAGGCTTCATGATGAAATGCTCCAGAAGAATCCGCAGCTCAGTGAACAAGGTGCTGGAAGAGGAAAGACAATGTGTTTAATGCTCCACTCTTATAGGTAAACTGAGGTTTGTCATTCGTTGAATCAGATCATACTTGTCAGATTTCTAGTACATTTAATATAAACGACAAAGAAACGGAAAAGACACGTTTGCTTGGTTTTCTGGAACAATTTAAATTTGATTTAATAATATTTATTTATCAATTCAGGGAAAAAGAAATGCAGTGTAATCTGTGGCCCCCTGTTTACCTTAGAGATCCAGCAGAAATCTCTGCTCTCTCTTCTTGTTCTCTTGAATTATTGCCCGACTACATGTCTGCATGTTTCCCAGTTTGTCAGTTTGATCAATACTGGATCTGACAGTTTGAAAATGAACAGTGAACCCTCATGGACAAACTGTACCAGTGACAGTTTCTGATTTACCTCAAACATACGTCTGACATGTCTGTACTGACATCTCCTGTTAACTGTATCTGAGATGAGTTGAGCTGATGTGGGACAGTAATAGCAATGCAGCCACATTATTGGATCCCATACATGCAAGGTCAAGACGTCCCTGTTGCTTTAAACATGTCCAACCTTTTGCTGTTTTAGTTTTGGTTTGTATAAACTTTTTCTGCCAAATGATAAATGTCTAAGATTAGCAGGAGTTTATACGCTCTTCAACCTGGATGCTGTTTATCATCATTAACATGAGATGTTATGATAATATTCTATTATTACACATCTTACCGGCAGTATGGGTTTCTTCTGGATGTGTAGCGGAGAGTGAGAAATCTGTAGTAAATGAAAGGTAGAAGCAAGCTTCCCTGGCCACTGTAAACAAGAAAGGAAAGACATGAGTGAAACACAACATTACACAACTATGGATCGTCCAATATTCCAACAACAAACACATTTTTTAAATGTTGTGAATATTTCTCTTAAGTGCAATAACAGGTAAACAAATGCAATCCATTAAACAGACTGTCTGGACCAGTAGTTCTTTCGGCTGCAATGGAAATTTGCATATGGCAATACTGAGTATCAGAGCACTGGTGGCTGATTTATGTGGGTACTTTGGAAACTGTATTTACAGGAGCAGTGTCAAAAATCTAAAAATTCAAAGTACTTTTGGCAATAAAAGATTAACAAACTGATGAATGTGTGTGACACCAATCAGCTCTTCCATCACAGTGTCACTAATCCAGGTGCACATACAAGCAGAATCTCTCTCGACAATAAATAACTTTTCAACCTCAGTTGTGAGCAAATACCTGAAAAGCATGAACACAGTGGCTGGCATCAAGAAGATCTCATTGCAGGCGATGAACTTGAGAATGTTCTGCTGATTGGCTGTTAGTTTGTCCAGGAGGTTTCTGATGAACATCAGGCTGTTGGGGCCCACGGACTGCGAGAGAAAGAACAGAGTCAGAGGTTGACAACAGAGCTGTTGGTAAGTTTTCAGTGAGGTGCAGTGTTTACTGATACAGGGAGGTGAAGGTAAAGGAATTACATTATCAATCATCCCTTTTATTAGATTTTTGGGTGGAATTGGGTCCCTGAGCAGTGGCCGTTTGATTGAGTAGATAATTAAAACACCATTTGGCTGCTGGTAATGTCCCCCCCGGGTGTTAAATAATATTCAGCGAGCTGTCAGACATTTTAATAAACAGAATTATAAGTCACAGCAGGTGACTGCAGCCTCATACTCACATCCAGCACTTTCTTTGTGTAGGTAGTCGCATGAAGCAAGGAGAAGAGGAAGACTGGGAAAATGCTCACTGGACACAAGAGTTAAAGATCAACAGAAAAAAGGAATAATCCACCCACACACATTAGTCTCTGTGGCTGCATGACTGTTAGTTATGGTAAAACATATTATACATTAATGGTTGAAATCGTGAGAAAATGGAAGCATGTGCTATATGGTGAATCCTCCTGAAAGCCTCAATGTAATACACCATGTACTGTCATGTGATATTCTGAGGATCCACTAAATGTGTAGAGAGCAGTCGTGTTATTGCAATGGCTGAGATTTAATTCACTTCAGTAACCAGATTATTCAGAGAAATCTGGTTACGCGATGCAGTGCTTTTTGGCCGTGTCAGAGCAAACTGACAGTGACCAACAGGCGATTCTTTAAACAAAGAAACTTCCACACACTACTCCAGTTTAGCATTGTAGCTGCATCTTTAGTAACAATGCAATACATGTATTTAAACCTTTCACTTAAGGACTATAGTCATGCAGTCCTTGCAGAAATCTTTTAGATTCTGTTATCAACTCAATAAAAACCTCGAAACAAACTGTCTTGTATTCAGTATCGCTGCATGCTTTCCTTTAGTTAACCAAGTTACTGTAAACGACACTATGCATGTGTTACTTCCGGTGTATTTCCAGAATAAAAGGATGAAAGGATACTGGTGATGGGGTAGGAGTTGACCAGGATGAGTGAGTAGAGCAGGTAGTGGCAGCTGTCCTCTTGAAGAGCCTGTGCCAGGAACGCTCTGCTCAGCTGGAAGCGTGGAAGTCTTTGATGCAGGCGAAGAGCACTGGTGAGGGCGTTCGCTAACAAGGCTCTCTGATAGAAGTTTGCTGCTGCATAGGGTCTGAAACACACAAGCAAATGTTATAGATATCTTTTCAGGGTGGAGGACAGGAGACTGAGGCATAAGCAGTGCAAGGTTGTCAGTCAGATTTAATGATGTTGGTACACTATTACAGAAACAAGTTCACTCACCCCAATACTGGCAGAATAAACATTACGGAGCAGTAGACGGTGAAGAGTCGTGACAGCCACATCGCAGTTTCAAGCTTGTTGCTCATTAAAAATTGCTGAGGAAGAAAGAAATACACGATTCAGGCATATATATGTAGAGCGGTAATGTGATGCTAAGAGTTGAACCTGCTCTATCATTTATAATAAACCACCATGTGTGAAGGATGTTCAGTGTCTCTGAGAACCAGGCTAAGTGCTGGATTGTATATTTTAACTGATATAATGTGCTGTTTTATAATTTAGATATTTGAAATGACAGGAGGAAACGTCTTTTCTCTGTACTAAAAACAAAGTCACCGTTTGGTTCAGTCTGGTTCACTCAACTCCCGGCAAACTCAAACAACAACTTAATTTAATCTAAGACTTAATTCTACCACCCTTTCATCAGAAGTCAGGTCATGAGATGCAGCTGTAACTCATCAAAAAAACCTTCTGCGTCAGCTGACATTGCAAAAGTTTGACTATATATTTTAAAAACAGGTTCTACATAAACTGACTGGTTCTGATACAAAGTTTGAGGAATAAATATTCACATTAATCATAAGAACTGTGGTGAGTACATGCTGACTTGCAAATGCATAAAACCTTATTATAGAAAAGAAACTGTGTGTTTGCATTAAGTGGACAGAAAAAATACCTGCACACTATAAAGCCCTCTGGATTTATGAGGTCACAATAAACTCACAATGAGAAGATTGTCAAGCTTGTTTACCCGCATCATACTCATACTGTGAGCAAACATTAGAAAAGCCAGTGCTGCGAGTATGGCAGGAGAAGTTTAAGGTTTACAATGAGAGACTCTAATAACAGTGTGAGAGGCAGATGAAGATCAGCACAGTCAAAATCCAGATATGCAGCTATGGGTAAATCTCTAGAAACACTGTCTTCCAGGATGCAACTAAACAGTGTGTGTTGTAATGTAAACAGAGAAACAAGAGCAAAGTCCCTTCAGAGCCACAGAGAACACAACACAAACAGTTTACCCTGACAAGTGTCTGTAAACGTGTGAATTGGACATTAAAATGTGACAAATAGCTGCGAGCAACTGTGAACTTACCAAAGGCCCTAACTGAGGAGGGGGGGGAGGAGGAGGAGGAGGAGGACTTTGTTGGTTAGTGTCAGCCATCTTTGGGAGAGTGGGGGGTGTTTCTGTAGAAGAGTACAGGCACATTACAAAACAACACTGACAACACATATCAACAAGAGTTCATTCTTCAGTTTCATCACTTGTGTCTGTGATAATAAAGCTGAAAGCAACCAAGCAAGCAATGATCGATTCAATATAAAATTGATAAGGGACAATTCATGACAGTAGACTTTAAAACACAGATTGGAAATTAGGTTGAAAATGTAGTTTAGTTTACAAGTTAAAGATCAAATAACGATCTCGTGCATTTAATAGCTTCTCTGTTCTCAGAGTCAGGGATGTCAAGGGGTACAACTCAGTATCTGTTGAGCTCCTTTGATCTAGAATAGATTAAAGGAGCTATGATGTATAGACAAATATAAACATCCTGAGTTTGTGTGTTCAAGGGACTGAGTGGATTTGCAAATGATGATGATGGAGGAACACAGGAAGTGACCTCATGGAATAACTACTTTTATCATCATTTCTATATTTGACACTTAATACAAAACCCACTTTAATTCAGTATCTGCTTCCAGTGAAAGAACCAGTGGGAGAACTGTGGCCTTGAGGTGCTGGTGGTCTCCTGCTGGTCTGGTGGTTAAAAACTAACGTTACTTCCACTGGAGATGAAAGAAAGCATTCAAGATTTCACCCTTTTTACACGAAAACCCGTTTTAAAACCTTTATATCCCAGTTTTCAGGGATTTTAATCCACTCACTGGTGCGTGCACTGATGGGGATGTAGCTACATTAGCTCAGCTAGCATCCACTAATCTGAGTGAATTCAAGACTAACGTTGTTTCATTCAATCTGGAATGACGGAATAAAGTGACGTCTTACTTTAAGCGACGTGTTGTATCATTAACCAGTGATTCGTGAGTTGTCTGGATCTAATGAATGGATGCTAACGCTGTTAGCGGCTAGCACAGCAGGTGACTCTAGAATATTCTGTTTCCATCGTTACTAGCATGTGAGCTAACGTTAGCTTCCTAGCCTCTCGCTTCTTTCGGCACCTTTTTAAAAATAACGTTCCCTGTCCCGGAGGTTCGAAGGAGGCGAACCGCCGACGCTCCCGCTCGGTGCGTGTCAGAAGAGAGAACCACTCACCGGGGTTACAGTGTCGAGACGTTCCGTACCGTGCCGGGCTAACACCAGGCTAACACACACGATACAGGGACTGTTAGCTACTGGTGACAGGATGGAGGTCAGCTGACCTTCCGCTGCGAGAGCACGGGGAGGTCTCGCGAGATCTGTGTAGACTTCAAAGCTTCAAAGGACACGGTGTCCCTCTAGTGGACAATAATGATAGACAGACAGACAGACAGATGCATACACATGTCACCTGACCTATACAGCTGTGTTATGAGAATATAATAGTTTATAATAATTTATTGCAAACTCATAGGTCCATATATCCGTAGATAAGAAAATAAAAGCTGGAAACACAATAATCACACTTTACACATCCACAGGTTTTACAACACATACACACATTTGTTCCAGTGTTTCCCAAAATAATATAAACATACAAACATGTGGATTTTTGTTATGGGGGCAGGATGTTACAGGGATGAATCACGCAAGAGGAACAAGTGAGTCTCTTGAAACGTTTTGGAAAATGTTGCTTGATCCAGATCAAGATTGCCCTTTGATTTCCACAGAGCTTTATTGTGCTCTATTCTGCAGCCAATGATTCCATCGCCTCAACCCGAAAACAGGAGGAAGAAGACATGTGCAGAGTGCGCCTGCGCGAAGGTCAACGCCCACATGCATCTGTCAAAGAAGGAGAATTTATGGCTGCAGAGTATTTGGCCTTTTTATATGTTAAGAGTCGATTTAAAAAAAAAAAGCAGAATTGAGTATTTGCATCTTTGCTTTTGATTTTATCCAAAATGATCCTCTGCTGTACTCAATGTAAATGTCCCTTAGACTGCCACAGGAGGGCGCCCTCCACCAAGGGAACGGCCCTGGTGCAGTTTTGGCGTGTAGCCTGCGTGAGATAATTATTTTACCTTTAACTTACCTTATTCGGTCGCAACATGTTTTAAAACCTTACATCTGACTTCCACTGCGGAGCGTCTATCCGCAGATTGTCTGCAGCGGTGTCGCGGGCGCTGCTGTGTTTGCTGCAGATGCCATTTGAAAATATAGGCAGTGTAAGCACTGTAGAATCTAATTATTTCTTTGCAAAACCTAATTAGGCATTAAAAAAGGTTAACGCCAGCGCCTGAAACGTTTTTGTTTAATAATCCCATTACTGACGGCTCATCATGTATAAAATGGTGCAGGAGGACACTAAGTTTCCACTTGTTAAAGGGAAACCTCTGAGAAATAGTCGCAGAGTTTTTGACACTATCTGCGGTGTGGAAATGATTAGTAATTAAACTGCGGAGACTCAGCTCAGCTCACAGAGTATAGGTAAGACTGCGGAGTGCATGTGTTTTCTGTGTTTCCCTCGTGATAACAGTGTGTTTTCTGTCTTTTCCGTCTTTATTCTGTGGTGTAATCTGCTGCATTAGACAGTCCCAGACCCTGTCGCTCACTGGGAGCAGACCTTGATGGGTTTTTTAAGCGTCAGCTCCTCTCGGACCATTAACAGTCACCAGAGAGCTCAAGGTGAGAATTTAAATGAGACAACATTTTGTGCCCGGCTTTTAATTTGGCCGAGATCCCGAGGAAGCACCGACAGAAGCTGCGATGCGTTCGTCAGACAGATGTAAACCCTCAGAGCGGTTAGAGGATTCAAATACAGATGTTTTTACACAGGAATAAGATGTTAAAGAGTCACATGAGAGCTGAGCTGCCACAGAACCTGTTACTGAAGGAATACCACAGGGAGATTATCGCTTATGTTCATTTTAAAATATGGTTTCTCTCGTAAAGAAATCCCATTTATTGCCACCTGAACTAACACACTTCAGAGAAAAGCATTTTTTAAAACTCATAGCTTATAGTGAATACATTGTGAAATCAGTAATTATTATGCTATTAAAAAAGATTTAAACATTTAATATATACACCATCATTTTATTTTTCTTTCTTCAGACATTTAAAATGGCAGAATTGAGGAGAATTTACGAGATTTTCTTCATCTCTGTGCCTCAGTCGGTTCATACAGACGTGTTTACTGCAGCTTAAAAGATAAGATTACTTTAAAAAAAATGTTTTAATATATATATATATACCTAACGTTATATTGGAAATGAAATGAATAGCATGTTAACTGGATATTTTTTACAATACAACCTTCAACAAATGAAATAAATTCAAAGTCAGATGATATGACTCGAGTATCATGGGAATAATAATTTCAGTAAGATAGATAATAGTTTATTTTTATTATTATTTATAGTTTTTATCTTTATTTTTATTGCTGTTATTATAATTATTATTTTTTAAGTACAACAGCTTTCGGTATTATGATAATTTTAATAATATTAACTATAGCAGGTATACTAGCACACCTAAAATATAATAATAATAATACATAGTTTTCCCCTGATCTTTCTTACATGGGTTTAAATGAAGAGGTTTTTCCTCCTGAACGCACTTTATTCCTCCTTCAGTCTTTTCCCATCAAAGCTTCTGCATCAGCGGTTTTCAAAAGGCCGCAGAAGAAAAGTTGAGTGAGAGACTGAAGAGAAAAGAAAGAACAGAAATAAAACGCTTGTGTGTGTTTGTGTTTGAAATGAAAAGCGCGTGTAAAAGTCCATTGGGCCAAAACAAACAGGCGGTGGAAGGGGAGGGAAATCGGGACAAGCGAGGAAGACGAGTGGAAGAAAAGATGAGTTTGATGTGGAGGAAGAGAAGGACACGGTGGATTTCACCCAAACTGGTTCAAGAGACAATATCCACAGGCTTTTAAGTCTTTGTAGTTCTTACACAAGGAGGCGTTTCACAAGCTGATCAAGAGGATTTCATGATGTCGATCATTATTTAAGGTCTTTTGCAGATGTTTGTAGCTTCATTGTGTTTGAGGGCTTTGAAATAGAAAGAACAAAATATTAAGAAAAAGTAGAACTAAATTAAGATAAATTAATTAAGTAAATAAAAATACAAAATCGAGGCTGCTCTTTTTTTTAAGACAGTGTGCAAAAATATAAGACATTTTATTATTATTATTATTAGTAGTAGTATCTGCCACTGTCATTCATTTTTATTGTCATTCAAATATTATTTCTTACAGAATGGAGGTCGAGGCTGATGTGGTTTGAATTCTGCAGCAACATTAGTTCTTCTGGCTTTAGTGGCACATTGAAATCAGCTATATTGAATTATTTTTGGCAGATTACAAGTTTCAAAGAAAAATCGCATCAGGCAGATATCTGACAAATATTTTGCAGGAAAGAGGAAAAAAAAACTGATTCCTATTTCTGCAGAGATATTATTTCTGCAACTTTAATATTTTAAAATTCACAAAATTACATCTTTATTATGCAACATTTAAATATCATGAGTATCACTCATCCCTGTATCAAGCTGCTAAATGTGCAACAAACAAAAACCCACATGTTGACTCTGAGTATTTGGTTATTTCAACTTCTTTGATTTGTGCAGAACATCATATTTTCATCCTGTTTATTAATGTTTTCTGGCTCAAATTTGTCCTTTTCTCCAACATGGCTGTTAAAATGCATGAGACCAGATTCGAGCAGGCGCCTCTCAGCTCCCCTCACACGCAGGTTCATCCATTTTACAGCACAGGCTCCAGGTTATGAAGCAGCACCGTCTTCCCTGTGCGCTGCAGCATGGACTCAGAAACCATCTTATCCTTCTTCTCTGCGGTGCATGTGTGCAACAACAACACTGAAATCTCACCTCTCAACAGGAGACGTGTGAACCCTGCACAAACACGGTAACATATATTGTCAGAGAAAAGCTGTCCTGTAAAATTTAAAACGAAAAAGGAAAATGTTGATGCTTTTAATTTAAAAACGGTACAATATTGCAAAAAAATATAATGTAATATTTGGTGAAGCGATTATTTAAAGGCTGGAGATAATCTGATGTCCTGAGACAAAAACCACTGACGTCCCCAAAGCAAAGAGAATCCACCAGAAAGCAGCCTTCTCGCTCCTTTTGGGGCGTAAAGCTATGTTTGTTTCTGGGCTGAATGGGGCCCTATAATGGAACTGATGGCATCAGGATTGTCACCACAAATGGTCTGGGCGTTTTGCAAGGCTGTTTGACAGAAGCCCATTATGTCATTGGTCACGTCCCCTCCACTCCTTGCTCGCTTGGGTTTGAAAGGGAGTGAATTAATCAAATGGTTTGAGAGAGATCAGCCAACTTAATGCACTTTGTGTCCGGGTCTAGGATCCGAGACCCCCGGCCCACCGCTGTACCTGCACTGTTCTCCTCTTTGTGCGAGCAGGCTGATTGAATGTGGGACTAAAAACTGACTGTGACCTTTTATTCACTGGATCTTTAAAGATAGAGACCACTTACTGTCAGTTTAAAAATTCATACGCAGACTTTCAGAGTTTTCAGTTTGAGTTAAAGTGAAATAATCCACAATTTTCTGTATATTTTTTCACATCAGTTTAACAGCACGTTGAACCTTTTCACGAGGAAAACATCCTCTGATATTATAATCTGCAGAAGCTGTGAAGACGTTAGAGAAACAGTTATCGGACTCGTTGTTTTATTCCAGAAGTCAAAGGTCATTTTTAATCAGCTAATTAGAAATTGATGAATTTGTAAAACATTAAGAGCTGATTATTTGAGATCAAAATTAGATCTCTGTGGAGCCTGAGGATCTTTCGTGTGTGTCAGCTGTGATTACACGTCATTTATAATTTGGATAATTGTGTGTTTAATTCTCCCTTTGACTCCAACTGGACAACAAAACAAAACAAAAAAAACCCTGTATCAATGAATATCAGAGCTGCCTCCATCATATTTGTTTTCCAGGAGGGAAAATGGTCCAGAAATCGTGCGCTGTAACGTTATTGCTTTATCAAACACAATCAAAACGTGAATTAATCAAAGCACTCTGCGTTGGACTAAGTATGCATGCATGCGCATTGTTTGGCTGTAATGGATGGCTTTAAAATTTGACGTTATTATTTCCCGTCATTTCTGGAAACAAATTGAACATTTATTGCATATATATTAAAAATTACACAGTCGTCGGGAGAGGCTGATGTCTCTGTTATTGAGGCGCACGGAGAGGTGAGGTCTCCCCGGATCAATTTCCCTGTCTTGTTACTCCCGCAAGAGGATGTTTGGAAAATGCCTGCACCGCTAAATTGATTCAGAAACGAATTCATAACTTGGGGGGTTTAAGCAATTTTGCAGCGCCCAGTTTATTTTTTTTATATTTTTATTCCTCATCTTTTCTCTTGTTTCGTGTTTTGATTGCTTTAAGAATCCAAACTAAGTTTTATTTTATTTTTCGTACCTTTCTGCTTCTCGATTGAAACCGGCTCTGCTGCAGTGACGCCACGTTGGTCTATTTTTCATTCTCTGCAGAACAGAAAAAAGGAAAAAAATGTATTTAATAAACTGGGTTTTGGGTGGCTTCACAAACATAGCCATTAGGCAGTCACAATGCTTTTATTGTGCACTTGATCTCAAAATAGAGGCTGGTCTGACTCCTCGGTTCCAGACGAACCTATGGAAAAGGCCTTGTCTTTGTCTGCGTGCACGGAGATAAATGGCCCGTGTCAACCAGATGATTAGTTTGCACTATTAAATTGTCAAAAAGGAAGGATTTTTCCCTAATAGTGCCTTTTCGCGAAGAATTATGGAATTCAGAGTTGTCTGCGGCTGCCGGGGAACTGGCAGGGCTTCGCAGGGGCGAGGGCGAAGGTCAGACAGAGTTCTCAGCTGCGTCCAGTGGTCAGAGGGGCTGTGGAGACAAGTGTGGGCCTATTTACTGCAGGGTGGGACGGTTCATCTCTGCATTCAACCAGAAGACAGATATCCGTGCAGTGGCATTGAGATTCAACAAGCTGGAGTTGGTTTTTTTACTTCACAAAATGCGTAAAAATCCGTGCGTAAAAGCGAAACAAAAACTCCTCCTTTAAACCACATGTGAGGAAGACTCGTGTGAAGCAGCGCGTGTATCAAACTGTCAACAGATTATATACTTTCAAAGTCAAAATCAACCTTAAATGGGATTAACGATTATTCTATTTCACAACAGTTTCTGCTGCATCGGTGCGTAAAGGCACGTCCACGAAAGGTGCCAGGTTAAGCGCCGGATCGGTCCCAACACATGAGCTCTCTCCGCATGTCATGGCCGCCCTGCTCCCCCTTCCATTCTGCTCAACCTCTATTCTAGTGCCAACGTTTTGTGTTAAATGTTAACAACTTGGCCTAATCCATTTAATCACCAACAACTAAATCTGTGTTGACTCTAACACTCGCCTCCATTGTGCCCATTATGCGCCTGCCCTCACTTGAAGATTTATGTATTTTTGATATTAAATTCCTTCTGTCATCAAGACTGCTCTCTTGTTGACTTTTCTTGACCCCTCGACCTCGTTCCCCAAACTTTCCCATATTTAACGCGGGACCCTCCTCCTCATCCCCCCAGCCTCCCCCCCCCCCCAGCTTCTCCTGCCCCACCGCAGCTGAATGCTCTGTGGCTCCTTTTGTTGGCATGTGCTGTTTGCACTGTTCTTGAACTTCAGTGCGCTGCCCTGTCCCCGTCCTGTACTTTGAACCCTGCGGAATCATCTATCCCCCCCCCCCCCCCCAACCACACGAAAATAACGACCCATTGTGCACGAACCCATGAAGTCCGCTCACCCAAACTCTTGCAGACTGCTTAATTTGCTGGAAACCAGAAGGATGTCGTGGAGCCAGAGCATCAAAATCCTTGTGATGAATTATGAAGTGCTCCTTTAATGCCCTCTAAACGCCGAGACTTCCTATACAAGCTCCACTGGGTTCCTGCGCTTCGGTCACATTCTGCAAACTGCATCAATGCTCCGTTGACGCACAATGACGGATGCCCATATACCTTTTCCATATATGACGTCCATGTCGCCTATACAAGCCTCCCTCTGGCGGCCCAGCTTGCTAATTAGTTAAACAAACGCTCATACTAATGATCCCACTGGCCTGGCGAGCTCTGGGGTTTTTGTTCGCCGACTCGGCCCCAGCTTCTCCTGCTGGAAACTTGGCCCCGCTGACCTGAGCTACCACGGCGCTGTGGAGACGGCTGGACCGCCCTGTCCGGAGTCCAACCCCCCAGGGGCCAAAGGCCAGCGTCCGAGGCCCGGGAATGCCACCACCAGCTGCTTGTGGTGACACCACTTACAAAAGGGGCTTGGTGAGCCATCCCTCTATGGGCTGTCAGTGTTGTGACAGTGCTGGCCTGACATTTATTTACTCTCTCATAGGACCTCACTCCTTTGCTCCAAGCTTCGAGGAACCAAGTTTACTTTGATTCTTGTGACTGTAAATCAAACTTTGATGCCACTTTATAATAATGAACTCTTGATAAAAGCTTATACAGTGAAACTAATGACCAATTGTTAATGGTTAATGAGGCATAACGCAGCTATAAGACATTTATATTGACACATTTTGGGATGTCAGGTGGTGAAAACTACATTTGACAAGTCCTGCAGATTATCTGGACCACAAACGATATATTTCTTTCTTCTCTAACAATTTCAACTGTTAAAATTACAATTAAAACCCCATATTAATGCCCTAATAACGTTTAACAACCACATATTGTTCTTATAAATGGCTTATAACTGATCTATAAAGCATCAAAACATGATTTATTAATAAAGGCATCAGTTTAAACCCTTTATAGTTCTGCAGTTTTCAATAAGTCATTCATAACAGGTAGAATAATCATCAAGTCTGAAGTCGAAAGGGATGATTACAAATTCAAACCCTTTATTAATGATCTGTCAGCAGACATGATTTCTCATTAGAAATGCACGAGTATATTTTAATGTCAGTCTGCTGCCAACATCTATAAAAGCATAAACAGGATGAACACCTGCCAAAAGGATTTTATCATAATTATTAATAAATAGTCCTCTAGTAGATAGTGGCACAATTAAACCTTAAGTCTGTAGTTTAGTATGAGTCATAAATAAAAGGTTTTAATCACAAAGTGTTGGTTACTGTTTGGATCTTGGTTCAGATAATCTGAAGTGAGTTTAGGATGATCTCCACCAAAATCCAGTCATTAAACTGTTTTTAATTACAAATTCAGTGACTCTATTAATGATCTGTTAACATGCATAGCTGCAGACGTGATGGCTCATTCATGTCAAAGCATCAACAGGATAAACACCTGCCAAAAGGATTTCATTAAAACCTGGTGACCCAACCAGAGAGGTGAGTATAGGTCCAGATATAAACTAAAACCCCAACAGGCGATAATATAATTCTTCCTCCTCATCCATGTGCATCTATCAGTGATAATATCAGTGATAATATGAGTGGAGCCATGTTTGAGGTTGGTGTATCCTTCCTGGAGAAACCACCCCGGGTTCATCTTCTCCTCTCCCTGAATTCAAACGTTTGTGTTTCCCCTCGACTCGCGGTTAACACGGGCCCATTACGCGTCGTCGTCTGTGGCTCTTGGTGTCATTCGGACAATGTTTGGCCATTTACGCGCCCTGTGTCTGCGCCGCTCCGAGGAGGTCTCGACAGAAATGGATACTAATTGCGGGGACTGTACACTGCTGGCTGCCGGGGCGCCTGCAGGCAGCCGGAGGACCTGCTTGTCACCGCCTAATTGACAAGGGCCTGTCTGTCCTGGGAGCAGCTGGTCCTAAACACTGGCGCACAATCGCAATCTTGACACGGCCTCCACTCGCCTGGAGGAGTTTGGAGGGGAAGCGCCGTTAAAGGGAGATTTATTGAATCTCCCTCTGGGTGACGCTGTATTAAGTACGCAATATAGGCTGATTTGCGCGGGTGCAAGAGGGAGCCACACTCCCGGTATTAATAACAGAAGGTGCCAATTAGGCCAGACAGGTGACATTTCTCGTGACATTATGAATCACCGCAAACAAGACAAGCGCGGGGTAAATAAAAGCTGCTCTGAAATCAGTTTTAAGGGAGAGTTATTTTACTTTTACGCGGCGACATGACACACAATGAGGCCGGGCTCCGTATGCGCAAATCGGATGAATGCAGGGGGATGTTGTTGCCGCAGCCATTCAGCTGCAGAGGCGAGAACACAAATAACATCAAGCCTCACAGTAAAATAATCAATTCATTATTCGGGCCTGTTTCTATTAGGCCGTGTCTTTATAGCTGAATGCGTCAAGAGGGAAAGAGCCGAGCAAGTATTGTTTTCGTGTGCAAGTGGGAAAAAGGGTTTCCTCCACTTTCCCACTGCCTGTAAAGAATCGCTGCTTTTCTGCCCCTTTTGAACTGGAAATCGTGATTTTTTTACCCTGGTGTTCTCCGGACGCGCTCCTTTCTTTCTGCGGAACAATGACAACACTGGAGCACCCCGCCGGTGCGCCACAGTTGGGGATCCCCCGGATTGTTGTGGACATCTTTGGATTTCATCAATCAAAATGACTGCAGTTTTCCATAAAAATGCTGAATTTGGTGCTGGAACCGAGCGGGCAAGGTAGCAAATACGAGGCTGTCTCCCTCGATGATAAATGGCCATCCTTTGATTGAGCAAATAGAGAAAAACGTGCCACAGGAGTGAGAACCGTGGCGAAGATCTGCGTCAGATCACGCACTGGAATTAATCGAGCAGAAAACATTAGGATGTGAAACCAACTGCGTTTTCCCAAAAGCCTATAGTGAAATGGTTTTTGGTGCAGATTTGGCCCAAATCCGACCCAGACACCACATGGGATGATGGCACTCTGGCTCCTGTTGGCCAGATCTGGGCCACATGTAAGATACCACAACCAAAAGTGCTTTAGATGGCCCAAATTTGTTTTGTGCTATTTGGGCCATATTCACAATTTACCACATGGGCCACTTTAGGTTCCCGTCCAGATTCCACCTTGCAGCGAACACCACGTTTGCCAAAAATCCCACAATTGTTTTGGGATATTTGGGCCACATTTGCAATTTTAGTGGGCAACATCAGCCTCACATCCATTTTGTTCTAGTGACAGTATTTGCAGAATTATAAGTCTTGTGCCTTCGTCTTTTTGTTGACAAATATCCTCTGTGACTGCAAGAGCATGAAAACCACCTCCTGAGCTACTGGTGCCAGATCATCCAGCAGTAATACTGGTCTTTCTTACCAGGTTAGGGGCTGTAACCAACCAGATTAGGTCCCATAAATCTATGGGAGCCTTTGCAGGAAGTGGATCCAGTATCACTCCCACCAATACATCGCCCTGTTAACATGGAAATAACAACATCCATTGACTAAAAACCAAATGTCTCTCGCAA
Source organism: Hippoglossus hippoglossus (assembly GCF_009819705.1). Classification (NCBI taxonomy): domain Eukaryota; kingdom Metazoa; phylum Chordata; class Actinopteri; order Pleuronectiformes; family Pleuronectidae; genus Hippoglossus; species Hippoglossus hippoglossus. Next base: position 23,640,107 of record NC_047160.1, read on the forward strand.
CGGCCCCTCGTTGGAACGGACCCGGAATGAAATTTCAAAACAAAAATTTTAGATTTCCTGAAAAGAAAACCCCTCAGTTATGATTTTAAAGGCTGCACCCACACGCCTCTCGAGATGACCTCTCTAAATGGCCTTAATGCTGCCGCTGATTATCCAATATTGACATTTTGTCCCGCCTCAGGTCAGGGGGCCAACAGTTGGAGATTAATGGCACCGGACAGACAAAAAAACCCTTATATTACTATAATACTAATATAAGGCCTTGTATTTTCACTTTGTATTGGTTTTAAAAATCAGTCACGAGGCTTGAATAGTGTCTCCAATCGCCGTTATCAATGTGTTGACCTTATTGCACTTTGATTTTTTGAACTATCCAACATCATAATAATAAAACATTTACACGTGATTACAGTAAAGATTTATAGTCGGCAATCGGTAGTTAGTAGTGACCTTATCTAGGCTTTTATTCCTTTTCCCATTAAGTTTGTTTTTTCATGCTTTTTATTGCAGGATGGTTCCCCTCTTCCTCCTCATCCTCCTCCTCCTCCTCCTCTTTCCTCAAACATACAGCAGAGTTGTCTGCCTTGTCGTGCTTGAAGAATTGTTTAATTTCAGGGTCGCGGCGTTTCCTGAGGTGAGGTCTGCATTGGCTGCTAATAGAGATCTAATTGATGGGCACTGTCCCGTTTCCGTGCTCTCTCTCTCTCGCTCTCTCTCTGCCTTTATTGCGCCCCAGCGTCTGCTGTAAAATAGGTCTGTAATCAGATTCCGCCTATTTCTCCTGGAGCAGGATGAGAGAGCTCAGGGCTGCGGGTTGAGAGAAAGAGAGATGGAGCAGAAAAGAAAAGAGAAAAGAACAAGAAAAAAAAGAAATCGTTATTAAAAAAGTTAAGGCTTGAGAAGAAATTGGACACGCTGTTGAGGGTTGATGAAAAAGAGAGGAGTGAGCTTTTTAAACATGAACCAATTCACCTCTTCTTTTCACGTCGACTTCTGCTTAAATAAACCCACATTATTCTATATCATCAGTCAGTTTTCAGTGACCTTATCTGCTTTGATGCAACACGATATTCCTTTATTCCTTCAGGGATTTATAGTTGTTCTTTAATACTTTGTACACCGAGCCCCTCTTCCAAAATCCAACTATTATCGGATTAATATAGATCTGTCATAAAAAGGCTTTGTTATTGCTGCCAAATGCCGACTGTAATTATTATTCTAACGTGGTTATATGTGCTTTCATGACTCAGACTCTCAGTTCATGATCTAATCAAGTGCCACACAGGCCAATCTGCACAGTGTTGTCATGCACCCAGAAGGTACACGAGATGCCAATCAAATCGGACGGGGGAGACTGGCAGCAGCAGAAACAAACTGATTCTGTGTTTTCTCCTCCTCTCTGCTTCTCTTCTCCATCTCCTATAGAGCTTCCTGGAAGGCCTGTGATTGGCCGCCTGTCTGGGCAGTGATAGCAGCCCTGGAGCCGAGGATGATTGATGATGGCGAGGGCAAGGCCGAGCACTGGCAGCATAAAGCCCCATAGACGCCTCAATAAAGAGCCTGGCTAGTGGAGAGCCAGGGCCCCGCTCAATAGGGCCCCTCCGCCTCCGAGGACCCACGGCTATGAGGAGTGCATGGAGAGACAGGGAGTGAGGGAGAGGAAGAGAGGGAGAAGGAGAGGTGCTCTGTTGTTGGATAATCCGTTTAAGCTATCGAGCCAGCAGCCGTCTGAGGCTGGATAAGTGCAGCGACGGATGTGTGTGGGGTGAAAATAGCAGGGGTTGGCTGGTGGAGTGCTGGAGGGGGGGATGCAGGGACGCAGGAGATGGAAAGAGAGAGAGAGGGAGAGGGAGAGATGGATCATCCAGTCTCAGGATGCATAATGGGGGGGGGGGGGGGGGGGGGGGGGGGGGGGGGGGGAGTGGATGAAGCAAACTGGAAATGAGATCTGCAGGTTGCTTTTCACACATGCAAGAGATGACCACAAAAATAAGTGATTAGTGGCTGAAGTGAGTGATAAGGCCTCTGTGGTGCAGCTCTGGTGGCCATCACTCAGCCCACAGATGCATAGCTGCGCTGACCTTTGCTTCAGCAGTTCAATGAGACCCTGCGAGGTTGGATTCCTTCAGTGCTGCGTCCACTGCTGTGGCCCCAGACCGCATGCAGCCCTGTTGTAACCCCCAGTGCACAGCAGCTCTGAAAAGCACAATTAGGCAGCAATCTGCTCCCACCAAGCCGGCTTTCAGAGACTCCAGCGTGGCTACACGGTGTCCTGCAGACCGTCCTGGCTGGAGGCGGCCGGATGGAGGCCGGAGCGAGCAGAGGGGACCGGAGAGTGATGGCCTCAGCAGCGCCCTTTGGTCCGCAGAGTCCAGAGAGATGAAAAACGAGGAGTCATTACAGCCCCTGCATGTTGCACTAAAGTCAAGACAACGAGAAACAAGCTGAATGAAAGCAGCAAATATCTGAGTTGTTTATTTGAACTAAAATGAGCTTTAAATGAAAATGTATTTAGCTCTAACATACTTGGGACATATTCCATTTGTATTTTATTCTAAAGTTTTCGTATCATATGCAAAGAAGGATGTTGATGCTATTTCTTTGTTGTGTCTTCAATGAAAATAAATCTACCAAAGTTTCAACAAAACTTCTGCTCTTTTCATTTCTTCTCTTTTCTACACTGATTGTGCAGATGTAGTAGATACAAAACTATTTTGACCCTTTTAGGTGAAATTCAAGTGAAATCTCCAATCATCTGAGAAAAATCCAGATAGAATCCACATCCAGTGTCTTTTTTAAATCGACACCAAAGGAAAGTGGAAGAAGGAAAATAAACGTGTAGGTTTTGCTTTTATTGCTTTACAGCTAGAATCCAGACGACAACATCCCAAAGTAACACCGGCCTGAGGTTTGGAGAATTATATGAAAATCCATGAGAACTGGGACAAATCATTAAGAAACAGTTATTAAAATGAGACGTGTATCAATGAACACGTATTGTTTTTAAATATTAATCATTTTGAACAATAAAATATAAATTCATAATGAGGAGGTTTCAACAAAACAAGTGAGAGACTATACAAACATATCCTAGACACAAAGTTGCCTTCAGATTATATATATATATATATACCTGTATCCTCCAAGATCAGAAATGAATCTCCTTCTTCAAAGTTATTTAAGAATTGAGCTGTAGCCGTTGGTTCAGAACAAGAAGCAAATCTGTCAGGCAGCTTCAGACTGATCATCCAAAAATGTTCATTAAAGTCAAATTAAGGAGGATTTGCAGTAAAAAGTCTCGTCAGAGCATCAGGGTGTTTGGATGAATGATAAACCTGCAAAGAACTGCAGACCTGCAGAAAGAATAAAACAGAACATCAGGAAATGACAGAAAAGATGAAGATTACAGCAAATAAATCACGATAAAAGATTCAAGATTCATAGATTTGAGTTTAAACCGGAGACCCAGACTGTTCAGGCTCAGTCTCACGCGACGGGCTCCTCATCATCCCTGCGTTTATTTGCCTCATTATTAAGTTCCGTGATTCGAATCAGTGACTTACACCATTTACTAATGAACCTAAAACTAACAACACATTACATCTTATTGCTTTACAGCCAATTAAAGCCACGGAAAAAATCTGCAGCAGCAGTTCAAACGCAACGGGTTAATGAGAGCGGAGCAGTCAAACGTGTCCTTATTGATTTGTGATTAGTGTGGGGGCTTATTCATGGGGTATCCATAACTTGATTCTGCCTCAGATTCTAATTGCCTAATTGGAGTGATTATTTAGCAATGGGGAAACATTCCACCTGCTCCTCCTCCCTGATACTTCTGGAATCAACAGTCTTTAGATCACGTTGACGTACACAGCTACAACATCCCCAAAGGTGGAAGAGGAACTCTTTGTCTAACAGAGTAAAAAATACAAGTAATTTAACCCACAGGTGTATTATCTGCAGGTTACACCAAAGTTTCATCAGTAAAAGTAAATACTCCTAAATTGTGTTATTTTAAATCAACCTTTTCCTGCTGTAGCTGCTCAAAGGGAATTTGGTTTTCTTTATTTACAGCAGGTAGTTCCAGTGATTCTCAATCTGTGGTGTGGGCCCTGCAAAGGTTCACGAGAAACATCAGATTCAATCACTGTTTATTCATCAGTGAATACACTGAGGATGTTTCTTTTATATCTAAACATCATAGTTATTAATGGCATTATGAAAAACAGATATGTAAGTTGTGATATAATTGCTTTACATGTTAATACACTGTATTATGTTTTAATTGTTTTATTTGTTTGTATAAATAATGAAACCATATTTTCTCACAATCTTGAACTGCTCTACAAAATGATTTTGAGTAATTATCATAAACTGCAACAGTAAGATGTATTTTAGGAGATGATCACATTCTCTAAAATGTAAAATCCTAATAATAAAACTAAATCTGTTCAACAAATGCAAATACTTTGTCCTTCAACATAAAGTGATATTCTTCTCAGTTAGTAACATATATTTATAAATATGCACTAATAGTTTTTTGCGGTGTATTTCCCTTATTCAACTCATTCCCCTGTAGCCTACATTACCCACGATGCAACGGATGCAGCCTCCAGCTGTTCAGGAAGAGATTTGGTTGTGTTGCATCAGCAGCGACTAATGGAGAAGCTCACTTCTTTATAACTTCACGTTGTTCTCGTATTCAAACTCATCGTCTTCCGCCCCAATTGTATCTGCCACTAATTTCAGAAATGACTCGAAAACACTTTGAGGTATTTTTCTAAATAGGTGCAGAATGTATGTTGATATATTTAGTTACTTTCCCCCACTGCTCCTCTGTTCATGTTTCAAAAAGGATGTATGAAGTTAAAATTAAGCCAGAAAACACAGATGTAAATTACAGATCTATAGATGTATGTATCTGAAATGATTCCTCTGTGTGACTGACGTGGAAAATGTCCGTTCATGTTCAACGTGAACAGATCCAGTCCTGCGTGGCTGCTCGGGCGGAGCCATTATCCCGCTCTTCATAATTTCATACTGCGCCTGTTGTTGTTGTTGTTGTTGTTGTGTTGTTGGTGGGCAGAGGTTAACCAAAGGCCGAGACCGATCCCAGCCACCGGCGTTGGCCACATGGGGAAATGTTGGCAGGCGAGCCAGGGAATAATCATAGGCTAATCTGATTTCCAGCTCTGATAATGGAGGCCAGGCTAAATAAGAAAAATTCCAGGCAAATTTGTGCAAATGAAAAAGGATTCCTCCTGACATGATGGTACGGTGCAAGGCAGCCTCTAATGAGCAATAATCTGTCTAAGAGCTTCTCTCTCGGTTTCTCCCTCCATCTTCTATCTCATCCCGTCTCACCCTCATCCTCCTCCCCCCCAGCTCTCATCAGCTTCTCCTCCTTTCCTGAGGAGGTGCTTGTCACAGCCGTTATGACACAGAGACGGAGGAGAGGGTGGAGGAGGGAGATCCCGACAAGAACCGCTGGGTTTTATAATGGACACTGCTAAATAAAACACAAGGTCTTACCAAGCATTTACTTTATAGGAAACATGTGGAATATGGCAGAGATGAGAAGATTGATATCACTTTTATATTTTTGTGATTGATGGAACATAAACAAGCATTTTCACAAACTTTCTAAAAAACAAGGAGGAAATGACGATTCAACTTGAGACAGACGACTAAGATATAAATGATAAAAGGAGAAAAGATGCTGCGTCACAATGGAATCGTAAAAAACCAAACTATTAAAACAATTCTATGTGATTCAACCTGTGCTGGTTAGACAGACCCAGATCAGTTCTGTGTCTTTGTGTTGTGCTAAGCTGACGAGCTGTAGTGGAGATATGAGAGTGTTGACTCTCGTCTCACTATGTAAGAAAGGTATAAGGACATTTCTACAATATTATTTTGAATAAACTTATTCAAATTACAGCTACAACCAATACAACCTTCTACAGATTGTATGAAAATGCCTCATCAGCGTTCGAAACAGACTTAAAGTCGTGTTGAATCAATGTTGTGGTCATTTTAGAAGGTGCACAGTTTGTGGTGCTGTTGGACTGTATTGTGTTTGGAGTATTTTCTCTGTCCTCACTGGTAGTAATGGTTTGGAAACTTTCAGGGGCTGTTAATGCGATGATTCTTCGCAGTTTAAAGTCAAAGGTCAAAGGTTAAACGTGAACATATAGTGATGCTTTTTCCTGTAAGTCTCTTCATTTATGAAACAAACAAACAACACAAGATCACCTGTTTCCCTCAAGTTTTATTTGTGTAGCAGTAAATCACAACACACATTATCTCATGGGTCTTTACACAGAACGGACGAAAACCTGAGAAAATCCAAACAGGAAGAAACCTCCAACTGATCCCTACTGGACGCAGGTGGCCGTCTGCCTCGACCGGCCGGGGTGAGGGGAGGAAAATGGGGGAGAGAAGAGAGAGAGACCTGGAACAGCTGTAAATACCTGTGTGTGTTTTTGTACACTAGGATTTAACTACAGCTCGAGAAACACACAACTGAAATGGCAATAACACTGAAGTATTTCTTCTTCTCCAGCACCAATAACCAGCAGTGTACACTGAACTGTAATATGTGTTATAACATCACAGTCCACAGCAGCAGCAGCGGCAGCAGGAAGACAATTTTAACTCCATAGAAAAATAACACCCCTCTCCCCCGCCCTCCCCCCCTTCGGCAGCAGAAGCTTGGCTCTGTGTTCCTGACAACTTCCATAAATTATTGGAGATTTTCATATTTCAAATTTCATCTGCATTCATGCGCAGCGGCCAGGGCCCAGCGGAGGCCAGCGTGGGGGTGTCGGGTGTGGAGGCAGCAGCGGCGGCAGCAGCAGCAGCGGCAGCAGCAGCAGCAGCCCCCTCGGTAGCAGCGCTGCCACCGGCTGCCTGGCTCGGTGGCCCCAGAGACCCTTGGCTAATTGAATTGCATCCCCTGATTAGATTATCCTTGCGGCAGCTTGCTGCCAATCTGAAGTATGGGTGCCTTCTATCCTACTTAACCCTTCTGCCCCCCACCCGCTGCTGCTGCAGGCACATACACACACACACAGTCACTAACGCACTCACACACACACTCACACTCACACACACACAAGGCAGAGTGCCCAATATATTCAGGGGCCATCAAAGTTGGCCGGTTTTGTTATTTTTCTTTTGCATTGTCTTGCCTTGTAAAAGTGGCCATCTTTCAGCGCCTGGCCCTCACCACCACTCGCTCTTTGCCAAACAGCCGACTCTGGCAAACTGCGAGTGTCATTACTCCAAGTTAGTTTTTTCTGTTTGTTTTGCGTTTTGTTCAGCGGCTGCGACGCCAACTTTCTGTGGGAATGGATTTAACTGTGGAGACGAAGCCGCTGCTTCACCAACGTGCAGCTTCAGACTCAACAGGGATCAGTGACTGAAGCTGGGATTTACTGTTGATTCCATTTCTCCAGTTAAATTTAGTTTTATACAAATCAAAACTTAAGTATCCTCTGACTTTGTGGTTGTGTTTTAACAATAAACTTTCATTGTTATTGATGGATGGCACATGTAGTGCATATAATCTGTGCTTTTCTTGAATTTGCTAAATGCTCATGACATATTCTAGTTTCTAATAAATTTCTAAGTATATTCTATATTGTATCTTTCACTATGTGCTTGTGTTAGTGTGTTTTAACTTGAAAACCTTTTTGTGTACATTTTGTAATAAATAGTTTTGTTATAAACTGATCTGTAATATAAAGAAATTAACTTTTGTCATGTCAAATTATTACATTAGAAAATAATTTGTAGATAACTGATAAGGTCTGTTGTGCATATTGAATATGTAATTTGTGATATTTGAGAGACTTTACTCAAGTAAGTAAGTTGTCAACAAAGGCATTTGAAGAGGTGTGATTTTACAATGTACTTTTACTTTAATATTTTAATCTGAATACAGCTTTCATAACTGTACTGAACACCAAGAAAAACACATTATAAATGAAAATGTAAATAGACCTCAAACAACAACCGTGATGATTTCTGATGCTGCATGTGTGTAAACGTTGTTAAATTAAGATCAGTTGAGAAATGCACATTAATGCTGATTTTAATGATCGGTATCAATATTAAAAAGTGCCACAAACACGTTTACTTACAGAAATGTTGTCTTTTTAAGTGAATCTTGTAATTTTCTATAACTGTGGATTAAAGCTGTCAGGGTAATTCATCAATCCGTGTCATTAAATACACATTGTGTTGTTATCTTTGGACAAAGAAATCCAAGCAAACATCACAAATGGACTCTCGCCTCATGACCCGGCAATGACTGCAAACGCCGCCTCAGCCCCCCCCCACACCCCAGCCCCCCCGGTCTCTGGGACTCGCAGCCCATGTCATCTCGTGCGTTGCCACATTTCAGTTTTGGGCCGATGCATAACCCAGATGAATATAAGTGTTCGCTGAGGAAAAAGTCATGTTCTGATGTAATTATCATCTATTGCTTCCTGTAATCACATCAAATCTCTTTTGAACAATAATCTCATGGTGAAAGTCTGGGATCGGAGCCCTCCTCCCTGTTTATTGTTCTCCACTCCGGTAAAACACAATTCAATTGAGGACTCAGCTATTAGATTTTTCGCTCTGTAGAATAAACTGAAATCGTATTCTTGGTGGAAATTATCAATACGTCTTGGAAGAGCGAGAGTAAGAAGACGGAGCAAAAGTATATAGAGGCCGGGGCGGAGAGAGAGAGAGAGAGAGAGAGAGAGCGAGAGAGGGAGGGAGGGAGGGTGAAATAGATGAAAGATGAGGAAGAGTGGATGGAAAGACTTTCACCAACTGGAAATTTATTGACATACTGAGGTCAGATGTATAAACTACCGTTTGCAAATCACATCAAAAACTGCAAAATACTGCTGCTTCACACAAGATACTTTATTGTGCGCCCGCTAAACCCATGAAAGGAAGTACGTATTGAAATGTGGAGCAGGCGTCCTGTACGTAAAAAACACAATTTTAATGTTGCAACTAGTAAAAGAAATTAAGCCGAAATTGCCTTTTTTTTGTCGTGACACAGAAATTAAAGTTCTCAGAGAGCACTCGGCCTGAAAAGTTTCAAAAGATATGAGGCTCATTTATCAGATCAATTACAGCGTCAACAAAAGAACACAGAATATTGCAGTGAGTTTTTTTATGTTCTTACACTGAACAAAAAACAATAACTGTGCACCAACATAGCTGCAGTTCAGACCCATATTAGATCAGTTTCCTTTCTTCTCTAAGTGACTGTGACAGAATCTGAAGATAAAACAAAGTCCTACTTACAGATTTGGAAGCGATTGCTGCAGTGTTCTGCATCTGTCCTGTGACACATTGATGACATGCAGAGTTTGAGGCAAAGCAATAGCTGTAATCCGATCAGTGGAGTCCGACAGTAAACATGGACAGATGAAGAAATGAGATTTTTTTTAAAAGCCAGGGATTCTGTGTCTGCTAATAAGATATTTAAAAAACAGACAACAATAGCAGAGCTACCTCAGGCTATGGAGGTCAAAGGTCAAAGATCGGTCCCCCGATGGATCAAACTCTGTGGCTCAAAACGCTGGTTTGGTTTTCTTGTATGAAAATAAACCAATTTGACTGATTGTGTCCGTTTCTTTGACACCTAAACTAAAAACATGTTAACTGATTGACAGCAATTAATCTAAAGAAAGAAAATCCACTTATAGAGTTTGAAATTCTATACATTTATAGTCATTAATAAGGGGATTATGGGTAATTTCAGCCATCATTTTTGTCTTGATGGCGAATTTTGACGACGGGGACATATCTTCAGTATCGATTGATCAGGATTTGGGGATTTTTAAAAGCAAATGAGGTCGATACACACTCAAAAAACAAAATTTACACATGGTAGGAATTTAACCTGCAAAAACATTGTAGATATCAGAATAAAATGTAGGGAAATCTGTTTGCTAAACTCCTCCAGTGAACGGAGATCGTCTGTCACCAGCCTGATGAGCAGCATAAAGAATATGAGGTGTGGCGTCTTTTATTTTTTAGCTTTTTTCGAAAAATAAAAGCAAATCAAGGATTGAACAGTCTTCTGGTTTCAAAGCATTAGCATGTGTGGCTAAGAATATAATCCTAGATAAATAATGCTCCACAGTCAGACCTTCACGGCGCTGTCAGTGCAGGGGGATGGTCAGATACTACATTACCCATGAGCCTCAGCTGGGGAACAAAATGCCATAGTCCCTGAATTCATCCAAAATTGTTCCAGGATCCAAACGTAAATCGGTTCCAGCAGCAGATTGTTGGTTTTCTGAATCTTTAGCATCTGCAAACCGACAATTTTAAACACGCTGATAGTTCTTCTTCCTGTAGTTTCTATGTAAAAAGGCATCATGATACAAATCACAGAACAAGATACAAAGACCTGACGTCTCAAATGGAAGAGTTTCATGTTAATTGCTGATTTTGTCCTTGAGAAGAATAAATGGGACTTGATGTGCCCATTATCACTAAATACAAGGTTTCTCTTCGTTTCAGAATGAGGGAGAATTTTGAAGTTATTTCAAACTACGATGTAGAAATGTGTTCACCTGTTTGTGTGGGACCTGGAGGCTGAGGATGCTCAGGCACGCTCAGGTTGGCAGCCTCCCTGCCTCCCTCGCTGGCCCTCCGACCATCCATCCGTCCAGCCGGCTCTCCTGAGTCACTTTTCATAATTATTGAATTACATTCCTGGCAACCCATTAAGCAGGACATTCTCTTCTTAACCACCTGCTCTTCCCCCCTCCTCCGCCCCATTTTACGCCATCAATCTTTCAGCGTTACCGGAGCCCCTAAAAGCTTTCTGACTGCTCTATAATGGGGGACAGCGCGGGGTCAGGGGGTGCTACAGGACTGTGTGCTCAGAAGCAGTGATGCCTCAGCATTCGGGTGGGGAGCCGGGGAGAAGGGACGGGCGGTGGTGTGAGGGGGCAGCAGGGGTCACTCTGTGTGGCCTGGCTGTAAGAGGTCACTGGCTGGACCTTTGGCTCCAAACTAGAGGGAGAGAACACGTTTGTATGTGTCATTATTTGACTGTGCGTGTGTGTGTGTGTGTGTGTGTGTGTGTGTGTGTGTGTGTGTGTTTGTGTGTGTGTGTGTGTGTGTGTGTGTGTGGAGCCTGTTCAGGTGCTTCACAAATAGAGCTCATGTTAGATCCCATAAATCTAATGTCCAAATACTTTAATTGTTTCTATAAAATGCAGTTATTTATACTCTTGTGATGAACCAACGTTTCCTCGGCCTCCCTGTGCTGATTTCCTACATTTCCCAGAATGCACATTTCACATCCTCCAAACACGATGACAACATCAAACACTCACACTACAAAGTCAAATCAGTAACTGATCTGGAGCATTTTATTGTTTTCTCAAGTGTTGTTTCGAGGAGCAGGAATACATTTTCCCTTTTCAGTTTTTAATCGAGCACGAACGAGACGTCCACAAAGTGCTCAGACAACTTTTAATTGGAACTAAATTAAACAACATTTAATGTAGTTAGAGAAAACACTGAAGATGATGTAATCAAGAGCTCGATACATTGCTATATATTATATAATATAATGTGGAAGATAGTGGTAATATTATACAGTGGTAGTACATTATGTTACATTGTGAAGCAGTAAAATGATAGAGAGGAAAAAGTCACTCCACTTTGCGTCGTCATGAGCAGAGGAGCATTAAGGAAGTTATGATTTTACCTCTCTGTACATTTGTTTATTTGTTTTTCAGCATAATTTCGTACTGAACGGATTTACACTTGCAATTCTTGATCATTTTAAATTGCACATCGGAAAACATCATTGGGTTTTATCACTTAGTTTTCATCATCCACGTGGTTTCCCTTAAATAGTATAAACTATAAATATAAATAGTAAATCTGATCTGATCTGTTTCTTTCATTGGATTATATAAGATTTAAATACACTGTAAATTCTGAGATCCTCTCTGGTTCCACACATTCTAAGATGCATCTCAATTTACAGTGTTTACAGGCAGAATGATAATATTATACTGTTCAGTGTAATCTTGGCATCATTAGACACGTTGAGACGCTGAACACATGAACAACATTTTGAGCAACATTTTGACTCGCAGGGCATTTTGGTATTTTAATGCACGCTGCTCTTTTCATGTCCAGGAGGTTCCAGTCGAGTCAATGTTAAGTGAATAGTAAGGTCGGGTTTGACTTTACCCTGCTGCTGTATCGACCCGCCTGTCAATACGACTGCAGGGGAAATCTATAAAGCGGGTAAATGTTATCACAACATCCGTTTGTGGGCGTGCACGTTCACTCATGCACGTAAGGCTTTAAAGGGCTTGAATAATGTGCATTGTCGTTTACCATTCACCTCCTCTTACATGGCTGTGTGCTACAAATAGAGAATTGTCCAAGATGGAGAGTGACACAATGTTCAGATGTTCCTTTGTTTATGTTTTCACAGCTGAAAGTCTGAATCGTGGTCCAAACCAAGGTTCCTGTGTTTGCTTTGTTTAAATTTGATCTCCTAAATTTCCTACTGATTGCTTTAATGGCCGTGCATCTGACATTGGCGGGCTGTCAATTCACAGGTATCTTTTTGGTTGAATGGAGAAAATGCATGAACCAGTTCTCTTTGTTTGTCGTTTAAACTTTATATCGTAGGAGGTGAAGACTGCAGCAATCCATCCGGCAACTGGTCTGACAGTCTGAGCAATCCAAACCAGTCGGACTACATTTATGTCTGGATCACGGTCCGAGAAGCCAGAGGGTCCGGATCCAACAAGATGGGTGTGGAAGTGTCCTAAAAAGCTGCAGAGTCGATCTCTGTGATCGCATCTCTACGAGTTTGAACCACTGGTCATGTACGACATGTGAATGAGCTGCAGGTCCTGACAAGTGTAGCTGAACAAATGCGTTCGAGGAGTAAACAGTATCAGTGCAGATGGAGGGCTCATGCCTCACCTCACAGCATGCTGCTCATTACCCAACGCTCAGATCCCAACACATATTATTCACCTCTGACAGCTCGCTGTGCTGCATAAAACAAACACACACTTCCACACACATGCACACGCTAATCTGTGTGTGTCGCTGCACACACACTCGAGAACACGTGTACACGTAAAGTAACAGGCTGCTGTGAATACATACATACTTCACAGCTCCTCAAATCCCTTATAACCTACTGTATGGATACTGCATACAAAAGTGACCTTGCAGAATATTCTTAAACATATGCTACAGACACACACACACACACACACACACACACACACACACACACACACACACACACACACACACACACACACACACACACACACACACACACACACTCAGTGAGCATATGAGTAATGAACAACCTTAATAACACCTCCAACTTTTCCTCTTCTTCTCTCTGCTGGCTGTTTAAATTCACATCCCCCTTTAACGTCGCTCTAATCTCATTACTGCCGGCTAATAGCTCTCCTTCTGCTCCTCCCAGACGCTCTGCCCAGACCTTGGATAACACACACACACACAGACACACACACACACACACACACACACACACACACACACACACACACACACACACACACACACACACACAGACACACACACACGTTCAGAGTGTGCGTGCTGCTGCTGCAGAGGAGCTGCATCTGCAAAGTGTGGCCCAGGGAAAAGAGCTGAGAGGAAGCGAGAGAGGGTGAAGTTGGTGTGTGGTGTTTATATGCATGCGGGTGAATGTTTTTGTGGGGGGGGGGGATGGGTGATGGTGGTGGATCAGCAGCCAACTCCACTCTCTCTCTCTTTCTCTTCCCTGCAATACCAGCGCCTCCCCCCCCTCCTCCCCTCGAGTGAATCTATAGGGAGGGAAGGCAGAGACAGGTGCATTTCTCCACAAATTGAGTTAGCCAAGACATGCCACATCCAATTGGGCCAAATTGATGTGAGAGTTTGTGATGTCTGCCGTGGGTATTACAGCAAAGGTCAGTGTGCCGAGACAATGACATCAATCTGGTCCACGTGGCCGAGCACTCGGGCCCCCGCCAGCCCCCTGATTCAGATGCAAACCTGCAAACAGAGTCAGGGGAAGGAGAGGGCGGACGAACGCCGGTTTGCAAACTGGTGGGCATTTTGTGATTGCTTTTGAATGGGAAGCGAAAACAAGAAGTCGACACACCCAGGTTGTTGCCTCTGAATGACACATGCAGCTGGTGTTGGTCAGTGAATACTAAAGAAATCCATGAAAACAGATGTTTGGATTGTAAAGCCCAAAAAGTGATCAAGGCTTCAAAAAGGGTCTGGATACTGGGTTTACTGCAAAACTTCAAGAAACCAGTTGACTGAATGTTATTCTCCGTCTGTGATGTGGCTCCATCAGCAAACAACTTCAGTCAGTGGCTAAATTTCCCAAGTGGCAGCAAATCAAATCACATTTATGCAAAATACTTTTGACATCGAACATCAAAGTGTTGTATTTCCCTATAGCATTGCACGTTAGCATTCATGGCGGCCATGTTGTGTGTCCTGAGAAATGATTGTTTATAAACTTTATCCCACTGTACAGGTTTGTACGATTTGGAGCCCGCCCACACACATGATTGACCCATTGTGAGCCAGTCTCAGCTGTCAATCATGACATGTCACCCCATCTCAAACTAAACTCACCAGAAACACGAACACTTGAACATCTTTGTGATAAGAACTACTACTACTACTTTGACTTTTTGACTCTGACCCATGTCCTATCCACTAACATGGAGGAGGCAAGGTTTATCATCCACACTGCAGCCAGTCAACAGAGATAAGGTACTTTGGATTCACTTTATGATTTTTTTACGGGTTTTTTCTAGGTCCATTTCTCATTCTTCCACCACGTTTTGTGGAAATCCGTTCTGTAGATTTCATCAACCAACCAACCAACCAACCAACCAACTAAACAAACAAACAAACAAACAATCAATCAACCAACCAACCAACCAACCAACCAACCAACCAACCAACCAAACGCCCTGCTCAAAGGTGCCTGGACAGCAGATTCTAACTCTCCTCTTCCTTGGTTGTGGGACTACAACCATTCTTTACTAAATCATCATTAATAACATCAATAATAATCTACGTCTGTTTCTGCAGGTCATGACGTCCATACAGCTACGAGTTCTACTCACACATCATTACTCGCTCCACTGGATGTTTACGCCACATCGTCTCGAGTCCACAATCTTACAAATTCTGCCGGCGTAATTTTCCCTCCGAACACACTCTGCCTGTCAATTTCAGGTCCAGCACGTGAGTGGCAGTGGTTTAAGGCTCCTCGGCCTCTACTCTCAGGAAATCCAATAGAAACTTCATCATGCTGTCACCTCTGCCGGGCCCTGCAAAGCCAGATCTAAGGGGTATGGCTTTCATCCCACCTCTATTCAGAGAGCCATTCTCTTTGATCACATTAGCGTTATTGCTCCTCTTACGGTTCCCTCCGTCTTCTCACTGCTACTCTATATCTGCCCAAGGCTATTGGTTTTTTATTCTGCGGCTTCAATCTGGACTTGGACCAGGCCGAGCTCGACCAGCTTACACTGACGTTAATTCATATAAAAGCTATATGAACAGCCCAGTTCGACTCCTTGCTTCACAGGCTCACTCAATCAACGGGACATAACTCTTGACGGAGAGTATTAAGAGGTAAATAAACAGCCATAATAATTTACGGATGAATGTAGCAATAACTACCGAGTGCTCCCGTGTGTTCAGGTTTGTTTGACCTGAAATTTACTTTAAGCAAACATCGAAACTTTGTTGATAAAAGGTGGATGTTTTTAAGTGAAGGGCTCCCTCCATCTCCCACAACCCACCGGTGGCAGAACCAGGGAAGCTGCTGCGCTGTTCACTTTCTTTTAATTTTAACTTTGTTTTTCACCAGGTGACAAATTTTACAATAAACTATCTGCAAATCACCGGTCGATTAAGGACAAGTCATCATCTGCTCGGGTTTTTCTGGAGCTCACGGGATCCACGAAGAAGGTTTCAATTCATCCGCGGTCACCAGAGTCCCAGACTGGAGATTTGTCTGAGAGGCAATTTACTGTCATTTGCTGGAGAGCGCCGGCCTGATGCATAAACATCGTTCTTAATATGCCAATTCATCATCGGGCAGCCAGGGGGATTCTGGGTGTGTTCTGATCAAATTTGCACCCAGCGATGATGAGGGGCATGTTGGTTTTGCTGCAGAAAAGTGCAGATCCAGCTATTTGTCACGTCAGGCTCACACAGGGGAGGGAGGATACTCAGCATAGAAATACAAGCGATAGAAAAGAGGCGTACCTCAGCAACCTTGCGGTCTCCTTTTGTGCAGCTAAGACAGATGGAATAAATTTGCCGTCGTGCTGGTGACTATAAATCGGTCAACTACTTTAGTTAAGACTGAAATATCTCAACAACTAGAGAACAAAAACTATTTTACAAACATTAATGGTGACTCACTGTGGTGATCCCCTCACATTAGCCTCACCATGAGGATGTTGTTGAGCAGGGGCGTTGCAACAGGGTGGGCAAAGCAAGCAATTGCCCGAGGCCCCCGAGCTGAGAGGGGGCCCCACAAAAATGGCTGATAATGTTAGTCCACAGCGACTGTCTCAGAAAAGTGGAAAATACAGACATGCTACAGCTGCAGGTCCTGATTTCATGTCAGAGTTTGTGCCTCTCATCCTAAAAACCAATAGATTTTGAAACCATTACAACTAGACAAATGTATAGATTAATTAATTACATATTTTCAGCCATGGTTTCATATTTGGTAACATTTGGTTGTGTTTTTGGAAACCAGTGGAGCACAGAAATAAGATATATTGGCTTTAGATTCACAAACTATTGGTTTGGCCCAAACTATTTGGGATTTGTTAACAAGCAAAAGAAAGAAAAACATAGAAGATCAGCGACTTATCCTTCAGAATTTCTGTCATTACTTTCCTTAGAAATTCAATATACTGCTGTTGAAAGTTATTGAAGCAACATATGGGTTTTCTAAGCCACAAGCAGCGCAGCTCAACAACACTTATTGAGAAAAACACCCATTATCTGTGTCCCGGCCAGTTCTCGACCCTCGTATTGATTTCAGTGGAACCGTCGAATCTACGTCTTCCAGCTCTGCGGCGCAGCCTCATCCTTCAGCGCTCAGAGAGCTGCCTTCTGGGAACAGGAAGTGAATCAGAGTCGGCAGTGGACAGGCACACGCTGATGACTCCCATCTGGCTGTTCTTTAAGTATTCCATCCAATCAAATTAGGTTTGATTGATCAACAGGCGCTGCCATTGGACGGTGGTCATGGCGATATATAAATCACGCTGTGCCATCAAGGCTTCTCGGAGGGAGAGCAAGAGCATCCACGAAGCCCAAGGAACCTGACTTCCTCCTGTGTGATGTTGATCATTTGAGGTTTTCTGTGATGGGAGTGACGATGGTTTTCAAACACGGATGTGATGCAACAAAACATAGAGAGATTCATGGTATTAAGGTGGAGAGATCAGAAATCAGTCACCTGGTATCATCACATCAAACTCTGGATTATATCAGATGTTGTTGGGAAGTTTGTTTATCAGATAACAAAACTTTTACATCTCGATCGTTCTTAATTAAAGGTCCACAGTCTTATCTGTCAATTAATCATCAATACTTTTCACTTTAATTCATTTCAACACCACATTTCTCCTTTGTGTTTGATGAGCTGCACAATAAAAGCTCAAGATAATGATTCTATCAAACTATGTTGGGATTAATAACTTACTTTTTATTCTTGTAATCGGAAACAATTTGGTGCTTTTGCTAAATTATGTTGTACTGGGGATAAAATAAGATAAATAGTTTGTATATTTTACCTTCAAAGTTGGTTATTAATCTCTAAAATACAAGTAAATCCAAAGCAAAATATGATAAACGCTAGTATTAATTAAAACTGGAATAATAGTCTGGCTTCTCCTGTTTAGAAACACAACTGATCTCCAGTAACATTTACTCAAGTATAAGTACAATTATCAAGTATAGCAGCTACTGTAATTGAGTATTTCCATTTAATGTTACTTAATACTTTTACATCACTACATTTATATTTATATCACTACAGAAAACAGTTATAGTCACTGTTTTCTTTGCAGATCCCACCAGACATGATTACAACAACATTTTATCAGCGAATAACTTCTGACACAGCAGCAACGATAAGTACTTTACCTCTGTACTTTTACTTAAAGGTAAACTTTTGACTGCCAGACTTCACTGTGGTGTTGCTACTTTCTGCACTGCTGTCGCCCAATGGCAGGATTTGAACATGATTCTAGACAAAAGGGAAGGTCAAGCAAAAACACTTCATTTGATACAAGACCTAAATCAGTCTGACCTCAACGTGATAGAGTTCAATCCCTGCTGATTTGTGGTGTATTTAAAGTGTCTGTTTATATACTTAGACATATCTACTTTGGGCATTTAACTTTCTTTTTTAAGTGCTTTCATCGGAGGTGTTTTCAGTGATGGTTGGTTTGCTTGGAGCCTGCAGCTGAGTGGATGGAGCTCTACTGGACGTTTGCTGATGTCAACAAACTCCACAAGAATCAATTAAGATAAAAACCTTGAAGTGGGACTATACCCTAACAGCGGCAACAGAACTACAGAGGTTATTGTGACGTGGACATCAGTTAGACACACAAACACCTGAGTGGAGTCGGTCAACCACAGCAACTCAGACGGTGCCTGGATGAACAATGGAGGCTTCAAGGCACTGAAGCTGATTCAAGGGATGTTGGTCCTCAGTGATTAAAGCTTTATTCTAATATTAAATCATCACAGTCAACATGCAGCCTAATCTCTCCCTGATAGATTGTTGTGTTTGTGTCTCCGCGGGTCCACGGGGTCTGTGAGTGTCCTGTTGTGCATCTAAGTGGATGTGAGGCCCTTGTTGTGACTCTTTTGACTATATGGAAATCATAATTCACACGGAGCCGCCTGATGGTTTATGCAGATGGGCGGCTGGGGGCTAAAATAAAAGAGTCTGATATGTACAAGTGCAGGACGCGTGTTCGGCCATAACACATGAAAAGAATATGAAATTTGGGGGGGGGGGGGGGCTGTGGGAGGCGAGACAAATTAGCAGCTTTACAAAAGTGATAGCAGGTGTTTACATGTGGAATGTTTTGCATATTGTAATGTTGGAGTAGGGAGAAGTGTTGGGGGGGGGGGGGGGGTAATAAACATCACAATGCGTCGGACAATAATCAATACGACGCACAATGACCTTGACGTTTTATGATGGATTGGGAGACGTGGCCTACTGTAATTGCTGCAGCCCTCCCTCCTCCGTCCTTCTCTCCATCCTTCCCTCCTTTCACCCGGACGCCTCCTCTCTCCTCCTCTCTCCCTCTTTCTCTCTCTTGGACATTAAAAACCGCTCCATCATTCTCGATGCGCCGCCTTGTCGCCTGCCGCTCAGATGACCATTAATCGCTTAATTCCAGTAAACCTACGTGCGCACAAAGGGCCGCTGTCTGCCGCTTAATGCATGTGTGATTAAGCTTTTAGGGCCGACCACACGGCATTATTAGCCAGCAGGTCCTTGTATAGAGGGGCCAAATGCCTTCAGGGGGCCCGAGGACGGTGCTGGGGAGGGAGGGGGGGGTGGATGTGGATGTGGATGTGGAGAGGGGAGGCAGGGAGTGTGGGAGGGGGGGGCAAGTTAATGACACTGACCCTCACTTCCCCAACAGCTATTCAATTCAACAATAATAACGGGTCACGCAGCTGATTTATGGAGCAGGGGCTAATAATTGTCAATTGCTAATGCCCGGGTGTGTGGGGGTGTGTGCGGGGGAGGGGGGGGGCGGGGGCGATGCCAGTGAAAATATGGTTTGACCCCCACATGGGGGGTGAAATGCAGGAGGGAAGAGAAAAAATTGACAGATGATGTAGTTTTATCCCCTTAAAGCTAAAACACAATGCAGGTTAGGAAACATGCAGCAGTAGAGTCGGTGTGTGTGTGTGTGTCCGTGTCTGTGTGTGTGTGTGTGTGTCTGTGTGTGTCTGTGTGTGTGTGTGTGTGTGTGATAGTGTGTGTTTTTGTGTGTGTGTGTGTGTGTGTGTGTGTTCGCATGGCTGCGATAAATTAATAACAAACCAAACAATGTGTCGTGGAGAGGCGGATTCAATTACTAAGTTTATTTACAGGGGGAAATCTCATGAAGGCCATTGACCAACGTTAAGCAGCAGCGCGGGATGAAACGATGACAAGAGCCCCGATAAGAATTTAATTCCATCTCATTTCGGACGATTTTATGAATCAGATTCTTGAACACTGGCAAGAGATTTAATGATCACATCTTTGCGAAATCTTATTTCAGAAGCGGTCGATGGCATTTCTCTGCGTTAATGTCGACTTAGAGGTTGGAGTAATTTAGTAATTGATTCCTTGCCTTGGCTCGCGCTCGTGCCAAGGCCGCGTTCGAGGGTAATATGTTTCCTAATCTTATCCCCCGGAATAAGATTTTTATGTTAATCCGCTGGCTGCGCTCTCGGTCACTCGGGGAGCTTCGGATAAAGGCGCGGAGGGGCCGGAGAGGCCGGAGAGACGAGGCGGGATCTGCAGGAACCGCAGGCTGCAGCATCTGGAAGAACAACAGGGCGAGTCACTGGGAGACAACAGGGAAGATTGAGACTTTAAATAACATTGAGAAGTAAATATTTACCTTATTTAACTGCGTGGGAAATAAATATGTTATTTCCACATTTATAGGCGAAATTAAAAAAGGAGAAACTGACCAACACAGTCTTTCCTCCACTTTCATATCAGTGCTTCACCTTATTTGTCAGTTTAACATTTAAAATGAGCTGCAAACATGCAACCATTACATTTAAGTATAACATATAAACGCCATGTGACACCAGCTGATCACCAGCACAAGACAGATCGGTGCCAGGGACAGAACAAAAAAAGACCCAACCAGCTTAAAACGCGTAAAAACACCAGTCTCCTTCCACACAGACTGAAACACTGACGTCTTTTGTGCTGCACGTTTTTTTTTTTTTTATTCCTCGCAGACACAGAGCGAAGGCACCAGCTTCTAATTGAATTTCGTCTCTTCTCCAGATGTCACTTTCCATCTGTGCGCTTGGAAACGCGATGCGCCTTTTTACGCACCGGCCTGGAACACCTTAAAGTCTGCTTTAGTCCCCCCCCCCCCCCCCAACATTCAGCTGTGATGACTTCAGAGATCTAACAACTGCAGCATCACACAGAGCAGATATAAAACACTGATTGGTTTGTTTCTGGATAAAAAAACGTGATGTCTCAGGTCTCGTTCCAACGGTTTTTACAGGTGAAATCTAGAACCCTCGCCTTCATCCATTCCTGCCAAATTAAGACATCACACTAAATCGTCACGGGAGCACCCCCCCCTACCCCCCACCCCCCCACCCCCAAAATGATTTGTTTTTTGATCTGCTGGCGAGCCCCTCCCCTGCAACACGCGGCCTTATTAATAACCGTTTTGATAAGCGTAGGATCTCCTCGGGCGGAGGAGTGAGACATTGTCGGTGCAGTGTGACAGCGGGACCCTCCCATCGCTCGCTCGCTCTTTATCCTCCTCTGTTTCTTTGCCTTTTCGGGGGAGTGGATCCATCCAATCCATCCAGAGACAATGGCATTTTGTTCCTCTTTTTGTCCCTCCTGTCGACCCGCATTCCTATATTGCTGAGCAACGATAGTGCGCACTAAATGGAGAGGAGTCGCTCCTGCACACCGGCTATTGTGCGGCACTTGCCGGGAGAATTTAGGGTCTTGCACACATCGCATTTCCCTGATTTATTTAAGTGAAGGCACATGGTTAAAGCTCTTCATTTGCCACATAATTGCGAATTAACTGCAGCTTCCCCTTCAATTAAAGGACCATTATGTTACTGTAAATCACTGGTTTTACGCAGCGCTCCAGTGCCACCAGGCCCATGTGCACGTAAACTGCCTGGACGTGTTGCATCTTGCAGAAATATCTCAAACAAAAAGAAAGACAGTTGAATAAGAAACATATTTTATTGCAGCTCAGAGACGCGCCTGTCGGATTTAATATTCTCGCATCAGATTCTCCTCCCGTGGCTCCTCGGCCCACCCGAACCAGCTGAAATAATTAAAAGATGTTGAAACTATAAAAGAGGGGGCGTCTCAATAGCTGGTGGAGCATGGTGCGGGGACTATAGAGCGTCAGGATAAAGAGCGGCCTCAGTGAAAGAAACCGATGGCTAAAAGCTATAATTGTATTTGCCTCGGCGAAATATCAGAAAAGACTCCTCGTTTCTTTGAGCGTTATTAGATTAATTCCCAGAGATGGGTTCTTTTCTCGCTGCCAGACGCGTGGAGGGAGGACGGTGAACCATTTGGCTCTTTGGTTTCAATAATCAAATTAACCATTTGGTACAACTTTTGGGTCCCAGCTCGTGTGTGGAGAAAAAGGAGGGGGGTGGGGGGGAATAAAAAAAGAAAACATTTACATAATAGGAACCGGGTCGTCTCAAGAAAGAATTAACTTTTTCCTTTTTTAGTCTGGTTGATCTGTGAGGAGACAATGTGAGAAAGAGAAGAGGCAGAAACACACTGCAGCACGTCAGCGATTGTGGAGGCAAAATAATTGATGGCGAATCTGCAGCGGGTCCTTGTGTGTTCTAACAGAGAACCTGGAGCTGCACCTCGAGGCCACATGCACGAAACGCCCGGTGCCCTATTCTGTGTTTGAGGGTAAATTATAAAGCAAGTGGACATTTCATTAGATTAAAGCCACATTTGAGTTTTGGAGATGAAAATTAAAACGTGAAACTGAGGTGAAAGGAATATCTCAAACTTTTCTAATAATAAGATTTTAAAACTAAATCGACCTCACAAGCTTCTATCAACATCATTCGTTTTTAACATATAAACTCTCAATTATAAGGAATAAATGTTTTATGTGTTTAAATGGGGATTTTTTTTTCTTTTTTAACTCCATCCTTCCTCAACTGTGATGAAAAATAAGATCAATACTGTGAAGGACAAATCAAATCAAAGCCAAAGAATCTATAACAACACTACAATAAATAAATCTAATAGGTTGCGAGACAAACGTTGATAATATCCAGAGTCCAAACCGATGTCAGTGTCAGGTATGATGAAGAAATCCTGAAGCAAACACTCACACAGGGAGAATTAAAACTCAAGTCCCTGTAAGAAGATGAGGATTTTAGAGCCTGAGAAGAAGAAGAAGAAGAAGAAGAAGATGAAGATGAAGATGAAGAGCAGAACACAGATCAATCACTGAAACACGACCGGAGGTGAAGAAATTTAAAAATCAAACACTCATCGAATAAATCCAATTGCTGCGCCATCATTCAAGTTGCGCCTTTTCGCGTTTGGATAATTTGGAAGAAGAAGAAAAAGAAAAAAGCTTCAAACGAGGACTTGAACTCGGTCTCGGTGAAAAAAAAGCCCGAAACACAGAGAGTGTGTGCGCGCCATAGAAAACGCTTCACCTTATTACACAAACCGAATTAACCACTCAGCCAATATAGTGCAGCCTAAGAGGTCCGATGAAAGCCTCACCAGTTCGTTACTTTCATTACAAAGATGTTATTTGCCAAATAAACGAAATAATGAAAGTAATAAAGACAATTACAAACTCATTTGAATCATAAGAAGAAAAAAACCCCACAGTTTAGCAGAGGTGCAGGAGGAGATTCAGGAGAAAAAAACCTGAATGAAGCCAATAAATCTGTTTATTACTCTGCGTAAAAATGTCACAAGCAGGGTTTGAAAACCCACTGAGACACTTCCTGGGTTTCATTTGAGGTTTAGTTGCTGCACAGAAATTGCAATGTGCTCATTTAAATGTTTGAAATCCTAATTAAAGCAATAACAAGTCATTAGCGTGAGGTGAGATGAAACAAACAGAAATCAATGGGGAAAGCGTGTGGCACTATATCGTTTTGGATGTGATTGGTGCGCATGAGGGGAAATGAACCCGGAGAAGCCGTTTCTCTGCACGTTCAGTGTTAAAATTATATTTCTGTCATATGAGAAAAATGAAAAATGAAATAGTGACATGGAATAATTCACCCACATGCAGATTACGTGAGTGTTTCTGTGGTAGAAAACGAGCCTCGTGAACTTGATTGTGATGAAACTACATATTTTCTGCTACCAGTTCCCAACGAGTCCTCGTATGTGCTCGATGATCGTGCCCGTGTTCCGGCTGCACTCATCGGGGGGGGGACCACAGTCAGGAGCCGCAGTGAAAAGCGCCGGAGCAGACGGACGGAGAGAGGAGGCACGAGGGGGGGAAAATACTCTGTGAAATCCTGCCCAAGGTATACGGTCGCTTAAAAGGCTTAAAAGCTTGGAGAAAATTGGATCAGGGAGAATCGTCACCCAACTTTCATTATTTCCAAGTGGTGTGATTGAATTAAAGGGCAAGATGGTGGTTGGAGAGGAGTGGGGCGGATGGGTAGAGGGATGGAGGGATGGAGAGGTGGAGGCGGTGGAGGGGTGCGTAATGGCGTGGTATTAAATTCTAATTAGAGATGCAGGGGATCAATGATAGGGAGGTTGGACAGCCCGGGCCCCCAGTGCCAGCCCAATAGACTGATGAGTTATTGTCATGTAAAAAAGCGCTAGCAATAAGACCAAACGCTTTGCTATTGTCCAAGCGGAAAGAGCCAAGTTTATTATGAGGACTATATGCTCTAGAGACCTCGGGCTAGGCGGCTCTTAGGGGGGTTTTCATAAAACAGGGCTAGGTTCCTATAAAGGAGGCCAGTTTTGGAGCAGGCGCTGAGCAGTGAACATCTACCCACCGTCCAGCCTCCTCCAGTCCAAACCAAATCCTCTCTCCCCCAAACTCAGACCGCGCGTCCTGCTCGCTTTCATTTTTTATTATTTATTTTTGTTCCTTTCCAAACCCCAGGTTTTTTTTTTGGGGAGGTGGGTGTTTTTTTCTCCGCCGTGTTTTTTTGGGGTTTCTCGGGGAAGTGCAGCTTTCTAACTCCACCGAGCCTTCTCAAATGTATAAAATGGAGTATTCTTACCTAAATTCCTCTGCCTACGAGTCATGTATGGCCGGGATGGACACGTCGAGCTTGGCATCGGCCTATGCGGACTTCAGCTCGTGCAGCCAGGCCAGTGGTTTTCAGTACAATCCCATCAGGACCACGTTCGGGGCCACCTCCGGCTGCCCGTCCCTCACGCCGGGGTCCTGCAGCCTGGGGACCCTGCGGGACCACCAGAGCAGCCCGTATGCCGCAGGTAAGCAGCGGCTCCGGAGCCACAACCCCGACGTATTATAGGACGCCTTGATTGCATTTGAAAATGGAAATGTGTTTAGTATTTACCAAACGAAATTTGCTTACACAAATGAAAGAATTTATCACGTTAGAAGCGATTGCAGGCAAGGGGTAATTCGGTTACCGGGTTATACTATCCCAGTCACACCCAAAACCGCCAACAGAATTATCGTAAGCTGCCAAAATGATAGGCATAATTTATTTACTTTGCGATGAGACATAAAGCTTCGAAAATAATTAGATAACCAAAGACTAAAGCTCATTATTGACACCGATTCGGAGTTACAGTAGCAGCGCGCGGGGCAGGATGGGAACATTATGACAAGTTCTCAAACTCGAGCCTCAATCTGAGCAGCAACAATTAGTTTAACATTACAATTAACCGCATCACGGGTCAGCGACGTTATCAATTCACAACTAATTCACCCGCAACCGCGCGCGTAACCGGATTCAAAGCTTCGCCTCAGCGTCCTTAACCGGATTTTATACAAAAATATCGAATTTGAATTTACTTCCATTTGACAACACACACACACACACACACACACACACACACGCTCCTCTTACTGATAAGACCTCTGCTGTACTTCGCACGTCTGACGGTGACATTTCTTTTCTGTTCACAGTTCCATACAAACTGTTCACGGACCACGGAGGACTGAACGAGAAGAGGAAGCAGAGGCGCATCCGGACCACGTTCACCAGCGCCCAGCTGAAGGAGCTGGAGCGGGTGTTCGCGGAGACGCACTACCCGGACATCTACACCAGAGAGGAGCTCGCACTCAAAATCGACCTGACTGAAGCCAGAGTGCAGGTACACAGCCGCTTGTTCTCCAGTTACGCGCAATTACGCACAGTTACGCACGGGTGGATTTATTATGCAAACAAATTTTTTTAACATTATCACTATTTTTTAACAGTTTCTAGTTAAGTTTAATGCTTTCACGTGACGCTTTAGTGTTTCCCATCAACAGTTGTTTAACCCTTTCTCAATTTTCCAGGTGTGGTTTCAAAACCGACGCGCCAAGTTCCGCAAGCAGGAGCGGGCAGCTGCAGCGGCCGTGGCGGCAGCCAAGAACAATTCTGGGAAGAAGTCCGACCCCAGAGACGAAGACATCAAAGACAACAAATCCACCGACCCGGACAGCACAGGAGGCCCCGGCCCGAACCCGCTGCCCACCTCCAACTGCGGCGGACCGAGCCCCACCGGCGTGCAGGTCAACACCAACGGGAACGGACAGGTGGACCAGGCGAAGACCTCCGTGTCCACCGGCATGGGGGTGACAGCACCGGGCCAAGGCTGGGCCACCGCCCCGGGGACCATCACCTCCATCCCGGACTCACTGGGCGGCCCGTTCGCCAGCGTACTGTCGTCTTTGCAAAGACAGAACGGAGCCAAAGCGACATTAGTAAAGACCAGCATGTTCTAATGAAGCTCTGTGGCGGCGGAGGGAGGAGGAGAAAACACAGAGCAGAGGGAGAGAGAAGTTTCCTCCTTCTCCGGAGACTGAAAAAGCAAATTGCTCGAGACTCAAACGGACAATAAAACGCAGTTAATTAAACAGAAGACGATGACAACTCCTGTTCTTTTATTTTGTTGCCTTGCACCGTTTCTTGTGGTCAGTCTAAACACTTTCGCTGTAAAAATATCCATCTTGGCAAGTCGTTTGTTTTTCTTGAAACAAGTCGGGTGGATTGTTTCCGGTCATATTTTAGGGCTGAATATCTAAAGACAATAAGAAAACAAGTGTTGTGTTGAGATGATTCATGCGAGACTCCATCGAACGTATTCCTCGTGTTTTTAAAGGAAGAAAAACAACAAC
Organism: Hippoglossus hippoglossus; assembly: GCF_009819705.1. Lineage (NCBI taxonomy): Eukaryota > Metazoa > Chordata > Actinopteri > Pleuronectiformes > Pleuronectidae > Hippoglossus > Hippoglossus hippoglossus. Next base: position 23,667,280 of record NC_047160.1, read on the forward strand.
AACAACACACACAGACACACACACATTTCAGAGTGAAGAGTGGATGACGAAGACTTGTTAAGGTGAATATTTGTGGCAGTGGCCCATGAGCAAACACCCGACGTCTGAATCGCGTCGTTCAAGTCACATCACAAGTCAAGAGTTCAACAGCTGCTTTGTTCGGCAGAGACGTTTAACAGGCTCCACGAGGACAGACCCACGAACCCTGACACGACAAATATCACACTGTGGAAGAACGACAGCTGAGTTTTCTTTTTCCTTTAAATTATCGATATAAACACAATTATTTCCTCGAGAGAACAAAAAAAAAAAAGGCACAAACTACTGCAATGTTCGCCCCCGTGACAGGAAACCTGTATGTTTTGTGTGTCTTTCTACGGCAGTGTTTTTGTGGCTCAAATTGTATAGTGTGAATACGTATTACTGTCTCCTATAGTTGAACCATAGGCCATACTCCCTCGTAGATCGATCATACAGAGTCTTTTTCGATGTTTTACAAAGATTTCCCTTGGAAGAATTTATTTTGGGTATAAAAAAAAGGGGGGAATGGATGCAAACATTGTATTTATTTCTATATAATTTGCATGTTGTCTCTTTGTCTGATTTTACAATGAGTTCCCTCCCATTTTGTGAGCATTGTGTAACATGTTTTGTCCCGGATCTGAAAGTTATTTATATGTAGGTAATGAATGCTTATATTTAAGAAGGAAATATTTCTACATGTGCACATAGTTTTCCAGGTGTACCATTGAAATGGTTGTTGATGATAAAAAAAATAATAGTCCAAGTTCATTTGGTCATGTTTTTCTTTTTGACAAACAAACTATTATCATTTATCATTATTAGTGTTATAGAAATCAACTTGACACGATCTTTAAGTATAAAATCCTGAAATATTTGTTAGAATTTTCTGTCTCATAAAAATTTGTTTATTTTGAAAAGGCCCAAGATTTCAGCACCACGGACAGCAACGCACTGTTTCTCAATTCATTCAGTTTTCTGGATTTATTTTTACAAACAGTTTGGATACAGTTTGTATTTAGATGAACAGAATATCACATATTTCAATTCATTTACAGTCAGTCCTCTAATGTAGAATTAAATTTAGAAAATGATAAAACAAGAAAATGTCCCAATAATGGGGAATAATAAATAAAAACCAGCAGAAATTGTGACACCGGTGATCAGACATTAAAAAAAATATTTTAAAAAAGAAAGTGTGTTTTAAAAAGCCTGATGTTGGGTTGATAATATATTTTAGAATATATTGAATTCGTCAGGTTGTGTGCGACTGGAGATTCAACTCAAAGGAAACATATCTATGGATTTAACAAACATTCCCCACTGAGGCCTTACAACCAAAATATATTTAACCACCAGTTTGTGGATTGGAATCAACACATTACATGATTTTATGCAACGGAGGTTTGGCAATTTTTGCAAACATGGAGCAGCTGAAATTACAAATTCAGTCACACATTTTCCAGATAGTTAGAATGTTGCCCCCCCTTTACTTTAATCTGAGTTTCACATTTACCTAAATCAGTCCTATTAATCGATTAATTTCCAACAAATATTTGATCAATCACACATAAATCATATCTGGCAGAATCTAAAATAACTACAGTTACTTCTTCATTAAACAAAACACCAAACCCAAAAAATAGAATAGTAAAGTAATTTTTTTTTATTTTTGGTGTATTGTTTATTCATTGTTGGATTTGTTTAGTCTGTTATTAGAGCAGAGATTCGTGCGGCTGTTTTTCCTTCATCTCAGGTTTCCAACCTCAACAGGCACCTGGTTAATAACAAGTTTAAATTAGAGAAAAAGAAACTCAGGTTTGCAAAAGTTAGTTTGTGTTTTTCATGTTTCACAGCCAGCGGCAGGAGTTCATCTGCAGGATTAATCTGTACAAGTATATAAGCAGTTATTATGTTCGACAAAAATAACCGGTATTTATTCAAGGATCGCTTCAAAATTAAAAGACGAAGGCACGTGGTTTAAAATTTATAACATTTTATTTATAAACATACAGTATGCTATAAATGCCGTTGCATTTAAACATCAAATGAATCTATATTTCAGATAGTGTTCAGGTGAATATTACAATAAATACAGAACAGACGTTAAAGGTTTCCATTTCCCAGCTATCCCGTCCAAAGAAGACCGTCTGAATGTAGAGCCTCCGTCTCAAAGATCCTGCTATAAGAGACTCAGCCGAGATTTACTCATCAACTAAATGATAAAAAAAGAAAATACACAATCGGAACAGAAGCTTAAAAATACTGTAGATCAGAGAGATGAACCCGGAGAAGCGTGGCTATAGATGGAGGAGGAGGAGGAGGAGGAGGAAGAGGAGGAGGAGGAAGAGGAGGCTGCTAGTTTGCCTTCATACAGCAAATCATTTGGTTTTAGGCTTAAACGTGCATTTTATTTTAAAAAAACATCCACAATACACGACCGAGCTCTTCTCATACAAGTTCATAAAAAGAAAAGAAGCAACTGACTTGAAGTTTTTTCCAGCTGGCGGCACAGATCTTTAGTTTTCATCCAACCAAATATTGCACAGGTGCAACTGCTGCTGCTGGTGTGTGTGTGTGTGTGTGTGTGTGTGTGTGTGTGTGTGTGTGTGTGTGTGTGTGTGTGTGTGTGTGTGTTCATCTTACGTCGGCGGTTTTTTACGAGATGTAACATGTACTGGTGACTTTTTTTTTTCTTTTTCTTATTTTATAAATGAATCCTACCACTGAGCAATTATCAAAATTACCTCAATTAATAGCATACAGGAGTCTAAATGGTTCTAGAGTCAAACATTCAAAATAAAATCAATGGTTTCCCCTGCAGTAGATAGATATATATATATTTATATATATACACTCTACAGGTATATTCTTCCAGATAGACAACAGACGTCCTTTCTTTGCATTGGGTTCGTCACTGCAAATCACAATAACAGGAATAACAGGGGAGCGATGTGAGAATAAAAAAAGTTCTGCAGTAAAGCGCGACGTGAGGGAGGGCTGCGGGTTTTAAGAGTTTAAATTTGGCCAAATCCCCCCCCCCTCCCTCCCCCCCTCCCTACACCCCAGGTGTTTGTTTGTCTTCGTCCTGCGTCACCTTTGCTTTCTTAAGGCACATTAAAGTCCTGACTTCTCCTGACCCCGAGCAACAACCTCCTGCGGCCCAGCAGCTGCTGTTGCCCCGATGATGACCTACATCCATAATATGTGTTTATATCAGAGGGTGTTTTCTTTTCCCCGAGCACAGACGAAGGGACGTGGGATCACTGTTTGGGCCAAAGGATCAAAAAAACAACCAGAAACTCACTACGGTGGATACAGAGGATTTATAGTGACCTTCATTTCACTTTCTAAGTGAAGCTTGTAAAACCTTGTTGTTGTGGTCGTGTAGTTTTGCTGCAGGGACGTGAAATTATTAAAACTAATTCAGATCCAGCCTGTTGTGAGAAATTAAGATGTCAGATCTGAGCTGCCTCATTTTTCAAATCCTGGGTTTTTCTGATTCTTATCAAATCTAATTATGAAAATAATCTTTCTTAAATGATGACATTAAACTAAACGATATACTGCATTTCCATCATATGGAACTGAAAGCGGAATATTAACATTATTTTTCCATCCAGAAAAGAATAGAATCTGATTCTACTTCTTGATTCAAACACCCATTTTTCTCTTTGCGTGCTCACTCTTGACAGTGAAGGACGTCGACTGTGTTCAGAGCGAATCTGTAATCTGCATCTTGTGTTTTTCTTTTCAACATGGCCGCCGCCACCCCCGAGCCGTCTCCCTCTCTCTCGCCGCATGATGGAACGGAGTCCGTGGTGGTTGCGTGGACCAATCAAATCCAGATTTCACTCACGTATCAGATGACATAAACACGATGAATATATTTATATATATATTTTTTTGTCATTGTCTGACTGTCCCCAGATCCCCAGTCGGCCCCACATGATGAATCTTCATTGGTTATTGAGCTGCAGAGGATGCAGAGACCCGGCCACACGCTGAAGGACATGATTTGCAGATAATCGGGTTAAAGCAGGGAAGGGGCTTCTTCTCTGAACCTTGTGCTTCTTCTGCCGGGCGTCACAACGTGGTCGGCTGTCCGGCCGCTTGAAAGGAGAAAAGACACAGAGAGGGAAGAAGAAGAACATTTTTACAAATCACGGTTTCTTTTCCTGGGATTTTAAGGTCGAGGCAGGAAAAAACCCCTCATAATGAGTCAAGAGTCTTTTGATTGAATCTCTTGATTTGATTCTGTGGTTTCTCTGATCCCTCGGATGATATCCGCTGCTCAGAGGTTATTTAAACATGAGCGACTTTTTCTTTTTTTTTTTGCACAGTCAAGGTGAAAGGGATGGAAAGTTACAATCATCCTCTCTCCGCCGCAGCATCACCAGTTTCTCCCCACATCCATCCCTCCGTTCAGCGCAGCGCCACCGTGTCTGACACTTCTTCATTAAAGCTGCACTCGCAGGTGAAGATTTTTATATTAAAAATCCCCCCTCGTATTATCAGCCTCACAGCAGGACGGCAATAAAGGATTAAAACCTTTGAAATGCACCTCGAATGTATTAATCATGAAATAGTGTCGCGTTTACTTTGAAAACAATAAATCAAACACAGTCACTTTCTCTTCCTGGTTCACGATCGCTGTGTTTACTGCTTTGTTGAAAAATGCATGTATTCATCTTTTTGTCCCCGATTCTTGAGAATGTTTATGAACCTTATGTAACCGGGGATTGTTCGTTTATTTCTGGTCGTGTTTCGTTGTTGACTGTGGTTGATTTTTTTTGTAATCTGCTGACAGAACACGACCACATTCATAATTCATTTTTAGCTTCTGATGGATGGATACAAGCATCAGATGATGGAAGAAGAGAGAGGAAGAGGAGGGTGTATGGAGACAGGCAGGGCAGAGAGTGGTGAGGGGGTGAGGGCGACCTGGGATGGGATGGGGGGGGGGGGGGGGGTGGTACTCACAGCGGGAGCGGATGTAGCACTGGTGGCAGTTGAGGAGGCCGTTCCGGATTCGAACGTCCGTGCCCGTGGTTGTGTCGCCTAACTGTCCCTTACACACCCCACACTGAGGAGACACAGGCAGAGAGCAGCTTGAGGAATATGAAATAATAATCTATTGGTTATTACAGCTGAATCTAATCGGACGAAGCTTGTGTTATTGTGTAAAAAACAACACAAAAGAAACAACAATCAATGTGTCACTGCACGTCTCAGAATTTTCTGCTCAATTCTGTCTGTGGCCCATTGGATTCCCATTTAATAATTTCTAAACAATCCTAAAACAGTGGTTAAACAAGAAGCTGCATGTGTATCTGCAATAAATCCTGATTCTCATTCTCACACAAACATAGAATGAGACTAAATCTTTGACTAAAGAAAACACGAGAGGAAGCCGATCCCCCTCTTCATCACCGACCTTAAAGCAGTGGATGTGGAAGTAGAGGCTGAGGGTCTCGATGATCATCGCCGCTCCTTTCCCCAGCGGCTGCCCACAGCTGGAGCACAGCTTCTTCCCGCTGACGGACCTGCAGGGGGACGGAGAGCCGCACAAAACCTTTGACACTCGAAGGGAAACAAACGTCATTTCCCTAAATGTGACAGATTAACTGTGATGACAGTGGATGTGAGAGGGAGAACTGAGAAAGACAAGAAGAGGGAAGTGTTGATCAAACTGACACATGATTTAATATCTAACTGAAATACAAGGAGGCACAAAAACACAGCGACCAGCCTGAATATAAACAGGAAGACACGAGAATCGATGTGAAAAAGATATTATGGAGAACATGAACCACGTGAAACTGTATTTCGTTGGACTGCGCTAAATTGGAAATGAGGCAGGCAGGTTGTGGTTTTACATGTGATGTTATGGGTGGAGAGATGCAGCGAAGCAGGAAATGACAAAGCAGAAATGAACCTCCCTCCCTCCCCTCCCTCCCCTGTGTGGGCTGTTTGTGATGCAGTACCTGTTGGGGGCTGGAGGCAGAGTGTCTGGAGGAGGTGGACATGCTGCAGGGGGCTTTGATGAGCTGCGGCTTGTGTTATTATCAATGGGACCCCCCCTGGAAATGGACAGTGACATGAGACATGATGGTGACTCATAGATACGGGCCACACAATTGGCTGCAGGAGTCGGGACGTGAGCCAATCCGAGCCGGGGGCAACCGGCAAATCTACTCACAACTGTTTGGGCATTCTTTTAAAATTCAGTTTTCCTTCTGTACACGACTCTGATGATTATGTTTAAAAGATGTTATTCTTGTCATGGTGTTCTCTGACGTTGTACTGGGTGGTGGAGGGGAAACTACATGTGCTACAAGATGCCACCTGATGGACAAACAAGGGAACTGCAGCTGATGCAAAAAGATTCAGTATTGTACTTGTTACTACTCTAGTCGTCTGAAATTCACATTTACACCCGACATAAGAATGAAAGATGTAAGAAAACAAAACAGACATGAAGACATTTGTGTATAATAACAAAAAAACTGTATCCCTGTCATTTCAATGTGGAAGTAAATGAAACCTTCATGTTTGTAAATAGTATGTACAGTGTCCGTTCATTAATATGTATGTTGTCTATATATTGTGCGTCTGTACCAGTCAATTGTTTGTGGCCAAGTGTGTCTTGAATCACTCTGACATGTAAGAGGAACACAAATCCATGACAAGTTTTAAAATGACTGAGCTCATCATCTTTCTCAAACTGTGACATCTCTCTCTCTCTCTCTACCGTACACACACACACACTCACACACCTCCTCTCTCTCTCTCTCTCTACCGTTCACACACACACACCTCCTCTCTCTCTCTACCGTACACACACACACACACACACACTCACACACCTCCTCTCTCTCTCTACCGTTCACACACACACTCACACACCTCCTCTCTCTCTCTCTCTCTCTCTCTACCGTTCACACACACACACCTCCTCTCTCTCTCTACCGTACACACACACACACACACACACCTCCTCTCTCTCTCTACCGTACACACACACACACACTCACACACCTCCTCTCTCTCTCTCTCTCTCTCTCTCTCTCTCTCTCTCTCTCTCTCTCTCTCTTCCCCCCCCCCCCGTTCACACACCTCCTGTCTCCTGCAGACTGGCCGGCCTTGTTGCCGTCTGTCGTCAGGTCTTCTTGTTTCTTCACTGGAGTCGAGGGTTTGAGCGTCGCTGGAGGTTTCTGGCCGTTCTGCAGACTGTGGCCGAGTGTTTCCGGCTGACTGCTGCTGTGACTCACCAGGCTGAGGATCACAGGAGGGAAAGATGGTGTACTGTAAAGTTTAAAGTCTAACTTTTAATATTGCCATCATAATAGTTATTGTGTTATTACCCAGCTCTACTTCAGAGCCTCATCCTAAATCACTGTTATTTTCTGAAACTGCTCAGATGCACCATTTCCTGCTTTGAGGCCGAGTTAACCAACCTTCTGCCTGTTTTCATGCTGTCGTCAGCAGTGCTGATGTCACTGGTCCTGTCGTTTTCTCGCCGTTTCCCCTCCGCGCTCTCCGTGCTCCCCCTCTGCACCAGCCAATCAGACAAACAGATAAAAGTCAGTCGATTTGTTTCCACTCTGGAGTTTTTACCTTCCTGCTGAACTAATCAATCAGTTACTCACCGACTGCCTCTCCAGAAGTTCTTGCTTGCGTTCCCAGTCGGCCAGTGAGCGGACGATGGTGTCGTGGGGCTCAGCGGTGGAGGAGAGCTCCCCACGGCTCGGGGACGGCAGCGCCGAGGAGCGAGGCGTGAGAGGCGCCGCCGTCTCCTCCAGTATCCTGCGCTCCTGTTGTGATCGGAGGTGAGTTTAGCAACATGGCAGCACTGTCATCAGTTAGAAAATAAACTTTTATTTCAGTTTTAAAAACACACGACTCACACAAACACTACACATTTCATTTAATAAACATGTGCCCCCGAAGCATAAACACACACACACACACACACACACACACACACCTCCTCATGGTACTTCCTCTCCTCCTCCGCCACCTCCCTTTGTGCCTTCTCCCACTCCTCCTTCAGCTTCTCCTGCTCACGGCGGTACTTCTCCTGTTACCATGGCAACAGACACATGAAATACAGCACAGAACCTCAATAAGGAGGAAGACTGAACTGTCTACAGGGGGTGGGGGGGGGGGGGGGGGGGAGCATCAAACGAGCTTTGAGAGTTTTTAAAAAAAAAACAAAGCTTTCTGAATCTGAAATTTCTCTCCTGGTGCATCCTGCTTAATTTAATCCAGGAGGGGGGGGTTGGTAGTGAGTGTATCTGATTTCCGTGAGAGAAGCTCTGTGCATGTTCTCTGGATGTGAGCCTCGACTCAGAGACATAGATGGATGCAAAGGTAGCTTGATGTTCCTCTGTTATGGCCGAACACTTGCTCAGATCTGATTTTACTTGTTAGTGATTATAAAGCGAACAAAAGAGACCAGACGCAGGCGATGCAGACAAAAGGCAAGAAGCAGAGCATGCAGAGCACAGGGTTCCTACACAACTGTCATTTGAAAAGTTCCCCTAAATCCTTCAATTTCATTCAGGTTGTTACCTGATGTACGGTAACGTTAGAGCAAATGTGCACTTAGGATTATTCCACACAAGAACCGCTTTTGACTCCTTTTCTAAAGTCGTGTGTGAACCCTGAAATAAGACCAAATGAAAGAAGGAAGATTCAAAGTGAAAGCAACATGAATAAGACGGATGACGGACCAAGGTCGAAGCACAGAGACACGGCACAATACAAACCAGGGCACAAGCACATTGATGCACCAGACATTCATCCATTTTAGAGCATCTCATCTCAAACAATCAACTGCAACGACAGGGGAAGAGGAGGAACCTTTTCACGTCACCGTTACTTATCTAGAGACTGCAGATCAACGTTTAAAAAACACGTGGCCCTGAGATGCAGCTGGTATTGGCTGAGGAGGGAGAGGGTGATTTGGGCAGCAGCAACAGCAGCAACCTCGGGAAACAATGTCTGTGTTTTGTGCATGAGATGGAAACAAAAACCCAACTAGACGTTCTTCAATTGCACAAAGTCCCCATCTAGTGGCCAGAGGGTGCATCGTCAGGAGGAGATATGCTTTTAGAGGAGGGCACGCTCGGTGTAGAACAAACATGGAGGCAAGCTTTGCAGGTAGCAACGACATGTGGTTAATTCTTCTGATTGTAAACTGAGCAAATCAGTGACCGACGCACTGAAACTTACTGGGTTACTGGTTTAGATTCACTTACAGGGTCAGTTAATGGTCCCAGACATGTAAACACACCAGAATAACTTTGGTTTGAGTCACTTTGGTGAAGTTTAACCTTTTCAATAACATTTCATTCACCATATGTCAACATCTAATGAGTATAAATGCCGTTTAAACAGCAGTTATAATGTTGACTTTCAAGGAGATGAAGCCCAGTTTACAGCCAGAAATCTTTTTTCAATTGTTTAACTGCAAAACAAAAATTAAGGGTAAAAAATGTAGTTTATAAAAACTTGCATGTATTGACTGTTAGTTTTCTTCACAAGTCACGTGGACGACATAAGCAAATTACTAGAGCCCGACCAATTTACTGGTCGATGAGCCTTTCACAGTCATAACGGCATCTGCTTGTTTGTCTGCAGATATCAAAACTTATATTTTGCAGAATAAACGATGCAAAAAAGATGTAATTGTTTAGATTATTTAGTTGTATTACTGTTTGATTTGTATCTTCTTATATCTTATTAATGTCTATTTATTCATAATAACCTGTAAAATATTCTAATAATAACTTTGATATTAAATGTAATGACGTGTGTTTGTGATTTGCTGAATCCACTGAGATGTTGTTGTGCAAGAGACCAGTTTGAATTAGTCAATAACAGAAAAACCTATGTTTCAAATATTGTGCATTCTAGTGCATTATTTACACTAAATCATTATCTACAACTGCATTTAGTAAAAATCTTTTTCCAGTGACAAAGCCTTTGATGAACTTTGATGAAGCTGCTGAATGTTTAAAAGAACCTAAACCTAATATGTGCTGCCTGCTGAACGTCATAGTTTGACCTTAAATAATATAAAGAAAACTAGCTTCTCATTTTCATTTAAGAATATATTTTTCCACTCAGGGGCGGAGTTTCACCTCAATCAATTCTTTCTGCCTCTAGGACAAGTTAGTAATCTACAAAAATGCAATAGTTTCGAATTTAAAGTCAGTTCTGGATCTAATCCTCAGTGTTGGTGCCTTGCTCTACCCACTGAGCTCCACAAGGAGTTGAACTCCTAACCTTGCAGACTCATGCGCCCATGCTTCACCCTATGAGGTTCACTGTGTACCTGCAGCATGCGCTCCTGCTCTTGCTGCCACCTTTCCTGACGCTTTCGCTCCTCATCCGGGTCCCAAGACCAGCGGTCTGCCCGCCTGGCCTGGGGCAACACCGGCACTGACACCTGATGGACCCCAACACACAGACACACACACACACACAGAGAGAAACATACACACAAATCCAACCACACGCACACATCAACATGCACAAAATACCCCACACACGGCACACAGATAATCATGCACATATTCACACCCTCCCACAAACACACACACACACACGCTCACACATACACATACACACACACACACACCAATGTGCACACACGTCCACCACAGGAAAAGAAGAAGGGAAGGGAGGAGACAGAAATAGTTGGTCTACCACAACAGCACTACTCCAATGCTAGCCAAAGGACTCCTACTAAGAAGAGAGGAGACAGAGAGAGAGAGAGAGATGAGCTCCAATGCAAACGGAAGCGGTCTCGGCCATCGTCGTACAGCATCGTCGTCTGTCATGCTACATCAACAGCTCGGTGTGACTCATGACATCGTGGCTGAGCGCTGACGTGGTGAGTTCAACGTCTGAACCAAAACATCACTAAGAACTAAAACCTGTTACCCAACAACTGTCCTTTTATTGGCTTGTGAGACACGATAATTAGAATTTATAGAATAATAGAATAATTCAAACTATACAGGATGTAAAGTGCTGACATTAAAACTAATGTTTTGCTTGTGTAAGTGAGAGAGTCTTTAAAAGCTCCCTGGAGGTTTTATTTTATCTTACCTGCAGGATGTGGTCATTTGTTTTTCTGTCTTTATCAGTTCAACTAAGCTACAGGAACCATCTGTGATACAGGAGGTGATGAACCAGATGAGGTGCAGTGAAAAGGGCTTTTAGCTCAAATGATTATAACTCACATTTCCACGGAGATCCTTTTCTGGAGCCTCTGCAGAGTAAATATGAGAGAACATTATTTAAAATACAGTTTACACAGATATTATAGAGACAGGTGATCAGAATAAATGTGTTTTTCTTTTTTTGATGGGACAGATGTTTGGAAGAACCTGAGAAAGGAAGATACAGATGAAAGTAGGCGACAGACGGACGAGGGGAGAAAACCAGTTCACCAGCAGCAACGAGTTTCATCTGAAGTTGTTCTTCTTGCTCTTTTGATTTTACATTTGAACATTTTCTTCTATAAACATAAACATTATATGAGCAGGTATAAAAAAGAATTTAGTCAGGATATGGATAGAAAACCTTTTAAAGCCAAATGTTGTTGCTTTTGGTTGAAAGGCAAAAAAATGCGAGACGTGAAACTGAGGCTTTCAAACTGTTGCAGATAATTAAACTTATGATATGTTAGAAAATATTCTTTCAGTATATGAAGTTAACGTGGTCAGTATTCCCTCAGATATCTGGTAGAAATATTTTCTTTAATCTTACATATGTAGATTATCTTTACCAATACATCCTGATCAACACGATCGAACAAATATGACTTCCAATAAATGATAAATAAATTATGAGCTGGACTAGAAAAAAAACTCATGTTTGTACATAATTGTAGTGCAAAACAATAAAAAACATTTAAGATGGAGAGAAAAATCTGTGATCATCCAGAACCGGACACAAACACGAGTGAAGTGTCGTCCGACTGTTGCAGACGCAGCAGAGACTCTCTACACGTTCAGAACCTGGGGAGGGAAACACGAGCTCCGCTGATGAATGAAAGGATTTTACCTGGCGGAGCGAAGAACTCCCAACGTAACTTAGGGTTGCTGGTTGCCGGTGGAGAGATGACACTGTTTGCAAACTCTAAAGCGAAATAAAAAAAAATGTGCAGGTGGAGGGATAAGAGAGGGAATGAGGGAAGAAAGGAAGGGAAGAGGGATGGAAATGATGAGGGATAAAACAAATGTCAAAACCAGGAGCTGGAATGGACATTAGCAGAATTACAGAGGTCCTGTGACACTGAAGGATAAACAGACTCAAACTGGTCAACCAGTTTAAAAGTCCGTATAGAAGCTAAAATTTAGCTTTAAAGAAAATCTACATAACTTGGTTTTACGAGGAATAAGAAGTTTAGTTCTTTCAATACATGTTTTTGTTAGATCTCATTCCTAATTAGAAAACAAACAGGAGGAGGAGAAAAACATGGAGGTGTATGGAAAAGAAGCTGCTGGCTTGGTGCTTGAACGTGAGCAGTTCACTGACCTGCTGTCAGTTCCTGTGCCGGGTGATATCCAGACGATCCTGGTGCCGTTAAGTTTGGGACGTTCTCTCCTCCCTGTGAAAACTCCTGGGAACTGGGAAAACTTGCCTGCGAGGAGATTCAAGGGTTAAACGAAGCACAGACGAGTGATTGCTGCTTCTGCATTAAAGGTGAATAAAGTGTGTATTTGTTTAGTTGGCAGCTTCACCTGTAAAGTTACTGTGTGACACTGCTGTGTGCTGAGCCCCGATTGGACCAGAGTGGCGACGTTTGGACCAGATGCTTCAGGTTTAACTTCTTGTTTGGCTTCTAAAAATACAGAACACAACATTACCACTAATGTTAAAATCAAAGACACTAAAGTAAAAACATTTTCCTCCTCACATTTGCTTCTTTTTCATATTTTCAATGGTTCTAGTTAACATAACAATCTTCTTGAAATGGGCTGTAGAGTCTCTGAGTGACCACAGGGTGTCAGTGTGTTCAGACCTGTACGTGTTGTTGGTTGAGCTGCAGCATTTGAGGTTTTCTCCTCTGGACCAGCTGCCGTCTGGTCTCCAGTCTTCCAAAAGCTTTCTTCTGACTTCTGCAGTTCCTGAATGGGCCACAAGATGGTTTTAAATATTAATGTCCAGTGCATGATCTGACTATAAAGTGATTTAAGGCTTTATGGGATTTTACGGTTCATAATAACATTTGTTCCTTAAACTTAAACTGTTCCAACTAATTTCTACAAAAGTAGAGTGCAGCCATGTTAGACGTGTTCAATGCATGCACCCAAAGGCAGATTGTTTCAGTTTTTAAATGATAAATATATTAGAAAACAGGGCTTTTTATCGACATGCAGCTCTATTGTGCCTCCACAGAACTAATTCCTTTGACAGAAAACTTTAATTTTAGTCCAGTGAGGCAAAATATTAGATGTAGATATTAGATATTGTGTTTTGCAGATATCCACACTGGACCCAATGAATGGGTTTACTGGTCTGTGTGTTCATCCACAAATGCTGAGTGAAGCAAGCTGCCCTCTACTGGGCATCTACCAAAAAAATACTGACTACAATATTTGTCTATAGAGGAATATGAGTTGATGCAATGTCCTATTTCTAGAATGTAATCAACAATAACAACAATAACATATCCTGACCGCTGGCAGTGAGGTGGGTCGACTCAGTGGCGATGAGTGCTCAGCCCCTCTCTGTTCTCGGACGTCCTCAGAAGCTGCTCTAGTGCCACCCCGTGCCTCCTTGGCCTTTATCGACGCCGGGCTTCCTCCTGCGGGGGAGGCGTGTGGACTGTGTGCGGGCGATGCTGCCGAGCAGGGAGCAGCTACAGTGCTGTGGCTGGTTCTGGAAGGAGACGCCTGGAAGTGAGGAGGAGATTCTGTTCCTCGACTCTCGGGTGCGGTGGGAGCGTCACTTCCTGCATTGCCGTTGACTCGGAGCAAACCGTCCGCCTGCATCAGAGGACGACAGGTATCATGTTAGTTTCTGAATATTGCATTTAACACTAAACTGTTCGGTAATTACAATACTCGTAATGTGTAACATCGCTTGATAAATCCAGGTCAAAATTAACTTTAAGGAAAACCTTCAAACAAACCCTACAACTAAAAAAAAACTCAGTTTGCTCATTTGTGCTCATTACCAGCCTCTCGTCTCATCGGCCATTCACCGGGCTCACTACACCGCGCTGGCCTCCATGACAAAGACGCAGTGATGTATGTGTGAGGAGCTCCTATAGTGAGCGGTAACTTAAGACACAGCGGTGGAGTTGGGTGAATACGGGCTCTCAGTCTGCGCCCCTCCGCCTCCACCTTCTCATCCTAACCCTCGCAGCCTGTGTGGGCCCTCTTTGTCTGCTGGGAGCCCACTTCACATCGAGAGGACCCTACTTGTCAACTTCTTAAGTCAATAGGGAACAGAGGGCTCCATTCAGTGGCCGGGCTCCGCTCAGACTCCCTGACAAGACATTCCAGAAAAGCGCTCTGCTCCATTTGGTCTGATAATAACCCGCCCCTCCCTCTCCGCCACAACAAAACATGAGATCGCATTTTGAATATTTCCATTTGGACGTTTTTTTTCTTTTTCCGGGAGGAAAGGAAACGGATCCTGTTGAGAGAGCTAAATTGAAACATTACATGCTTCTTCTGTGAGGGGGAAGTCTTGTGTCCTCCAGAGAAATCAGTCGGCTCGTCACCATGGCGGTTCTTTGGCATTCTAATGTAAATGCCAAGAGAGATGGAGGGGAATTTACCCATCAGCGCAGCGAGGAGCGCAGCCAACACTGGAAACTCACCACAGGCAAAGTGGTTGAGACCTCGCAACTGAACCGTAGCTCGATCATTTAATTAATCTAAGAGGGAAACTAGAAATAATGTTAGAAAATTAGGCAATTTAAATTAAGTATCATTACACCACGACAACCAAAGTACTTCCTTTTAGATACAAAACCCACTGTTGCTATGTTTACACCTGTGTTCACACTACGGAGAGTTTTTCAGCCGTTTGGAATCGCAGCTGGCCCCATTTTATTTTGAAAACTCCAGGGTTGCGTTGTAGCATGAATGAAAACCCACATGTTCATTTAGAAGGTGCTATAATCCAAAATGTGTTCCAGCAGCACAGGTGCTTCCACTGTTATTTATGGGAATCAAAACCCAGGTGGTGTTAGGAGGTTAACTCGACCTCTGTCTGTTGATATGATGATGAGCACCGAACTCACCTTGTTGGCCCACGGTTCAGCCGCTCTGCCACGGGACTCGAAGTAAGGCTTGGGTGTCAGCAAAGGCACCGGTTTGGGAGACAGGGCTCTGGTGGACGGCGGCTCAGACGAGCGCGAGCGAATTTGAGGCCGCTGGTGAGGTGAGGACAAGTCTTTGGGAAACTCCTCGATTCGCGCCTCGAGCGTAGACGTGAACTTTGGAGCCGGGGCCGACTGCTGGCGCAGGAACCTCAGGGGCCCGTTGGGGTCCACGTCGAAGGGATCTGGCGTCGTCGGGGAGGAGGAGAGGGAGAGAGGGAAGGGTGAGCAGGCGAAGGAGGGGTCAGCGGAGATGCTGCGATCCAGGAGCTGCGGCAGCTGCAGGCGTTCCAGGATCGTTTCACTGATGGAGAAACGCTGGGCGTAACGCTGGAGGATGACTGACGCCTCCTCTGGGGTTCTGGCTCGTCTGTAGGTGTCACGCAGGTCCTCCTCACGACGCTCCCTGTTCACGTGAGGAAAAGAAGTACGAAGGGATAAAGAGTGAAGCAAAGATAAAACAGTCTTGGCAATTACAACTAGAGATCTATTTTTTCTACTTCACTATTTTGCAAAAGACACGTTCTTCCATTTTCTTCCCCTGTGGGAGAGATACTAAATTAAACCCGAGGAGGAGTCACTGTCACCTTTATGCCTGCTATCGGGAATTAGGTTGTGTGAGACCTACTTTTCCACCGCTCTCATATAGTGCGTGCACCTTGGCTTCTTAGTGGAATAATAAGACATATACTTGTCCTACTGTGTTTCACATACTTTTCCTCCACTATCTCTCTGTACGTCTTGATGCTTCTCCTCCTCTGGGCGGGACAGACGTCTCCTGTCAGCAAATTTTCCATCATCTTCCTCTCCTCCTCCTTCTTGATCAGGTCCTGAGAAACACTCCTCCTCCGATTCTTCCATCGTGCCAGGTCCTGACGGGTCCAAATGAAACACAGAGAGAGAGCTTGGCTTAGTAGTGATGGGAGACTTGCAGCACTTCTGTGGCTCCATTGAAAACTGGTTTAAGTTGTGTAACTGGGGCAAGGCAAGAGGTTGCAGGCATTAAAATAAAAAAATAATCACTGCTTATATCTGATGAACCCCAGACACCACAGAGACAAGAAATACAAACTGTGCAGATTAGACACACTTCTCATGGGACTTAAATGTTGTCTCACACCAGCGAGAGAAACAAAATCCCAAACAAATAATTACACAGAGATTAGAAGTGATGTAAAGAAGACAGATCTGAGACACTCACGTCCTGCCAGTGATCCTCCTCCTCCTTCATCATGTTGTACTGATTGTGCATCAGTTCATGACGCACCTGACTGTGGGGCTGCAGGATGCCCTCGTCCTCACCACGCATGTCGATCATACTCACACTCCTGGGGAGGAGGCAGAGAGAGAGAGAGAGAGAGAGAGAGAGAGAGAGAGAGAGAGAGAGAGAGAGAGAATTATGATGAAAAACTTCCAGAAAAGGACAGAAGTTTTGTTTTAAAAAAGAATAAGTCGAGATTGGGTTTTCTAATGCTGCTAGTCCTTCTATCCATTTCACTCAACTGCAAGCACAGTAGTGTACGTTTGTCTGTCGGCCATTGAATCTGTGTCATACAGTCTTGTGGACACTTGGAAAACAACACTTTGACCCTAAAACTTCACAGACTCAGCTGCGACTAAAACGTGTGAAGCTAAACTTCCAGTAAAAAAAAACCCACATTATTCACAAGATTTCTTTTGTAGAAATCAATCATGACAACGCTGAACCAGTGGCTCAGAATCTGACAAATGTAAAACTGTGCATCTTCAAAGATAAACTCAACAAAAATGTCAGAAGTAAAAGAAAATCCCATCCTAGTACAACTCCACTCTGGTAGTACTTTTTGATCCATCACATATAGTTTCATGTCACATTCAAACATTATTTTTAATAGGAAATGCATAAACATTTAATATGTGAAGACAAAATTAAACAAGACCTTCAGCTTCAGATGCAGGTAACTGTTGTTATAAAGCTTTTAGTAACATCCTGATGTGAGTATATGAGATGCAGCATCAAGTATATTTCAAACAGGCAAAAAAGTGGTTACAGAAAGTTTCACACTGATCTTTGCATTTGTAAAGTCAGTAAATGTTAAAGCATCGATTTACAGACAGGACAGTAAAACGCAGCCTCACTGTTAGGAGCATGCAGCTGGACTGGGTGTTCATCACACAATTAGAATGGCTTTAGTCATTTTATTCTTGCCTTTACAATTTCCCCACAAGCCACAATTGTGAGGATTGGGCTTGGGGACTCAGAAATTGATGCAAATAGATGAGAGTTGGTTGAAAATGAAAAAAAAGAAGCAGAGTCAAACATGACAGTTATTTTTACCCTCACACTTGAGGACAAATATTTATGGAGCCCGCTGGTCTATCTCAAAACTTGGAGATAACTGACATGTTGTTTCTATTAAAAACTTTGGACAGTGGGATTAGTGAAGGTACAGAAGTAATGCTAAACTATACATTTATTTATTTACTTGTATTTCAGTCGTCTCTGAGTAATTAATCATCTACTCATTTTTGAGCAGCTGCACTTTTATCCTTGCAGCATAGGACATGACCATGATAATATGTATTTTATTAGAGATGGGATGTCAGGAGGGAAGTTGAAACGGATGCGTCCCATGAAACAAGCAGCTGGCAGAAGCACTGTTGTGATTTAAGAGCGGTGTAGTTTAGTAAGTTCCCTCCACGGCCACTGCTGCAGGCACCGAATTCAATCAGGGAGGAAAGGACTGATTCCAGCTTCCTGACTGTCAACAAAACAAAAACTGATTCCTCGAAAACGTCTTTACAGATCAAGAGTAATGGCTGGGAACAAGTCATTTCACTGATGATTCTATAATGTTTTTAGTTAAGTGGTGCAGGTTTTATTTTCCATGAGTAGAAACCTTTTTAAAAGAGACGTACTACGACCTAAGCCTCCATGGAAACAGATATCTGCATAAATTACTTTCGTTACATAAAACTTTTTGGTCTGTTTCACTCTTCAGTAAAGTTATATAAATGTATTCAGCTTATACAATACAAATTGCAGCTACATATTATTTTAATTGAGCTACAAGACAAATTCAAGCTCTAATAATTGATAATTATTGATAATTCCAGTGTTAACAGCCATTTTAGAGACTTTATTTTACTCATGCTGCCTATAGTCATTATTGCAATCGTTGTAATTTACAAAATAATAAACGTGAGGATTTAAAAAACTTTGCCAAGTAGGGTTTGTTTGTTTTGTCGTGCAGAGCAGCGTCGTGCCAGGCAGCCGGGTGGTTACAAACACAACTTACTGTGAGTCATCTGACACAATATCTGTGTGGCTGAATCTACAGAAGGATGGAGAGAGAGAGAGCATGGAAAAAGAGAGAGAGAGAGAGAGAGAGAGAGAGAGAGAGAGAGCACAATCACAAATGAACACAGATACACTGGAATCGTCCTGAATATTAAACACAGTGGTGACAACGAGGTAATCAAGACAAATACAAAATACGCAGCAGATAGTGTTGATAAATAATGTTTTAAACAAGTGTGTCCCATGGTTTGCACAGTGAGACTCAAACCAAACACAAGGGGGCAGTCTTATCCAAAACACAAGTAGAGCAGAATAGAAATTTACTGCAGCACAAACACTGCTGACGTTCAACAGATGTGTTTAGCAAAAAACTAACTGCAGTAAAAAAAAAAATAAGCGCATGCATCTTTTATCAGAGCGACATGAAGGATGTGGCTTCTCTTTGTCTGTGACCCACAAAGGAGCTTCTACTGTGAAGCGGGACGGGCGTGAGACAGAGTGCAGCTTGTGGTTGTTATCACATGAGAAGCAGGAGACTTAATAAAGAGAAGACTCAGATGGCTATTTGCCATATGGTATATGCTGTAATAATTTGATATGAATTTTGGTAGAAGATGTCCGCCTGTGACACCGAGGGGGTTTCCATTAAAGCCGATTTCAATATTTTGCTTTGTTGTCATACGGGGGAACGACCAACACAGACAAACAACTTAACAAGCACAGATTCATTTAGATAAATTTAAAGCAACACTATGCAACTTTCTTTTTACTTCAAAACAGCAACTGTAAAGTAGTTTGACTTTACTCTGTGTAACTTATTGGTACGATTTCCTGCGAGAAGTGTCGCAGCTTCAACTGTCAGAATCAGGTCCAGCAAGTTAAAGAGTAAAGTAGATCAGTAAAAAGTAAATATGTCTCCAATATTCAACTGGAAACTTTTAAAATATGAAGAGTTTTATACAGTGGAGGCTCCACTGATTCAGTGAGCAGGGGCTTATGGGTAATATCCTTTGTTTTTGTTTTTCTCTACATGAAAACAATTTAATTGTCTGATATGGAGCCCGACAGAATCAATCACTACCCACAGAGGGCGCTGTTACTGAATAAAGTCACGTACTGTTGCTTTAAATACGATGAATGAGTGAATTCAAACATATTTTTTGTGATAATCTGGATGAAACCGTATTTGGGTTTCATGAAGAGATCAAAGATTTAAAAAAAAACATCATGTGTAGTTAATCAAAGATCACATTGTTTTTTTTTTCTTATTCAAATATTTTAAAAGCAGAAAAATAGCAATGCAACGAGGAAATAACACGTTTCCATGCGTTCTGTGTACAATAACAACAGCTTTATAACAATGAGACTTCATCTTAAGGTTGGTAAGTCATCCGTGCTCATAGGAGCACTGCTGAGGTCAAGGTCACATGCTGAGATGGAGTTTTCAACACAATCATGGGGAAAGTGGATCCCTTTGGTTAAACAGTGATTTTCTTAGCTCTAGTTCATAAAGTGTAGTGTAGCTGCTGGACGGGGGCTCACGTTGCAGGAAGATTGCCGTCAAACCAAGATCCTTGTGGGTCGTCACTCTCGCTCAGGGCCCTGCCCTTTCGTCGGCCCGTATTGGCTATTTCTTTTGAAGTGGTTGCCGTGGCAGCAGGTACAGGAAGTAAGTGGGAGGGACTTGGGGTGCGTTTGAGAGAGGTCAGCGTTTGACAGGCCAGCTTCGCGTCCAGCTCTGCACCTGCGACTAGCGGGGCACCAGCGGGTCCCTTGCTCACTCCGGCTTCCTCCCGGTCTGTTGCAGGTGAATGTTTTCCGGGGCCCGTTGCGACCACTGACGCCACAACGGTGTTTCCTGCCAGAGTCGTGGAAAGGTGGAAGAGTTCCTCGGAGCACGAGCGAGCCGGAGTGCTGCGGAGAGCAAAGCAAACTAAAAACGTACTGCTGTCTGGTTATCATCCTATGTCATCAGACAGCATTCCTCTGGAGGAGTCAAGTGCACATGAAGGTTTTTCGAAACATAAATTTAAGAAAATAGCACAGTGTGGTCACTGGTGCTGTCCGTCGCAGACTGGATGGGAAAACAAATTGGAGCCACGAAGCCAAAGAAAAGAAGAAAACACGCTCCGTTGTTTGTCACCCTGTGATGAACAGCTACTTTCTGGGAGACTTATTATTGGACTGTAAATTCCCAGAATGCACAGCAGAGTGAAACACTGGCCAGCTGCCGGCAGTGAAAGGACTCGGCTTCATTTCCAGCCCACTCAGGGTCAGGGAAGGAAGACGGGCTCATTTCCTTACATCCTGAGGGTGGGTCACATGTTCATGTTCCCTGTGCGTGGGTTTATTTGTGTGTGGACACATACAGTGTGTTTTTGTGTGTATGAAGGTTTGTGCAGGTTTTGGCAGACGTCAGCTCAAGTGTAAATAGAAAGGAAAGGCCAATAATTAGGGCTTTTGTTGGTTCATTTCTTGTTTTTGATTTTATCAGTTTAAAAAAACAACATAATCACATCATCATTTTCATATTTTACTCAGCCACATCCTTTGTTTTTTACTAATGAGTATATTAACCCCTGAATATCAGACGTCTGCTCATGATAAGAAACCCAGTTAACGGTTAACAAGCAGCGCCACAGGGCCGGATACAGGCTCCACTCTTCCATCCAAACAAACCGAAACAAACATCTCAGCCTTGTTTTGCTTGTAGAAAAAAGGATGTAACGAAACACAGAAATGTCGGTGTGACACAACCCTGAAGAATCACAACAGCCCCGGCCTTATTTTCCCTCTTGAACAAACACCAGCTGGAACCAACTGAAGAAGCTCATATCAAATCCTTTTTTTTTTTTTTTACAAACACCCAAGAAATCCCACTTTCTCCTCGGCAAACAGCAAAACACATGTTAGATTTCTCCTGAGGGGAATTCTTCTCACTCCCTCGACATGCCGACGATCCAATCAACACCATAACATCGGTGTCAAACAAACAAGCTGCAAACTGGAGGCATGGCTGTAGCACCTCCCCCGACAGGACTGGGAATGAACAAGAAAGTGAAACTGACATTTCTCACATCGCACTGGACGTCTGAGCTGTGAAATATAGAACAACAGTTTTTCCTAACAACTCGTAATCCTCACCTTGTTAGCTGACACCAACTGTGAAGTTGCGTGGCCCTTGGACCAGCCTGCTGGGTAAAGACTTTGTACAATAACAACGAGTTCCTCTTGCAAACTTATTGTTAGGCTGCTCGTGGATAAGAATAGCAGTGGAAGCGATGACCTGGTAATAACAGGGTCACACAGGGAAGTAGCCAAATGGAAACACCAGCTGGGAAAATTCCAAACTGAAGAGACGGTCCTGGCAAAAAAAACTGAAGTGTGTGGATTATCCTCACTGACGGGAACAGATGTGCTGCTGCGGACAGTCTGAAGTGCAATTTTTGCAGTGGTTGAAAAATGTAATTCACTTTGCACAGAGGTAGTAGTGAGGCAGCAGAACCAGAGATATCATCCTTTTTAACACATCACATCTATTTGTACTTGTCTAAACCTGGTGCCTGCATGACCCACAATGCAACCTGACCACAGACAGTTTGCTTGCAGACTCCAGTGTGTTATGCTCAGGCAGAAATCATGCGCAGCTTCAGAGGTCTGGTAAATCTCACTTCCGTCTAATTCCTCAACCTAATATTATTTTCATTTTCTAAACATCCGCAGCCAAATCTGCCTCAAGTGACATTTGGGACATATTTCAAATCAGACACCGCACAGCTTCCTCTGGAGCCACAAACAGCTTTCGATGACATATTAAGTGTCTGAAGGAAACTCAGTTTCTCCTTTAGAAGAATCTTCATACAAACAATATGAACATATAAACTAATAATTTAAAAGTTCTATACAACTAAAACACTATCAATAATCACTTTGTTGATGATTTCAGGGTAAGAGAAAGAAAAAGATGAATTAAGGTGAAGACCTTTGTGCAGAGGCGCCCATCAGGTGCGTAACGGTGTCCGCGTGGGGCTCTGCGTGGGGCTGGGGGACGCTACAGGGCGGAGGGTCACTGCTCCTCCTCCTGTTCGCCGCATGGATCTCAATGCTAGGTATGGAGACAGTGCGCGGCCCTTCATCCTCCCGATGAATCTGTGTCTGGGGTTCAAGGGGCGGGGGGGAGGATGGACTCGGGGTGTCTAAGCTACGGATTTCATCTGGACTGTTACATCAGCCATTCACACACATTTGAGTTGATCACATTGAAGCGTAATTAGCAACAAGGACATGAAGGTAATTGCATAGTGACAACGACACGGTGTGGAAAACACACAAATGTGTTGATGGACAATTAGGTGCAGGTAAGTGGTAAAATTAGGGTTAAAGGGGGGGGGGAACACAAATATACACAACAAGAGGGAAGGAGGTGGAGAAGGAGGAAAAGGAAAACAATAAATGCAAATTAATAAAAAGCACTTGATGATGCAAAATAAAACGGTGGATGAATTTAACCAAGGGAAATGAGAGATCAGCAGCAAACAATGGGTGATACACACAGACACACTCTCCCTGTTGTATATCCTCCTACTCACAACCACAGACCACAGGAGGTAAAACCAAGACCAAGTTCCTGCTGTTGTCCGTCGATGCAGCCAAAGAATTATTCATCCAAAGCCTCAAAACATTAGCCCTTACAACCCTAACACTCCCTTTCTCCTCTCACGCCCCCGACAATAACATCGCACACTGATCAAAAGCACATTACGGAATCTACCGAGCCAGCAGAAATCTGAGAGTTCAACACATGAGATCCACTGAGGAGCAGATGCTTAAAATACATACGATCCCAGAGCTCTCGCACATTTAGCCTTTTTGTCCATGTACCATTTTTCACACTTTTGCTTCAATCGGAGTCAGAAACCAAAGGGAAGCTCACATCTGGCCTCGATCAGCCACTCCCATCTGAACTGCACTGGACAGAGAGAAATAACCAAAAGCCGAAAGGTGCAATTTGACTAAGTGACAACTAAAATTATGCCCTTCCTCCAACAATACATCACTCTGTCTAGATTTTATTCTACTATTTTAAACATCAAACTTGCAGAATGGAGACGACATCATCATAAAAGATGCAGATTTACAGGTGAGAAAAAGTATAATCAGCTAAAATCCTTATTTGAAAGAAAGAAATCAATATCAGGCAAACATAAGTTCATTAAGCTCCTACACTCTTCATCACCAGTGTCAAGACAGTTTGCTCACTCTGCACTGTTACTATGAAAAAAATGCTAAATATGTGAGATCTAGCCACAATTTACCAAAAAACATAGGAGTTTGTTTGTTTAATTCCCAACTGAATAATCGAATAACTTCCCATTGTCATTTTAAAGTCTCTCCGATTAGTCGCACTCACCTGAAAGGTCTGTCTCCCCCTATAGGCGAAGTGGCAGTACTCCAGCTCTTGCGTGCTCCCTCCTCTTTGTCGTTTTTCTTCTTGCGCAGCGGCGTGGGAACGTATCCACTCTGGTTGCTCTTGTTGGGAAGGTACTGGTTAAAGGGCATGGCGGTTCGCAGCTCGCTGACGGACGTCCGCCGCGCAGACATGTCGTCCTTGCGGATGTCCGGCACCTTCCTGTGGGGGGTGCCGTCGGACTCTGAGTCGCTTCCACGGCCTGTTTCAGAGCAGGAGATGAAGGGATGAAGGAGATTATTAATGGTGTCATGGAGCCTTGAACATGAACATTGCCGATAAATTATTTGCAGATGATTTGGTGGTAAAATTGGGTTTTCCTTTAAACGCAGGCTGAACCTCATAATAACGACACAGACATGAACCTTAGCCAATTTTAAAATCAGATTTTGAACAGCTTTTGCATTATTCTGCTGATTAAACAAATACAACCAACAGACAGTGGCAACAACACAACCTCCTCGGTGGATGGAATTGTGTCAATAAACTGTAGTTAAACAGGAATCTTTGCTGCATAAATATTGAAGCATATGAAGACAACACTGTCTCATGTGTGTTGTAATACTTGAATGATAACAGCTTTTGAAAATGACTGAATCCCCTTTAAGCCTCCGAGAGGGAAACGAAGCACAGAGGCTGCTGAGTCATGGTCAGAGACAGACGGGGAGCGAGGGAAAGAGGGAGGGAGAGACTAAATAGTAAAAAAAAATACGAGGAGCAGAATAACTATTGATTGAGGACTCAGACTTCCCCTCAAAACCATCAGGTTATATAGGCCTACAAAACATTATAGTGCCGTTACTGTGTTATTATATGTGGTGCATTCCTGTGGCAGAACATAAATCAACTCCGAGCAGGTTGACGACCCTTTTTTTTCTGACACAAAACAAGCAACGTGAATCATTACTAAACTTGTAACGGTGCAACTCGTGCCGACTAAATTCTAGCCTGCAGCTCGGAAGAATTCACTTAAGATGCCAGTGTGTCTGTGTGAATCAGATTCTCAAATGTTTTAATGTCAGTGGAAACACCTGGATTTGCAGAAGTGCATTGCTCAAGGACCTTTCCCGCTCGGAGTCTTCAAATTCCTCCGCAAGATGTTCTGATGTGATCCTGAGAGCGCGCCTCACTGAGGACATCACATGTTTATAATTCCAGGGATCTACCCTAAGCATACCAGTCATCTCCACTGTCATTAAGGCCTCTTTCTGCTCATTCGGCTCCACACTCAATACATTCAAACTGCAGAAAACGGATACCTGCAGCCCCTGCTTCACCCAAGGTCTCCCAGAAATTCCTCTGCCCAAGATGTGCAGCACATGTGCTACTGGAATTCCCCTCCCAGTGGATGCATGTGAGCTCCATCCATGACCCACGAATATATGACTTAATTTATATATTCTCCCAGTATAAACCCACAATTTCAACCCATAAAAAGTCTTGAGTTGGTTTTGAGCAGATACACGTGGAGGAGGCAACCGCAGCTATCGGTGGAAATAAACGTCACATTTTGAACTTGTGAAAAACCTCTCGTTCTATGAATAGGCTTTTTGTTTTCATGTGGTCCACAGAGATTGACAGAACAAGGTCCAACAGAGGCCTTGAGTTATCCGCACTCCCAACAATGAATGGTTCAATTATGACTCTTAACCCATCAGTTGGAAACATGAGTGACTCTGCCATCCGAGTCCATCTTTAAGGAGCAACACATGTCTTCACGGGGTCGATCTCGTCTCTCGGCACATGTGGTAACACTGAAGCCGGAGCGTCTGTCCGGGGTCGGTGCTCGTACTGTAGCGGGGCTTCAAAGAATCTTATTTACATCAATAACCATCAACATGCAGTCATGCTACATGGGAAAGGAAAAGCAAGGGTCCAGTTCAATGTGGTTTAAAGTGACTGAAAGGCGGGAACAGAAAAACAAATGAAGATCGACAGAGATTCGCTTAAAATCTCCGAGAGCAATAAAGTGAAATAAATGATGACACTTTCAAGGACACAAAATACGATTCCAGTTTTTCCGATGATGTAACACAGATGTACTGAGCTTTTAGTGTGGCTAAAACAAGCCTGGTTCTAAGTAGGTGTTGAAAAACCCACTCATTCCCAACTATTATCTATACTGCTCATCCTTTGAGGTGAACCCTAAAAGGATGAGGAGGGGTTGGAGCTAAATACAGCTGACATTGAGAGAGAGTCGGGCTGCACGCAGGTCACCAGTGAATCGTAAGGATGAGATTTGGTCCTGAAAGTTGGGTCCATAAAATGTTCATGGCAACTGACTGGGAAAATTGCGTTCTCACGTACAGCCACCAGGAGAATATCTGGACTAAAGTGCAGGTCTGAAAGCAACTAGAGACAAATCATACATATTGGAAATTTGAAATCTGATAACTGTACAATATTTCCTGCAAAACCCTTGAAACCATCTTGGTGCCGTCATTCAGGTTTTTATTCAGGTTTCACTGACTGTGGGTTTCTTCCGACACAACTATAGTAAAAGAGGAGAATAGATTAAACTACATTAGAACCAGGAGTACAAAGTGCTTCATTTATCAAAACTGTCTCCATCCACAAACTTGGCCCAAACAAAAGAACCTCTCCAATATTGAATTTCTTTCAGAGAGCGAGTAAAACTCATTTTTCCTGTTCCCTAATTACCGTTAGGGTGAAGTCGGTTTGCAGGTCTGAATAGTGAAAGGTTTTTTTTGTCTAAAAGGCCGGGGCGGCGGAAACCTGCCCGGGTTCAGCCTCTGTGCCTGTTAATAAATGGATACTCTTGTTCTGGGTGTTCTCAGAGTTGCCTGTGATTGGTTGATAACATCATTGTTGTCCTGTTCTCACTTTTCTCACCTGTGCCTCCTGGGTCTGATCCCAACACTGACAATATGAGAATAATGGCCAGGGCTTAGAAATATGATCAGACGGGTAAATCTCCATGAAACGGTTTGAACTAAATGAATGTTTTTGACCAAATAACTTCAACTGAACCTGACCGAGTCACAAAGAGCTTTAGACCGAGTCGGTTTTCTTTGCACTTCCCTCAAAACAGAAATGCAGTCGGACAGGATGCTCGGCCTCTCTCTGTATTTTGTGAAATGTTCATTACATTTCGTCACGAGTGCTGTAACCTTTAATAGGCCGTCATTAAAATGTAAAACGGTCACATTCGAATGCAGAGCAGCAATCAACAGCTTTCAGTGACGTGCAAACTGTAGTTTAACTCCGTTTATGACTCCAACACAACATAAAAACGTTTCTGTTGACCTAAACTTTAAATATTGTGTAAAAACTGTTGCTTTGTAAAACTTCATATGCCAATATGAGGTTGTCTAAACTTATTATAGACTCGCATTGTGATCTGCTTTTTTCTTTATCACAGTGAAGACTGGCAGAATGTAGAGATTTTATGCACCCGCCTAAAAAACACAGAAAACCGAGGAAATATGAGATTTTGTCAAGGAGATATAGAGAATAAAATATAGAAATCAAAGAAATACTAAATTTACAGCAGGCTGGGAGATGCAATAAGGGAATTTCTTTGTTTATTACTTGATATCTAAATACATATTCCTAAACAAAGAGCCTCTGTTATATCTTCTGTCACGACAATGAGGATATAATAACATATGGTACTGTGTCCTTTGTTCTTACGTTTCGTCATCGCTGACAGATGAGTCAAGTGTCAGATCAAAAAACCACTAAAAGCCTCCATTCATTCAACCGCACCTCTTTCTCTCCCGTGTTTCACTGGATCAGGACGCTTCGTCTCTCTCTC
Source organism: Hippoglossus hippoglossus (assembly GCF_009819705.1). Lineage (NCBI taxonomy): Eukaryota > Metazoa > Chordata > Actinopteri > Pleuronectiformes > Pleuronectidae > Hippoglossus > Hippoglossus hippoglossus. The sequence goes on from NC_047160.1 coordinate 23,695,184, forward strand.
TCTCTCTCTCTCTCTATCAATCATCTCTTTCCGCACTTCAAGGGAGCCATCAAACAGCCGTAACCCAGGACAACCGGCACAAACACTCAGCACAGAGGCACTGTTGTGCGGATGTCAATGGCAGGACAGGAAATCCTCCGTGACAGGTGTCACAACTTGCAATGAGAGCATGCACGCTTGGAGATGCCTGGTGGCTGTGGCGTCCATTCACTCACATACATGTCACATATAAACTGATAAACCCACAAAGACGCAGAGATGACTGTAGTTTAAAACAGATTTGGTGTCTCAGTGTTCAAACTGCAGCTGAAAGTCTTGACGAGTTGTTATCTCGGTCACAGGACACAGATTTGCGATAAAGCAATGTTTCATCTGAAGGAAAAACAAACGGACACATGGTTGTAATTCAAATCCTGTCACATCCAACAAATTGCATCATTTGAGTCAGAATTGGTAATTATCAGAAGGTAAAAAACACAAATCTAATAACTTGTGTTTTTTACGTCTCTTGACAGTCATAGGTCATCTTGGTGGAGCCTTGTGTGAATATTACATAACTGAAATGTGTTGAAACAGAAACAGATGTGACAGACGTTGTTATTGTAACTCAGCTTTTTGACACTACAGATTGACAACAGATAGAAGGAGCTGATGACATAATCTAGGTCAAAGGTCAGAAAGTGACAACACACAGGATCCCTGATATGTAGAATTTCAAACTGCAGATACAGACAAGCTTCACTTCAGCAGCACCACAGGTACAAACTACCTCATTCAGTGCATGTGCACGTATCTATAGCCTTCACTGAATTTGAGCCAAATGAAATCAGCACAGCCTGCTCTGAATTTCTTCCCTATAGCTGTTGCATTAAATAAAATGAAACAATGGCCATATATTGACTTCAAAATAGCACTGAGATCTTTCACGTTTCTCTTTTGAAAAAGCCTTTGACTAACACTGGGAGTTGTCCTGTGAAAACACCCGGGGGGAGAACTACAGGCTTTACTACAGTAGCTCTACGAGGACAATGCACCCCATTTATCTATACACTGTATCGGTGCACCACAATCCAGCCAAACAAAACAGCCTGTACCGAATTACTTCCCTTCCTCAAGATAAATGCCTGTGACTAACACGACAAAGGCTATTCAACAGATTTAACCTGCAACCTCTAGCAGTCTTTTCCACTACATCACACATTCCCAGTGCAGTGTCTCCTACCATCGCTGCTGCCGCGGGCAACCAGGACGTCTGGCGACGGGGTTTGACGTGAGCGTGAGCCGAAGGAGTCCAGGCTGTCGAACGAGTCCTCGCGGCCGTGGCGTGGGGGGGAGAGAGAGTCGCTGCGCTCGGAGTCCCAGCAGTCGATGTAGCCACTGTCACGGATGCTGCGTTTCGGGCTCTCTGCCTCCTCCGCCTCCTGGACATGTACACACACACACACACATCCACGTTATATAGAATACACAGGTGTGTAAACTGCATGCACACAAAAGGAATGAAAATGACCAAATATTTCCTTTGAATAATCCTTTAATTAACTAAAAGTCTGTAAACTTGTGTTGTACGTCCACTACAAACATCTCACACTAACTCTGCAGGGTTCCCACGTCCATTTAGCAATCATCCTCTGCATCTTCCCCATCTTCTCTTCTGCCTTCATCGCCCCTTCATCACTCTCTCTTCACCTCGCTGACCCCTCCCTTTGTCTGTCTACAGTTGGAACATGTCTGTGCAGCTAATGGGAGGGGGGGGAAGAGGCCTTTCCTGTCTACAAAATAACTTCCTGTTCCTGACCCCGGGACCATCTGTGATGCAACTCCCAGACCCCCCCGACAGAGTCTTTATTATGCTTTCAAGAAGGCTTTACTACTACATCATTTCTGTTTGATTTATGTCTTTAGTGAAGTCATGACATCACAGAGTTAGGGTGCACCGGTAAGGTGAATGTAAGATGTTACGTTTCAGGTTTTGTAAAACTCCAGCTGAGCGTTCACCTGCTTCTTCCTTTTCCACAACCTTAAGGTCCAGTTTCCAGTTAATAAGCATTAGAAGTGAACTGAAAAGCACCGATTCAATCTTGAATGTGTGCACCTGATGTGCTTTTGCTAAGATTTTCCAAATCCAATTTCATTGTTATTTTTTCCTTTTGTTTCATGGAGACGTGGCTTTGTTTTGGTTCGGCTGCAACGTGTTCACATCTGGGGAAGTGGTTGTGCTGAGTTGGCAGTAATTCCTCAATTTTACAGAACAGCACAGGGACGTCACTTCGTGGAATAAATTGCACGAGGGCGACATCATGGCGAGAGACTTGCGGTCAGTGTGTGTGCGTGTGTGGGGGGGCTCACTTATCTGTCCTTTTGGGTCTGTTAAAATGATGAAGACAGGTCAAGATGAATTAAATATAATCATGGGGTGTTTATACGCTGCTCAACATGATCACACTAAACATACTAATTCAGTTCAGTAACTCGGACCATCACCAGATGTGGCTCGACAAACCTTTCGCATCTGTGACAGCAGGCCCTCAAACTCTTTCAGGTCCAGCGTGGGCCCGTTGTAGGAGGTACAGCCGTTGGCAGCACGACCCAACCAGTAGATGGTGATTAAAACCTAAGGGACAGAAAAAAGAGTCTGGCAGTCAGGCATCATGATGAAATTAGAGAATTCTTAGTTTGCAAAGAAAACCCACACTTTTACCCCCATATTTGAATTAATGTTTTAAAATAAAGTGACAGCCCGGATGCACAAACACATCACAACACACAAATTGAGCCTGTTTAGGTGTAAAAGTTCATATTCGAACTATAACGACCTGTTGGAATTTAGTTTGAAATGTCAGAAACACTCCAGACTTTCTGAAGTAGTCTTCCTTGAGATCCAGCAGAGGGCGCTCACTATCAGCTTGACCTATTGAATGCCCTCTTGACCCCATCAACATGGTAAGACAGTAATGTTATGTTTAGCAAGGAAAATGGAGGAAGCTAGCAAGGCCCTCCACACAAAAAGCCTCCGAGAAGCGGCTGTGTGGTCGCGTTTTGGGTTCTACGCCGAAGACAACAAAGTAACCGACAAGGTCAACACTGTTTGTGCAGTTTGAAACATGCAACTGTCTTTCTCTTTACATTAAAGGAAGATAAAAGTGCTTCAGGCAAAACACTACAACAATCCTCGACTCTGTTCCGTTAATTTTCTCCTTCTACAAACCGACACAAGCTGGTTTCCTGGCCATTACAATCCAGCCTCTTTCAAAGAAGTTGCATGTTAGTTCGAGGCGTCCTGCACAAACATGACAAGACTGAGTCATTGTTCTGACCCTGAGAACAGGCGCAGGCCCTTTTACCAACGTTGATCAAACCTTCAGGCACCAAAGTGATTTATATTCGCCTGTAGACCCACTTAGCCCAGAGTGCATGAATGACCAGGTCAGTTTCATCTCCTTCCAACACAATAATCCAGTGGAACCAGGAGCTGTGTCTTACTTGTACCTTGAAATGGTGCCGACTGTGATGGAGGAACCAAAGTTTTTATGCATTCAATGTAACCCCCCCTGTGGAGTTAGCCAAATGGCCGAAATGCAGAATGCACAGATTGGCTGTGTCAACTGGGAGAGCTGCACCTGTAGCACTGTTGGCAAAGTGATGTCAGCCATATTGACTGTGTCCATGTCAACCAGCACTCCACAGGGGATTGCTTTGATAAGAAAGCTCAGCGTGGTTTAATGTGTTCATGTCAGTCGTCAGTGTAAACACCCTCTGTCGTTCAAACACACCGGTCAGCTGATCAGAAGACACACATCTAACAGAGGGTCAGCCTCACTGGGATGCAACTCTACATCTGGGAGAGATTTCAGTGTCTTGCTCAAGGACACGTCCACATCACACCTGGAATCAAACCAGAACTCTATTAAAACAGATCAAAACTGCTGGTTTTTCCTTCATCTTCATATAAAATAGCTGCACATCTTGCTTCCGCACGAAATGCCACTAATACAAAGGAGCTGTGCTAAAGCAGTGCTGCACTTGCTGTGGTCGTGGGTCGTCATCTGCACACTATGGTACGCAGAGCAGCAGATTGTTTCCCTGTCACCAGCACAATGAACACATCCGTGCCAGCTCCCATTGGAAGTGGGTCAGCACCAACTGTGTTTCAGTCGCTTACTACTGTGCTTTAAACGCATCCATATCGATCTGTGCTGCACAAACACAGCGGGGGGGGGGGGGGGAGAAACATGCACGATTGCACTCACATGATTCAGACATGCAACATTAAACCTACTGCAAACAACAGTAGACAAACAGCAACTTGGACTGAGCTACAGTGGATGAAAGACTGACTGACTGTAATATAAGTGACAGGCCTGACGGTGACGTGATGCACAGTGTCACACTTGCTTTGCCACTTGAGTATCAGCAGCTGTCCTTCTCTGGCAGATGTGGAAAGACCTGTCAAAGAGGTTCCACTGAAAACAACAGTCATCTCTTTGTTTCATGTGCAAACACACTTGATCACAAGTGATGCAAAGGCATGAATCAACAAAAAAAACCATCTACAGTGTAAACACACACACACACACACACACACACACACACACACACACACACACACACACACACACACACACACACACACACACACACACACACACACACACACACACACACACACACACACACACACACACAAAAGCACCTGTCACAATCCACAGACCAGTTCTTGTCCATATTAGGTACAAAGTCCATATATCCATTATTAAAATGCACAAATGCACAACCCTTCCTGCTCCCACCTGCAACAGCTAAACTGTCATCTCATGACTCCAGCAAAATTCCACCCATTCATGCGATACCCTCTTTGTCCCATCTGTTTGCTAAACAACACCTTTTTTTTTTTACCACATCAGCAAATTCCACTTGGTGCAGTTCCTTCACCTCTCAATATGTGACGTGCAGCAGAGACAGCTGCTATCAAATCCTAGTCGCCAGCCTTAGTCTGCAGGGTAGATCCACAGTGGAGCGGCGTACCGTAGCAGCAGTGGCTGCTGGAGGTTTACAGGCCGTCTGTTTTGCTACTGCTTGTAAATTCTGGCTGAGCTGTGGCTGAGAGCGCCTGTGTGTTGTCAGCTGGATGAGCTAGCAGCCGCTGCCAGCTCTGCAGCTCAACACATTAACTTGAACCGTGCACAGCAGCATCACAGAGAGAGAGAGAGAGAGAGCGAGAGAGAGAGAGAGAGAGAGAGAGAGAGAGAGAGAGAGAGAGAGGGCACGCTTTGACTGCAGAGTGGGCAGGGCTAACGTTATGTGTTGGACTTCTTAAAGCAGCATTATTATGAACAGAGGAGAGGGATGGTGAAGAATAGTTGAAGAGAGCAGGTATGAAATGAGTAGGTATTGGGGATTAAATATTTCAAATAAAACAAAAAAAGCAGCTGAGGCACAAATAAAGTGACTAAGGGCAGATTAGGTAGAGTTACAATTAGCTACTATCTATTTAATTGATATAATTAGTAAAGTTATGTGTGTAATATAAAGACAAAGAAAGAAGACCTGAAGGAACACATTAAAACTGGGAGGGCAGAATAAGTAAAACTGGAAAGACCAGCACTGATAGACCATAGAGTGTGGTCAAAAACCTCTTCTCCTCCATGTTTGCAGATGGGACATGGACCAAACAAACAAAAAATTTAAGTATGTGTGAAATCAAATGTTCTTAATCTCTGGATAGTGGGAGAAAAATGTGTAATCCATCTTAATAAAGTCTATTTCAAAAGCTGGTGAAGTGAAATGTTTGAGATACAGTAGATAAAGGAGAATAGCCTGCATAGATGAAGCTAGAATAGACGAGACAGAATGAATGGAATTCCACGTGAAGTATTTAACAACACAGAGCTGCTGTGGGATGAACAGAAGTGGTGGAGCTGGAACAGGCAGCTGAAATAAAGGACGACAACCGCAGCACAGACAGAAACACAGGGCTGTAAAAACTGTTTCCTTCCAAACATACAATTAGAACACAAGCACATTATCCCACTGTAATCCAGAAGTGTCACTTACATTCTTCAGCTTTCGGCTGCAGTCACTTCCCCTGGAGAACGAGACAGAGACACTGAGTTACATAAAGATACCAGCAGACACCCAAGATGCCTGAACTCCCACATATCCATGCAAAACAGCAGCAAAAAGAAAACTGATTAAAACTATGTGGGAATCTGCGGTGAGTTCAGCCCACACAGGGAGAACTCACAGCCTCAGTAGCTCAGTGATTCAATGACAACATACAGTAGAAGAATATCTGAATATCTGCTGTAGTTTCTCTGCTTCAAAAAGCGTTAGGACGCGTTACAGCTGCTCTCTTACACCAATATTCTTCATTTTTTTTTTTCGACAGTGCGTCTCAGTGGCGGTCAGTCGCTTTGACTGCCAAGTGAAGTCAGGGAGGTGCAGTGCACAAACACCACAGCCGAGGCCACTTAGCGCCACACGTGCTGCCAAAGTGAGAAGATGTGGATCGTGTGGCTTGAAGCTATAAATGGGAAGTGAAGCAGTTAAACTGACCCCAACACACATGGTGTTGTGGAAATGCAAACTTGCATTTTAAGAGAATAGATGAAAATACATAAACATGCATTACGAGATATGACGACATTAGTTGGAAGAATGCCACACAAGAGATGCACACGTTTCAAAGTAACATATATTCCACAGTGTGTTTGAAAAACACCACACCCTAAGGCACAAAGTTTTAAAATGTTTTTAAAGTGAGAGGCAACAAGGAGCTGCCAAAGCTTTCTGGCCAAGTCTATGCACCAGAGTGAAGAAATGTGGTCATCCTTATTCTGGATTATGACCAAAAAACCAATCATACCAAAACCAGAAAGAGTAAAACATTTTTTACAGACATAAAGTTCACTATACTTCGTGCAGGTATTAACAAACAACATACTTTATAGAAGTAGATTTAAGCTTCTCTATTCATTTGAGTTAAATCATAGAATAGCTGTCAAACATAAACGACAGCATCATCACTGAAATATAAGAATATGTCTTCTTGTATATTACATCCCTTCTGAGAAAGGGCAAAAATACTGTTCATTTTCTCTTTAACTGACTTTAAATTGTTGAATTACTTGTTAACGTATATAAATGTAAACATCGGGGGAGTTTCCAGAGCCCAAGGGCCACAAATCCCAACTCACTCAACGTGCAGGTAAAACCTAAGTTGCAGTTGCATGGGTTTTCCATAACAGCAGCGAGCGGAGAAAGAAAGGAATGTAAGAAGAGGAGGTGAGGAGCGAGGTGACAGCAGCTGGAGGGAATGTAGTGTCAGTCCTCTCCTTCCTCCTCCTCCTCATCATTCTCTTTGTCAGCCGACTGAATAAACAGTGCGACAGGTAGACAGCTTGTCTCTTGCAGAGGTAAACCTGAGGGACAAACGCAACAGATTCCACCAGATATGAGATCACACTCAGGGGCCAGGCCAGAGTAACATCTGTCAGGCTCGAGTGTTTTCTTTCCTAAGACTTTAAATAACGTCATGGTTACTGACGCTGACCGAAACAAACAGTATCGATGACAAACCAAAACCTTTATTTGTTTTTGTCATATTTGGATATAACCTACAATAGTTATAGGTATTGCTTTGACTCGATTCTTGTTTAAAAACCATATCTCTATACGTAACATTTACTTTAAAGATGTGCAAAAAGTGTAATGACACATCAAAGCTTTCAGATTTCATGAGACAATTAACACTGAACTTCAGACTTTGGTTTTTATCCTCATTTATCATTTATATTCTACCTAATGTCCCTTTTGACCTTTTCCATGTTCTCTTTTAATTAAATGCTTGCAGCAAAGTTGTATCATTAAATGATAATTTGAATCAAAATGATAATAATAAAGGTCTGTATTTATGTATTTTTTAAATCTATTCAAGAGAAAGATATCTCAACTGGGCTCCATGCTGTGTCAGGGCTGGTTAAATAATTACTATGGATATCACAATGTGTATAACTATGATGGAGAAGACAAATAGCAACTTACTACTTATCAATATTAAATAAATCCTGAAGACTTGTTTGTACTCGTGGACTGTTTTCCATCACACGTATTTCAACCCAACTGTGAGGGGAAATCCATTTTTACAAATTCAACGGAAAAATCTCCTCCACCTTCCACTTCTGTCTGTTTCCATCAACAAGCGGAGGAACAGGATATATTTCAGGGCCTGAGCTCATAGTGTTCCACGACCTGTCTTGTCTTTACGCCTCCCTGTCCCAGAGGAGTAAACACCTGTCCAGTGCGACGCGGGGGGAAGCAGCAACGAAACTTTTTTCCTGTCGTGAGTACACGAGCTACAGGAAAAGAGGATCCTGTACGACAGATGTTACATGACAACTGGAAATAGAACCGGGCCACTTAAACAATGACAGCGATATTTCCTCTCGGGTCTGTGATTGCTTATTCCTGACATTTTGAAGAGTGAAACCTTTTTCTCCGAGTGTGGAAATCACCGAACGACATGAACCACTGCAGCTCATTGATCTTTACATGCTTTTGTAATGAGTATATTAAAAATAACACAGATTAAGTCCGTCACTTTTTATTGGAAATCTGTTCTATATATTTATTGGTTGAAGGGGAAAAACTACATATATTTAATTAGTGATGAATTGTCATTACGTCTACCTCAAAAGAGTGGGAAGGTAAATCCTAGATGAAAGCTTACGTTAAGTTCCTCTATTTCTTAATTTAAACGAAAAACACACAATCTGGATTTGTTTAACTTTTCTAGACCAGTCAGGGAAAAAATTATTGCTTTAAAAAGTTAAACGTCATGATTTCCTTATTTACAGTGTCAAGATGAACAAGGCATGGACTATTACCTTTACTGTAAACTTGCACACATGCTCAGAATAAAAAGATATATAAATACTGTATTAAAGTACACGATCACACACACACACACACACACACACACACACACACACACACACACACACACACACACACACACACACACACACACACACACACACACACACACACACACACACACACACACACACACACACACACACACACGTCTTTGTCCAAACGGAGCCAGTGGAGCAGCTCCTCTTGAGAGCAGCTAACATTAGCACCGTCCTCTCTACCCTCCATCTCAAGCAGCACCCGTCTAAACCCTCCAGTGAATGACGCCTCAGCCAGAACATAGGCAGCACATTCACATAAAAACATACAGTATATATAAAAAAAAACACATACACATGGCTTTGTTACCAAGCAACTGTGGTTCTGTGGGTGATTTAAAGCTTCTTGTTGTATTTGGACAGAGACTGGTTGTGTAGAACAGATATGCCGTTGTTGCTCTGCTGACACACACTCATACAAACTTCCATTTACTCCCATTTAGTTGTTTGTGTTGGCCCTGAACTGGTTTATTGTCTGATGCAGAGAATGACGGACAGTGTGACACACAAAGAGACACACAACCAGTGTTACGGACAAGCCATCTATTAACACACAACTGAAGTGATCATCATCATCATGAGCGCTCAGTCACAACCACTTAATAACAACACAACTCTCCCTTTATCCTAAACATTCATGAAATACACTCAAAAGCTCAGGACGGTTTTGGAGCTTCCTTGGTCAAGAGTGAACTTTGAACACAAAGTTAAAGCAGAGGTCATTAAAGAGCACAATTGTTTTTATATTTAATCATCTACTGTACATCTCCATGACAACCGGGCAGAATCCATCTGATAAAGATCATATGATAAAGTCGAAATGTTCTGAACAAGAGAGCCTGAGGAAAGAAGTTATTATGATAAAATGTTTTATTTTTACCAAATAAAAATCTAGCCTGCATTGGTATATTGATAATTTTTGTCAAATATAATTTTGTCTTTTCTTTGCAATCTGGATAAAGAGACTGATCGACACATTTCTTTTCACATTGTTTAATTTCATCATTCTTAAACTACTTTGAAAATGTGCAGGGGAATCAAACTGAAAGGCTGAAGCACACAGATTCACACACAGTCATTGAGCAGGGAGGTAACAGTGAAGTCTTACTTGGCGATGGGGCGTGTTGACGTGTCCTGCAGGTCTCCAGGGTCGAACAGCTGGGAGCCTTTCAGTCCCAGCTCCTCACAGCCTCGGAGAAACACACTGAGGTTGTCCTGCACCACACACACACACACACACACACACACACACACACACACACACACACACACACACACACACACACACACACACACACACACACACACACACACACACACACACACACACACACACACACACACACACACACACACACACACACACACATTTCATATGGGTTAATACACTGTTTGCAGACACACAAGGCAAAGCAAGGTCAGGCTCATTCACTGCACAGGGTCATGACTGTGATGACACTCTCACAGTGCCTTTCTATACGATTCACATTCAATCAGAAAAATATTGAAAAAAACATATAAGTGTAATTTGTTCTGGTTTTTATTTACACTAGAAAAGTTGAGTCTGGCTTCACATGGTTGCGTCAAACATAAACACACATGTAAACACAGGTGAAGAATTACCTCTCTTACTCTAAACCTAACATACACCCGACTCTGACCTTTAACTTACACCAAGTCTCAAACCTCATAGAACCCATCAGAGCACTATGAACTGTCCAAACAGTTGTAATGGTGAAAAAACGTCCTCACTGTTAAAGTCAACAGTTTAAAGAGAGAAGTACAACAACGGTTCCACAGATATTTAGATAAAAGTTCAAGTTTCTCTTCATTAACTGCACAGTAAGTCTCTTCCCATCGCAAACACAACTTCTAAATTAGGTGCTTTCAACGTTTCTCTCTCAGATAAACACACAGAAGAACGTTTGCCAGAAATGTAGAAACAACAACAACAAGTCATGAAACGAGTGCGTGTAATTCATGTCCCTGGTCAGAGGAGGTTTAGCTCAAACAAACATGCAAACACACAGTCTTTGCACAACATGAAAATCAGGATACCTGCTCGACAGAAACGTGACACTGCCAGGTTTCGTGTCCGGTTTACGTGCACCCCCCCTCTCAGATTACTACAACTTTCACTCTTCACTCTTCACTTCCTTCCAGTGTTGTCCCGCTCCTCGTTTATCTCCCCTCGTTCACCTGCTCTTCCTCGATCTGTCCCCTTCTTCGTCTCCGTCCCTGCTCCTCAGTCTCTCTCCATCTCCTCAGTCCTCACTCTCACATCCCTGCTCTCTGACAAAACTCTTTGTTGGGTGCAACCTGAGCTGAGCTCTCCTCTCTCGTTCCCAGGTTCTCTCTCTCTCTCTCTCTTTCTTTGTGTAGGTCTCTCTATCCTTCTGAGGGCCACAGCCAATTGCCCTTCCCTCCAACACCCCCCCCACACTTCTCCTCCTCTCTGGGTGTCACCGTTTCCTCTCCACCCTGATTGTCCCAGGCACACCGTATCTCTCTCACACACCAAAACACAAATACAATGTGCAATATACACAGCATGCAAATTTACATAAAATACTATTATACATCAATCCAAGTGCATAGAAACACAAAACTAAGATACTTATTTTACATGTACATGTACACACTAGGTGGTGAGAGAATACATGCATTGCTTCAAACACACTCTCTGAATCACTTTTTTTCTCACGATCCTTTGCCATTTGGTGCAAAACACCACATCTGAACCCACCCTGCAGCTTCCTGTGTTTTTGGGAAAGCTACGTCTCTGCTCTCCTGATCTCACACACACACACACACACACACACACACACACACACACACACACACACACACACACACACACACACACACACACACACACACACACACACACACACACACACACACACACACACACACACACACACACACACACACCTTTGTCAGAGGACACAGTAATCTATTCTACTGAGTTTGACTCCAAGGGCACACACCTACAGTGGGATTAAATGGGTCTCTCTCACACTCACACGGCGGTGACTGTTTAATCTTATTGAACTGTTTTACTATTAATGACATTTACTGTCCCTGCAATCTGACTTCAGTCTGTTTCACTGTGATAAACTGATACACAATAGACACAAAAAAGTGTACAATGATCAGGTTTTGGATTGTATAGCAAATTTAATTAATGAGTTAGTATAATTTAATTCTATTCTAAATATTAAAGCACTGTCAAACAAGAGCTCTGAAAGCAAGGAACATTGGTGATTAATAATCATTTAATAATCAATCAATAATCGGCTGTATAATGAGCCACCAATGAAACCATGCTTGTAAGAGTGTGAGTCGAATTGGGAGCACATGAAAAGTTACCGTCGACTTCAGAGAGCAACTCCAACTTTAACCTCAGCAGCTAAACAATCCTGTCCCACATATTTCCTCATCCTCCATCAACTGGTATTTATAACTGGCTGGAACAATTACCACCAAAACCAATAAGACCAACAACAAATGATTAAATGGACTCATTTAGCAGCAACTTGCAAACAGGATAATTCAATGGGAGCATTGGGACAGAGTGTGTGTGTGTCTTAGGAAATGAACTCTGTGGTGAAATCGCAGGTCACTGCCACAGGAAACTGGGCGTCTACTGCAGAGACTTGACTGACAGCTGAATGTGTTCGTAGACATGGGAGGTAGAGAAGTGGAGTCTGACACAAAGCCTGTGCATTCACATAGAATGAAAAAAAAAGGAAAGACGTAGTAATAAATTAGGGCAAAAGGCATAATGTGGAATGTGGAAATAAAAACACTGTGGTGAGATTAACTACAAGCAAATGTGTGCGAAGGGTCATAGAAATAATATTTACAATCAAATCTGAACAAAATTAAAGCCAGTGCATTTACTTTGAGTGTGTGAAAAATTTAAAAAAGATAGCATGTGCCCCTCCAACAATCAATATCTGTCTACACCCAGGATTAGACAGGTTTCTCAGGGAAGAGGTGTCGTGTCCACGCCCTGGGTCGGGACAGACTCCAGATGAAAGCTGGTCAGGGCGAGAAAACAAGACACTTGGACGATAAGATATTTTCCTTATTCTTTTTGTCCCGTGCCAAGGATAACACCAAAAACTAAGACCAAGGAAACATGAAGGCAAGGACCCAACCTGATAAAAATAAAATAAAAGGTTGTGCGGCAATTCCTTTTAAGCTTTTTAAACCTTTACTGTAACTCAATGTGACATTATCTAAACTACAGTGGCCAATTTCAGAGATGTAAGCAGATGTGTACATTAATCAGGAGATGATTTTGAATGTATATTAAATACTCAATAAGAGACAATAATAAGGGAAAAACATTACAGAAAAACAACAGCTAAAATAATCATTAATGACCTTATGACAAACTTGTTTATTTTGTTTTACTCAATTTATCATAAAGCCTCTGACAGGAAACCTGCTTTTTCCAAGAAGAGCTCTAAACTGGACTGACATGAATGTCTATGCTTTGATTAAAACTCAAGGGACCCAATTTTCTAAAGATACTAATGAAGCAGATGGTGACACAACTGGTGAAAACTGAACAGGAATAAAGCTTGAAATATATTACGAAAACAGTCTCCAGTGTTTTCTTTCCACGTGTGTGCGTCACTGAAAAACAACACGAGCGCCTGTTGCCGTATAAACTTGATGTCTGGAAAACAACACCTTTTTCAAGCATGTGAATTACAACCATTCAGCTCAGGGGCCGATCACCAATGTGTCTGTTTGCACACTGTAAAACATGAACATGCCAGTCCACCCAGAGACAGCTGGGAAACAGAGCACGCCACAAGCAACCTGTTCAGACGAACATGGAGCCACACAGGCCGAGCAGCACTGAGGTGGCTGCTCTAATTACAAAACAGCCCCAACTCCTCAGAGACTCATTTTCCCATTAGCCCCCCAAACAGGAAGAGGAAGGGGGAGTAGCCTGTGTTTTATTACGATGGGCCAGATAACAGCAGGACCCTTGTTTATGCGTTTCTCACCTCTCTAATCGCAGCCGGGGGGGGAGGGACAAAATCCAAAAGCCACAAGAGAGTACAAGACAGAATTATGAAGTATAAAGACTTGTACTGTTCAAACATGAATAAGTAACTACTAATGTAAACATGTTTTCAGTGGATGATTCATTTTCCCCTTTGGGCCAATTAGCAGTGGTCACATTTTGTTTTCTTGTCGTATAATTGCCTACGCTTGATTGGGATTTTTGTATAATTATGTTGTCATTGCACGGATCGCCCACCGGTGTTTGAGAAACCATTCAGACATTGTGACATAAACTAACAATCACACAATCTTTTTCAATATATTCACCAGAACAAAAACACCTGAATGGTCCATAAAATGAAGTTTGAATCAACTTCTCTCAAGAAAGGATATGATCCATAATCTGATTTGTAACTTGGCTTGTGTAAGAGACACATTTTAAATTTGTTGGAGGTGAAAGTGTTCCCCTTCTGCAATAATAAATATATGAAATTAGGATGAAGAATATAGGGTAGACACAAAAACAAGAATTCGCAGAAATGTTACGGAGATGGAGGGACTACATTGACTCGTGGGTTTAAAAGCTCTCACAGGATCATCACTTGTTATTCTACTCGTGATTGTGGAAGGCTCGTAAAGAATGTGGCTGTGTAATTATCCGCCACTTGTAAAAAGCCAGAGACGGCCCATTGGCAGCCATTAGTGACGCCGTTAGATAAGAAAAGCCATTTCAGCCGGGGACAGACTTCCTTGTTTGTTTTGTCATGCTGTGATCCAGAAATACCCAGCATCCCTTGCACCGTTTTCCCTTTAAGTACAAGAAGTTCTGTCCTAATCACCATCGACATCTCTCCCTCATGTGATCACAACATTTTAAACTCCATCGTCTGTCATCACTGACCGGACCAGACTGGTTCAACATTTCCTAAAAGCAGCCATTACTTTGATCTGTGTTGTTTCGGGAAATTACTTTCTTTCAAAATTCACAGCGAGTGAAGCGAGTTGATGATGTTTCTGGACACATGATGGACACGAAACCGGAAGAACACAAACATCTCAGGATGAAAAGGAGGTTCCATGTGTAGAAGAGGCTGTGAGTCCGGCCTCCTGCATCCTCTACCCAGGTGCCACTGCTTGTCTGTATATTCCAAAAATGTTCCTGGTGTAGTAAACAAGTCTGACTTGGTCAAGCTCCTGCTGCATTGTTTGTATCTAAAATGCAATCTTCAGAAAATATCTGGAAAACTTGGGTCCAGACATTTTCAGGAGCTCTTTTTGAGTCTTGCTTTTTTCTCTGAGACCTGATTTTCTGCGTCTTCACTCAACAAAAAGATTATTGACAAAACACCAGGGAAAAAATATTCAAGAGCAAATGAGGAAGGAAGAGATTAAAGCAGATTCAACATGAGCTCCAATACGATTAACTTTTTCCTCTGCCTATGTTTACATGTCTTTCCTGGTCCTGAAAGGCCTCTTCATCCAGATCAAGGTCTCAGGTCATCATGAAAAGGCTCCACTGTGTTTCACTGTACTCGCCTGAAGGCATCAGTGTTCAGGTCTACTGAAATCTACAGGCTCTCGTTTAAAGCAGGAGGTGAACTCCCCCTTAGATTCCTAAATGAAACAACAGGATACAATGCACAATCTTCCCTTAAGGTTTTTGGGAGCAGGCAACAATTTCCATCTGCACAAATGAAATGTTAATGCCAAGGCAGTAAGTGATGTCTGGGAAATCTACAGTCTCATTGTACAACGAGTGAACCGTGAAGGGCTCAGTGTCGCACGCGGCTGCTGATGGACACGTTGGCTGTTGGAACTGAAACTGAGGTCTTTCAGCAGCAGGTATCTGTGATCAAACCCAGATAACACACCTGCCGGTTTATAATGTCAAGTCCGGCCGAGCCACTAACTCTTGACCTCACATGATCTTTGTCAGTGTCTCAGGTTGTTTCCTTGGTTGAAACTGTACTTCAGCAGTAAGCAGACACTGGAAAAGAAGGAAAACTGCTTTTTGAAACAAAGCTGGGGGATACAACCAGAATCTGATACTGTGATAAAAGACATTTAATATCCAGGAAACGATATATTGTGTTACTCATACCTTCTGTTGGCTGTGTAAATCTGCAGATGTTAAGTTGCAATGGAAGCGATTGTCTCCATATTGTAGATTATTTGCCATTTGGGTCCCGGTTTTGTTTTGGGCACTTGACTCATCTTTCTACTTTCTAACATTCTTGCCTCGGTGCTATAGAGGACGTTAGTGGTGTTAAATCTCTTATAGCGGCCGGTTTGCAGTCTAATCTGCCAGCAGGTGTAGCCCCTCATTTAGGAACAAGCTCCTTGTTATGTCTTAGGTCGAAGTCCATCTCCTACTTGGAACTACTCTGTTCTGTGTCACGTTCACTCTCCCCCATAAAAAATCCTGTATAAACATTAACACTTTGTTCAAGGGAGGTTACAGCAAGTTTTTAACATTAAAGAGCACTGAACCAAACAAACATCTAATGTATTTCTGGAGAAGGAAATATGAAGAAGAAAGGAGAGGAAGAGACAAAGACATAAAGCAGAAAGAGGCAAGAGACAGAATACGTTATATATTAAAGTTGTAAGCTTCGGGCGGAGAGGCTGTAAATTTGGGTTTTAACGATGAGGTAGTGTAGTGGACTTACCAGACCAGCAATGGGTGTTGGAAGTCTATTAATTTTCTTCACCAGACCAGGTTTAATGGAGCTCAGCAACCTAATAAAAAAAAAAGACACACAGGGAAGAGCACAACAAAGGGTGAATTTCAATCAAACACAAAAAGTGACTGTAAAACTTGTCTTACCCGTTCTTGTCATATCACTCACTCACACACTCACACACACACACACGTGAAGGTTATGTGCTGGTGTTGTTATTCCTTATTGAAAACATGGATGCAAACCCTTTTCTTTTACAGTTCATTTCCGACTAACTCTGCCTGCTTGTTACTCATGAACAAACTGTTCCCAACGTCCCACATCTCCCTCTGTCTCTCTGCACTTTCATCTTTGATGAACGATTATGAGTCAGCCCTCTTAAAGGAAGAACCCAACCTTGGAAACACTAGGTATCAGATATCAGCAGCTCCTGTGATATTCACAGCATTCCACAAGTTATTTTGGAATGAAATGCTGTGATCTACCTTTCTAGTGAACCCTTTCCCCTCAGCCTGCCTCATCACACTTTACCTCCGTGAGGTTTCCTGCTCAATGTTTCCCAGAATAACTTCAAAACGACCTGAGGAGAACTCTCTGCACAGTGTGTGTAGGTGGAGAGAGAGCGAGCAACAGTGAAGACAATATTTCCCCTCTTGAAAAATTGCCTGGAATGAGAATAATGTTTCAATGTGTGCTTCCATTTTTTTTTAATGGCAACCGAATGGATTTCTCTAATTTGTTTTAGATGGATTTCTGCCCGAAAGATTGACGAGCATTGGTTCAGACGACTTTTACCATATTTTGAAAAGTTGATGTGATAAATGTAATGATACTCGTGATCATCATTTTTTCCAGTTATCGGCAGGAATGTGTTTGTTTCTGTCACAGTTTAAACTTATTACAGCCTCATGATAAAGTGGGAATAAGAACAAGAGTGAGAATGATTTGCTGCATTTTTAAAACCAAGGAGACAACCAAAACAAACTAAGCACATAAATACATCATCTTACGAGTATTTTACAGGGACAAACACATTTCCTGAAGCCTTAAAGGAAGAGGTTGGACGTTGCTTGGATACCGGTTCAGTGCATTGCGTGACTGAACACTTACAAGGTAATGGGTATAAGGGTTGATGATTAAATCACATCAGTAACCTAAACGTTTGGAAGGCTGCCCACAGGATCACAGGTTTGTTCCCTGTAACTAACTGAAGGAAATGTCATGTTGAAAGTTTTTCTGCAGCCTTTTACTTAATGTAAATCTGTGTCTCCGGGTGAGAACATCCACTATAAGTGATGATGAACGCAGTGTTTTACGAGGTTTAACGTGGATGTTTGCCAAGTGATTTGACTGGTGAATATACTCTCCCTGTTTGTGTGCCGTAAAACCAATGCATGTTTGTGAAAGTATAAAAGTCTGGTTTCAGTTTTTCTTCTGTTGATTTCAAATAGCTAGATTTTTTTGAATCTATGATGAAAATAAATCTCACTTATTGCATGAACAGAACAATAAGTTTATTTAATGCCAAGTTCAGACTTCACCACTTTCAAACTTGTTGTTTCGCTGGATCGCTGTTCACAGTAAATGACTAACAGTCTTGTGAGTCTGTTGTGAGTTCATACGACACAGCTGACTGGTGACACACTACATTATCTTTCACCACGATATCGAATCAGAGGAAGCAACATGTCGGTATCTGGTAATCTTATTTTTGAGGAGTTCACACATAAAGATTGGTGACTGCTGAACGACCACTGATTTGGCTCCAATCTGGGGATTTTTTCTGCAAGTTGCAAAATGTGTCCGTAAGTAGAAAATCGGGTATGAATCATGTCATTCATCTGTAGAACTAGGATTAGTGATCGGGCAGATAGATCTGCATCATGAAAAAACACAATCAAGTGGTTATGTCTTGTTTTGTTTGACCAATTGCCCAACATTCAAATTAAGTTCCAAAAATACAAATTGCCATTTATAAAATCACCATTATTCTCTAATTATCAAGGCCTGAAGGACGACGGGATCTCCCACGATATTCCAGAAATTCCAAAAGCAGTCGGACACTGTTAAATTGTTCCAGAGGTCTGTACTCACAACAAAGACAGAGTAAACACTGGGCTTGTGTAACTGAACTTGGCACCGAGGAATGCAGAAGAGGGAAATTGCAAGTGTCTGCGTGTGTTTTCAGTCTCATTTCAGCACCTCTGCTTATTATGAGCCGCTGAGACAAAAGTTCAAGTGTCACACTGGAGAACAATTCAACAGAACGCCAGTCTCTCTGACCACTGGAGCATGGTGCTGCAACAAATCAGTGTAGGTATGAAAGGGAAATCTGTTCTTCTTGTCAACTTTATTATAACCGCATGGTTATTCTAGGTTCATAGGATTGATGTTTTCTTCTTTCAACTTCCTACATTTCCCCTCTGGAGCAATTAAGTATATATCAATCCATGAATTGTCAGGATTTTATAGCTCTGAAACGATCACATGCATAAGACCCTGTATTCATTAAGTGATTTAATAATAAACTTTGGAGGGAAGAATATTATTATATTATTGAGGACTCAGTCAACCTATGAACATGACTTTTCTGACCTTTGCACAGGTCTAGAACTTATTTTTAAGAGTAACAGTATAATTTTAATGGTTTAAATAAAATAGAAACGTTAAATTAAAATGACCTATACTTTACGACCATATTAAGAAAGCATCAGTTCCCTCAAGAGAATAGGAACAAAGACAAAAGCTTGACAGACAGCAAGGGAACAGTTAGATATACTAAAGACAGTTAGATTAAAAATAAAGGTGTATAGTCAGAACTTACTCGCACAGCAGTATGCCATTCTCCAATCCTCCTCTGAAATCTCTGTCACCAAAACATCTTCCTGTCACAGCCTACAGAGGGAAGAGAAGGAGTGTTTCAGCAAAATATAGCACAAAGCAGTTCGGATCAAAAAAAGCAGATCAAAAGATAATTTCAGTTTCTGTTGTCGAGACGCACAAACTGCAGCCGAGAAACAAGCGCAGCGACCTTTATCAACGCTCCTTTCACGTCCTTCCCCTCACAGTAAATCCCGGGAACGGTATGGAGAGGAGCACAAAGAGCGGCCGGCCGTATATCAAGTCCCCCTCTGGTTAACAGTGCTAAACACTAACAAGCTTGACATAAGCCGCCATCATCCCGACCAAATGGCTCTGGCAGGCTAATGTGTCGTGACAGGGGATTTATCGGGTAGTAGTTGCTCAGACCCTCTGAAGGAGGAGAAGCAGCCAGTTTGCATGTGTTTGCACGACTGCAGTGCATCCTGAGTTATGTGTGCATTATTACAACACATATAGATTTTTCTTTTTATAGCTGCGAGCTAGAATACCTGAACATATGCGAGGTTCAGCTGCAGCATATAGGAAACACAAGGACTCTGAAATGCTATTTTGTTGTTGCTCCTGGTGTTCACGCTTCAGCTGAAGTTTCAACCTCTCACCTTTAGTCATGAGAGTGAAGAGAACATCTCATAAATACATACGTCCCACGTTAACTCAAACGAAACACTCTCGTGCAAACACGAGCACCCACAGTGAAATAATAATTGCCTCCTACTCAGAAATATCTGCTGTTGCAAGACTTTTGTGACTGAGTCAATTTAAAATCCATTTGTTCACACAAACACTGGCACATATAAAAACGTAGGAACCCATTTGGACCGCCGGTTTGGAAGCCAAAACAATTACAAGATTAAATTTCCTGCAGAGTTTCCTTCACATGTATTTGCACAGCTGTGGAGACGTAGAGTTGTCAGCCAGCTGTGCGTCTCTGTCGGCTTCTTGCCTCGACGTGGAGCTTGGATCCGTTACAAAAGAAACGGACTGCTGTATGTCAGCATGTCGGCCGTCAGGGGGCCTCATGTCCGCTGCTGGGGGGTGGTGAGGGTCGGGGGAGGCCCCGTGAGGTGCTAATGTTTAGTAGGGAGCTAGACCAATAGAGATGGAGATATACAAACACAGAAATGAAAGTGCCACAGTCCTTCCCTGTGTGCTGGCATTTAGCCGCTCGCCCCCCCGACTGCAGCAGCACTTGTGACGAACACATTGTGCGTCTGGAGTTGACAACACAAAAGCAATGAGTGAAGCCTGAGTGTGAGACCTCAAAGTTTGCCCCTCAGTGCAAACACATGGCCCACAAAACCCACAAGCTGTAATTACACTATATTGACTGGATGAGGAAAAACAGGTTATGCTATTTGTTGAGTCAAACATCATTGAGCAGTGTTAGCTAAGTGGCAAAGTTGATGTTTAACACCTGTCCAAGGGATAATAAATCTCCCCATCGACACCTCTTAAGCTCATTAATTACTAGGTCGTATCTTGGTTTGTTTCTGTAAAAGAACCAAAGGATAAAACCTCAGTTTCTGGATTTACAGGGTTACATGATTGTCAATGTCTTGGCTGGACAGGGTCACTTACTGAAGTCTCAAAAAATATATAACATAATGAATATATTATGTTCATTAGAGAGCTTAAGAGCAGGGTTGGGGAATCAACAGCCTCTGAAACATAAACTGCCTGGGAGAAAATCCGAAATGCAAAAAAATTCTCATGACAGCAATTGATAAAAGGCTCGTAAAGCTGCTCTAACCTTAAAGATGTATTATCTCTGTTTGACACAGGCAGTCTAATGTCGCTACACTGCAATTTCTCAATTATATAAAACAGCAGCAGCAGTAGGATTCGTGGTAATTATCTTCCTCCTCTCTTGCCTCCTGCCTTTTTCCATCGAGCTCAAGCCTGAAGTTACTTGGCCAGAAAAACCTCCTTTGGCTCTGCAGCCCGGTGAGGTTTAACTTAATCAATGCATTTAATTCTTTCTCCAGTTCTGCCAGACAAATAAAGTTAAATTTAAAAAAGTGTTCTGTGCGCAGCTAAATGGCAGCAGATGCAGTCTGTGGATGCAATTATGAGTCAATAACATTTCCATATTTTATACACAGATGAATGGCATTTCCAGATCTGATCTTACACACTGACATTCTCGTACAAGAGGGAATAACATTAAATCTTCATGTGCAAAGATCCCAGCTTTAGCACACTGGAGAATAGTATTCCCTGGTTTTGTTCATGAGAAAATAACATTTCATGGTCTGATCTCTGTGAAGATCCAGTGGCCTAGATACTTTTATATCAGCAGCCTAAAAAAAAAAAAAAAAACCTGCAGCCGAGCAGATGACCTTGATTTAGAAGCTCTTCAATAAATGTGTCAGGTGGATATTGGTTCTGTGCTCGAACTGAATGACCTTTTACTTCTGTGAGATGTGGCCGTCACCGTTATCCAGAAACCCATCAGCATGTACAACAAACACGCTCAGGTTTCCATGTCTTCCTCACTAAACAAACTCACAGAGGAAAGCTCAAGGGTTCGGCCTGTGCATGCTTTGAGTTACTGAACTTTAATTCACTTCAGTTGGGCTCCAGGTGAAAATCTGTGTCTCAAATGAAAGCTCAATATCCTGTCGTTTTGTTGCATGCATGTTAACATAAAGTGTTTTGTGTCTATGTTTTAAATGTTAATGATGTGCATTGTTGAGTCTTGTTTTTAAATATGTACTGTGTGTTGTCAATTGTGAATTATGTGTGTGTATTGTTGAGTCCTGTCAAAAGGAGAATTTCTGTCACTTGGGACGGACAATAAAGTTCAATATCTATCAATCTACTGGCTACAACATAGTCAACAGTACTATTCGGCTTTCATGTTGCCTTGCAGCTCTTTGGCAGCAGCTCTGGAGCTACAGAGGATGTTGATTTATATACGTCTGCCGCTCCCACAAGTGTCGTTCTGAGCTGAAGAGCCCATGAAACTCCTGTCTGGACGTTTTGAAGCAACAGACGTTCGACCAACATAAAACACAGAATTGATATATTGATTACATCAAAGATCTTTGTGAGGCAGAATAAAAAACACACGAGTTGGACATGTTAAACCGCCAGGAAGTAAAATTTGACCAGCCTTTCATATAAAGGGGATGATTGGCTGGTGGGTTTAGCGTTTGCATTACCTCGCAGACCAATAAAACCTCCTGAGTTACAGCAGGAAGGTATCGTGCTAAAGTCGAGATGGCATTGCGGGGGAAGTGCTGTTTGTTGTAGGTTAACGGCTTAATGTCCAGGAAAATAAAAGTCATTTGAGGCTGCTATTAAACACTAAATCAGAAACCCCAGGATCCTCGTCGGCATCAGATCGAACAAAGGAAGAAATAAAATACCCACAGAAGACCACCTACAGTAAAAGTGGTACTGTTTCCTGATCACAAAACAAATATTCATACAGAGACTGAAGAATAAAAAGAGTCTGAGATAAATGTGATGCAGCCGGTCCAGTAAAAATCACCTCACTGGGAGAAAAACATCCTAAATGTGCTGGAAACCTCTGGATCTGTGTTGCACACCCATGCAGGTCAGACGAGGGGCCTCAATTAAAAAGAGGAATGTGTCGCGTTTGTTGTTTTCAGTGGAATGTCGCCCGCATTGTTTCACAAACAATCAAACGATGCCGGTTGGCTTTTTTCCCTCCTTTTCACTTCCTTCCTCTTGCAAACCCTTTATGTCTAAACTGGAGTAATTCTCAGGGATTCATTATCCAACAGCAGCCGTCGCTGTGTCCACAAAGATAGGACGTGTCTGTAGGTTTAGAAACTGCACAAGTGAACTTTGCAGACGCAAAAGCAGCTTTTTTGCAGAATTCTGCTTAGCTTTGATGAAATATAAAATATTAAACATGAAGAAGTTCCAGCATGAAAACTCCCCAGAGATACGGCTTTCATGCTTCTGAGAAATAAAACATCACTGTGATGAGGAGAGATTCCTCTACAGTCAGCTCTGTCTGGCATGGAACACAACTGAAATATCACTGCCAAGAATTCCTCTTTTAATCAACATACAGAGAAAACACTTGCACTGCAGATTCAATCAGGACAAGAGCCAAATCAAGAACTTCCTGTAACACAGCCACTCAGCTCATGGCTGTACTGATCATAAACTGACCATTAAATGAACAATATGACAGCTACCAGGAGTGAAGCCAAAGCTTTGCTGAACACCCCCTGGTGGCTGGCTGGAGTAGAGATCACAAACCCTGCCTCCTCCATGTCAGTGGACGGGACATGGACCAAACTAAAAAAGTAGATAGTTATCTGGTAAGTTTGGTGATTTACAGCTGAGACTGACTTGCGATTGGTTGACAACAATCGCTGCAGCACATAGTCTGTCACGACGTCATTGGGCACTAATATATATATATATATATATATATATATATAGACACAGTATGGTATTGTTATCCACCCTGAGGGAAATCCAATGAAAACAGACCTATTGCAGCGGGACTGTGATCTCAGAGGCCCCACAGCATTGGACAACGACCTGTCCCACATTCAAGACCAATAACTCAAGGTTTGTAGACAGGCAGGGTTCCGTGACTGGGTGAAGTTAAAACACTACTCGCTTCATGGCCCGGAGGCAAACTACGATCAGGCTGTTGAAGAGTTGACAGCTGTGAGCTCAAGAGCTGGCAAACACAAACAGAGACGTGTGCTCCCGGCCTACAGGACAGCCTCCGTATCACACGCCTGCTTTGTAGCCTTCTACCTTTCATGCTGCTGTCTTAAGGGCGTTGTGTAATCCTGACTGGATCCCACGCTTTGCTAAAGCCAAGTTCAAGAACACATGTAAACAAATCTTCTGGCCCGCAGCCAATAATCTCATTAATTCAACTTGGCAAGAAGAGCTTAATCTGTAAATGCTTCTGGTTTTAACGGTACAAAAACAACAGTGGACACCCGGGCTGTTCAGTGATACAAACTCCACGACATGAGCAGGAGGAGGAGAGACACACACAATACCGCTGAGTTTGATTTGTGTAGTTCACTGTCTTCTCCAAGCAAGGGACTGGACAATAGAACCTCTTAAATCTCCAGCATTGCAGAATCTAAATCAACTGTTTCACGACAAGGTACAAAAACAAAGTCAAGTTTTCATCATCATTAAAAAGATAGAAATCTTTGGCTTCATGGGAAATTGGGATTTCAAACAAAATATGTCAAAAGACAAAGAAAAGTATTAAAATTGGGAACATCTGACTCTACATAGAAGGGGGGGGGGGGGGGGGGCCCTCTGGGTGAGGGTCCCCTCAGCTCTTAGAGGTTCAGCCAAAGGTCAGGAGTGGTATCGGCCTGCGATCAATCATCCAGGCCCTTTCACAAGCTGCCACCCCTGCCACCGCTGCAGGGATCCTCTTTTGTGACTGTGGACTGTTTGCTCTGAGCTCGGTGTGCTGGCATGTCGGTGGATGGTGAGGGCTGAAGAGGGAAACAGGAACTGGAGGGGGGCCATCACAGAGAACATTTAAACGTGTCAGCTTGTTATGCTTCTTCAAGATTACTTT
Source organism: Hippoglossus hippoglossus (assembly GCF_009819705.1). NCBI lineage: Eukaryota > Metazoa > Chordata > Actinopteri > Pleuronectiformes > Pleuronectidae > Hippoglossus > Hippoglossus hippoglossus. The sequence continues at coordinate 23,720,299 of NC_047160.1, forward strand.
TCAGCCTTTGATAGAGTAACAAAAAAACATGGGGGGGGGGGGGGGGGGGTATGCAAAAAAGACCCCAAGCCTGAAAGGAACAGTAAAGGTTGGCAAAACTGAAAAGTATCCCAACGTCTTTTACAACACTGCCAGGTTTGTATGTTTTATATTTCTGAGGATACAAATCAATAAAATGTGCGTGCCATGTACAAGACCAAATAGAATTAGAGTTGAAATTATAAGACTTTATCAAAGAAACACGGTTTCCAGCTTCTCAAATGTGAAGATTTATTGCTTTTCTCTGTTTAACGTCTCCGGTAGAATCTTTGACTGTTGGTCTACTTGAAGGCGTCAACCTGTGCTGTGGAAACTTGTGATCAAAGGGATCGTAAACTTCTCTTGACATTAGTCGACAATAAAAATCATTATTCGGTGCAGCTCAGCATTTAAAAGGAATTTTCCATCTCGCCTAAGTTTCCCAAAACAATGTGCAACTGAAGGGTTTACCTACACGAGATCAACAAAAAAATGAAGAGAATACAGAGTTATCGACAAAGTAAACACCAATAACACATGTCAAATAGTGGGAGAAACGAAAGCTGCTGTAAATTCTCCCTTCCCCGGAGCAGACAGAGGCACTCGATGCATCTGGGTCCAATGTGGTTCTGGAAAACAGAAAAGCTTGTGTATCTTTTTTCCTCCTTGCCTAATTTTAGCACGCATCATGAGGTTTCCCTGAGTTGGCAGAGGCTTTTATAAGATTTGGGCTAATATTGGATCATGCTTCTACAGCCCGCGTCGCAGATCACCACTAAACAACCGCAATCAGTTGCAGATCCGAGCATTTATCATGATGTCCCGCTGATCTGGAGACGGTGACGCCAGCAGATACTGTGAAGACACTGTAGAAACAGCCAGAGAGATGATCCAACATGCATATTCAGTCCAGAGGCACATGTAAGTGAGATCCGGATGATTATTCATTAACTGACACAAACAGAGAGATTGATGGACCCACACACATGCAAAACAAAAACCATTAACTCACTCACCCACCAGCAAAGGCCCCAGTTTTTATTTTTGGTGAAAGTTGCGACGGAAGTGGCTGAATTTCTCAAATCAAATGAGCCGAGCTGGAATAAGCAGCAAAGTCGCTGCCCGGGACGGAGACAATGAACAATTCCAGTATTACGAAACACGGATCATCACGGGTAATGATGGTTAATAGAGCATAATTGGCAAGGTATTATATACACAGTGGAATCAGCACTGGAGCGCAACAGTCCAATCCCTGATCTGGACCCCGGCTCCTGAGGGGAATATTTATACACCGATTTGGTGACAGTGGACTATTTAGACTCAATGTGTTGTTGTGGATGAGCGCGTTTCACAGACTGAACCTTGCTATGGCTAGAAAGAGCTCTGTCAAAATAGGAGGCTACAAAACGGCCGTAAGATTTTCTAACACAAAGATAACGATGAGAAAAATGATGCGTGCGACAAACTGTTATGTAAGTTCTTTGTACTGGATTTGCACAAGTTCATCATTCACATGTGCCAGCCACACGCTGTAGGCAGCAGCAGTGAATTACGGTGATTTGTAGTCATGGAGAGCACAATAAAAAGGAAGGGAAGACATAAATAAAAAAAGGTACTGGTCAAAGGTTGGAGGAAAAAAAAGAAAAACCCCAGAGCCGGATCAGTTACACAGAAGTGCAAGTTTACACTGTTTGCAGAAATAACATTTCATGTGATCACAACCAGATTGTTTGCCAGGGTTTATACTAAATACAAGCTCTTTATCTTACAGTATGTTGTGTGTTGTCTTTACTACAAGTGTGTTGTGGCAAATTCCTCACTGATGTTTTGTGTGTCAAAAAAACACAAACACACTTTTCTAATCTTGCTCTCATTTTAGTCAGAAAAGCACAAATGTTCCCCGGCACATGCGAGAGTCATCTGGTGTGGGAAACCTTACACAACCGCTGATTAGTCATGTTTCTGCTCCCACTCAGCAAGACTCATTGGTTTTATCTGAGCAGAAGCTACTTCATATATTCACATGATGGACTGTAATAGTCGACTCACCCTGAGCAGATTATAATGTTATATAGTGTTCTGGAGCTGCAACAATAGGTCAATGAATCAATGAGTCCAGAGAGAGATAATCCACCTGCAGCTATTTAGATTTTCAAATAATCTTTAAGGTATTACTTAAGTAGAAAATTACTATTATTAAGGGTTTTGGCAGCTAACTAAGTTTCTTACTGAATATTATAATGAATCATTGAGGGTTAAACCAGTAGCCTTCTGGTTACAGAATAGTTTCATTATCTGATTGATGAATGATTGAAGATAGACACAATCAGAAACACCGAAGCATCTTTACCATATGTTTGGTTTCTGCCAACTAGACTTTAATTTGGATTCTAATAAAAGATCTGCTTTTGCCTTACCTCAGAGGAAAACGAGCCAGCCAACTCAGCATATTGTAATCAATAAAACATATTCAATAATTTATTGTGCTACTGTTACTAAATTCCTGTCACTATACCACCAAATAAAAAGCAGCCCAGGGGGCATTTGTTTGTCAGCCTGCAGAAACACATTTACTCACAGCAGATCGGTTTTCGATGTCACACCTTCGTCTCTGGAGACGGGCCGACTGCCTGTCACGATGAGCTGAGCTCTGAATGAATATCTGCTGTCTGCGTTCACACTGTATATCTGTGGACCACCTGGAAGTCTGGTGCATATGTGGCCGAGTTCCATAACAACATGTCATCACCGACCGTTAGACAACGGATGAAAAATAAACCAATGATGAAATTAAATTATTTATTGTACGGTCTTCTTGTCGACCTGCACAAACTCTGCTTATGCATTCATCGTGTGTGTGTGACCAGACTCCAACAATACAGAATTTGACTAGAAAACCTTACATCGTTCTTTACTTTCAAAATGTAGCTTCTTTTGTTAAGTTCTCCAGAAACACTTACTGTACAGAAACTAGTGCATATCCCGGCTAGTTGTATATAGTGAAAATGTAAAAAAGACCAATTTCGCAATGTTAAAGACAATAAAAAAGAAAATCCTGGATCTGCTTTGTTTGGATCCGGGCTGAAAATTATTTCAAGGTTCCTTCTTTGCCTGTGTCCTCAGTAGTTTTTGCACGATCCTGCCAACAAACAAACAAACAAACCAACAACCACCACAGAGCCGAATGCACAGGGGACGAAAACCTAACCTCCACAAAACACAGGTATACTCTTCTTTCTGGCCATCTACTCATTACACCACGTCTTTCCAAACTTACAGTAAATTGGCAGGAAAGCTATGATTTTTTTTATTTTCAGTGAACAGACAGTGACCCCCCCCCCCCTTAATCAAAGCCAAAGAACCACATGAGGCCTGGCAGTCTTGAAGATGAAAGCTGCTTTTAAGTTGTCTCCTCTCTATACATACAGAGAGTTCATGGCTGGCCTGAGTGCACTGCTGTTCAAAATATCCCAACTGGTACAATCCATGTTCTGTTCTTGAGAAAATGATACTGACGCACTCCTAACATTTAGCTTTTATAATCCAGTTTAATTCAGACCCCTTCTTCTTATCAAGCCCTGCAGACAAACATGGCTGCAAGCAAAACAGCCCGTCACCTGCTCACGGTTAGAAGGAAATGTGCACACCACGCACACAGAGACTATCAGATTCAGCTAAATACTCTGTGAAAGTAATTGCAAAAGACAAGTGAGAAACTTGGAGTGCTCGCAGTTTTCCAGACTTGGCTCAGCTTGTGCCTCTCGCTTTAGCAGAGCAATGAGTCAAACGCTTCTTAGGAGAGAACAGAGCCACGTGGGACATCAATATTGACACAGAAGTCAAATCACAAGCTTCCTCGTGTGTTTTCTGTTACTCAAGAGTTTGACGGTGTAACGAACAAGCTACTGCTAATTTTTCCCTCCAAAAGCTGCATTCTTACCCTTTGCGTCATTAGTCAAGCACAAAGTGTCAGTGGACACCAAAGCATCAAAGGCAGTGGTGTCTGGGGCTGGGCTGATGGACAATGTCCTCATCCCTTCTCAAAATACAGAGTCTGTAAAAGCGTGTCGCCATCGCCCACAGTGACGTGACATGAAGCGCCAGGATGTTTCACTCTGTTGGTTTTTGCAGGAACACTTGTGGTTGTACAGTGGCATCACAGCGTGGTGGTTCTTCTCTCACAAACTGTCTTTGACAAGATGATGGCGCGCAGCGAGCACGCAAACTGACAACAGTCGAGTTGAATTTAGGGCTGCCTTCAAGTTAATTGGTTACAGCTGATGCACACGAACCACCGACCGGCGACAGAGAGCCTCAGAACCAGCTAAAGATGAGGAGCAGTAGCTAAACGTTTTTGCTTTACTTATGATCTCCGCTGATGATCATTAACAGTCAGTAGACCTGCACCTCCTCATCGTCAGGATGTCAACTAGGAACCATGAATCAATTGTTTACCATTCCATTCATTAAATGTATTCTGATTCTTTCGTTTGGAGATCTGTGTCGGGGGCAGGTCGGCAAACAACGTCAAGCACTTGACTTTCAAAAGACTTTTCATTTATAAAATTTATAGATCGAATAAACTTGAAAAAGAAGTTTTGCTCCAGTAAAACGCTGCTGTTTTTATGATGGCTATAAACTTAAACGCTTGGTTGACTTAATTACTTTTTTCTTTTTATTAACTGGCCCTTTTATTAACCTGCTTTTTAAACTTCTAGATACTGTTAACCTTCATCTCTCCAATGATAAACTTCCACTTTTCTGGGGGGTGGATTAACAGCTTTGACTATTCTCTGGTACATGTGTTCACAGACAAATACAGCAAGGCTCCTGATGATTGGAAATTGCAATTTCCTGAGATGGTAAGAACTGCAAATTGAAAAATGTTGCTCCCACCGTTATAACATTTTGGATAAACCTCAAAATCTTAGTATTTTAAAGGAGACACATTCTGCTTTTTTCAGGTTCTCTTTCCCGTGGTGTGTTAAATTGTTCTGCAAAGTTAAAAAGCCCTAAGTCCTGAAACACTGCTCCTGAAGCTCCTGAAGCTCCTGAAACACCTTCATCAGCAGCCAACACCATCGTGATTTCATGTGATACATTTACGACAGGCTGCGAATTCTTCTTTCCTATCACCCTGTCGCTCTAATTATTACTCAGTGAGGCAAAAAACTGCTAAACAAATGTGCCACATACTCCCACTTTGCAGCCAATGACATGCCAGACTGGTACATTTCTTCTCAGGCTTGCCCAGGCCAATTATATATTTAGATGTGAATAAAAACAGGGAGCCGGTGGAGCAGAAAGTTTTCAAATCTGATTAAGTTCAGTAGTTTCTGACTTTACTGACAAACACCACAATGTGATGCCCACGTCATATAAAGTGGTCTTTACATTCAAACCATACACATGGCATTCAGACAGAGACCACTTTCTTGCAGACTTGTTTTCCTAAGAGCTTAAACTGTCTGAATTCCATCCCCTGGTTCCTTATGCCTCCCTTGCCTCTTGATAGGTCCCTCTGATTAAACAAGCAAAGTTTCCTGCGACTGAAATGGCCTGGTCCTGAGCTAAATGTTAGTATTCCAGCCAGTCCGTCCCATTTCCCCCCTGATTAGATGAACAATGTTTGGGTTGTGGATTAACCCCGCTCCTGGCCCCCACTGGTGCTGCTCACTTCCATCCCCATTCCCTCCTAGCTCTCCCCAAACTCTCTTCCAAGCTTCGGGAGGGCTTGGGCCCACATAGCAGGAGAAAGGAGAAGTATTTGGACTCAGGATGAGTCTGCGATTGACGTGAATAAAGAAGAGAGGAGGCGAACTGTGCTCAGAAGGACAAATGAAACTTTAACTCGAGTCACAGTGAACTAGGGTGAGAGGCAGGTTGATTACATTATCCTGTTTTAGCTGCAAGCCGATGCTGAGGCTGTGACTTGCATAACAAGGCATTTAGCATTTCAAAAACCTGCATGTGTGTGAGTGTGAAGTAAGAACATCTAAAAATCTGTCATATTCATATATTCATAAGAAAATAAGAAAAATAGATCCAAAGATTTTTGTGTGTGGGCATGAATTTTACAGTTTAGTTTTTAAAGATGAAAACCCAACCCCGACTCAGCTTAGTTTATTACTTATGAACAGTGAATGATTCCGCAGCTCCCTTTCTCAGAGAGCACACACATTATTAAGACAAAGAACGGTGCTACATTATAAATATTGCACTTGGCGGATCAAGAGGGAGTCTTTACTTTGCCAATGCAAAATCCATATTTTGAACTATGTTACTCCATATGCTGAAACTTTAGAAAAGAGAATGGACTAGGACTATGGATTAAAACTTGGCTCAATTTCCTTTGCTTACATGCAAACATTTTCGAGATAAGACAATATACAAAATCAATTTCTTACATTATGCTGAGAGGCCTTCGATTTCTACTATAAAACTTAAATATATATCTTTCTAATAACTTTTTATGGATGTAAAATTAGCTGAAAATTCGAGGTAGTTTACTGCTGTGCTAAAACCATAGAGAAGGTCGTCCTCTAATCGGAAGGTCGTTGGTTCAATCCCTTGCTCTTCAAGTCCTCACCAACCACACCACACCAAGGCAATTTCCTGTATGTGTAAATATACTTGGCAATAAAAAGAATTCTGATTCTGATTCTCATGACAAAAATGCACTTGGGCAAGATACTGGGCAAGATACTGAACCTTAAATGTCCTTATATTTATCCATGTACATCTGAATTATGGGTTGGGTCTCTAATGTTTTGATAACCCTCTGCTCTCTCTGCAGTGCAAACTTACCACAAGGCCAAAAGCTGCAGGGAAAGCAGTGGCGTGAAAGGAAAACAGCCTGATCTCACCAACAATGTCCCTTTAGAGGACTAGGGTGACCACTGGGAAGGGGCAGGGGGAAACAGGGCTTCATTGTGTCACCCCCCCCCCACGCTGGCTTTAAGGCTTGCGTACAAGAGGGAATGAACCTTCAAACCTCTCTGTTCAGTTCACACTCCAGGGTCCTCTAGATTCCCCTTCGTGGTACAAACTCTGCCTCTTTAATTTAGTAATTACCCTGAGTGTGCAGTCACAAATCCCCATTCTACTAACCCAGCCTACTTTACATCGTCTCGGTGAAATAAGACACAGGAAGTGAAATTGTGAATCAGAGCGAAAAAGGAAGAAAGTTAAAAAAAGAAATAGAAGAAACTTCATTTTCTCTTCAATAAAAACAGGGATGGACAATTTCAAAGATTTCCATTGTATTCAGAGTAAAGCACTTGACTGTAAGATCCCTTTGTTTTGTGTTTTGCTGGATTATCCACTTCACCGTTAGACTTTCATCACATCCATTAAGACAACAGAGTTTTGCTGTTTTGCTTTATCCGTTGTGGAATAAAGATCACTGTTTATCTTGGTTAAGTGCGCTGTCGACAGTGCAGATGCCTGGTAAACTTTGTCAAGTACTGAGGGGAAACTGACCCTTAGCACTATAGGACGTTCCAATAGCTAAGACCCTTTGTCTTAAGATCAACAACATCCTAACTGGTGGTTTCTGATTCATAAACCAACCCATGCAGATACCTTACCAGAAGTTACATCCCATATCTACCAGGATTTTAGTGACAACCCCCCACAGCTTTGCAAGATCAGTAACAAAGAAGTCCGTGTCCACACCAGCCCTCTTATTTAAGCTTCCTAAGCAGCAGGACTTTTCCAGGGGCCTTCACTAGTCTCCAATATCCTGCCTGCTACAGTTTCCATGAGGCCGGGGGCAACAACCAGCCACCGGCCACACTGGGAGCCACAGTCAGAAAGTCTGTTAGACAGACAGATAGACGCCCTGGTCTTTACTTATTGAGATGGACATCTTGAAGCCAGAGTCAGTGAGGTTCTCAAACTTGCTTTTATAGAACAAAGGGCCCCATAAACAAGCCTTAATTATCCACTGAAACACACAGAGAAGTCATGAGTCCTGTCTCCGTTTAAATAGAGAAAAAATACACATCATTAACCTTAAAAGCAACTAAAAACATTTCTCAGCTGCGTGGATGCTTCATTTCAGAGTCCAGAAGTTAAACCAAGGTCAACTTGTCTTAGTGTGATTTAGACAGACTTATATCATGACAGAAATCTTCACCCAATTAAGGCAGGTACCAGATTAGCATCACAGCTAACTGCTGCAATTATACTGAATTACTGAATGTACCAGCTAATATTAATCACAAGAAAATATATATATATATTTTATATATTATATATATTTATATATATATTTATTTGTTTCTCAAAGAGTGGGCCACACCAGCTCTGGCTCTGCTCAGGCATGATGCTCGGTACAGTATCCAGGCAACGGACCTTGGATCATAGTAAATACAACAACAACAAAAAAGATGATACGCAGATTCATCTGATGTTGTCATTTTAAGAAAGGGAGGCTTGTGTAGCCAAAACAAACAAAAACCCATTTAAACTTTCAACGTGATAAGATTCTGTCCTGTGTACATGTTCAGACATGTCCCCCCATCAAGAAGCTTTGTCCTCCATAAGGCTGAACTAATCAGCAGCTTCACTGACATACTGTGTCAACACTGCAGCACAATGAGAGTTAATCAGTGCGTTTACAATGGCTTCTGCCATCAAGTGTGTGAGGATTGAGACACTCTTTGACTGCTGGTGTAATCGTGATGAAACAGCCACTTGAAAAGAAACTCAACACACTGATTGCATTACAATTTGCTTTTTACGTTACGCTATCAACACAACATGATAGCAGGTGTTGTGACAGATGGCGGGTGTACAGATAGCGGTTGTAAAAATATTCCAATACTGATATCAATATTTATATCTAAAACGTAAAGTGCAATTATTCCCAAGACGTCATTATGCTACCTTTATTACATTTTCTGCATTGTTTATTCTGAAAAAAACTAGTTTTCATATCAGAAAATGTTGGAAAACACATACGCTTATATCAATATCGGTGAAAGGCTCATTTTGGTTGATTTTTATTGTCCAACTGATAAATTGTAGAGGTTCTAACAAACATACTGGGTAGTGAGTTTTGTGATTCAAGTCAAGAAATATCTAAGATGAATTTAAAATAAAACAAAAATCTCTAACTCCTCTATCCCACATTTGGAACTCAAAATCTGTAAATCAGCTCTTGGAAGGTGTTGGAATCCATCCTCCCTGACAGTTTCCCCAAGGCTAAGCCCCTCCGTCACCCCTGGGAACATGGGCGTCTGTCAGTCCAAGTTAGCACTGAGCTCCCATTAGGAAGAGGAAGCACTGGAGCCAGGCTTTCCTCACCCAAGATGCACAGGAATCCTGCCATTGTGCTTCTCCCCAGGGGGTTTAGGGCTTTTGAAGAAAGAATCCTGTGGGACTGACACAGTATCTCCAACAGGGAACAGAAAAATAGAAGGTGCAGAGGGATAGTGATAGATCGTGCAGAATAGGTGCAATGGCCCAGAAATTAACTGAGAAACACCCAAAAGGATTTAACACAAAAAAATGTGGTATTCATGAGCGGCAACATACTGGAAATATCTCTTTAGAACATCACAGTCACTCCATAGATGCTGATCAGCTCCACTTCACATGATTCAATTACAAAAGGTATTGATTAGATAATACTTAAGCATTCAGAAGCTCAGAAGTCTTCCCTTACTCCATCACTGATTCACCTCCAATGTGAAGATGATATTACATAAATATGATATCAGCCTCAAAATCCTGCACAATAGAGTCCACAGTACCGTGCAGAGGCTAAAAGTTATGTCCTGTAATAATCCATGTGACGACAAGCAGGAATTAAGACCGCAGAACACCAAGCTGTGTGATTGTGTGAGCAAAACCTCAAAAATGTTCACGTGCTAAAATGAAATACTTCCTTAAGCAGATTTTAAGAGGAATTTATTTATAGGATAAAGGTTTCGTGTCAGCTGTCGGATCATGAAAACCAACAGAGTACACTTAATTACACAGTAGCACTAAGACACACCTGCCAGTGTGTGTGTGTGTGTGTGTGTGTGTGTGTGTGTGTGTGTGTGTGTGTGTGTGTGTGTTTACTGTAAACCATCCAAGACTGATGACTGATCAGTTTGGATCAACATTAGTGTTGGAATTAAGCTTTGAAAAGAGAAATTCTTTGAGTTGCTTTGCAAAGTCTGAATAGTTTCACAACAGCTATTATGCCTAGAAATCTAGAGGGGGGTGGTGGGGGGCTGGGGGTGGGGGGGGGGGGGGGGGGGTGCAGTGACTGAAGCTTAGGCTTTGCTCACATTGCATAAGTTGCTTAGTAGCTGTTTGAATAACTGATTATATCACTGAGAACATTAACAGTCCACTTCTGAGTGAGTGCACAACGGGAACATGAATATGTGATTCAAAGTGGACCTGAATGCATCAGTCTGCAAACCAGGTAAAATAATGTAGAAAGACACAATCTGTTCATTGTGTTCTGTGACATCTACTGTATTCTATGAGTTCTGTTTGTGATTCCACCAAAACCATTAGTGACTTGTTAGAAAAGCCTTTCAACAACCCCCAAAGAAGGGTCATGAACCTCTTCCTTCCAGCTGTGGGCTAAATGTGAAGACGGGGAAAGCCATAACAACACCACAGTAAGAGAAGGCAGACCGTTTCCAGTTAATAAAATAAAAATGGCTGTTGTATTATTCAAACATAATGGACCCAGACAGGTGACGTCAAATACATCACCACTTACTACTTTTTAAGTAGAGGTCAGAAGTCAAAAGGTCAAAGTCACAGTGCCAAGGAAATACATGTAGATGACCTTCCTGTCAACCCTTAATGACCGGGTCGGAGTTTGCCCCAGGGGAGCTGCCATGCTCGCTCACCCCCTGAAAAGAGGGAGGTGCAGCTGGCTAGATTAGTCAGGATTAACATTTATCCCCTGCTACCAACAAGCTGATGGGGATAACCGCACTCAGGAGTCCAGTACTGTACACTTAGCCATTCCATTGTAGGTATTTAGTTGACACTCTTAAAAAGGAGCAATGTGTAAGAATTGGCCAACTGTCAAACAAATACCCCCAAACACCTAGTGGGAAGTGGAAAGTTGGAGGTGTCCATTCCTAAAGCAGGAAACAGGGAATCTGGTCGGCTGCTGCATAAGTTGTCTTGAGGGCACCTTTGCAAATCAATTGTTAGAACAACCTTTTAGACAGCAGAGCCTGAATTTGACCAAGTGGACTCCTTATCACTGATGTAACATGCATTATTGCAGTGTTTGTGTATCGGGATAGTACTTAAATCACAAATGGTAAATGCAATGTCACAATTTAATTGTGACAAGAGTTTACACATAGTGTCCTCAAATGGCAGGGTTGGCTTTGGTCCAGGCCTGAAAGAGCCCGCAGAGCCTTCTGCCTGCTGCTGTCAGAGAGAACAGGACTCCCACTGAACAAGTCAAACATGTGCCATTTAGAAGATGCTTTTATCCCCTTCACGAGAGTGAGTGCTTGTGTTCTCCGCATGGTTGAGCCCAGTGGAAATCTGAACTTCCACCCTGCTGGTGGCAGGCTGAACGCAGAGCTCCAAAAGAAACCCCAAAATAACTATTTGTTTAGGACTGACTGCCAGACATCTAACCAGCCAGGAGATTTTATTATAAGTGGGTTTAAATAGAAATTATTGATATAGTGAATACAGACAAATCTGAGGTTTCTGGCTGTATGTTGTTTGCATGTCTTACTACAGACAACAGCTTGGCAGGTAACAGCTTGACTGTACACCAACTGCTCACTTCTAATTAAGCAATAGGGACAGATGCCCTCTCATTTGCCAAGAGGTATACAGGTATAGAGGTATATATATATATATATATATATATATATATATATATATATATATATATATATATATATATATATATATATATATATATATATATATACACACACAAAAATTGAGGTATACGTTTTTGGACAGCAGGTGGAGCTCTTTATGGATTCAGACAGGGGGGTTTGATCAATTATATGTTGATTGCACAATTCTTATTCAGTTCTGCTCACTTGCTATTTCCTCCTCTAGTCTCATAAATCATAAAGCGTCTTCTTTTGCCTGAACTCTCGATGACAGACTCACCTCACACCAGTTATGAAGAATAACAAATCAGGCTGATGTTGACATTTTCATGGGGATAACTTGGATCACAGCTGTGTTGTGTCGGCCAAATTTCTATAACATTGTTAAGATGCATCAGATAATTTGGACATCGATCAAATCTTATTTTCCATTCAGTTCATGCTTGTTCATGTCGTGAATATAGGTGCAACAAACACAGCAGGTTTTCCACTTCGCATAACAACTGACGCTATATTTATAGGGATGTGGTTCCAAGCCTTCCAATTGAACTCTATTCTCAGTAGTGACATGTCTGACAAGAACTGATGGATGATGGGGAGCCATCAGAACACATAGCTGGTGTCTACATCTTAAGTTTAACTCTGAGGATTCACTCATGGAGGAAAACATCCAATTAATCCCAGTCTCTTACACCATGACAAAACCCCCCCACAAATACTGAGGATGAGTACCAGGGCCCCAAGACCCTCTAACTCAGGATCAAGTATGGTTTTCATTCTAATGCTGTGCAGAAATTATAAAAAGAAGAGCAAGCATGAAGCGTGAGAAAAAGAAAAGAAACCAGACATTGATTCTGATGCAAATAGAGGCTAATGGTTTTTAGCAGAATAACAAATAAGATTCAGCGACGGGAGCAACGGGGGCAGGACCGTGTGTGTCATCTATCTTCCATTAGAATCTTTTATCCTCAACCAGCAGTCGTATTTAAATGTTCTTCTCATATTAACTCCTAGAATGATCACAAAGAAAACTAATTCATTCAACCAGCCTGCACACAAAAAGAAACACTTCAGTATCTATGTTCTCATCAATGCCTGTGTACACCTTTTAAAATACAAACCAATAGGCATTGAGTAGAAAAGTAAAGTAAACTGTTGAATTCTTCCACTAAAAATGGACTGCATGAGCCTTCAACATCACAAACATACATATTTTCAAAAATAAAATAAGGCATTGTGGTGTCAAAAGATTTAGACTGTGTCTCCAAAGCAAAGCTGTACCAACTAAACAGGCATTCACCTGTGAAATGACAGAAATGCGCTACAGACAGCAATGCTGCATCACGCAGACCGGGGCAGACAAACGCCAGTCAGCTGAGCGATGATTGTGTCACTTTCCAGAGTGTGATGACAGCACGCATTGTGACCGGGGGCGACCAGCTGGGGAGCAGTGTGTGTGTGTGTGTGTGTGTGTGTGTGTGTGTGTCAGTCTGAATGGGATGGGGACCGAGGGGCTCAGGAATGTTGGGGTGGGTTGGCTGAGGTTCATGTGCATGAGACTGTGTGTGAGACAATGAAAGCCACCTCACTCAGTTCTAAAAGCCTCCATTCATGGGGGACCTGAGTCATCTGGTTCTCTGCGGCGCATGAATCTAACAATCTGATTTTTCCAACTGAAACAGCAGATGATATCTTGTCATGTTTTATACACACACAGTCAATTTTCCGATGAAACGGGATCAGGCAGGTTCAGCTGATTATTATCTGATTTTAGATACCGTGACTTTTCATTCTCAAATAAAAAAACATAACTGTTGATCGCAGTCACTTTGACAGTGAATCCAAAGCTAAACCGAAGAAGACCGGTTGACTGCAACAGCCAGAGATCGGTCATATATTTCAGGCAATGAGTCGGAAGCTGTCAAATCCATTAGAAGGACAAAATGAAGCTAAATGCTAATGCTAGTATGGTAACAAGCTCGCAATGCTGATGCTGATGCTTAGCAAGTATATGTTTATTATCTTAGTTTACTATGTTGCTAATTTGAAGTAAACAGACGAATAACTTTGGTTGTTTACTATAACGAATGAGCATTAGCGTAACTCCCAAATGTCCCGCTGTAAAATGTGGCAGTTCAGTTAAGTGTGGCTTGATTCTACAGGAAAAAGAAATTGTGGAGTATCATATTGAACAGACAAATCTGATTCGAATGACAAAATTTGTAGTCAGTGAGACCACTTAAGTATTGCGTTGGAAAATTGGACAATTGGATCATTTGAAAGTTAGCCAGTACAGCCAAAAGTTATTAATATTTCAATCTAGAACAGAGTTGTGTATTGAGCAACTGTCCAACAGACAGACGCCAGACACAGACCCCAAAAATAAATTCAAGCTTAGAGCCAGCAATAAAACTGAACAGGGACTTTATTCACAAGCCAATCAGACACTGTTGCTATACAACTGTCAGTCTTCCAAGTTCCAACCATCCGGGTTGCATTGCTCCCTCGATAGTCAGAAAGAGTCCAGCTCCCCGGTGCCCCAGCTCAGAAAAACCAGGGAACCAGCTCAGCCCACACGACCTAATTAGAAACATCCCCTGGACAGTGGAGGAACATCAGTCTCTGTCACATCCATCATTTGTCCCATCTGCCTGTTCAGACCAGCTCCAGACATTGCTGGAAGAAGAGAGTAACACCTCCTTTAACATGCTTTTAATACTGCTCATGTTATCTTTCCACAGAATTAGTTTCACACCAACCTCAGCCTGCAACTGCTGCTCAATAAGCTCCAGCACATGTGGGATAAGAACCGCACACAATTATTGGATATTTGCAGAAGGGGTTTGGAGAACAACAAAAGTTTCCCCTGTTGGTCTAAGAACTTATCTGTGCCCTTTCGGTCAAAAGCTCCCACACCAATCAATAAATCTGAATTAAATGGGAGGCGTGCGAAGTGACCCACATTGCCTGTGAAAAGGGCCGATCAATAGCCCGATGGGAGATTACATGACAGTGGAGGAATGCCCTGTAATTATGGGGAAAGATTAGAGAACAGGCTTGTGATTGAACGGCTTGAGTCTCTAAATGGGTCGAGAAAATCTGTTTGGAGGAAGTGAGGTATTTTTGATCTTTTGATTTTTGAGTGTTTGATCTTTGAACATTTACCGAGCTGTGGCAGATTTTCAGGTACGGCTGCTGTCTCCATGTATCATCCCCACATGTCCAGAGGTGAATATTTTAGATAAACGTGATTGATTAGAAGAAGAAAGGAGAAAAAGCTAAAGTATGTCTGTTTCGGGGCCCTCTTTGCTTTGAGTCTGCCGCTTAATGAAAAGGAAAGCTGGTCAAGGAAAAGCTTTAATTTTACAGTCGGTTCAAAAGAACATTAATAACTGAAACTACTCCAGGGCTTTTCGGACATCCTGTGGCTTTGATGAGGAAGTAGCATACCAAATGTCCTAGAAGGCTGCATAATAAATTCTACATTAAGGGGGGCCTTGTTGTGGTGGCTTTATTTGACTTAAAACAAAATGCCTAATGGCAGCATCTTGATTGAAGTAGCTTTGGTTAGAACAGAGACCAACAGGAAGGAAGGTTTTTGTCAGCACATTTCAGGAGTTTGAGAGTCTGAATACACGCTCGGCAAAACACCCCAAAAGAGGTCGTCTTGGTCTGGATCATTCTGAACTATGGTCCAATTTGTTTGCAGTGTGAAAACACTTTATTTGGAAAGTTCAGACCAATTGCAATAACGACACAGCATTTAACAATAGAATGAGAAACAGATGCCGAAGCAGCTCACAGAATTGCATACGGACGTCAACTTGGCTCAAGTGTACTAGTGTTGAGTACAGGGTGACAAACCAATCAGTGTCAAGTATTAGCAGACACAGCCCATGTAGATGATGACAGGACATACACATGTCAACCTCGGTTCAGGTCATCGTTTGAACTTTCAGGTGTGAAACCACCCGAAGAATGTAAATCATCTGTAAAAAAAACACATTCTCTAGATTCTTTAAGCATAATTTTAAAATTCCTCAATATGCTGTCATCATCTGTCAGTTATGTTTCTTCTCAGGTTGAGCTGTAGGTGCAATGGCTCGTGTGGCAGGTCACAACAATTGTCAACATCTTTCATGCACGGTGAAGCTGTGCAGCCCCGGCTAACAGCCGACTGTGCCTCCTTCACTCGAGTGTGACGCCGCCTCGCTCCCTCTCCTCCTTGAAAGCTATTTTTCTCCTCCAGTGCATGAACACACAGGCCTGACAGCTGAACAAGACGAATATGTTCGACCAGACTTGCAACATCAGGCAATAGACACACGCAAACATAAAAGACAGAAAGTCAAAGGGACACATTCAGACCGAGCATCAGATATGTGGCTGGTTCATATATCTATTCAAATGTTAATTTTAAATGTTACTTAGGAGGAATGATGGAGTTTGGTATAACATGTCATCAACCTAACCCAGTCCTGTGGCCACCTCTATTTGAATATATTTGGTTTTAAAATGAAGTTACTGCAGCTTTTAGGAGATAAGTTTAACCAGTTGGTATTTTCTCCCCCTTGCTGGTTCAGACAAGCACCTTTGTGTGTGTGCTTCCCGTCAGCTGTGTCATCTCCTTTGGCAGGTGAAGCCTTTCAAATATCCACTTTCCATTATTGTAGGTGAACGGCAGCCAACAAGTCCTCTGCTCCATCTGAAAGTCTTTTTGAGATGAAGGGCATTATACAAATCAGCTCCAGGCAGCAGGACACACATGAACCCAGGAATGACTTGTGATAAATGGTATCGCAGCAAACGGGGTAAAATGGTAACCCTGATCATCACTAGTAAATCTTTAACTGTGTATATAACATCTGATGTAGGCAGATGATTTAATTGTCCTGTCTCCTTGTGGTGCTGGATTACAGAAATTGCTTGGGGTGTGTTAGAGTTCTGGTGCCAGGTATGACACAAACTTTAACTGTAAAAAGAGTGATCGTTAGAGGTAACATTATTCTTCTTTTCTGTTATATGGATTTTGTGTCATTAAAAACACTTTCTTCCCGGCAGAGCAAGTAGTAAAAGGTTATGAACAAAGATATTAAGGTCACATCATCAGGGATGATCTACGTGATGGCAACTAGGTACAGCCGACTGTACTCCATTTTACAAAACCCACGGAAACCGGTCCAACAATGAAAAGGTGCCATATAATCAAGTTTCAAAAATGTAATGACAGAATTATCAGCCTTAAAATTTGTGTCAATTGCATGAGTGAAAAAATATAACCATAAAGGTCCTTAAAAGTGACACTAGGGACTCTACAAGGGATTTCCAGAAACTATACAAAACGTGGAATAACGGAGTGGATGGATGTTGCCTCAGTGACTGCATGAAAACAAACGTACAGACATGCACACATACTGGAGAGGGGGGGGGGGGGCTAATCTCCACTCCACTTTGGTAATCCGCCACATGATCAACCTCTCACTGCAAACCTGCATGCGTGTTCATAAAGACCCATCTGGACCCAGATTTACTCGCTACTGCATCGTTTATGTTCATGTCCCATGGTATTTGTTTTACAATAAATCCAATCCTGCTGAAATATACTGAAAACCTTACATGAAAGCATGTAGCAATATAAAAATTAAAGCTAGTATGAAATAAATACTTCAATTATGTGGCGGAATAACAGGAAACATGAGTGTGAATGAGAATTTCATCAAGCTGCTTCTTTGAAAGATCTAATCCCTGGGTTTTTTTCACTTAATGCCTCCGTGTCCACGTGCCAGCTCCTTTCCCTGCTTTGCCAGCAGAGGACAGACGGCCTCTGCTCAGATTAAGAAGATCATAACCACTGGATTAGCGATTAGCATCTTACTTTCAGAGATGTCTCATTTGTGTTAGTGCCACAGCGCAGCAGAATGTATAAACATATATATTGTGAGCTGGTCGATCAGCAGCCCTGCAGGCGCTTCAGTGTGGGCAGTATAAATGTAAATGTTAAAAAAACTGAAGTTATGGCTAAAAGAGTTAAAAACAAATTGGGTAGGTGATTTTTTGCTACTGAAAAATGAGAGGTACTACTTTTTTCAACATTTGCACCGTTTTCAAAAGGGAATACTTCATGGATCTTGAAGAAAAAAAAAATACATATCTATTTATCTTCATATTACATCGATTAGAGGACTGATATCTATGAGAGTGTGACAGTTGGTGCAGCTTGATTGAATTTGACTGTTGGGTGACATCAGATTTTAAAATGTAGCTTTAAACGTGAAGAAATGAAGCAAAAGTCACAAGCAGCTAAAATTAAATCACGTCCATGTTTCAAGTTAATTCTCCTCCTGGAACAAGACACTGAACTGTGGAATCTGAGCTCATCTTTCGAGCAGCACCACTCAGAACAGGGAGGTCGTGGTAGACCATGGATTTCCAGCTCATCAGAGCATTAAGGTGAGTGGTGATGGGGACATCCTCAATCTACCCTGAACCCTCCTCTAACATTACACTCTTCCACAGCTGGTAGTCATAGCAGCGCATCTGACAAAAAAAGGTTTGAAACTAGTAAAGAAGGACAATGCCCCAAAACTGGGAATGACATCATGGAAGGACTGGAGAACGACTGCACACAGACAGAGCGACTACAGATCTGCGGTGACTTTCCAAAACAGCCCAGGGCTAAAAAACAAAGAGGTGTGAGCTAATTGCATTTCAAAGGGTGTCGCCGTCAAGACATCCAACTAAGAAAAGAGTCACTCAACCAGAACATAAACCTACAGGTATTTTGTTGAGGCTTTACAGAAACCACAATCCTATGTTCTCCAAAATAACCCCAATGTATCCGTCTCCATAGCAAACCATGCAGACAGTGTTGGTGTGGAGAGATGATACATTTTTCTTGCTGAGTGTTGAGGATCATCATCTGTGTTAAGAACTCTCCTTGGCAACGAGTATCTTTGTTTTGACCATTTTCTTGGCTCGGTTGGTTGTTCCCTTGCTGTTCAACTCAAGGTTTCCGTGGAAAACACCTCTGAGCTGTCATCGGGTCTGGTCCCATCTGGCACTTTTCACCTGATATACAGTATCTCCCTCCAGTCGGATGAAGCTGGCTCTGGTAAGCGACAATCAATCACCACGTAAACGCGTTTGTTTGGCAGCGGAGTCCTGCTGTCTAATGGATGTCTTCCATTTGCCCTTTGCACAGGAGTTAGCAAGACATTTATCAAATGAAAATGTTTTTTTAAAAGATTCAGTTATGACTGAAAATAACAAATACCAACAGGAGGTGGGATATTGGTTTCAGCTGGTTTCTTTGTGTTGATTTCTACATACTAAGGAAAATGCATTGAAAATACATCACAGTGCGATAAGAACTACATAAAATGACAGAATTATTCTTTATTTGATACCCAATTTTTTTTTCAAGATCAAATTTAATTAGGATTAAATCTCCAGTCATAATAATAACTACAGTGAATACAGAATTTAATTGCATAGATCAGTCTGTGTTGATTCGACTGCTTTGCACAATGATATCACTGGAATGCGATTAGCCATTGACATGTGATGATATCCCTGTTGCCTACAGGCATGTCACAAGGAAAGTTTGTTTTATTCTCAGCAACCTCAACATGCCATGACACGGATAGAAGGAGGAGAAGGAGGAGAAGGAGAAGGAGGAGAAGGAGAAGGAGGAGAAGGTGGAGAAGGAGGGATTTCAGGAATAGAAGAACAGAGAAAGAGAGAGACTGAGACAATACCGAACCGGTAGAGAGGAGAAACAACGAGTTGAGACAAGCGGTGGAAAAAAACAGACGTCTAGCTGAGGGAATTTATTTACTTTATACAGTTTAAAACCTACAACACAAAGTAATGGACGTAACACTGCTATCTACGCATACAGAACTGTATGCAAAATATAATCTATATATAATAATTAAAGATGATTGCATTCATAGTTTTTGTCTTTATCAGCAGCTTAAACTGAATCATTAATTGAGATTCCATGAATAAAAGCTGATTAATTAACTCTGATGATCTTCAACAATTAGTCAATTAAGAGAAAAAAAATTGTTGTTGCTATTTTGATGATGGAATAATTGTTTATCAAACTAAATTATATGAAAACTCTGATCTGATGACCTGCAAAACAATTCCAGCTTCTCACTTGCTGCTTTTTGGCATTTTTTCACATCTCAAGGATTTACAACTTTATCCATCAACCCAAACTTTTGATTAATCCATCATTAAAATATTCCACGAGTTGCAGAAGAATACTGCGATGGTCATGACTAGAAGCATCTTTCTGTCATATTGAATCTTTTTACACCTCATGTACATGCACTGTTTTTGGGCGAGTTTTATATAGTTATTTATCTGTATCTGTTGGATATTTTCTGTTGGATATTTTCCCACCGTAAATGTTTGTTATCATAACAAGGCGAGTGAATAACAAGTTACCCAACTCTCACACCAGTATTTTGTCACAGTTGTGTTTTGATATTAATTTGCCGGCAGCAAAATAGTCCTCAACCACCAAAAAAACTATTTATCAAACCACTAAGGTGTGATCTAAGAAAAAGACTAAGTCAGTTAATATCGATGGGTTTCCAATTCAAAGCAGACACCCTGTGGCTGCATGATGCAAATCAATCTAGGGTTTTCCGCCCTCATCAAAAGGGTCAGACCGACTCATCTGTGGTGCAGAGGAGTCTAAACACTGTCATTAGCTGGGTTGCGCTGACATGACGGTGAGCGGAAGTGGCCATCAAGGAAGTAACCGGTGTTTGGTTACCATAGTGACACATTTTAAAGGACTCATTTGAAATTCAAAGTGGACAGTAAGTATCTGCTGCATATTAAGAATGAACTTAACAAAACCGTGGTGGAAATTTACCTGATTGGTTGATGTGACAAGCACCTTCTTAAATAGAGAAACCATTGAGACTGTGATTAGTCAGCGAGAGGTGCTTATCTTTCCTCCTGCATGTTTCCAATGCTGGTGTAGATTGATGATACTGGAGAAAACATGAAGCAATTTCAAGATTCAGCAATTCTTTTCCTTCTCAGTAACACGATGTTTGCTCGAGAGCCTGTTGGAGGATCGGCTGTTCAACCAAATCAGCTGATACGAGTCTTTCACACACATATCCTATGTTTGCTGATATAAAGACTTTTATTTTACAGAATAAACCACGTAGAAAAGCTGTGGATTTATTGCATTTAGTTATTTATATGTACATTATGTGCATTTTCTTAATCCAACAACTATAGTTTCTCGTATTTTAGTTTTCTTTTTATTCAATATCCAGTTTTCTCGTCTTGCAAATCATTTACATGCAAGAAATGTCCTGAACAAAAGAACATAAACATGACGTGAAGCAAACAGTGTACGTCTCCTTTGTAGCAGGTGATTTACAGTGAGAACCATCCTGTCTTCGGTCCATGTCACATGTGTGAGGGAAGACTTTTACATATAACAAATGCGTGGTCACACCTCATAACTCACAACATGGCCATTCGCCATGACAGTAGAGCTTCAGCAGAGAACAGGACAAAATCCAGCACTGAACCATAAATCAGCTCCAGCCCTGGATGTAGCTGTGGCCGGACGAGCAGAACATGCTGACAGAGAAGCATAAATTTGGTTTTCAACAGCAGCTCCAAAGGGGTCTCTGTGCGGTTAGCTAGTGCACAGCTGTGGTCAAATGATCCTCACCTGCCAAAGCAAACTGCTCCAAGTTAATACAAAACTTAGAATCACCCCATACACACAAGCCAATGTTATCCAGTTGTTCAGCAAAAGTGTTAAGTTTGAGCTTCTAAGGCTGCATCACTACATGCATACAGGTGTAAACAGGAAGTAGATCTTCTCTGCAGTTGGTTGCTCAGTTTAACAAAATACTGCGAACAAGAAACAACTAAACTGCAACAAATAGAAGTTCATATTTCAACCCAAGTGATGAGGAACACTGAGCACACAGTTTGTTTCATTTAGGATATTTTAATATAGAATTAAGTTCATTGCTCTTTGACAGGATGCACTTGCATGATTATGATATAATATTATCGCTGTACCAGTGGTTTTAAATGGTTTCACAATGATGACAAGAGTATTATTTAACGCAGTAATTTCTGGGACAAAATACCTTCCAACAAAATACATTACTGTGACAGACCTACCTTAATATTTTTAAGAATGCACAGAGTGAGAGGTTTCCTTGTTCAGTTTACAGCTTTTATTCTCTGAGAATTGATGTCATATCCAGGTAAAATTTGTATTGTACAATGAAATATCCATAACTGAATCAATATTGAATTAAAACCTTGTGAATCCAAATCAAATTAATTTAGGAAATCAGTGGCGATACCCAGCCCTAGTTAAGAAATGAACAATATATATAGATGGGAACTGTCAAGTAAAGGTATAAAAGGTTTATTATTGTGGTGCCAAAAGACGCAGTGAAAACTTTTGAATGCACCTAAATGGCAAAGTCTGGCACACCGGTGTAACCAATGTGAAAAGTTAGTCTGGAGCCCTGCACTGTTCTGACTAGTCACTGACAATAACTGGCAAACAGAGGCCCTGTTGTTCTCACCTCCAGCCTCCAGTCCTGACACCTTATCTGGCACAGCAGTTGAATATAAGCAGTCAAAGATTGACCACTGTGCTGCCGACTGAGGCTTTGTGTTGATCTGTTCATTATGGAACCAGCAACCGGTCTCTGGTTGCCTGAGGTGACAGAAGGACGGTCACCAGGTGTGTATGGGAAATTAAATCAGTCCCCCTAGGAAAAGGGAGATAGAGGAACAACAACAGAGGAGCTGTATCACTTCTCTCTCCTTTCAGCGCTCAGCCCGGAGCCGCCTCTGTGATTCTAGGTCAGTAGTGGCTTTTTAAAGATGTGATACGAGCCTCGGAGGAGTTCGGTGCTGCTAAATAGGCCTGTAATGGCCTCTGATAATCTGACACTGTGGAATTAACTTTTATTAATACCAATACGAATAAGATCAGTGTTCTCTGCTAAATGATCGCCACTTCAGGATCAGGGCAGACGGACGCACATTATGAATCCAGTATCGTTACACCTTTGCCACATGTCCCTCACTCCCCTGCTGACCTGCACCCACTTTACACAATAACATTAAACACTAATCAGAAGTTATTAGGACCTGAACAGTACTGAAGATGACTTTGGGTTTGTTTGATTCACTCACTTAAACACGTTTAAAAGAAATACATGAGACGAGACATGACGCACACAGGACATCACGGTTAAAGTGACTGGAACGATCCGGATTCATGATCCGATACAGACACATGTGATCACTTTTGTTTGTGTGAAGAGCGACAGATGGGCAGACCCACACACAGACACGCACACACACACACACACTACTGCAGACTATGACGCAACACAGTGTTTTAACTTTAAAGAAGCAACGCCCCATTTATCTAGGAACATAAATATGAATCCAGCAGGTTTTTGATAAAGATCAGTTAAACGTGTGAGTGATTAGAAAAGAGCAGAGTCGCTTGTTGACCTGCGCCACCGCATCAATACAGTGGCGCTGCCAAGAGAGGCTCTGCCAGCGGGGGCCACCCGGATACTGACCGTCAAAATAATCAAAATACAATAATCACTATTGATTTTATAAAATATTTAATTCTAATGTTCACAAAACACATCACTGTCCTCAGCCTGCTCATTGCTGCAGCTCCTCTTTTCAGCCTCTGTCTGAAACACTTTGTTTTAGCTACTGTTCCTTCAAGGCCCCCCCCCCGATAAAGCCCAGTCTGCTCTGCTCTCACTTTACCAGGGGCCCGATTAGCTGCTACATGTGCATTATGTACTGAAAGAGCATCACATGTCTCCTTTAAGAACCTTTGTGCTGTTGCTTAACGTGGACACTTGTTAAGATATACCTGGTTTCAAGTATTTAACTTTACAGTATTCTGACATTTATCTTCCATTTTAATCAAAGGACACATCTGGGATGAGAGGTCACATGTGGGTGAGCTACATATTGATGCGTCTCAAGAAACCAACAGTTGATGAGTGAAAAACTAAAACACAAAGCTGCAGCTATAAAAAAAATAGAAAGCATTCAATGTGGGTACACAGAAGCGGTAAAGGGGGCGGAGCGGTCGGTGGAGGCACATGAAGCCCCACAATCTCTACCAACACCCCTGCTGCACTGCATCACCCACTTCATACAAAAGCTTCGTGCCACAGTGGGCTTCAGATCAGCCTTTTCATCCTCTGGGTGAAAGGCTGCAAAGCGGTGACCACATCCTGCTCACACGCAGCAGATAATGTGGCGGCCGCCGGTGTTTTGAGTCCTGACAAGGGGACGGCTCGGGATGACAAAGTCAACTGCCAACGGGGGCAGGCGAGTGTCGTGATTGAAATTCTCCCGGAACAAAACCTCGCTTGTGTGATTATTGTTCGCCCGGGCTCGCGATGAGGCAAAAAATCCATTCCACATGATGTATTCATTGTTTGCAGCCAAACATGCAGCCAGGCCCCACAGCAGCTACTGTACAAAGCCCCCCCGACCAACAAAACACAAGTGAGAGCCTGCTGCAACACACAGGAGGGTCCCTCACAAGTATGTGCAGCATCCTGGGAAGGAATATGGAGGCACTGCACTGCTTAGGATGCATCATTGTGGTTTAATACATAACTTTTTGATTTGGTTATAGTTATTAACTGAATGTCTGGAACAAGTTAATAAAGGAATTTCAAATTGCACGTGATTAAATTCACCATATCCATGATAATTACTCCATTATCCATCATTGTGACCCACCTCAGGAACTTCATGGGGGACGATATTTAGGATTTCCCTGCTGGTTGAGTCACATTTCAACAGGTGACGAAGCAATAAAACGGAGAAATCCGGTTGCAAACCAGTAACTAATCTCACTGGGAGACCACACAACACAGCACCTGCGTCAAAGGGAAGCAAAGACCTGCAGGGTTTTAGAAAGCAGCATTTCACAGGATCCCGGACTCACCTCGATCCATGTCTGCGCCTCCTGAAACGCGGAGTCTGCGGCAGAGTCGCTGGCAGGGTGATGCTGATGAGACTGTCCTATGTCTGCAGCCGGACTTGCCATTGGCGAGTGGGCTCAGCTCTCCTCAACTAGTAAAAAGCCTGGGGACGTGCGGGATGTGCAGGAGCAGCTCGGTGCCGCAGGTATTCCACAGAAGTGCAGCCGTGCACCGCGTCAGGCAAGTCGGTCAGGCTTCTCCGTTTTGCGGATGGAGGTGTTTGCAGCAGCAGGAGGTGGAGGAGGTGGTGGTGGTGGTGGAGGAGGACGGAGCTGTTGCTGCTCCACAGTCGCTCCTGGTGGAAATCTGTGCACGGACGAGCAGCGTCAAGTCAAATACCGTCACTGCTGGTGTGACTTCCGGTTTGGACAGCACAAAATAAAAGCTCCAGCAGAAGAACATGCTGAATCATAGTGTTTTTAACATGAGCAGTAAAAATAAGATTAGTCAAATTTGCAATATTACAGCAGGAAGAGTCAATAGGCAATAAGTAACATGCAATACTTAAGTGTAAGGAATATATAAAATATGAATGGTATAAAAATATGTAAATATAACAGTGTAGTCCAGATTTGATGCCGTGTATTTAGTAAAGTGGTTTTTAGTTCTTGGTCTAATTTGGTCTGGATGGGAAAATGAGTAAAATCACCTTCTTGTGTTTCTCTAATAAAGGATTCAAACATTTGAAATAAGGTTTTAACATAAACTGTGTATTAAACCGTCGTTTGATTAAAAGCAACAGAAATGTCAACAAAACACTGTTAAATAAGAAAAAGCTTCAACTTGACCAGAGGATAATTCTCACTGAAGAAAACAGTTAATGGTCAAACTAACAAGAACAACCAGAGGAGAAACTATGACACTAAACCCAAAATGGCGGTCTCTGAGACTCAGTTTCCCACAGTGTGTGAGTTTTGACGCTTGCTAGCTTAACAACTAGCTTAACAACAAGCTACATGACAGTGGTTTAAGTTAGCCTAGCATCAGCAGAAAACGAACATGAACGTCAGAATTTAGCACTTTGTAGCTAATCCCGGAAGCTAACTTGCATTTTTTTACATTTCATTAGTGACTGATGGAGGTTTTCCTGGAGTCACATGACCTAGCATTGGATTTTCAAACTACCACATTAGCATTAGCTTTAGCTTTAGCGGCCATTTCCGAACATAGAACCTACCTGCGATAAAGGACACGACAGACCAGACTCTTCTGTGTAGACGACATGAAGAAGATCCCATCGTTAATAAGATCTTTTCACATTTTCTTTACCAAGTTGCTGATGTGTTTATCAAACCAAACAAATCGGACCAATGCAAACAGGAAACACGTGCCTTTACTTTGGCGGTAACAAGTGTAACCAGAAATGACGCACCGTTTTTTCGCGGATTTCTGGGGAGAAGCATTAATAATGTAATCTTGACATTAATAACCTGAAGTTAAAAAACTCTTTTAATTTAACTAGGTGTTTTTATGAATCCTGAATTTAAACTTGTCCAAATGTTGAGCATCTTTAATTGTGAAGCTAAACGAGCAGTGACATGTGAGTGAGCCTACAGAGAAAGAAAAGTCATTACAATAAAAAATATTTTATAATATATTAAAATATTATATTAACATTTAATATTAGGGGGAAAACATGTGATGATGTTTTTAAGGCTCCTGTCAGTTTTACGATCATTAATTCATTTTGTCTTTTGGAGCATTGTATGTGCCTTTGATCCTTTTATGTATATTTGTTGTGTATATTTTTGCTGCTTTTATGTTTTAATGTTTAAAGTTTTGACAAACAATGACAGTAAAGAGCTGCTCATGGCAGTGCACAAATTGAAACGGTATTATTATTATTTTCTGAAGGCGTTAACTCTATTTGTTTTAATATCAGAAATACTCTCAATGTTTACGAGTTGTAAAGACACCGTTTATTATTAGAATCATTACCACTCATTGCCTTATATTCCTCCATCCGCCTGCTTTTATGTTGGTGGCGAACCCGCTTTAATTCCGGTTACAATCAAGCAAACTTGACTTAACTGGATGACAGGACCTGCACACCTCACCGCAGTGTGTGTGTGTGTGTGTGTGTGTGTGTGTGTGTGTGTGTGTGTGTGTGTGTGTGTGTGTGTGTGTGTGTGTGAGAGAGAGAGAGTGTGTGTGTGTGTGAGAGAGTGTGTGAGTGTGTGTGTGTGTGAGTGTGTGTGTGTGAGTGTGTGTGTGTGAGTGTGTGTGTGTGTGTGTGTGTGTGTGTGTGTGTGTGTCACTCAGCCACACTAGCGGTCAGACACTCGTGCAATCTTGCTCACAGCGTTAAAAAGAGGCATTCAGAAAACTCAACAACTCAGCTTCTTCAGAGGAAACTTTCTTCCAAGGAAACCTGTGAACCAGGGATGTTTGAAATGTTTATTTATAAATGTTGTGATCACCTCTACTGAAATTTCACCCGTTCTTTCCAATATGCAGATCCGTCAGATGAGAATAAGTAGAAAAGAGAAGAAATGGAAATGAAGTAACAGGACATAGTTCATAATTATTGTGTTTTTTCTCTCCCACAGTTTTGTATCTCGGACTCTAGAGCAGCAGAATCCAGATCTGACACTCAACAACAACAAGTGTGATTATGATTAATAACATCATTGCATGCATATCACTCTTATCATTCTCATTTTAACAACTAGTCGGACAGAGCTTAAATATGATGTGTACCCAACTGTTCCTGGTCTGTCTCTCCCCTCCGTCTCCCCCGCCCCTCTCTCTCCTCTTTTCCACCCACCTCTCTGCTCTTCCACCCTCTGCTGGTCACTATTTCAATACATATATTTAATAAAGTTACTAATGTGTGCTGCTCAAGGTATTTTATGTCAAAAAGAAAATAGAAGAACAAATAAGTCATTTATTCATGTTGCATATACATATATTTATTGATTCATTTATTAGTTTACACATTTTTTGTCTGTCTACTTAATCTTACCAATCTATTTTCTATAAGACAAGGGTTTCCATAAAACCAAAACCAGTGAATTTTTACAGTTTTTTTTATAATTTTACTTTTAAATCTGACAAAAACAACTGCTGAGAGCTAAGAGCTGAAATCTCATTCACAAGGAGAATTAGTGAAGGAGTCTGAAACCAGACAGAGTCAAAATGTTCCAAAGTGTCCGTTTGTCTTGAAGAACCATCACAGAGCAGATTAATGAAGTGATAACATACAAGTACATCACAAGACATTTCTAGTTTCTCTCACTGTAAAGAAGCAATAGACAGAACAAACATCATCCAAATATTCATTAATGCGTTAATGTTATAAGAATCACTATTGAGACAATTACTGTTTTTCTAATGTCAGAATGTGTTCTCTCTCTTTCACTCAAGGAAGCACCATCCATTGCCCACCATTTGTCTGTTGTAGCAGACAAATGGTTTTCTATCTTCACAGGAAATTAACCTCCACTTTCCTCCCTTCTTCAAATCTGCAACACCACATACGACTTTCATCGAGCGAAGTGGGTTGTGACCCTGATGCCAGGAGCTGAATGAGTAGTTACTCCCGTCGGACCAGTAAATCTGAGGATCTCTGTACAAACCGATCCATGCCCACCCGTCAGGTTTTATCAACTTCTGTATCTTGTCGTTGTCAGCGTCGTTCCTCACAGTGGCCAGATCTGTGAAGTGTTCTCTGCAGTGCCTCTGAGCCTCAGACCAATTCTTTTTTGTATCCACCAGCACAAAGTCAGAATCCTCTAATGTTCCTGCAGTTAAGTTTGAGAACAAAAGAGGGATAGTTGAGTCACACAATGGTTTTCAAAATCATATTTTATACATTATGTTGTATCGTAAAGATCAATATAAAGCACAACATTACCATTGTTGCAGACAAATCTTCTCTTCTCATGGCATTGTTTGTCCTGCCATTTTCCTTTGTTCTTCATGGTCACACAGAGCTGTTTGGCTTTGAAAGTGTTTGGGTCATCATTCCACCTCCTACATTCAGCTCCACTCTCATTGAACCCATCTGACCACTTCCAGTCAATATGACTGTACAGGCCAATCCAAACCTTAGAGCTGTGACCAGCAGCGGAAACTGTGTCTTTAAGTTTCTTCATTTCTTCAGTGTTTTCAACAGTGGCCAGGTCTGTGTAATTCTCTCTGCAGTAGCTCTGAGCTTCAGTCCAATTCATTTTATCAGACACAAAGTGGTACTGACGGAGGAGGCAGGTGGAGAAGGTGAGGCACCCTGAGGATGAAACCAGTTATTTTTGTTATGTATGAGAACTCAAATGAATCTCTATATTCAGATTTCCTGTTAGACATCATACAAACAGTGAAATTCACTGACCTGAGAGACACAAGACACCGATGAAGATCCTTTCCATCCTGATGCTGCTCTGTGGACTGTCTGTGCCAGTGTTCACCACTAACACCAAACTTAAGTAGTTCTAGTGTAGCATGTAACACCAGCCCCTCCTCTTCTACTGACAATATTCAGTGTTCTGTTGAACTCTTTATGCAAAAAGGCAAAGGTGCAAACATCAATATTTTTCTCGTTTATCTCTGGAGGCATCTCTCTATGCAGATAGTTCTGATCGTATCTCTGCCTCCACCCCTGTGCAGGTGGTGAGTGAATGAATGTCTGTTTGACTTGCTCACACCGTGGATCCAATGATACCTCCGTGACAGGGATGTTTGAAATGTTTATCTCTTAATGTTGTGATCACCTCTAATTCCATCCAATATGTAGATCAGATGGAAATAAGGATGAAAAGAGAAGAAAAAGAAATGATGATGAGTATTATTAACAATAATTGTATTATTATTATTATAATGCTTTCATCTATAAATTATTTTCATTATAACAACCATTCTGACAATGTAACCCCACTGGATATTGAAGCCTGCCTTCAGGTATCCAGTGTTCATCTTTACAACATGGATGTGTTCATGGAGACACAATTTGCCCCACAGGTCTCAGATCCAGTCCTTCTAGGCCCGAGCACCAACTCAGCCCCAGCATGTTGTGTGTTTCCTGATCTCGACCAAAAACAGCAGCTCTACAGCAACATCATAAAATAATTCAGAGGAGTCAACATGATAACTCCTCTTTCCATTGGTCTGGCTGCTTTGCATTGTAAATCCTCTCTGGCAGGAGTTCTTTGTATTCACTCATCTCCCTCAGGGTTATTTGATGTCATCAAACTCTGTATCATATCTGTCCTGGGTCTATGAATGTGTTTCAGGGTGGATTTTGGAAACTTGCTGATTTCAGAATGTCTGCTTTCACAGCAGGGTCATTCAGGTCCAGCGGAGTCCTGCAGCTTCACTTCAAGAACGAGGAGAGAAAGAAAACACAAGTTTACAGTGGTACTAGCTTTGTGAAGAAGTACTTGGATCTTTTATTCACAACACAGTGAGGAATCTCTGGTCTCCAGGCTGCATGTTGCCCACAAGACAGTTTGACCAGGCCTCTCAGACAATTCACAAAAACAGAAACTCAGAAATAAACTTTCACTCTGTGGTTGTTTGCCGCCTTCAACCAGTGCAGTTTATTTCTGCATACATATTTTTTTCTGGACTCATATGAGGTCACCCTGACCTTTGACCACTGAAATCTAATCTGTTCATCTTCAACATCTTCAAGTGACAACGGATCAAAATGTGAGGAAATGACAGACTTGAAATATCATGTTCAAGAGGCCAAAACATGTTTTATAAGTTAACCACCACCAACTGAAATCTAATCAGTTCATCTGTGAGTCTATGGCTGTGTTCCAAATCCCTCACTAATCACTGTATAGTGCACTATATGCTGAGTTCGCCATTTTTTTAGTGGTTTCTGAAGGTTTACAGATTTTTTTTAGACCCTATGTAATTGATTCATTGTTTCCCACAATGCATCATGAAAAGCAGTGTACAACCAATGGTCACTAACCAAACAATGTAACAAGCTTTGCTTTCCAACGCACTCCTCCTCTCCTCCAGGGAAACAGTGTCGTGTCGACTTCAGCACGTTTTTTACACCGAAAACAGAGTCACTCGTCGGACCACGCAAAACACGAGCCGGTAGTTTCTTGTCTGCAGGAGACAGACGCTTCCTTCACGAGGCTGTGATTGGACCAGCCCTCTACCGCGTTGACGTTAACGAGTGACGTGGCATCTTCAGGAACGGACGTTTTCCGAGTAAAACTTCACAAAGGACCTTTTCACTTTTGAAGCAGCGGTTATAACAGTTTTTAAATTGTACTTTACATTTATATGGGATGAGTATGTGACTGAGGACCAGTTTATTCTTTCTGGTGTTAAGTTAATGTACTTACATGATTCTGGCTGTTCTGTGTTTGTACCCTCATAGTTCAATGCACCTATTGTAAGTCGCTTTGGATAAAAGTGTTGAGTGTTTTAATGGAATACTGAGAACGTTTAATAACAGCAATAGGACAATTGAAGTTCAAATTATGAGGCAATTTCAGCAGAGTCAACAGCTTCGCATGCCATGGACATGTGAATGTGGTGCTGAGTTCTCCAGTATTTTGGGAGGACAAATGGTTGGAACTTTGACACGCGATGACACAACTGATTTATGTGAAGCACAGTGTTTTGGTGTCAGCAGAAAGACTTCTCTTAGAAAACTGAACAGTGGTGCCACTCTCTCCATTACAACATATTATCTTGGATGAGCTTGACAGGCAAATGTTGAAATAAATTGCACTGTTTCAAATTTTGTTCATAGCATTGACCTTTGCTCATGGTATACAATGTAATTCATTATAGCACACTTACTTACATAAGGGAAATCTATATAAGCTACAATTTCAGATTTTATATTTATTTTAAGCCTGGTGTGCTTATTTTAGTTGGTACCTTAGTTAGTACCTTTTAGAAAAAGGTGTTACCTCTGCACCACTGAGTGAAACTATCCTGATTTGCATTTGTAAAGCTCACAGCATTGTGATTTACATGTGAAAGCATCCCCTGGGCCTAGGAGCAGGGGGGGGGGGGGGGGTCACCTGCCAACATTCTCAGGCTTGTGAAACTGCCAGAAACTGGAACCCCGCGTCAATTCCTAGCAGTTCCTGGCAGTTTTCTGTGCTGCCTGCAGATTCCAGTGAACAGCCGTTAACCTGAAATTCCACCAAAATTTGCAGCGACACTAACTGACACAAATTCTTCTTTTCATGCAGTTACTCGTGGTGGAGAGGCGGGAGGAGCGAGGGCAGCAGGAACAGCCCGACCTGTCGTTCTGATGTAAATAGAAGCAGAGCGGCGAATCACAACACAAAGTGTGGGAAGCAAGTTTATTTCCACATTCAAAGATGATCATCCAACATGTTTTTTTACATTAAAGCTACAAAATAAACATTTAAAATGTATTTTGGGATTTTCCACGTTGTTGTACATTCTTCGATGCAGACAAAATGCGCTGAATAGTGTGTGAAAGCTTTTTTGTTCTTTTCCGATGAGCTCACGATATACTGCTTTATATAGCAGTCACTTTTTGGACTTTTCATTTAGGTTATGATCTTTTGTTTGGACTTTGTTTTTGTGTAATTGGGTTTTTGGATTTGTACTCTGTATTTTAATCTTCCCCTTCCTTGAATGTCCCTCGCCTCAGTTTAGTTACGTCCATGTTGTGCCACTTCCTGTTCCCCCCACGTGTCATTGTTGGTCACTTCGATCTTGTGATTGTGTGCACCTGACCTCATGTGTTTCACCTGGGTTCAGTTATTCCGTCTGTGTCAGGTCGTCTCTTCACTTTGGTTCTGTTCAGTCCAGCTCCTGTGTCTCTGTTTGGAGTTTCAGCTTTTGGATCACCTGAGTTCTCTAACCAGCCTTCTGACTGTGAGCAATTTAATTTGTTGATTAAGTATTTTTCCCTGCACTTCTTGTTTGGTTCTGTTTCTTTGGCAGCATTTGTGTCCAGTTATACAACAAACGGGACATTAACGAGGCAAAAAAGGCTTTTTTTGAAGTTGATGACCTTGAACTACTTTCAGTTGTAATCAAATCATCCTTGAAGTGAATATTTGTGTTGGATGTATCAAAATTCCCTGAAGGTGTTTGTGATATATCACATTCACAAGAACATGAGGTCACCGTGACCTTGACATTTTACCTTCAGTCACCAACATCGTTTCAGTTCATCTCTGAGTCCAAATGAAGCTTCGTACAGAATTTGACATGTGTTCATAAAAATGGGGCAAACAAACAACCTGAAAACCTCCACCTAGGTTTCTCTGCATCAAAGGAAAAATCCACATTAGACCAACATGTCTGTCAGTGTGGTCACTTCTGGCTGAATATGTCTGTCAGGTCACAGTCAAGACCTGTCAGACTGTCCAGAAGAGAACAGTAATGAGTTCAATATGAAGGACAAGCTCGCTTGGGGGGTTGTTCTCCAGAGGCTGGTGAAGTATTTTCATAAATCAGGGGCCACAATTTACACAGAGGGGGCCAATGATCTATCAAACATCCATGTCCAATTCCTGATTCAGGAACATGCACATTTAAATATTCAGAATTAGAATTTGGTGACATCTAGTGGTGAAGTTGCATATTGCAGCTGAGTACCCCTCACATATCTCTTCCCTTCCAGACCGGCTCCCTATCTACATATAAAGTATTTAAATATAAAGGGCTCATTCTAGGGTAAAGACCACAATTTATACAATTTAGATGAAACACAATAGTGAAAACATCAGTAGGATTATTTCATATTCAATTTCTGTCAATAGATCCTTTCACCTAAATCTTACTTTAGCTCTATAGCTTTGAACACACACCATTAAATATATTTTGGAATTTTCTTCTCGTTCAAGCACATTGCGTTTTTTTCAAAAAAACTGTTAATTAAAAGTTATTAGTTTATTTAGACAACTGACAGGACCTTACCTCAGGAAACATGCAGCTGAACTGGATGAGTTGTGTGATGCAACAATATGATCGATGGTTAAATTCCCATATATTAGTATTCACTATACCTGACAATCATGGTATCTTGTACAGCTTCTTTGTGAGGACCAGTTTGAGTCGACAACCTACGGAGTGAGGACTTGGGAAAGTGAGGGTCTTTTGGCCAGTCCTCACTTTGTGACCCCCCTTTAATGGACTGTTTAACCCTAACCCTGTTTGAGGGTTAAGACTTAACCCTTACCCTATGGTTAGGGTCTAGGGAAGTGTGTGTGTGTGTGTGTGTGTGTGTGTGTGTGTGTGTGTGTGTGTGTGTGTGTGTGTGAGTGTGAGTGTGTGTCACTCAGCCACACTAGCGGTCAGACACTCGTGCAATCTTGCTCACAGCGTTAAAAAGAGGCATTCAGAAAACTCAACAACTCAGCTTCTTCAGAGGAAACTTTCTTCCAAGGAAACCTGTGAACCAGGGATGTTTGAAATGTTTATTTATAAATGTTGTGATCACCTCTACTGAAATTTTACCCGTTCGGTCAAATATGCAGATCCATCAGATGAGAATAAGTAGAAAAGAGAAGAAATGGAAATGAAGTAACAGGACATAGTTCATAATTATTGTGTTTTTTCTCTCCCACAGTTTTGTATCTCGGACTCTAGAGCTGCAGAATCCAGATCTGACACTCAACAAGTGTGATTATGATTAATAACATCATTGCATGCATATCACTCTTATCATTCTCATTTTAACAACTAGTCGGACAGAGCTTAAATATGATGTGTACCCAACTGTTCCTGGTCTGTCTCTCCCCTCCGTCTCCCCCGCCCCTCTCTCTCCTCTTTTCCACCCACCTCTCCGCTCTTCCACCCTCTGCTGGTCACTATTTCAATACATATATTTAATAAAGTTACTAATGTGTGCTGCTCAAGGTATTTTATGTCAAAAAGAAAATAGAAGAACAAATAAGTCATTTATTCATGTTGCATAAACATATATTTATTGATTCATTTATTAGTTTACACATTTTTTGTCTGTCTACTTAATCTTACCAATCTATTTTCTATAAAACAGGGGTTTCCATAAAACCAAAACCAGTGAATTTTTAAAGTTTTTTTTGTAATTTTGCTTTTAAATCTGACAAAAACAACTGCTGAGAGCTAAGAGCTGAAATCTCATTCACAAGGAGAATTAGTGAAGGAGTCTGAAACCAGACAGAGTCAAAATGTTCCAAAGTGTCCGTTTGTCTTGAAGAACCATCACAGAGCAGATTAATGAAGTGATAACATACAAGTACATCACAAGACATTTCTAGTTTCTCTCACTGTAAAGAAGCAATAGACAGAACAAACATCATCCAAATATTCATTAATGCGTTAATGTTATAATAATCACTATTGAGACAATTACTGTTTTTCTAATGTCAGGATGTGTTCTCTCTCTTTCACTCAAGGAAGCACCATCCATTGCCCACCATTTGTCTGCTGTAGCAGACAAATGGTTTTCTATCTTCACAGGAAATTAACCTCCAGTTTCCTCCCTTCTTCAAATCTGCAACACCACATACGACTTTCATCGAGCGAAGTGGGTTGTGACCCTGATGCCAGGAGCTGAATGAGTAGTTACTCTCGTCGGACCAGTAAATCTGAGGATCTCTGTACAAACCGATCCATGCCCATCTGTCAGGTTTCAACTTCTGTATCTTGTCGTTGTCAGCGTCGTTCCTCACAGTGGCCAGATCTGTGTCATGTTCTCTGCAGTGCCTCTGAGCCTCAGTCCAATTCTTTTCTGTATTCACCAGCACAAAGTTAGAATCCTCTAATGTTCCTGCAGTTAAGTTTGAGAACAAAAGAGGGATAGTTGAGTCACACAATGGTTTTCAAAATCACATTTTATACATTATGTTGTATCGTAAAGATCAATATAAAGCACAACATTACCTTTGTAGCAGACAAATCTTCTCTTCTCATGGCATTGTTTGTCCAGCAATTTTCCATTGTTCTTCATGCCCACACAGAGCTGATTGGCTTTGAAATTGTTTGGGTTACTATCATTCCACCTCCTACATTCAGCTCCACTCTCATTGAACCCATCTGACCACTTCCAGTCAATATGACTGTACAGGCCAATCCAAACCTTAGAGCTGTGACCAGCAGCGGAAAGTGTGTCGTTAAGTTTCTTCATTTCTTCAGTGTTTTCAACAGTGGCCAGGTCTTTGTAATTCTCTCTGCAGTAGCTCTGAGCTTCAGTCCAAGTCATTTTATCAGACACAAAGTGGTACTGACGGAGGAGGCAGGTGGAGAAGGTGAGGCACCCTGAGGATGAAACCAGTTATTTTTGTTATGTATGAGAACTCAAATTAATCTCTATATTCAGATTTCCTGTTAGACATCATACAAACAGTGAAATTCACTGACCTGAGAGACACAAGACACCAATGAAGATCCTTTCCATCCTGATGCTGCTCTGTGGACTGTCTGTGCCAGTTTTCACCACTAACACCAAATTTAAGTAGTTCTAGTGTAGCATGTAACACCAGCCCCTCCTCTTCTACTGACAATATTCAGTGTTCTGTTGAACTCTTTATGCAAAAAGGCAAAGGTGCAAACATCAACATTTTTCTCGTTTATCTCTGGAGGCATCTCACTATGCAGATAGTTCTGATCGTATCTCTGCCTCCACCCCTGTGCAGGTGGTGAGTGAATGAATGTCTGTTTGACTTGCTCACACCGTGGATCCAATGATACCTCCGTGACAGGGATGTTTGAAATGTTTATCTCTTAATGTTGTGATCACCTCTAATTCCATCCAATATGTAGATCAGATGGAAATAAGGATGAAAAGAGAAGAAAAAGAAATGATGAGTATTATTAACAATAATTGTATTATTATTATTATAATGCTTTCATCTATAAATTATTTTCATTATAACAGCCATTCTGACAATGTAACCCCACTGGATATTGAAGCCTGCCTTCAGGTATCCAGTGTTCATCTTTACAACATGGATGTGTTCATGGAGACACAATTTGCCCCACAGGTCTCAGATCCAGTCCTTCTAGGCCCGAGCACCAACTCAGCCCCAGCATGTTGTGTGTTTCCTGATCTCGACCAAAAACAGCAGCTTTACAGCAGCAATGCCCTGGAAGAATTATTCAACATCATAAAATAATTCAGAGGAGTCAACATGATAACTCCTCTTTCCAGTGGTCTGGCTGCTTTGCATTGTAAATCCTCTCTGGCAGGAGTTCTTTGTATTCACTCATCTCCCTCAGGGTTATTTGATGTCATCAAACTCTGTATCATATCTGTCCTGGGTCTATGAATGTCTTCAGGAACGGACGTTTTCAGAGTAAAACTTCACAAAGGACCTTTTCACTTTTGAAGCAGCGGTTATAACAGTTTTTAAATTGTACTTTACATTTATATGGGATGAGTATGTGACTGAGGACCAGTTTATTCTTTCTGGTGTTAAGTTAATGTACTTACATGATTCTGGCTGTTCTGTGTTTGTACCCTCATAGTTCAATGCACCTATTGTAAGTCGCTTTGGATAAAAGTGTTGAGTGTTTTAATGGAATACTGAGAAAGTTTAATAACAGCAATAGGACAATTGAAGTTCAAATTATGAGGCAATTTCAGCAGAGTCAACAGCTTCGCATGCCATGGACATGTGAATGTGGTGCTGAGTTCTCCAGTATTTTGGGAGGACAAATGGTTGGAACTTTGACACGCGATGACACAACTGATTTATGTGAAGCACAGTGTTTTGGTGTCAGCAGAAAGACTTCTCTTAGAAAACTGTACAGTGGTGCCACTCTCTCCATTACAACATATTATCTTGGATGAGCTTGACAGGCAAATGTTGAAATAAATTGTACTGTTTCTAATTTTGTTCATAGCATTGACCTTTGCTCATGGTATACAATGTAATTCATTATAGCACACTTACTTACATAAGGGAAATCTATATAAGCTACAATTTCAGATTTTATATTTATTTTAAGCCTGGTGTACTTATTTTAGTTGGTACCTTAGTTAGTACCTTTTAGAAAAAGGTGTTACCTCTGCACCACTGAGTGAAACTATCCTGATTTGCATTTGTAAAGCTCACAGCATTGTGATTTACATGTGAAAGCATCCCCTGGGCCTAGGAGCAGGGGGGGGGGGGGGTCACCTGCCAACATTCTCAGGCTTGTAAAACTGCCAGAAACTGGAACCCCGCGCCAATTCCCGGCAGTTCCTGGCAGTTTTCTGTGCTGCCTGCAGATTCCAGTGAGCAGCCGTTAACCTGAAATTCCAGAAAAATTTGCAGCGACACTAACTGACACAAATTCTTCTTTTCATGCAGTTACTCGTGGTGGAGAGGCGGGAGGAGCGAGGGCAGCAGGAACAGCCCGACCTGTCGTTCTGATGTAAATAGAAGCAGAGCGGCGAATCACAACACAAAGTGTGGGAAGCAAGTTTATTTCCACATTCAAAGATAATAATCCAACATGTTTTTTTACATTAAAGCTACAAAATAAACATTTAAAATGTATTTTGGGATTTTCCACATTGTTGTACATTCTTCGATGCAGACAAAATGCGCTGAATAGTGTGTGAAAGCTTTTTTGTTCTTTTCCGATGAGCTCACGATATACTGCTTTATATAGCAGTCACTTTTTGGACTTTTCATTTAGGTTATGATCTTTTGTTTGGACTTTGTTTTTGTGTAATTGGGTTTTTGGATTTGTACTCTGTATTTTAATCTTCCCCTTCCTTGAATGTCCCTCGCCTCAGTTTAGTTACGTCCATGTTGTGCCACTTCCTGTTCCCCCCATGTGTCATTGTTGGTCACTTCGATCTTGTGATTGTGTGCACCTGACCTCATGTGTTTCACCTGGGTTCAGTTATTCCGTCTGTGTCAAGTCGTCTCTTCACTTTGGTTCTGTTCAGTCCAGCTCCTGTGTCTCTGTTTGGAGTTTCAGCTTTTGGATCACCTGAGTTCTCGAACCAGCCTTCTGAGTGTGAGCAATTTAATTTGTTGATTAAGTATTTTTCCCTGCACTTCTTGTGTGGTTCTGTTTCTTTGGCAGCATTTGTGTCCAGTTATACAACAAACGGGACATTAACGAGGCAAAAAAGGCTTTTTTTGAAGTTGATGACCTTGAACTACTTTCAGTTGTAATCAAATCATCCTTGAAGTGAATATTTGTGTTGGATGTATCAAAATTCCCTGAAGGTGTTTGTGATATATCACATTCACAAGAACATGAGGTCACCGTGACCTTGACATTTTACCTTCAGTCACCAACATCGTTTCAGTTCATCTCTGAGTCCAAATGAAGCTTCGTACAGAATTTGACATGTGTTCATAAAAATGGGGCAAACAAACAACCTGAAAACCTCCACCTAGGTTTCTCTGCATCAAAGGAAAAATCCACATTAGACCAACATGTCTGTCAGTGTGGTCACTTCTGGCTGAATATGTCTGTCAGGTCACAGTCAAGACCTGTCAGACTGTCCAGAAGAGAACAGTAATGAGTTCAATATGAAGGACAAGCTCGCTTGGGGGGTTGTTCTCCAGAGGCTGGTGAAGTATTTTCATAAATCAGGGGCCACAATTTACACAGAGGGGGCCAATGATCTATCAAACATCCATGTCCAATTCCTGATTCAGGAACATGCACATTTAAATATTCAGAATTAGAATTTGGTGACATCTAGTGGTGAAGTTGCATATTGCAGCTGAGTACCCCTCACATATCTCTTCCCTTCCAGACCGGCTCCCTATCTACATATAAAGTATTTAAATATAAAGGGCTCATTCTAGGGTAAAGACCACAATTTATACAATTTAGATGAAACACAATAGTGAAAACATCAGTAGGATTATTTCATATTCAATTTCTGTCAATAGATCCTTTCACCTAAATCTTACTTTAGCTCTATAGCTTTGAACACACACCATTAAATATATTTTGGAATTTTCTTCTCGTTCAAGCACATTGCGTTTTTTTCAAAAAAACTGTTAATTAAAAGTTATTAGTTTATTTAGACAACTGACAGGACCTTACCTCAGGAAACATGCAGCTGAACTGGATGAGTTGTGTGATGCAACAATATGATCGATGGTTAAATTCCCATATATTAGTATTCACTATACCTGACAATCATGGTATCTTGTACAGCTATCTTTGTGAGGACCAGTTTGAGTCGACAACCTACGGAGTGAGGACTTGGGAAAGTGAGGGTCTTTTGGCCAGTCCTCACTTTGTGACCCCCCTTTAATGGACTGTTTAACCCTAACCCTGTTTGGGGGTTAAGACTTAACCCTTACCCTATGGTTAGGGTCTAGGGAAGTGTGTGTGTGTGTGTGTGTGTGTGTGTGTGTGTGTGTGTGTGTGTGTGTGTGTGTGTGTGTGTGTGTGAGTGTGAGTGTGTGTCACTCAGCCACACTAGCGGTCAGACACTCGTGCAATCTTGCTCACAGCGTTAAAAACAGGCATTCAGAAAACTCAACAACTCAGCTTCTTCAGAGGAAACTTTCTTCCAAGGAAACCTGTGAACCAGGGATGTTTGAAATGTTTATTTATAAATGTTGTGATCACCTCTACTGAAATTTTACCCGTTCGGTCAAATATGCAGATCCATCAGATGAGAATAAGTAGAAAAGAGAAGAAATGGAAATGAAGTAACAGGACATAGTTCATAATTATTGTGTTTTTTCTCTCCCACAGTTTTGTATCTCGGACTCTAGAGCTGCAGAATCCAGATCTGACACTCAACAAGTGTGATTATGATTAATAACATCATTGCATGCATATCACTCTTATCATTCTCATTTTAACAACTAGTCGGACAGAGCTTAAATATGATGTGTACCCAACTGTTCCTGGTCTGTCTCTCCCCTCCGTCTCCCCCGCCCCTCTCTCTCCTCTTTTCCACCCACCTCTCTGCTCTTCCACCCTCTGCTGGTCACTATTTCAATACATATATTTAATAAAGTTACTAATGTGTGCTGCTCAAGGTATTTTATGTCAAAAAGAAAATAGAAGAACAAATAAGTCATTTATTCATGTTGCATAAACATATATTTATTGATTCATTTATTAGTTTACACATTTTTTGTCTGTCTACTTAATCTTACCAATCTATTTTCTATAAAACAGGGGTTTCCATAAAACCAAAACTAGTGCATTTTTAAAGTTTTTTTTGTAATTTTGCTTTTAAATCTGACAAAAACAACTGCTGAGAGCTAAGAGCTGAAATCTCATTCACAAGGAGAATTAGTGAAGGAGTCTGAAACCAGACAGAGTCAAAATGTTCCAAAGTGTCCGTTTGTCTTGAAGAACCGTCACAGAGCAGATTAATGAAGTGATAACATACAAGTACATCACAAGACATTTCTAGTTTCTCTCACTGTAAAGAAGCAATAGACAGAACAAACATCATCCAAATATTCATTAATGCGTTAATGTTATAATAATCACTATTGAGACAATTACTGTTTTTCTAATGTCAGAATGTGTTCTCTCTCTTTCACTCAAGGAAGCACCATCCATTGCCCACCATTTGTCTGCTGTAGCAGACAAATGGTTTTCTATCTTCACAGGAAATTAACCTCCAGTTTCCTCCCTTCTTCAAATCTGCAACACCACATACGACTTTCATCGAGCGAAGTTTGTTGTGACCCTGATGCCAGGAGCTGAATGAGTAGTTACTCCCGTCGGACCAGTAAATCTGAGGATCTCTGTACAAACCGATCCATGCCCATCTGTCAGGTTTCAAGTTCTGTATCTTGTCGTTGTCAGCTTTGTTCCTTACAGTGGCCAGATCTGTGTGGTGTTCTCTGCAGTGCCTCTGAGCCTCAGACCAATTCTTTGTTGTCTTCACTGGCACAAAGTTAGAATCCTCTAATGTTCCTGCAATTAAGTTTGAGAACAAAAGAGGGATAGTTGAGTCACACAATGGTTTTCAAAATCACATTTTATACATTATGTTGTATCGTAAAGATCAATATAAAGCACAACATTACCTTTGTAGCAGACAAATGTTCTCTTGTTATGGCATTGTTTGT
The DNA here is from genome assembly GCF_009819705.1 of Hippoglossus hippoglossus. NCBI lineage: Eukaryota > Metazoa > Chordata > Actinopteri > Pleuronectiformes > Pleuronectidae > Hippoglossus > Hippoglossus hippoglossus. The sequence goes on from NC_047160.1 coordinate 23,762,158, forward strand.
CCTGCCATTTTCCATTGTTCTTCATGCCCACACAGAGCTGATTGGCTTTGAAATTGTTTGGGTTACTATCATTCCACCTCCTACATTCAGCTCCACTCTCATTGAACCCATCTGACCACTTCCAGTCAATATGACTGTACAGGCCAATCCAAACCTTAGAGCTGTGACCAGCAGCGGAAACTGTGTCGTTAAGTTTCTTCATTTCTTCATTGTTTTCAACAGTGGCCAGGTCTGTGTAATTCTCTCTGCAGTAGCTCTGAGCTTCAGTCCAAGTCATTGCATGAGACACAAAGTGGTACTGACGGAGGAGGCAGGTGGAGAAGGTGAGGCACCCTGAGGATGAGACCAGTTATTTTTGTTATGTATGAGAACTCAAATTAATCTCTATATTCAGATTTCCTGTTAGACATCATACAAACAGTGAAATTCACTGACCTGAGAGACACAAGACACCGATGAAGATCCTTTCCATCCTGATGCTGCTCTGTGGACTGTCTGTGCCAGTTTTCACCACTAACACCAAATTTAACCAGTTCTAATGTAGATTTAGGGAAATGTAACACCAGCCCCTCCTCTTCTACTGACAATATTCAGTGTTCTGTTGAACTCTTTATGCAAAAAGGCAAAGATGCAAACATCAAAATTTTTCTCGTTTATCTCTGGAGGCATCTCTCTATGCAGATAGTTCTGATCGTATCTCTGCCTCCACCCCTGTGCAGGTGGTGAGTGAATGAATGTCTGTTTGACTTGCTCACACCGTGGATCCAATGATACCTCCGTGACAGGGATGTTTGAAATGTTTATCTCTTAATGTTGTGATCACCTCTAATTCCATCCAATATGTAGATCAGATGGAAATAAGGATGAAAAGAGAAGAAAAAGAAATGATGAGTATTATTAACAATAATTGTATTATTATTATTATAATGCTTTCATCTATAAATTATTTTCATTATAACAGCCATTCTGACAATGTAACCCCACTGGATATTGAAGCCTGCCTTCAGGTATCCAGTGTTCATCTTTACAACATGGATGTGTTCATGGAGACACAATTTGCCCCACATGTCTCAGATCCAGTCCTTCTAGGCCCGAGCACCAACTCAGCCCCAGCATGTTGTGTGTTTCCTGATCTCGACCAAAAACAGCAGCTTTACAGCAACATCATAAAATAATTCAAAGGAGTCAACATGATAACTCCTCTTTCCATTGGTCTTGCTGCTTTGCATTGTAAATCCTCTCTGGCAGGAGTTCTTTGTATTCACTCATCTCCCTCAGGGTTATTTGATGTCATCAAACTCTGTATCATATCTGTCCTGGGTCTATGAATGTGTTTCAGGGTCGATTTTGGAAACTTGCTGATTTCAGAAGTTTATTTCCACATTCAAAGATGATCATCCAGCTTGTGTTTTACATTAAAGCTGCAAAATAAACATTTAAAATTTATTTTGGGATTTTCCACGTTGTTGTACATTTTTCGATGCAGACAAAATGCGCTGAATAGGGCGTGAAAGCTTTTTTATTTTTTTCCGATATGCTCACGATATAGTGCTTTATATAGCAGTCACTTTTTGGACTTTTCATTTAGGTTATGATCTTTTGTTTGGACTTTGTTTTTGTGTAATTGGGTTTTTGGATTTGTACTCTGTATTTTAATTTAGATGAAACACAATAGTGAAAACATCAGTAGGATTATTTCATATTCAATTTCTGCCAATAGATCCTTTCACCTAAATCTTACTTGAGCTCTATAGCTTTGAACACACACCATTAAATATATTTTGGAATTTTCTTCTCGTCCAAGCAAATTGCGTTCTTCCAAAAAACCTGGAAAATAAAAAGTTATTAGTTCATTTAGACAACTGACAGGACCTTACCTCAGGAAACATGCAGCTGAACTGGATGAGTTGTGTGATGCAACAATATGATCGATGGTTAAATTCCCATATATTAGTATTCACTATACCTGACAATCATGGTTTCTTGTACAGCTTCTTTGTGAGGACCAGTTTGAGTCGACAACCTACGGAGTGAGGACTTGGGAAAGTGAGGGTCTTTTGGCCAGTCCTCACTTTGTGACCCCCCTTTAATGGACTGTTTAACCCTAACCCTGTTTGGGGGTTAAGACTTAACCCTTACCCTATGGTTAGGGTCTAGGAAATGCATTACGCCAATGAGTGTCCTCACTAAGATGTACAAACGTGCGTGCGTGTGCGTGTGTGTCAGTCACCTCCATTCACTGACACCATTTGCATCTTTTAATATTTGTTTATTCATATTTTCTCACGCTTTGATCAGTTCGACTCTGGAGTAAATTATAGTTTCTGTCGTTCTTGTTGGTCTAAAAGTAAAAGAGTTGAGTTTGACATAAATAGGTAAATAAAATAGCAAGTAAAAGTACAAAATATTGTAAAATATAGGCAATGATATAAAATATGAAAAATACAAAGACATGTATACGCACCTCCGACTACAAAGACAATATCATGGGTCGATAAAGTAGAAGAATAAAGTGCAGTGGCAGGAGGATGGGACAGTATAGTTATAATAACACATGAATATATATATATATATATAACTTTACACTGTATATATTAGTTCTGTTCTATCTATATTTTCAATATTTTTTATATCCCATTTGTATGTATTGCATGTTTATGTATCATTACTTCACTGACATCTATTTTTTGGGCCTAATGAAGGATTATATTATTTTATATAGAGAGAGAGACTGATATAAATATATAAGCAGGTATTTATACATATTCGTTATTAATTAGTCGGATACATTTCATATCTTACAGGCTTTAAGGGCAGATGATGCCAGTTTTAACTCTTCCTGCAGAACCAGTTTCCCACATGCGTGTTGTATTTCTACATGTTTGCTGCCCTCTTGTGGAATCACGCAGCATCACCGAGAAGCAGGGGGAGGAGCCTGTGTGCGTGTTTCCAACTGGACTTTGCCACGCCTCCTCTGAGGGCGTCTATTTCCTGGAGAGTGGAATCGGATTAACGTGCTTTTCCTTCTCGTTGGACTCTTTTCTCTCAGGATTTGATTCAGAGGTTAAACGATCCAGGTTTGATTCCCAGCTGCTGCCACGTGTTTGCTCGTGTGTTTGACTGACAGGAGACACAGTGACAGTCCCACCTGTGTTTGACAGGACTGATCCTGGAGCAGCTACAGGGTGAGAAGCTCCTCTGTCACTTTTCACAATTAAAAGTTTCCTTGTTCGTGTTCATGTTTCTATCAAACAAAGAGTGTGTATTGTTATTAATCTGGACTGAAACACAAAGGTCTTCATTCATATGGACACTGTTCAAACATCGAGACAAAGTCGGACATGAAGTCATTGTAAAGGTTTGATTTCAACATAATGTTTCTAAAAGTCATAATTCATGTTTAAACCTGAACGTTTGTTTTGATAAATAATTGTTATGAGATAAATCTCTGCAGAAATGGTCTGTTTCTGTTTGTTCCATTGTGTCATGTTCGGTTTGATATTAAAAGTATGAATATGGTTGTTCCGCAAAATTGTTTCCATGACAGAAATAAATAGATCAACATTAAATTCAGCTCACAAAATAATATTTTACATTCAAGTTTAGGAAAAAGCTTATTTTGTTGTTTACCCTAAAACAAAATACTGGTTTGATGAATTTTCTATGTTTTAAGTTGATTTTCCAAAGAGCTTCACATCCATTCAGGGAACAATACAAGTATTAAAATGTAAAAACAACAGAGTGGCTAATATCTGAAAGGATGAATGGAAATCTGCAGATTGATTTAAAAAAAAACAAAAACTGCAGACTCAGTCCTGTGCTTTGAAAGAACCTCATTTTACCAGCAGGAGGCGATAAAGAGCAATGTTTTCCTCGTATTTTACAAACAACTAATAAAAGTTTGAACATTCTAAGACAGTTAAGCATTAAACTTTCAGCCAAAGATAATTGCTAAATTATGTATATATAGAATAATCTCACATATATTATATTACTACATTATTATATATGACAAGTGATTTTGTATTAAATCATTGATAATGATAATCTGGATCCAACAGGAACCATCTTCAATAAGCTCAAATTGATGATCAAGACTTTTCTTGTTCTAGATAAATCAATAACCAATGTGTCACTTCTCTGAAATCAAACAGTTTTACCTCATTCTCTCCATCTTGTGTTCACAGATCTTTGAGATTTCTCCCCGTTTCCCCAGCAGCCATTAAAATGTGGCTGGTTGCCGTTTCCGTGCCGCTGCTTCCTGCCATCGTCATGGCGTCCCGTCGTTACCACGTCCAACTGTCCTCGCTGTGTCTCCGAGCTCTGGGCTGGGTGCTGAGGCTGCTGCGGCGGGGGGGAGTGTGTGTCCGGAGCACACACTCCTTCGTCTTCTCCAACTGCACCCACGGCAAAGTGGACAGTGTCCTGGAGACCTTTGACCTCTACGCTGAGACGCACCCCTCCTTATCCATTGGTCCAGAAATAGGTAAGTAAATGCATCTAAAGTTGTGAGGAACTGTCGTTGTGATATTTAACTTTTCAGACCAGTAGAATCTGAAATCTGTGACCTGTGTGGATGTTCTTTTCCTCAGGAGCGTAAAGTTGTTGACGTCCTTTGACCTAAAGGCTTGAATTCAGGTGCAGATCCAGTGGAAGCGTCAGAGTCTGACACAGTTTTGTTCTGTTAAGTGATGAATCAGTGGCCGACATGTTCAAACCATCAGGAGCATCTGGGAAAGTTGTTAAAAAACATCCAAACCTCGCTTCACAGAAATGTTCAGAGATTTATGAACTTCAAAAAGCCGCAAAGAAACTTGTAAAGCAAGCAATGTTCTGTGACACAGATGTGAATCTTTGAATCTCGTGAGCATCTGCGGTGCAGGAACATGAGGAACTGAAGCAGTAAACAAAGCTTATGCTGCTGCTATCAGAGGTTTGCTGTTCGTGAAGTGTCCAGAGAGTGGCGCTCTTTCCCCTGTCTGTTTTAGCCACAGCAGCAGTTTCTTCATCTGGTTTAATTTTAAATAAACCAGAAATAAACAATATATGTATTTAAAGCAGTAAAATTATTTTTTTTAATGCAATGATGAACCTGTAGTTTATTTACAGACATAATTTAAAGATCACAAAAAGGTCGAAAATGGGTTTAGAAATCCTAATATTCATCACTAACTTCCACCCATTGTATATATGACATTAATAACTTTGACACTTATGGAATAAATGTAAATTTTAAGTTCTGCCCAGAGTTTAGTAGAAAATCATTAGAAAATGAAAATGCTGCTTCCATGTTTTAACCAGGAGTCTTTGTCATTTATTCTCTTGTTTTATTAAACCTTAATCCTTTCAATTAAATAAGTAGCAAGTTTGAACCTGTCATTTTTTTAACATTATTGTAATATGATGATTATAACGTGTCCATCTCTGCACGATGACGTCTACTTGTGATCCAAAACAACAACTACACTAGAAATAAAACAAACAGGCTTGTTTTCCTTCCTATACCAGATTTCTTCAGTCTCTTCCAAATGAAAACTTGTGGACCAAAGTACCAGATGAATCACATTGTTGTGAAATGTACTTCTGCTTGTATTGTTTTTAGGCTTCATTTATGTATAGATGTATTTAGTTTACTCCCTGTACAGTTTCCTTGTATTGTAATGTGTGTGTGTGTGTGATGTTGATGAGGCTGGTTTTCTAAAGCCTTGTTTGCTCTGACCCAGGTGAGGCGTTGGATGCTGTGGTCAAGCGGGTCCGTCCCTCTCGGGTGTTGGAGCTGGGGACTCACTGTGGCTACAGCTCAGTCCGCCTGCTGCGTCTGCTGCCCCCTGTTGGCAGACTGATCACAGTGGAGGTGGACCCCCTCACAGCAGAGCTGGGGGAAGAAGTCATACTTGTGTCTGGATTCAAACACCATCAGGTACATTACAGCTTCAAGTAAAGACTGGTTATCAAACAGGAAATTCAAATCTAACTGATTTTCTGACGTCCTCAGTTCCAGGTGTTGACGTCGAGCTCAGCCGAGGCCGTCCCAGCGTTACGCTCACATCTGGAGCCTGATGTGAGTGAAGGGTTCAACCTGGTGCTGATGGACCACGATCCTCTGCTGTACCTGGCAGACCTGCAGGCGCTGGAGAGAGAGGAGCTGCTGTGTCGCTCCGGCTGCTCCGTCCTCTTCATCGACAGGAAGAGACGAGCTGGAGGTCTCAGAGGAATCCTGGAACACGTCAGAGCGAGATCTGACTCCTGCTGCGTCAGGACTGAGCTTCCATCTATAGTGGAGGTCTTCTACCAGAAGGAACGTGCTGAGGTAGAAGCTGAGGGAATCTGAAGACAAGGTGTTTGTCAGGAAATTGTTTTATAAACTTAAAAGAACTGGAAGATGAAAACGTGCTGAATGGATTACTTGAAAATCTACTTTTTTTCCTGGATAATTAAATTACAAATAAGTTAATAATAATGAAACGTGTGATATCTGTGTCACAGTGTTTATGAATAGAACAGCCACACAGTGAATTAGTCTTTTGAGCTTGAGGTTGACTTATTATTTAAATCGAATCAATCAAATATCATATTATCTGAAATATATTAATATGATTTTTATACGGTGTTGATCTTAATGTTAACTGTGCTAACGTCCGGGATATTTACAGCAGAAAATAACAATAATAAACTAGGGCTACGTTGTAGCACTAACGTGCCCGAGCTCATGCATTTTGAAGCCTGTTGCGGTTAGTGGAGAGAGCGATCAATGACCAAGCGCATGTCTCTGCGTTGCATGCGTTTTGGGGCTCTGATGTAGCGTGAGCAATTTTGTGTCAATTGGACAATGTTACAACAAATCAATTTTCACACTGATCAATAGGTGGCGCTATGACCCTGCACTGATATTAATATATGGAGCTGTTCAGGTCAGGATTGTGATCATAGGTCAGTAGTTCGGGGCCGGTTGGATAATGCAGAGTGGATTTACAAAGTACTTCCTGTTTCATGGTGAATCAGTAGGTGGGACACTATGACACTGAGGAAATATTGACATATAGAGCTGTTCAGGCTTGGACTCTGATCATGTGACAGAAGTTTGGTGGTGATAGGACAATGCACACTGGAGTTATGACAACATCGTGTCCTTTGGCGAAGGATGATCCTTCGCCGCAATGCAATGTTTACACGGTTTGAGGAAATGTCACAATTCTGACCATGGTCCAATGATTTGTCTCAGCTCATTTGAGCTGTATATTGTTAAGCAACCAGGAGCAGTGCATCAAAGTATAAAACATATCACTTTCTGTCGCCAGCAGGTGGCGCTTTGACGATGAGTCAATATAGATACAATTTTCACCACTTTTGAGCATGTTGAAGGCTCAAAAAGCCAATTCATTTGGGTTAGAATAATAAGAAGAAGAAGAGCCAACATTAACTTCAATCTAAATTAAATATCTTGTAAGAATTTAGATATTATTGTTATAAATCATTGTTATTATAGTAATTGTTAGAGACAGACTGTTTCTACAGTTTCCGCATTTGTCCACCAGATGGTAGTGTTGTACTGTTGTTGCACTGATTATGCCGCGGAGGGGGGGAGAAACGGCTCCGAACCACAGCCACTAATCACGCACTACATTCCACGCCATCACGTGCAGCGCTGTCAGTATCACTACGCACAGACTGATCTGTTCAGGGCAAAAACTAAAAATCGTCATGTTTTTGAGATGACGTCATTTCGTTCGATCGTCGAACGTGTCGTCAAAACGTCAAAAATTGACGACTTCCTGTTGCGTTTTCCATAACGCTCCGCCATAACGCCTTTGGTTATGGCGGAGCGCACTATTGTTGTACTGTTCCTAGAAAAAAAAAAAATGAAAAAAAACAGATATAAAAAAATATACCACTAAAGCCAAAATGGTGGGCTTCCTGTTTGGTCTAGCATATCTATCCAAGAGACTTATTTGTTTGTTATGAAAAGACACATGTCCCCATCGATTTTTGTACATGTCGGCCAATCGTGGTGTCGGGGCTGCCCTTTAGGGGGCGCTAGTCAGTTATTTTGCCACGCCCATTGGCAAAATAACTTAATAATTCCTTAAAACCATATGAATATTTTCAGGGGGGGAGTGTTGATACACAAATGTAGTTTGAGGGAGGTTGAACCTCGAACACTGAAGTTACAGCAATTTCGTGTGTCACAGCGATGAACTTTGACACCACGCCACTATTATGGCTTTTGACGAAAAGATAAGAATAATCCTTACAATTTCAAGAGGGCCTCCCACCGTCGGTGCTCGGGCCCTAATAACAAAACAAACAAGCGGACAGGGGGTGAAAACATAACCTCCTTGTGGACATAAATACCGGATGTAGAGCCCAGAGTAACCACTTGATGGCGTCCTCTGCTTTTTTAAGGAACAGAAACCTGCACATTGAACTGGGTTTGATGGGAAAACCTTTAAAGGACAATTCCACCCAGTTTAAGAGTTTACATGCGGCTCAGTGAACATCAACATCTTTTGCTTTTGATATTTGTCATGTGATCAGTCTCATATCTCCTGGTTTATTCATCACGAGGCAGCAGATTCCCCCCCCCCTCGTGCACGTTGTGTTGTTTACTTTCAGACTCACGTTTACAATTAAATAAATAAAGCACGATTGGGGGAAATTGCTCCCAGTCGCTCCCTCCCTCCTTTGTTTTTACTAACATCAGCAATCTTCCTCTAAGTGGCCGTAATGTCTGAGACCCTGTGTTCCAGCGAGCATCTCAAACGAGGGGGAGTCGCTGTTGTCTTCGGGGGGGGGGGGGGCATTACACGGTTTAGAGACAATTTAGTGCAGAATTTAAATAAATAATATTTGCGCAATAACACGATTTAATTAGATGCAATATTTGCAGGGGCCTCGGGGTGCGTCCCGACCCCGGGTCACAGCGTGGTGGATGCTGCAGTGGGTGAGATGATTCTAACTTGGAGAGCGTGTGCTGCAGTGAAAGGGAGACAGAGAATCAGGGGGAAGGGGGGGGTGCACCTTTAAATTAGACATGGAGGTTAGGTAATACACAGAAACTGGATGAGAGTGGTGTAAATCCGTCCAGCTGCAAAACAGGTAATTGTGCTGGCAGCATGTTGACGAGCTGCATGAATACTTTATAACCTCAGACACCGATCACTGTCGGCACATCTGGGGGAAGCAGCTTCTGTTGAATATGACTTTGAGGGAAAGAAACACTGATTTCCTGGAAACTCTGATGCCACCGGGGTCGTTCATTATGAATTAGCTGAGTGCCGAATACTGTCGGACACATGATACACAAAGTTACAGGGATCTACAGTTCAACATGAAGCACTGACAGGAGGCTCTGTGCTCTAACTAGTAACAGTACTTGTACTAAGGAGGATTGCAGAAGCATTATATTATGAAACCACTGATTACCTCTGACTGCCCAGGATGTAATCACTGGTTTCAGTGGTAATTTGAATTTATTTTGAATCTTTTTAAACGAGATTACAGAAAAAACTAAACCAAACAGATTCCTACAAAACTTGGTGGAAGGAAAACACAGAAATCAGAACAACAACGTCACAACTCGGTAAATGGGAACTTCTGAGGAGCAGGTGAAAAAAGAAACTCAGGGATATTTAGTGAGTTGATATCTATGAGTGTGTGAAGTTTGGGGCACTGTGATTAGATATAATAGATATAGTGTGGTCTCGGGGGAGGTATGAGCTCTGAGTTCTATTCTTGTTTTTTATGAATATAAACAGAAGGTTTCTGAACTAACATACATACAAATATCAGATTTTTTTAACAAAGAACTGATTTCCATATAGCAACAAGTCATTTCCTTTATTCTGCCCTGAACCAGTCTATAATGAGAAACTGCACTTGTATATTACATCTGTTAACCCATGATGCTATTTTCATCTTGATATTTACACATTCTCCTGTATTTGAGACAAATCGGCTGCACTGCACTTTGACATAATGAATTTCTGACACCAGCCGAGTCGCTGAATGGCCGGTGTGTCACTGTGATTACACCGAGCAGACCGGCTTTAATGATCGCTCATTAGCCTCCACCACCATCTCCCACAATGCAACGTGTTGGAGCCGAGAGGTGGTCAATTTCTCAGCTGTCAGAGGTGATTTAACATTTCCTTCGCTGTCCTTTCAGAGCAGCGCCAGTGTACACAATGATGTACAACCAAATGTAAACACCGGGCTCCATGACCACCCAACCCCTCGCCCCTTCCTCAAAGTAAAAAAAAAAAAAATAATTAATGGCTTCAGTTTTCTGGGTTCCTCCTCCGTCGGGCTATGAACTGCACTCTGTGCCACGGAGGCTGGAGAGCGGATGTAAACACAGCTTTCAATTATAAATCAAACCCTAAAAGAGCCTCGCACCGCTGCCCCCGGGCTCCCGGCACAAAGGCCCTTCATACCCAAACACCCCACAATGCACTGCTGGGAACCTCTGGCTATTCACCGCCATCAGTTCACATCTGAGACAGAAACGTCTTCAGTGGCAGAGATATGCAGAGAATGTCATATTCATCTCTTGCATTGTGTTATGATCCCATGCTGCTCTGAAAGGAGACGCCCGACCTGAGGGCAGAGCTGCTGGAATTTTGTCATAACATGTTTGTGGTTTTACATCATTTCATCAAACATACGTATAAAAGAGGACTTCATATATTTCTAAACCTGGGCCCTGATGTGTTTATACATGTGGATGTGTGAATTAATCATAATCAAAGTCGCAGTTTCCACATGTAAGAAGAACTACTACTACTACTACTACTACTTTTTCGTTTCGTCCATGTCCCATTTGCTAACGTGGAGGAGGTGGGATTTATGACCTATACTGCAGCCAGCCACCAGGGGGCAATCAAGATGAGTTGGCCTCACTTTTGGGGGGGTTGTCATATCGTTCGTCTTTATAAACAGTCCATGGTTTAAACACTAAAACAACTTGGTTACAGTCGTGGTCGTGTTTAAAAGTGTCCGCAGGTACGATACATGATGTGAAGCTGCGCCCGAGAGGTCAAGTTGCGTCACATGACCACTAGAGGTCCCCGTCAGGTAAACGAGAGCCGAGTCCCCTTTAAAAACATGAAAAAGGGGTTTTCTCCTCATGTCCAGTGTTTAGTCGACCCATCGTCTACACTGACCTCCTCCATCTGCAGCTCTGTATCATCATCATCATCATCACACCGTTTGCTCCTGATGAAGAAGAGTCACGGCTCCTCCAGCTGCTGCAGCGCTTTGGAAGCTGGGTTCAAAGGAGGCGGAGCTTTGAACGGCGGCTGAAACAACTGACGCTGTCTTTTCTTTTCCTCGGAGGACGCTCACAGGTAAACATGAGTCATCCGGGAATCAAACAGTGGCTGAGGACGGTTTCCAGCTGCTTAAAGTCACTTACATGTAAAAAAAACAACAACTCAGGGACGAATAAATGAACATTAAAGCAAATTGAAGATGACAACTTTTATATATTCAACCTTAAAGTGCAGATTTAATGAGATGTAAGTTTTCTGTGACTCTTCACATTGTAAAACAAGTTATAAATTAGATTAGTTTAAAGAAAATAAAGTTAACTGTCACATTTATATTTCCTTTTAGTTGTTTTTTCTCTGACGTGATCGGTACAACAATCCTCTGTAAGTTTCTGATGCTTTCTGTGAATTTCTGTCCTTTTTTTCCTGCGTCCGTCGCGTCGAACAGCAGCAAAAACACTTGTTTACAGATTCACAACATGTTTCTTGTCAGGAGGTGAAAGAACAAAGCGTCTGAGTCTGGTTCATCAACTGAAGTGGGCAGAGCCGGAGTAGAGAGGAGACTCCTGATGGCCTCTCCAGAGACCAGGGGACTTCTATATTTGGTTCACTGTGACAACAACAACACACACACACAAGCGCACACACGCTGCATTTTGTTCATGTCAGGGTTGTGTAATGATTTTGTGTCCTCACATGTGATTCCTGTCACCTGTTCCTCAAACATGTCACATCTCTGAAGCAGAGGCAGCCTCATTTTTAATCTGTCCAATGTAAGTTTACATTATTACGCTGGTTTGAAAGAAAGAGTTTAGAGTTTTCCTCCATGGATCCGTACAATGCATTAATTTATCTATATGTACTCATCTTTCTTTATGGCTGCAGAGGAGAGGGGAGCATCCATGACTTTTTAAACTAGAACAGCTCATACAACTCGATCTAGATCCAATAATTATTCTCTCGGAAAACGGCGAAAGAAAGTGAAAGTAAAATCCTGAACACGTCCCTTTGTTTGGATCCATGTCAAACTTCAGTGGGATCTTTCTTGGTTCGTTACCTGTCCTTCCACCAGGTTTTGTAGAAACCTGTTGTGTAGATTTTGAATAATCTGTCTGACAAACAAACAAACACCATCAGACACGGTAGAATAAAGATAAAGTCAAGTGTTTAACTCAGTTAATTAGCTCTTGGTGCTTCCACCTCATTTCATTCACACATCACAACAATGATCAGATTAGTTACCTGCTACTTTCAGCTATTGAAAAAACTTTAAACACACACGTTCTCTCTTTTAATCAATGGATCTGACAACGTGAAGTGACTCCACCTCCTGCCTCTGACCCAGACTTCAACCTGCAACTCACACAATCCCACACACACACACACACACACACACACACACACACACACACACACACACACACACACACACACACACACACACACACACACACACACACACACACACACACACACACACACACACACACACACACACACACACACACACACACACACACCGCTTCCTGTGGAGTGGGGAAGATTGAGAGAAAATAGACCTCCTGTCATGTGGAGTCTTAAGAGGTTTGAAGCCTCTTTCAGATTGTTCTTTCTCTGCTCCAGGTTGAAGAGACCTCCTCCACCTCCTCCACCTCCTCCACCTCCTCCTCCTGAGGTTTTTGTTTTTGGGGCGGATTGAGACGTGCTCTCCATGTCTCGTACTTCAGAGCAGGTTTGGTGCTGAGGGAACATCGGACAAGATTTTAGGGCTTTGATAAAGACACAGATTTATCTTGTGATGCTGTTTGGAGCTTGTTTCACTCATTTCATCATGACTGAATTCACTCTGATGCTAAATACATGAATACATATCTACTTTATTGCTGGACAATAAAGGTGACTTAAGGGAAAGTGAATTTTAGAGGTGAGGTAACTGGAGCCAGTGGAAATGGAGGCTGGAGGGGAAATAACAGAAGGAACCACAGTTCCTGTTGATTTCTGCTCACAGCTCACATTAGTCCTGTATGTTTGAGCTAAATACAGGTAAATATTAATATTAATATTAAACTTAGACAACATTATCTGATAATCTAAAACCTGGAGCACGAATGATTGTTTCATCAATGCTGTGTTATCATTTGTTTTTTGAGGTTCACTATAAAGAACTGGGTGTTTATTCAAAGTTAAAATACCAGTAGGAGCCCGATGGAATCACAACACCTGCAGCTGAAGTCAAACTAAAACAAAAGAAAAGAAAACGAGGTATTTTGTGGTTTGGTCAATATCAGTTAAAGCTGATATTGACCAAACCAGTTTGACTTTATGAACTGAACCACTGTCATGTGGTTCTACAGAGGTGCACGTGTTCCTAATAAAGTGAGAGTATAATCATGACAGGAGGCGAAGTGTCTTTGTCAAACCACTTTCTGCTGTGACGAGGTCCACATAGGAGAGAGGAGGAGAGAGGAGCAGAGAGCAGCAAAGAAGAGGAGAGAGGAGGAGAGAGGAGCAGAGGGGAGCAGAGGGGAGGAGAGAGGGGGAGAGAGGAACAGAGAGGAGGAGAGAGGGGGAGAGAGGAGCAGAGAGGAGGAGAGAGGAGCAGAGAGCAGCAAAGAGGAGCAGAGGGGAGTAGAGAGGAGGAGAGAAGCAGAGAGGAGGAGAGATGAGCAGAGAGGGGGAGAGAGTAGGAGAGATGAGCAGAGAGGAGCAGAGAAGAGGAGCAGGGAGGAGCAGAGAGGAGGAGATAGGAGCAGAGAGGAGGAGAGAGGAGGAGAGGGGAGTAGAGAGGAGGAGAGAAGCAGAGAGGAGGAGAGAGGAGCAGAGAGGAGGAGAGATGAGCAGAGAGGAGGAGAGAGGAGGAGAGATGAGCAGAGAGGAGCAGAGAAGAGGAGCAGGGAGGAGCAGAGAGGAGGAGATAGGAGCAGAGAGGAGGAGAGATAAAGCCTCCAGGACAGACAGAGGGTCGATGAGGGAGGAGGACGGGGAATATTCTTGGTGAAACGATGGGACAAGTGTAATTACTCCAATAAACGTACATCGACAGAACATCTTATTATCATTGACCTTTTATATAGTATTCAAGCATTTGTGCTTGTGTGCCTATACACTCTGTGTGTGTGTGTGTGTGTGTGTGTGTGTGTGTGTGTGTGTGTGTGTGTGTGTGTGTGTGTACATGTGGCCCAATGTTCATTTTCTTGCTCAGTATGGATCGGACCCGACTGTTTTATTCATGGATCAGTTGTGTTTCTGCATCATCAACCTTTGGAAGCGTTTCGATCTCAGCACAAAAAACACACGCACACAAAAAAGGTGGGTCTGAAAAAACTGAGAATGCATTGATCTATAAGTTACCAGGGAAATAAGAGATGAAAAGCCACTGAAGAATCCTCACAGGAGAGCAGAGAAAATGATTATCTGACTAAAAGGTGCAGGGGAACATTCTCCGGCACCCGTATCCATCATTTAAGGAAACAAAGGGGGATAAATTATTCATAAAAACGGCAATAAAATGTTAACAGGAAAGGGCAAGTGTGTGAAATCAAAGGAGATGAGTATGAGTTCACATCAGAAGTCATCATTACAATACTTTGAGTTTAGTGAACTCACTGATAAATAGTAATTAACCTTAACATGAAATCTGTTGTTTCACATCACAACCACAATTTGACATTAACACAGTATTTCAATAAACTACTGATCACTTCCAGCCTAAAACTTGTACATGGCTTGAGGCAGGACACTGTGATTTTAAACATGATTTGGATGTGATGACTGTGATGATTTGTTGTTCACACATTTGATGTTTAACACTGGACTCAAGACTTTAAAAATGTGACTTAAATCATACTCTCACAAGCCTTTGAGTCAATAGAGGCAAATGTGCTGTAAACAAAGTACAGTGGTGCTTGTAGCTGAATGCTCGTATGTAATATAATAACAATAATATAATAAAATGCTTACAATGACAACAGGACATACTAGTATTTAGCTTCTAGAGCTGTAACGTTTTCAAAAAATTTTATTTGAAGGAATATGACAATTTGTTCGAATATATTTGAATGTGAATATGAACTTTTCCACCCATGTCTGAATTCATGTTTTCAGCTGCTAGCTTTACTTTGAAGAATGTAGCAACAGTCAACATGTACGAGGTGAACAGCGTTTGCTGGTTTTAATCACCAATAATAAAGAAACGCTAATTTCTCTGACTCCAGCAAATTTCCCCGAAGGAACCTAATCTAATATTTACCGAATTTAGCGGAAGACAATCCTCAAACATGCGCCTCACGTGCCCCAGAACAACAAGTAATAATAACCTTGGGTCAAAATGTTAGTTATTCCAACAGTGTCATGGGTGGAGAAAACAGAGCCACTGACTTTATTTCCCATGAGTCTATTACTGCTGAAGTAGCCATAGATATATTAAGGCTGGAGGCAGGATCACGTGATCCGTGACTGTTTTCATGGTAGTTGGTAGAAGCAGAGTATTATATGAAATGTAAATGGGATTTTTTTCTTTCATATTTGACCAACACATGAATTGAGGCCATCTCTAAGAATCCCTAATGGTTATAAATTCCCTTCCAGGGCGCTCTCTGGTTTTTTCCTTCTCACCGTCCATCCTATTTGCTGCGTGTTGCGTGATTCCCCTGCACACGGCTGCTAATGGCTGCTCAGAATGTCTAATCTGATGCACCTCTCTGGTTTAATTTGAGAGCGGAGGACAAACCTTCCTCCATCCCCTGGTGCAGAGGTTTTATAAGCCCACACGAGAAGAGGAGGCAACACTGCTCGTCTTCCAAATGGACTTTTCATTAGGGCGCAGAATGGGTTTGGGTCACAGCAGCGGCACAGCTGATCAAATCTCAAACAATGGAGCTGCTGGCGCCGCTCCAGGTCGTTGTTTACTGGTGCAAGTCCAGGTGTGTGTGAGTGTGTGTGAGAGTGAGAGTGTGTGTGAGTGTTGGCTGGATCTGAGCCCGTCTGTGACTCGGAGCCAGAGTGTGATCTGATGCATTAAGTATGTTACCGTGAAACTTGACCATTAGTGGATTATTACAGAAGGCCGTGGAGATGACAGCTGCAGAAATGTTTTCTCAATCTTAGACCACATGTCTTTCAGTCAGACTCAGACCACAGCACAGAAACAGCTCTGTTAAAAATTTACTAATGACCTTTTCATGGCCTCAGATAATGGATTTGTCTCTATGCTTGTCCTGCTGGATCTGGACCAGTATAGAGACCATAAGATTCTGTCACAGACACTGGAACAACATGTAGGGATTAAAGGAACAGCACTAGGCTGGTTTAAGTCGCACTTATCAGATTTGTTAATGTAAACAATGACTCCTTCATGGACACACAAGTTAGTCATGGAGTTCCACAAGGTCCTGTCCTTGGACCGATACTCTTCAACTTATATATGCTTCCTTTAGGCAACATCATCAGAAAGCATCACGTACACTTCCATTGTTACGCAGACGACACCCAGCTGTACGTATCTATGAAGGCTGATGAATCTAATAACTTGGTTCAACTTCAGGAATGACTCTTATTATGAAAGTTAGGAACATAAGGATTCTAAGAAACTAGTCCATGCATTTGTTACCTCAATTTCTCCATTTGTGCTGCTCATTGTGGAAACTGTTGGGTTTACTCTATAATTTCTAAGGTCTCAACCTTCTATGCTCTACTATTATTTGGTGCTTTTACAAATAAAATGTAATTTAATTGAAATTGAATTGGTTATTTGGGGATTTCAGGAAATAAAAGCATAAAAAAAAAATCAAGAAACTGCTGGTTATAAGTTGTCGAGAACCTTGTCTTTACACCATAATATCACAGGACTCGTTGCAGGGAAGTGTTTGGTACAATAACAGGTGATTTCTCTTTGCTCTCTTCCTCTTACACTCATGGTCATTATGTTTCTGAGAGCGAGTTGAGAGCGAGCTGAGAAAAACTTTCCAATCCAAAAGTTTCCTCGTCTCCACAGATCTGCTGTAGTTCTTTGATAGGAAAACAAACGAGTGTATGATGTGAATGTGGCAGTGAGACATTAAGTGGTTAGAGGTTGTAAATCAGACCCTGATTAAATCAGTCTGGGCCAGAGTTGTCCATTTGCCTCGAGTGCAAAACTGACCTGATTTTGGCGATTTTCCCGACAGGTCTGTACATCACTGGAAGTGTTACTGCACCGTGGCACATTTCACACCATTAAAGCCGTCCGCGGGTCGACTGAACTTCCAGTAGAGTCTCTTCGATAGCACTTTTAATGCTCGTGCTACCTGCAGATAATGAGAATAATGTGTTGTCGGCTGCATCCTGTCATCCCGAGGTGTTAGCATCTGCTTTCCTCTTTCTGGTCCCTTCTAAAAAAAAATCCTGCCCATTTCTTCACTTGCTGACTTTTCGCTTTTTAAAAAAACAAAACAGGGATTTAAATAAATGAAAGCACCAAATGCTTTGTTCTTTTCTCTCTTGCAGCATTTCATCAGGCGAGTGCTTTTTCTTCCTTTTGAAAAGTCAGCCCTGTCAAGGCCAGTTTAAGACCGAATACCTTTTCTCCTGTTTCCTCTCTCCTCTGCGCTGCTGGGAGGTAGACGGGAGGTAGAAGGTCACCGAGCTGCAGTATCCCCGGCTGCGCTATAATCGAGTAGAAGTGGACACAGAAATAAACGTTTTAATGAATTAATGCACTTATACCCTGAAAACATTTTGTGCTGCTATTAGTAGATGTCAAACCAGGAACTTAAAGTCATCTATTGTGCAATTTTATGTGTAACCTGCATCTAAGTACCACTTATTTTTGTTGACCAAGAGATGCTGCTGCATTTTACTGCACCCAGGGTTATTAATTACTTGATCTTTGTATTTTCCGTGAGGCGTTTTCTTTGTGTCACTACATTTTTGTAGTTTTTACTACATACACTAAATAATCTTTTGTCACAATACAAATGCAGTTGATGGGATGATGAATTCTGCAGTAACAATGTCCCAAAGCACATTTAGTGCTTTTATTCACGCTCTCACATTCAAGGTTAACGAACAACAGCTTATTGAATTCATTCATAGCCCATAATGACGTCTAAAAGAATCTTTTAAAATTAAAAAGAACTCGTCTGCACAAGGTCTAGGAAACCGTAGAGAAAATGGCGGATCATGTCAAAGCACAAAGCGCAGTAGGTCTAATTGTTTTTTTAACGATGAGGATTGACGCTTTTAAATTTAAGGGTGAGAGATCAGACGAGATGTTTTTCCTACTTGCTGCAGTATAGGTCATGGACCTTGCCTCCTCCATGTTAGTAGATGGGATATGGATAAAAGAAGATATTTCTTATCAAGCTAAAGTTTGTTCAAGAGCTCATGTTCCTGTTAAGTTTGATTTTATTTACCTCGGCCAAAGAGGTTGTTTTCATTGGTGCTTTTTGGTTTTCTGTCTGTAAACAGGATTAAACAAAACCACCCAACGGATTACCACGGAATTTAGTGGCAGGATACGATACGGGTCAGAGAAGAAGCGATTAAATATGTTGTGGATCCAGGAAATTTGTATCACTTTCTTTAACATTGCGAGATCATGAATATTGATTTAAAATATTCTATTGATATTTGTGTACAATTTAAAGCGTCTTGACTGAATTTAACGGGACATCTGGGTCTTGATGGAGGTATGCGCTCCACTTAGTGCCATTAAAAGTTATCTATTTGATGCTATAAAAACGGGTGAAATGTCATGATTGGCGGTTGATATTGGCTTGCGATTGGTCGAGCCCATGTATAGGCGGGACCTTGATTCCAAGGCTGCACACCAAGATCACTTCTGCGCAGACTCTGGCTCCAAATGACGTAAAAAAAAAAAATCGCAAAATGCCAGCACCTCTATCCGGGGATATTTCAGCTTCATTACTGAGGAAGTGGAGATGCATTGTCCATATTTACATAATACATAATATTGGTGAAGTACTTATTTTAACCAGCACCCATAATCTTTTACGTAAACATAACGCTCTAATAGTTTGTATCCAAAAGAAGGGAAAAATGCTCATGATGGTCCTTTAAGTTGTAGGAATATCTCAATAGACCAGGTCACAACTCTTTGTGTGTCTGTCTGTCACATGTGATGACACATACACTGACCTTTTAACACAACAACTTGTGGCTGACACCACTCAGCTTTTCTGCATTGGCTCGTAAGCCTTCATCTCACCCATATCCACATCCCTTCATAGCTCCTGAAAGGTAATTGTGAGAGAGTGTTACAGGGCAGCAGCGGAATATGAATCCAATCAATTGCTCATTGTATAGCAGCTTGTTCAGTATTCACAGCACATTTGGAAATCGCGCTGCATTCCGCTATCACAGGTAGAACACGGGGCTCGACCTTGTTTTTCAGTTTATTCCAACCGCTGCACATTATCATATGTGATGCAGCTATTCCTGTCAGACGCAGACACCATTATACGGAGGTTTAGGAAGACGCACGCTACTGTAATTAGACCGATCTGCATAGGCTCTGTGGGTTTTCTGCTGTTAGTTCTTCGATTTAAGATGCAAATGGAAGCCCACAGAGTCTTAAGAGTCACCTAACGAGCCTCCTAATGCAAGCTTTGATAGCGCTTCACTCGTCATAAAACGTAATTTGAAAGCTCCTCTGTTTGCATTAAATCTCCATAATGAAGCAAGACAAAAATGCCACGGCCATTAGCACACGGATTACAATTTTTAATCTGCCGAAGCTCATTACGTTGGGGCTCATGTGCAAGGGGGAGATTATTCAGAGGAGAAATTGCCATATTTCTTTTGTTACCGGACACAACAGCTGTTGTTTACTTTGATAAGACGAGTAGAGCAGTCGTGTGCAGTACATGCCAATGTTTACAAGTTCTTTATAGAGTGTTACATGGTAATATTCACTGCAACAGCGTTCATGAGTAAGATTCCCTGAATATAAAATTGATTTAGGGGTTTTAATATTTTAACACATGCAGGTCCTGTAATTGACTCGCAACCCGGCCAGAATAAACCTCATCTATTGCCGCAGTGCATTCTGGGACAGGCTCCCATGACTATGCAATAGTATGTTGGTGTAGAAAATGGATGGAAGGAATATTTTAATACTGTGTAAGTGTAGTCTGTGTAAGACCATGTTCTCATAGACGTTGCTTAAATGTACAATATGTAACTTTGGCCAGTGGAGCCTCTCAATAAAACAATAACAGAAGAGTTTAATGAGGTCTTAAAGCACAGTGGGATCATGGGAGTTGTATAATGTAAACATTCAGTTAAATGTAAAGTCAATAAAATACATGTAAAATATAGGTCTGGTGTTTTTAGACATTTCAATAAAGCATTGCTATATCTTAAATCTTTAAACAGGGTTTATTCAATGATTTTTCCCGTTATTGTAGAAAAATAAACGAGTTGTAAGTAGATGTCGTCAAACCCTAGAAAAAGCTGATCATGCATAACCAAGTTAACTGTGACAACTGTTAAAGGAGTAGTTTAATATTTCAGGAAATATTTCTGTGTGAAGAGGTCAACACACACAGCTCTGTCACAACAGTGAGGTTGCCAAGCAACTGGTGGAGACTCCAAGTGGTTTTACAATTCAGCTTTTATATGAATAACACAAATGAGATATAATGCCTTTATTATTAGAAGCTTTAGAGGCAGGTTGTGTTACGTTTGCACAGAGCGAGGGCGACTTGTTTCCTCCCGCTCTTTGTACGAGGTAAGAAAACTGTCCCCTGGTTCCGGCTTTATATTAAACAGGCAGATATGAAATTTACACTGAGCACCTGGAGCTCGGCAAGAAAAGCTTATTATCTGTCTGTCTCTCAGAATCTGGTGTTTCTTAGAACTCACCAACCTGAAACCTAAACTTCTTATTTGGTCCATTTAAAGGGGAAAAAGGGAGATTTTGAGAAATAAAGTTGTAATACGAGAATAAAGGCATAATATTAGTGATATTACACGAAAAACTTTCTCCTCAGTTACCATGTAATTCTCATAATATTACGACTTTGGCCCTAATGCTCCCTCATGCTAGACTAATCAAGTACAAAAATTTAACAAATTTGACTTTTCCAACAAGGATTTGGATAAAAATAAACCTGCTGTGGCTTTTCCTTCCCTCCTCCTCTATTTAGCATAAACGTAACAAGCAAAGAAACTGAACCCCAACTCTAAATTCCTAAAGCTTCCTCACATTCTCCATCTAAACTTTTCACTCCAGCCCCGTTTCCCCGTCGCTCTCCCTGTGCCGCAGCTGCAAATATCAGCGGTAACAACGGCTGACCTTGTGGGTCTGGCCTCTTGACGCTGCTCTGTGTTTGTCTCTGTGTTATTCTATAAATACGAGATAAGGGCCACGGCAGATCCCATGTGTGGCGGTGTGGTTAATTGAGACGTAGCATCGGTGACCCCGGTGTATGCCCGAGCTCTCCACACCACCGCCTATCACTCACGCTGGGTAATTGGTAGCAGTGCAGCTGCAGAGGGCGATACATAAAACTGAGGAGCAGTGACTGACAGAGTCTCTTTTGGAACAGATGTGTTAAATGTGTTGTCTAAAGGTGTTTGTTCTTCATTTGTGTTATTTGAACAGAGCTGCACCATAGACAGGAAAGTTATTTTTCTTTAGCCTAAAACACAAAATGCTAACATACCGTAACTCCTGCCTGCACCAAAATGAAACTGCAGTGTCTAACTGATGAGTCTTCTTCTACCAGGGGGAAGTTCAGGGTGAAACACAAGCTGCCTCAACAGACCTGAGAAACCTGGGCTGTGTCTGACCCTCTGTCACTCATCTCGTTCATCCACGACTCCACAACGACCCTGTTTCAACGTTTGTTCTACAGTGAGCATAATATTACAATATAAATATATGAACGTAATAAATAATTAGCCTTTTTCTTTCATTCTGTGATGGGGATCATAAAAACTGAGAAGTCGGTCAGACACTAAATATGTAACACTTCGACAACAGCATCTTTCTCCACTCGTCTCTTTGATCGAGTGTTTTGCTCGAGCCGGCTACTGCATGATTTCTAAATATTTCACCTTTTCAAACACACTCCCATTTCAACCATCAGTCCATCCATCCATTATCTGCACTGCTTATTGTTTGACAGTCCCGAGGTGGGCGGGAGCCAATCTGTCACCGAGCGAGAGGCGGGATATCCCCCCGACAGGTCGTCAGAATATCTCAGGGAAAAATAGGAAAGTCTCCATCCACCTAAGCTGCAGGTCTTTAGATTGTGGGAGGAAGCCGGAGACACACAGACACGTGGAGAACATGCAAACTCCACATAGAAAGGCCCTGAGCGGCTGCAGGTGTGAAACCAGAACCATGTAGAATGCAATCGTGTCCATGTAAAACTAATGTGCACGGTGTAATAAGACTAATGACAAATTATGTGTCTAAACATCAGAAAAAATGTTCTTTCCAACTGAGATATTTCCCTTTGTTATCTGAAGCATCACAAGTATATATATTTGTTTTGCCAAATTAAAGCAGACTGAAAAGAATCATAGACAATGTGTGTTTAAGGCAAATCAGGTTTAAAAGAACAAGAGACTAAGGGAGTGGATCCTGGTTTCAAAATGTGTTCCAGTCAACATAACCCAGTCACCAGTTATGGTTCCTACAAAAACCTGCATCTGACTGTTGGTCGGTGAAGACATTATTCGAAGACTAAATCTGAATAGAGGTGAAATAAAGACATCAAATAAAGTCAAATATCAGAAAACCCCTAAAAACCAGAAAATGAAAAACATATCCCAAACATAATCAATCCCCTCCACCTTTTTCGTTTCATGCGATTTCCATCAATAGTTAATGTCTTCCTTCAAATCTCCACTCTCCTTTGACTCCAGCATCTTTTTTTTTTTTTTGCATTCAATTAGCATGACCCTGAAAAGAATCTGCCCTCCACCGTGACTGTGTTCGGTTCCATCCTTTCTGCATCTCTACCCATGGAAGAGGTGACACAATGAACAGCCCCAGGTATTTAATTTTTTTTCTCGCCCCCTTTCCTGAATGGGTGGAAGTGGAGGAGGGTGTGTGTGTGTGTGTGTGTGTGTGTGTGTGTGTGTGTGTGTGTGTGTGTGGGGAGGGGAGACAGGGTTGAGGTGGTGGTGGTGGTGGGGTGGGGGGGTTTGCAGTATCCCCAGGGGAGGGCAGCACAAATCCAAGGGAACAAAAAAGGATCCATATTTGGCAGGGCTTTTGTCTCCCCTGACAGCTGAGTGTACCGAGGGGGGGGCCCACAATAATGAATTGGATTAAATGTGAAAGTAAGAAAGCATGGTTCCTCAAAGGCCATGCAGGACGGGGGGAGAGGTGGGGGGTTGGTGGGTAGGGGTGGGAGGTATGCTAATGCTGTGTACAGTTCCAACACTGAGGCGGATCAAAGATGCATTTTTTAGAAAGTCGGCTCACCAGAAGAGATTAGTGTCACAAATATATGTATATTTCCCCCATTTTGACGCCGGTTAAAGGAGATTTTGTGGGAACCGATTGGCTCCTAAACGCTCACCGCGCTCCCCTTCCTGTCTCTTAAACAGGAACATGCTGGAGAGACCACAGCCGCTCGTCCCTAATGAGGAGAGAGGAGCAGATCACATACTGTACATGTGAAGTGTGTAAATCACCAGTCGCACACAGACTCACGAGCTGATTAAAACACCTGACACCAAAACAGTGGAAGTGCACGGCGCGGAGCTGTTTTAATCAGCCATCTCGCTCATTCTATATTCCATTACTCCACACTCTTTCAACATGACCTTAAACCTCGGCGGATTCCCTTTATTGCCGCACTTTAATGTATAAATCTCCCGAAGAGAGAACAGCGGTGATTTTTGATTTGCATTTTATTGAGCTTTAGATTGTGCGGAGATAATGATGAGATGTGGGGGCAGCGTTAATGCTCTTAACGTTGACCACCGCCGTGCACCCCCTTTGTCTTCGCCGCGCAGCTTCCGCCAGATCTGCTGCATGTAATTACTTTCAGATATCCGTAGCTCAGGGAAAAGGACGAGGCAGGGTGACCTCGCTGTGTGTCGCTGTCAAGCTGAAAGAACGCAAAATGATTTTCTGTGTGAGCGTTCCCCATCACATTACTGCAGGTGACACACCGGGGGAGGGCAGATAAATATTTGCAGACACAATTATGCTGTTATAATAATAATAATAATAATAATGAAAACTGTTGGGCTGTGAAGATGCTCCTCCCCCCCCCCCCAATGAATACCCATGAGTTTAATTAAAGTGTTTTGCCAAATATTAGCCGAATCAGAAGTTCAGTTTCAGGGGCTTCTTTAAATTCATGATCATGTGATGTCAAAAATTCAGGTTTTCTGCCTTGAGCTGTTCCTTGATCTGATTTCCCCTCACGTCTGTTCTCAGTAGATTCAATCCAACGTTTACTAAAGGTGCATTTAGGCTCATTTAAGTCCATATTTGTGTTCATCTTCAGAGAAGTTATGGAGCAGATGTGGTTCAGCCTGAAAACACAGGAGTGAATAGTGAAATATCACTAAAACATACACAGTACTATCATTTCACGCATTTATACCTACATATACTTACTTCAACACAATGAAAAGTCTATGGAGGAGAGGTAGGAAGTTAAAAGAGGTGCAAAGAGAAGGACTACATCAGATACAAGTAAAAATATTCACTTCAGTTTTCTACACTCAGTATTATGTTGTTCACAGTTTCACGTTTTGTTTCAGAGTAGGACTCTACATGGTCGAGGGTATTTCCTGTTTCTCGTGTGCGTGGTGAGCAGTAAATGAACGCAGCCCTCATGTGAAAACACTCAAACTCAGTCACGATCAGATAACAACACAACAGAAGCTTTTTGACCAAAGTAAATTACAACCGACTGTTTCCTGCGATGAATCACGTCGCTGTGTGGAAGTTGTTTTTCAAACCGGAGTGAACGGCAGCTAACAGCCTCTTGAGAAGGGAGGAAACAACGACGCCGAGTTACAACACAAGTGTTAAAAAAACTTGTTTTTACCGTTCGATACCATCAATCACTTTGTCAGTCAAATGTTTTAATGCAGCTGGAAACGTTAAATTAGACATTGCTAGTGTGGAAACTGAACTCAATTTCTCCGCTGGACTAAAAAACCCATTACCGAACACTTCCATGTATTTTCATGTTGAAACATTATAATAAGTGCTCTGTGGGTTAATCTGCCGTATTTGATTATGTGTTTGTATTCAGGCAGCACATGAACGGTTTAAGTTTACCCCTCTGTCGTTATAGCAACCGGCTATTGACACAGTACTACAGCAGCATGAATATCGACCTGCATGTTTGATCCGCTCCTCGGATTGTTGGAGCATTACTTGATCGTGTGTTTTATGTTGCAGCTGTTTGTGTGAATTATAAATTTAGTTTCCTCACAGTCTGTTCACTGCTCAGTATTACAGCAGCTAATATGTTTCTAATGGAGCCAAAGTCAGGAGGCCATGTGGGGCCATTGTTGCACAGGCTGCTGCAACTCAGGGTAATCTCCTATTCAGCGTTTTTCTTTCAGTGAGCAGCTCAAATGCACGACTCAGAGACGTCGATAAGGAGTTCAGAGAGTTCACCCTTATTTAAAGCTACAGCAGGGAAAGGCTTGGTGAGTGGCAGGAAGTGGTCGGAAAGAGGAAGAGGCAGGAACGCCAGGAAAAAGAGCTAAAGGGAACAAGAAGAAGGTCGGGAGCGGGAGGTCAAAAAGGGGAAGACAAAGCAGGCAGGTACAAAAGGGCTGAGAGCGCTCTACAGCTGCGAAGGCACGAGAGACAATCTGCAGAGTGCAAGTGGACATGGAGCAATACAGGGAACTAATGAGCGAAGTGGGGATCAGGTGTCCAGAAGGTCGAAGGGGGAATCAGGTGAATGGAAACGGTTGAGGTTCCTGCAGGGATGTTGGGAATGACCCAGTCTGACGTGACGAGGAAAAGAATACAGGTAAAATACAGCCCAAACTGCAGTCTGCAGGCTGACGTATGCTCAAATGTTCATGATTTTGATTAGTTTGGCTTTAATTTGTTATTTTATGCAATAAAAATGGAGAGAAACTGACAACTGAGACTGACTTGTCTGATTGGTCAGGCACTGACTTCACTCCACGATCAGTACTGTGCAAACTCTGACTGTAAATGAAGCTAAGCTGCTTTCAAACCATCCAACCAGAGGCCCTTCATGAGACGTCTCAACTTTGTGCTTCATTCCTCATCATTACCACCAGTGTCCGGGCTCTGGGGGAAAGTCTCCTTCATATCTGAAGTACTGCGTTGTATTGGCCGCTCCTGTGGTTATTGGGAGCAGGGAATTTAGACACTACAGTAGCAGAGTAAATACAGTTAAAAGTAAAAGAAACTAGAATGGCAGTCAGCGTACCTCGGCCAAAGCCAAAGCCAAATCGTCTGGTTGGGCCTTGGTGTCCCTTGGATCCGTCCCTGATCTGGATCTGCATCAAACTTCAATGGGTTCTTCCCTGACCCGTACAGCATTCTTACACTCAGTTCTGTGGAAATCCGTTCAGACGTTTTTGTGTAATCTTGTTCACAACAAACAAACAAATAAACCAACAAATAGATACAGGGGAGAAAACAGAACCTCCTTGGATGAGGTAACAAAAAATGTTGGAACAGAATAAAACAGATCAATACAACTAACACAGCAAGTAGATACACAAATATGAAGTAGTGCAAATGCAATACACAATATAGTATAGACAGTACATGGTATAGACAGTACAATATATGAACCTCCAATCAATGGCAAAAAGAGGTTTAATGGTTTTCTATATTTTTAAGGAGCACCAGGTAAATGAATCGCACAATGATGATAAACCAATGCTAGAAAAACGGGATCATTACTTCTCTAAAAAATCAACACCCTGCATGTGTCATATTTACCAACACATCCGGTGCGGGAAGCTTTAACCTCGTGGGAAGAGGCAGATGTGTGCACAGACCTGTCGTTACCAGAATAAAACCGCTGACAGGTAACACACTCAACTGAAATCTTACCAGAAGCAGCTTTAACATCCCTATTCCTCTCATCCACACAGCTGCTGCGGTCTGACGACTGCGAGGCGAACAATAAAATCACTCAGTGTATCTGTTTGTTGCAGAAAAAAACCTCTTTGTTCGAGTTCAGTGGGAGTTATACGAGAAATTACGCACCGAAGGCCTCCCTTGACATGGTTAAACTGCGCTGGAATTGCATGATATTGCCCTCAGGCTGCAGCGCTCCGGAGAGTCCCGAGGGGGAGCGCCTCTCCTCAGTGAATTTTAAAGGTCGTGGCACTTCCACTCCTCCGTCTCTCTCTCTCTCTCTCGCTCACTGAGAAAAGAACGTGAGCCGAGGCCTATTGAGAATATCGCTTCCTTTCTCTGAGGCCCTATAGCGCTTTTCCAACACTGCCCTTGGAAATGCATGGAAATGCAGCTCACAGCACGGCAACGCAGACAACACGCTCTTGTTGATGCCCTCGGTGCCTCTCAATATGCAGACCGCAGATAATGGCATTCACTGCACAGTTGGTAGTGGCTTCCTCGGCCATCTTTTTGAACGGGTACACTGCCTCACACTGTGCTTTGTGTTATGCTCTCTTGGTAAACAATGAGTGCTGCGCTGACAGTGACGGAAACACGGAGTCTCTCTCTCTTAAGCAATGTGATCATGTATTTTTCAACAGGCGTCGTTAGGGGGGGGGGGGGGGCACACAGGACAGAGTTTGAATAGATTGAAGTTGTTTCCCTTCGCACATAACAAGCTCCACTCGCCCATCACTGCGTCTCGGCAGAGGAAACAAGATACGGTCTCAGTCTGTTGACTGTGAGGTGAACTGATCATTCGCAGGAGACCTAGTCAAACACATCCTGTCACATCTGGCGGATGCTGTTGCACTGTCATGTAATGTGCTGCCTGGTTTTGTTTGCTCTCATTGGCTGCGGATGTGGATAAACACTTTCACCGAGTGGCAAAAGGTGTTAGAGACGAGTATTAAAATGACGCGGAGGAACATCAAGTGCTGTTTGGATTCTTACTGGCAGTAAGAATATGAATCATTTATATATGTTCCTCGATAAAAGTGATGAACACTGAATTTATTGTCCAATAGTAAACTTATGAAAAGAAACTTGTGGTTGTAGCAGATGGAAAATCGTCCCTTGTTTTAAGATAGTTTAAAACACCTTCATTATTACTAATTTAAAGATGTCCAACAACAGAATTTGTGTGAAATTGCATATTCATTATATGTTTATACCACAGACTGCATGCAAAGATGGACAAAGGATATTGATTTTCGACATTAAGCCAGAAGATCAAAATCTAGAGGCGATGACGACACTTTGGCACCAACTTAAAGTCAATCTCAGCTATTAATCATGAGTCTTCACCCCATTTTTATAGGATCAGATACATAATAAAACCATTTTTTATAGCGTCAAACAATTCATATTTAACTAAACACTAACACACCTACAACAACAGAAACAGCTTGGACAGGTTGACTCTTTACTTTGGACCATATCCCATCCACTAACACGGAGGAGGTGGTGTTTATGCACCTATACTTCATCTTGCCACCAGGAGGGCAATCCCTTTGGCTTCACTTTGGGAAAGCCATCATGTCGTTCATCTTTATGTCTACGTATCCTTTTAATTTGGTTAAAACAATAAAGTTTGACATTATGTTCATAAGCATTAAATACAACAGTTATAGATTCGGAAGCAGTTTTGTTTCCAGAAGCCTTAAATCGTGGTTTACAAAACATTCATGCTGTGCTCGGAAGCTGCAGTTATTGTGAAGGAAAGTGTTCCCCACAGGCCGAGCGGGAGATGGTACTGGGATAGTAAACAGCAGATGTAATGTTTCTATCACTACGTGTTGAGTGTCAGACAAAAGATGTAAGCGGTGTTTTAAATTGCTCACACGGGCATCTTGACTAAGAGCATTGTCTTATTTGCAGCAGCAGCAGCAGTGAATGGCTCCACTGGGACTGAGGGAGAAACACGCACATGCATACACATGGCTGTTTGAGCTTTGATGGTACTTGTGGAAGGGAAAGTGAGTCTGTTGTTTATCCAAAGTTGCACTAAACACAGCATTTACATCTACAGGGTAACGTGGTGTAAAGGAGTATCACACAATAAGGCACTGTGTTTTCCATGAGTTTATCTGAAGCAACATTTTGCTTTTAGGTAAATGTTGTACAAATGTCTACGGAGTAAACTAGTTCTTGTGTGTTCCTTATACACAGAGATGGTGAACTCACAGCAAGCAATGTAAATAAAAACAAATATGTTGGACCAGGAATTCTTCGTGGGACATGCGGTGGTCCGACAATGAACCAAACCAAACACACCGTGAAGAAACACATGTTACCAACGCACATCCTTTCAATCTTTAAAGGATTCTTCTATGATTAAAATTATGAAGCACAGACTGTGCACACACATGGATAATGGTAAAGTAGTAAGTTCAAACCTCCACCATCATCGCAGCCACATCATTCACACATTTATACTTTGTAGTCTTCAACCAAACCACTAAAATGTACATAAATTTACATGAATTAAAATTAGTTTCTGTTAGAAAACCAGTGGCAGGAGCTCGTTAGGGATTTTCTAACCATGTTATCATCGCAGTCTCCTGTACATATCATTTATTAATTAAAGGTCGTCGATGTGGACAAACGGAATCAGCCCTCCTCTCTCGGGGGTCCCCCCCTCTCAGCTGGAGACTGAAGTAACTGCCTCCCTCGACTACCCTGTAGCGACGGCCCCGTGTTAAACATGCTTCTGCTTCGACGTGATGTGTAAATAATCATAATCATCATATATTACATCATCTAACATGCCACTGTCATATAAATAACATGCTGTCTGGGAGACTGATGTGTTTGGAAACATGCTTTACTCAAGGGACCATTGGCTGGTTACATGGAGCAGTGACTCTGTGAAGGGGACTCTGCTGAAAATACTTTAAAAAAAAACTAAGAATAAAGTGCACTTACACTTTCAAATGAAACCAAAAGCTGAAATTAATTTACGACTCATTTATCCCACAAACATTCTACTGCAGTGGAATATGCAGATGAGAGTACATCCATACACATTTATGAACCGTGCCTTGCTACAGGGTACGAGCAGGTTCACAGTTAAAGTTTCATAGTGACTGACACTGGCTAAATAGCCGCCGCCTAGATCTGGCTCTCCCCGGCTGATTGTTGACTGCAGTTTCATTTAAATATTTATCATATGCATATTGGACCCCTAAGGGCAGCATTTGAAATTACAACATTCAGTCCGTTAATTGCCAAAAAATGCCACACAAGCTTTGGGATCTAGATGCTCCATTTTATTATTAATGAGCCAGAGAGTGCAGTTTGACATTTATGTTGGGGCTGCAGATGCAAATGAGTCTGTATGAGAGTCCAAAAACTGAGAGAGGCGCCTGCACCGGTAATCTGATTTGTGCAGGAAGAGAACTGCCGGTTTATAGAATTATGGATTCTTTGTTAATGTTTTTTCTCTCTGCTTAATGCTGCATATAGTTATTTGGAAATTTAATAAT
Source organism: Hippoglossus hippoglossus (assembly GCF_009819705.1). Lineage (NCBI taxonomy): Eukaryota > Metazoa > Chordata > Actinopteri > Pleuronectiformes > Pleuronectidae > Hippoglossus > Hippoglossus hippoglossus. The sequence goes on from NC_047160.1 coordinate 23,793,021, forward strand.
AACGCAGATGTATATATTAACTAAATGGCTATTTGAAGAGAAATGGTATAAAAGTAAATGCTGGTTATTTAAATGTATTCCTTCCAAACCATCTATTCCTAGAAAAGGAGTAGTGGACTCTGGAATGTCAGCGTCCTCTATGTATATGTGATCTCACATAGAGCACCTGTGGATAATTTCAGGACAATATCCAGAGTTCACTACATGTTTGTACTGTGTATTTGCAAAATACTACTGTTTATAGATATAAAAACACCCTTTAACCTTGACTCTGCTGCTTGTATCCTAAAGTGTAATGCCAAAGAATTGAAAATGCATTTCCGACAGATACAAGCTCGGTGTGTTTCTTTTTTCCGCTCGTCATCTCTGCACGGACCGCTCATCTGAGTTTTCCCCAAATTCAGACATCAATAGTCATCCTAATCCGCTCAGACTCAAACTAAGCCTCATGCCTGTGTGCAGGTAATGTCCAGAATGATGAAATATAGCACAGACACGGGGCTTAAAAGGTCATTTCTAATGCAGTCTCTAATGGGCTTTCCATATGTTGTTAGCTCCTGCCACCTGAATTCCATCAGGTCAGCTAAGTGGGGGGAAGCGACCCCCTTCCATAAACATCTGCCATTAGAGTTTAGGCTGCAGAGGGCGGGATTAAAGTCTCCCAGGGTTCCTGACAAGATAAGTTGTAAAAGCTTGGCTGAGGGTCAAAGGTAGCAGATATGAGATGAGGTGCATTCCCCTGGTGAACTGTCCTGTAAAAATATATAAATCACCTGGAAAGCCGCTGCCGCCCATTTGTATCCGTCCGCCTCCGAGTCTTTGCTATTTTTTTTTTATTCTTTTGTTTTGCGAGCCTGAGAGATTCCCAGAGATAAATCCTCCCGTTGCTACTCCCCGGACTTCGCAGCCTAGTGAAGGGAGGAAATGAGGACAGGGGAGCTGCTGACATGGTGACATTGATGAAGAACTCCACCAGGGTCTGAGACCACTACAATTTAGGGGAGATTGATTATCCAATTAACATCTGGCATGGCGGTGAACATCACACGTTTGGAGCGGCACTAACAAGACGCCACTGTCCGGTCACGCTTCCTCCGCACAACATGGGATTTCTTCGGCAGGAAAGCTGGTGCTCAGGGAAGGATCATCTCCACAAAGGGCTGAGAACATTCTGTAATAATGTAATATATGACATTTCCACCATTCTCTACTGTAAGATATAGATCCTTCTACTGGCTTTATAGGGATTTTATAGATTATTATACCATATGACAGCTCAGGGCTCCAGCTTCTGTCTGTGCGGTGCCTGCTAAACCAGGTTGCCCTTTTGACATCATGTGGAGCCGCTGATTTACGCATACGACCTATTGTTAGTCATTCTCAGCTGTCAATCACGATGTTTCAGCCCTTTTGAATGTGTCCGCCCGCTCCTGAGCTATGACGGATCCAATTGGCGGCTGAGCTGGTGTAAGTGCAGCTGTTCAAAGTAACAAACGATGCAATGGTGAGAGTGGAACAAGCTGGTGACACAGATGGGAAATCTGGAGCGTCTCATCGGCTCAGGACACGGCTTGTGATTTATACGTTCAGAGTTTTGGGGGAAGTCTTTGGTCATCAAACGCAAGACAAGATGGAGTTGTCAAGCTTAAAGGTTCAGGGTGAAAGATTTAGTGACATCTAGTGGTGAAGTTGCATGTTGCAGCTCAAAAGGTGTTAAGTTTGTCCAGTCTGGGCTACTGTATAAAGTATTTAAATACAAAGGGCTCATTCTAGAGTAAAGGAAACAACAATTATTACAATTTAGGGGATTACGCATTAGGGAAAACATCACTGGGATTATTTTATATTTACTTTGTGCCAATAGATCCCTTTAAATCAATTCAAATGAGCATTTTCTCTTTATACCAATTGAAAACAGGCTGTAAAATGACTGGTGGTATCTTGGACCCTGCTGGACGAGCAACCAGGCGTTTTTCCTCAACACCAGCTGCAGCCTACTGGTGTAGATTAAGAGTCGACTCCTCATGGTCAACATTCATGGTCGTAATGTCACATTACACAGGTCATTAAGCTAGCAGGATCACCGATGAGAAGTCCCGCGCCACATTTGATCTCCCATCTGCTCGATTGTTAAAGTAAATTTGTGTCGACACAATGGCAATAAGCTGCCCCGTGTCAAGTCAGCCATTCACAACCCGGATTTAAAGTCTATTGTGCTCCAGCACGCTTGATGTATGTGAGGGAATTTGGTTCAGATGTTCCTAATGACTCCCTGCGGTGAGTGCATGTGTGCCCTTATTGATTCTATGCTTGTCATTCTACGAGTTTTCCATAAAAGCTTTTAACGGCGGGATCTTTCACCACGGCTGATGCTTTGATTGCAATATCAATTTGTTTTGACGCGAGTACACAATAGCAGTTCTGTGTGCGCACACTCCGAGAGCTTTGTCGGCCATGTAAAACATTTCAGAAAGTGGTTATAATTTCATTTGTCAGCGGAGATGGAAGTTTAAATCCCTGGCTAGTGAAAAACTGGGGGAAAGGTGCCTTGTTCAGAGGCACTAGAAACAGCAGGTATTGTTTAAAAGCAATTTATTTTGTACAGCTGGTTCAGTCATTCACTCGGGTAACAAGCAAATGTATTTTTCCATATGGGCAAAATTAGTGGTGTTAAACTCAAGCGATGCACAAAGCAAAGTTTCTTACATAATGTGATTACTTCTCATAAAACTCCTTGCCTGCAGAAATCCCAAAGCATATGGACTCAAAGCCGCACATGAAACAGAACATACAGGAGGATGAGGAGACAGAATTTGTTACAGCGCCTAACAGATTACAGCTGCCAATATTTTGTATTTAGATTACTGTAATCCCCTTTTACAAAGAATCTGTTACTCCTTTAACAATTCCCCTCTTTCTCTGGGAGCAATTAAAACGAGCTCTTGAAGCTCTGGTCCAACAGGAAGCATTAGAAGACTTATGACTTCAAAGACGTGAGCTCAAATATACCAGAGCGAGATGTGTTTCCAGGCCCCGACTCCTTTTCTCTGCTCCTGCACGAGCCCCGGTATCTGTTTGGTCTTTAGTGTTTTATCAAATGAAATGAAATGTTCGGGGAGAAACCAGGGACATTTACATTTTAATTCTGAGGAGATGCAACAGCTGAGAGGGAACAAGTGTTGAACAATGCATTCGAAAGCACAGGAGGAGAGATTTGAAGCATCCTGAGCTGTTTGAATTCAATTTCCTCACGTACCCCCCCCCCCCCCCACCCCAGACTGTGTTTCTTCCTCATACATGTGGCTGATGTGTAATTCGAGAGAAGCCCTGCAAGTCATTGATTGTGAATTGTTTACACGCCAGTAGACATTTTTACTTTCCAAACCTCTCCCACATTTAATGCTGATAAATGATAATTCTACAGATACATATTTCACATTGATGGCTTCACACCCTTTTACTACTGGTTGTGCTGCTACAAAATAAAATACCTTTGTTAACTCTTTTCTTTATGGCTCTCCATAGGCCGTGAGCCAAATGCTTAAAAAGAAAAACACAAGTGCAAGTGTTTCCACTTTGCCCCATGCCAGCTGCAGTTTAAATCCCCCCCCCATAAAACTCTGATTAGTAATTCACTGCTGTTTGAATTGATTTCATTTTAATGCCTTGGTAAGACTTTATAGGAATAATTACTATATTTCTCAAAGCGCCTTACAGGCATTCAAACATCATGGCGTCATTTCTGATCCTGACTCCCAGTTTAACATCTTTTCTGGTAACATTGCCTGTGACTGGTAAACTCTGGGCTGCATGTGGTTCAATGGTGCCAAACAGCCATGAGGGTTCTGTTTGGACTTTGCATGTTCCTCCTAAATCACTGTGGAAGGTTGTCTGTCTCTGTAAAGCCGTTCTCAGACATGAACTCCTGGACAATGGGGGTTTGGAATTTGTCCAGGAGTTTACCTTTCAAATGTGAAGAATGCAGCAGGAAGATGCAAAGATCCCATGTTTATTGTCTGCAGCACATTAACACTGGCGTCACCCGAATAACCACATCGTCAACACTTGCTCCTTGAATCCTCCGGCTGATATCCTGATGTCTTCTCAAATGGTTCTCATGTGGACATTATCCAGACTTTTGTTTTTTGATGCCAGGGAGCAGGCAGGAAAAACTATCCAGTGTCCCATGCACTCTGATATTTGTGTTTTCCTGTAATGCCCCTCTGGATAATTTCAGGAGATTACCCAGTGTTCAGTGCATGTCGGAAAGCAGCTTATGTTGGCCCTGTGATGGACTGGCAACCTGTCCAGGACATAACCTGCCTCTCACCCAGCTCCAGCCCCTCCATGACCCTCAAAGAATAAGCAGTATAGATACTAGATGGATGGATGGATGGAAAAAATGCTTTACATGTCCTCTGGGCATGAGACCAGCTCTTCTCTCTTTCCTGTTCCCATACTAAGAAACACTTGTGGGGAAAGAAAGACAAAGTAATTTTTATTTTGGCATTTTCTGTACATTGTGGCCGTTTAGATGACAAATACGCTTTTTCTTTTTTATAGTGTCTAGTTTGCAGTTTCTTGTAGAGGAGAAATGTGACATTTCCTTTGTTTTCCTCTGGATAGGTTGCTCCAATGGGTGCTTCTACACCACTTGAGACGTGCTTCCACTGATTTGGCTAATTGCTCATCCCCACACTCCTATGTAGCCCTACCCATACCCACAATTCAGCTGTGCACGGATTTGTCTTTCTGTAATGAAACCCCAAAGGGCTCCCCAAGCTGCGGTACTCCACCACAGGAGCTACTTACTTCAGAGACCCAGGTTTCTGTGGCGCTCTTATCACTGGCCTCGTTAATCCCAGACCTCTTCCACTCCACAGCCCAGTTGTCGCACTATCGTAATAATCCTAAATCAATGAGACGAGCAGAGGGATTTAACTGTGAAGGGACGAGAGTGGGTTAAAGAAAAGCTGTAAACAAACTGAAGGAGGTGTAATTGCAGACAAGTTCTTGAATATGAATCGCCTCAATTTCTCCTGCTTGTCTATTTTGGTAATTTGATGCAATTACCAGACCATCGTTGAGAGCCACTCGCAAATAAATTGCAGAGGATATTTTGACTCGGAGCACCAGATGAGTGGTGTGGCCTGTGCCAGCGGTTCAGAAATTTACTTTTAAATAAAACCAACGGTACTCAGGTAAGACAATTGTTTTGCCATGTCACCCTCATACAGTAACAATGTTCATTCAGGTAAAGTCAAACTGAAATGAAAATTCATCTTTGCTTTGAAATCAGTTCGTTTTTTGACTTGTGTATATCCCCCCCCACCCCCCTGCTTTGGCTCAGGAGTTAGCGTAGCTCATTAAGCAAACACAACATGTAACGGGGGTTTGATCCCTGGCTCGTCCATGCTGCGTGCCGAAGTGCCCTTGTGCAAGAAACCCCAAACTCCGCCTGACGGTTGTGCCTGCAGGGTGTGAATGGTGTGTCATGGAAAAGTGCCACGTACAAAAGCTCTGTATGAGGGTGAATGCATGAAGTTGAATGTGTCGATCAGACAGGAAAGATGCTAGTATACAGTTCCTTTACCAGTCCATTCACCCCCCATAAAAAAATAAAAAACAACCTTTTATATATTTCCCCTGTAGTAACCATGGCTACTGCACTGAAGCGTCCCTTGAGGGGATGAGAATGTATGGTTCAGACCCACATTTCTGGTCCTGGTAATTTGAACGGTGCAATATCTAAAAGTACTTAGCTTCAGCGATTCATTTCAACGGCCGTACAGACACTTGAAGCAGCTAGTAGGCTGAATAAATGTGCACATCTGACCTCGGTCGGGTGCATGACAAAGAAAAAGGAGAGGCCATCTGTCATGTTTGCCTGATGAAGAATCTGCAGCTGAAAACATTGCAGTAATTACATTTGGGAGCTTGTAAATTGCGTTGCACTGGCTGATGTTGTTAGCTGCTGTTGGTACAAGGGGTGAACTAGCATGGAAAAGTTTTAGCTGTGTCCCAATTCAGGGGCCGTCCTGAGCAATGAAGGATTCAATCGCTGGATCTTGTTTGGACCAACCAATCCCAGGATACGCTTCACGCCATGACCAAGCTAATGAGCTGCTAATGATGAAGTTAGCTTGCTAGCTTTCCATTTTCTGAATAAAATACAAACGTCATGACGGGCAGGTATCTGACATCCTTACTGGTTAATAATCAACATTCCATCAGCAGCAGCAGAGTCTTGGAAAACCCCCCGGAAACGTAAAACTCCAACAGTAATTGCACGTCCCAGTGTGACTTTACATATAACCTTGTTGACGGTATCAAAGTCGGATAGGACGACCTGACGGTTGCTTGATTTTATTGACGACCCGCTCACGTCCTTGAGGAGCAGTTGGCCTTTTCCCTCTATATCACTGATTAGATGATAACAATAATGATTTTAATGGACTTGTCTTCATTTCGCTAATTACTTTGCGCCATTAAGATACAAAAGTGAGCTCCCACAATCCGCAGCACAAACTCCTAATTGGATTTGTAAAAAAAATCCATCGCAGCCTTTCCCCCCCCCCCCTTTTTATTATGCAGAAGCACAAAAGATTGGATTCACTTCATCAAGCCGGACACATTACTCTCTACACAAACAAGATGATGTAATACGGAGGATTACCGTCGTCATTCCAAGCAGCTTAATCCACACCAACTGCACTTTAGGAAATGCGAGCGTGCAGTGGGAGTATTAATGCAGTTCCCAGTTCACCGGACTGCAGTGGCTCGCTGTGGTATTCAAATGCACATCAGGAACCACCTGTGTAACGTCTGCTTTCCCTCTCACAAACACGAGCGCGCAAAACATGATGAATGGTAATGCGGCCTGTAAGTGACATCACTTCAACCACCCGCATAAGCACAAAATAAGCTTACGCCGCACATTGCAAAATCGCTGGTATTATTAATTATTGGTAGGAAGATGCATCTCCTGCTTGTGTTGTGCTGTGATTCCATTAATTGATGCTGTGCATGGGTTTTCTCATTGCACGTCACGGACTCATGATGAATTCAGAGGGTGTCGGTGGTCAAGAGGTGTTTATTTCATGGGCCCCTACCCCACTGACAGTCTTTTCATATCTGGACATGATATAGAGCCCTGACCTGGGGACATTACGCTTGGGGAGTGCAAAGGGAGCTCTTCCTTTTGAAATCCAGCAGACCAGCAAATGCAGGCGCCGTGAAGCGGCTAACCCCCTCTGTCTTGTGTTACAGCTGGGAGAAGAAGAGGGGGGGGGGGAGCTGTAGGTAAAGTGTCATCAGACGCAGCACAAAAGAGCCAGAGATTACTACGGTCCAAATAGGTCAAGCTCGCCTGACAGAAGTGGGAGTGTTAGGAATTCATATCTTATCCTCAACCTCCTGCAAACCAAGGTGATTTATTTGACATTATCTATGGGGTCTGCAGAACGGGAAAGGAGTTCACACCGGGGCAGAGGGATGATCGCTTTGAAATGAAAGGCTTTGATTCAGACACCGGATATAATAATGGCCTAGTGATAATAACTTTGATCATATAGCGCCTTTAAAAACAGTGCTTCACAAAGTGCTTCACGAAGGCAGATAGAGAAAGAACAGAAAAACAAAACATTACAGAAAAACACAATAATACAATAACATTTAAAGTAAAATACATTTGATTTAGCACATTACAGTCATAACAAATGGTAAAAGAAAATGGTATAATTGAGTCATATAAATAAAAGTGCAATAAAAGGGCCATTCTGTGAAATGTAGAAGAAGTCACCTTGATCTCCCCCTGGTGGCTGACAGCAGCAAAGGTCATAAATCCCACCTCCTCCGTGTTAGCAGATGGGACGTGGACTCAAAAGTCAGAATATGACTTGCGATTGGTCAAGCGTGTGCATCGGCAGGATCTTGATACTTCGGGTCCAGACCGTGATCACTACTGTGCAGATTCTGGCTCTAAAGAATTATAGTGTGATTCAAGGTTATAGTCTTGTAATACGAGACATGAGAAACTTAATATCACATAAACTGATGGTGTAAATATTCCAACCATTACAAAAATCCCAGTTGGGTGACTCTCACAGTTATGGTGTGTGTTCTGTATAAGTCTCATACAGGCACTGAACTCATTGTTCAGCAGAAAGTGATGGGGCCACACTGCACCATGCAGTGAAATGTCAAATTGAGAAGACTTGTCTCTTCCCCCCCCCCCCCCCCAACCCAGCACACTTGTAATCCAATATCCATTCCAGCATGGAAATGAGAAATAACAAGATTAGGAAACAATTTATATGAATCGCCCCATTTTCACTCACTGTTTACGCTTCCTCGGGAGGGAAAGGAGGCTGTGGTCTCCATGGGAACTGCGGCTGGCCAATGGCGGGTGTTGTCTGCCTGACCGTATGACGTGCTGCCTGTTGAGACGGGTATTGAAGTTGGCAGCTGGAGTGTCCACCCAATTTTCATAGCAAAGGAAGTAGGAACCAGTAAAAGTGCATTAGCAGAGAGATGATTTCAGCTCGCCTTGCACACCATAAATATGTTTTTGTTTTCCTCCTCTTTCAGTTATGAGCCTGTTCAGACACCAAAACACACACTCGGCGCTACATTCAAATTAATGCCGTCGCTGTCATTAGCACAAGCAGTAACTTCAAATGGAACCTGTAGTTGAATTGTTTGGTTTTTATGATTTTAAAAGTGCTGTGGCGGTGTTACTAAAATGATTCTGGATTAGTATATCGTCAAAAAAAGCTTACATCTGGCTAAAGCCTCCCCCCCAGCTTTATTGTGTGTAAAGCACTTTGTGACTGCGTCTTGAAAGAGAGCTACACAAATAAAGTTTATTATATAAGGCAGATACAGCTGAGCCCTCAGGAAAATGCGCTTCTTCCTGTTCTGGGCAATATGAGCAGCGGCCTTGAAACTACCTGTCGACATTGATCAGTCACGCGGCGGGCTCTCTCTGAGATGGGACCTGCAGTTATTAGAGCGAGAGGCTGTTAGATGGAGAAGCCTGTCGTCTGCTGCAGCTGAAGGGCTCAGGTAAGCCCCGAAGGCCCCCCCCCTCCAACCCCCCAGCCCTCCACCCTCCGAACACATCAGCTCTCGCAATCACTCGAATTTCAAGTCAGCAGCCTAGTGTGATGTATTGGCTTTCACCAGTGTTCCGTCCTGAAGACACTGTTCTGCTGATGTATAAATTCAAACATTAACAGAGATGCATTTTTTTTTACTGCCCTGTTATACAACAATAACATATATTCGTTTGATTTGGTTATTGATCAATACAAATGCCTCTATACATTAAAAGATTATACTTTGTTTGCAGAAAATGTGCTTTAAAATAAACTCTTCCCATATTTCCAACAGCTTAGGGGTTGAATTTACTTTATTTTAGCTATAAAAAAAAAAACCTCACATTCATGTTCAACAAAGAGATCAAACAACAGCATTGTTTTTAGTCTATTTTTCACGGTGACTTGTGTTTTTCACCCGATGCTCGTGTTGGATTTCAGCTTGTAATGTGCTTCCCCCTCTCCGTTGTGAAAATATGACTCTATAATGTGCATCAATTACAGGCCGTAACAGCTCAGGGGTGCTCGAGAGGTGTGGGGGCTGTAAAAGAGACGTGTCTGGGAGGGGAAAGGCTCTGTGGGTATTGTCGGTATTTAATTGCGGTTGAAGATTATAAAATGATCCTTGGGGCGTTTTCACACCTAAAGTCTTTACGACATTGTTTACATTTGGATCTGCTTAGTTTTCGTTTTAACATTACAATCCAGGGAGCAGACTAAAGACTGAAATACATGTTCATATGATCGTCTGACCTACAGTACACGGGCTGCATCTATCTATACAGCCGTACGTCTGAACATGGCATGTTGTCAATTTGCTGGGGTTGTAGTCTTTCTGTTTAAATGGAGAAAAGTTATGATTCTCTTTAATTAAGCCGCAGTTATGTCATTATGATATTACCACAAACATCAACAACTTCAGGCGCAGTACTTGACAATCGTTTAAATGCGCCACATGAACATCCGTGTCGTTTAAACTTTATATCAACAAAGACTGCGAGCTATCCTGCGAGCTAATCCCGTCTTGACTGCAATTCCACAGGGTCCATCTCAATCCAAACAATAGCAAAAGAGCCGGTTTGATGATGTTGTGGAATAATGGGAACTGTCCTCGTAATCTACTCGGGGTCGCTCAGTTTCCTCTGTGCCGGCGAAAGAAGGCAATGAATAAACATGACCCATTACAAGTGACCAATACAAACAGTGGAGGAAAGAAACAGCTAATTGGCTAACAGCGTGTTTCTCCTTTCTCGTGTGACGTTTTCCCCGAAGTAAAGTGAGTACGAGACAATTGATAGGAGACCAAAATGAAAGGTCTTCTTACCTTGAATAAAATTGTGTATTTCTCTGTGTTTGAACATTGTTGCTTATGAAACTACACATCAACCAAATATATTTCTAGTTGTTTTTAGACATGTTAAAGAAGGATTGTTTCATATTATATCTTTAAAGCATAGTCGGTGATATTATGAGGTAAGACGTTTTTTAAAATCATTTATAACATTTATTTAATCAGGTGTCTTCTTGACATGAAAATCTCTTTTTGAGAAAGAGACCTGGAGGAAAACTCCAAACAAAGACGAGACAAACAACAAAACCGAGCCAATGACACATGAACACCGACAGCTTCAGAAACAATCGTCTTAAAACTCGCTGCTACACAAGATATTCTCAGACTCACAAACCCGGATGTTATTTCACATGTGCACTGACGATAGATAACAGACCTGTGTGTTTTTCTCTGAGTGTCAATACCAGTCAAGGTATTTAAAAAGGTATTTGAATTATTCCTTAATGGCTCTGGAGCAAAGGCGGCACCCAGCAGTCGCTCCTCGCTCCCTCTTGCGCTTTGTCAGTATTTCTCTAAACCTCTTTTCACACTACCCATCCAGCCTGTGTCTTTAGAAACCTCCCCTGCCCCATAGACCCACACAGCAGGTCATATCTCTATGTGGCTGCCAGTGGCAATGTCTTTCACAATCAACAGCCCCATCAGACGACATCAGAGAGCAGCCCAGGGCGTGTTCATCCATTTGCCCGGCCCCCCCCCCCCCCCCCCCCCCCCTCTCCACTGTGGTCCTGCTCCATCAGGAGGCGGGTACCCCCAAAGACCTGGGAACCCCTTTTAATCAATGGCAGAGATTACAGTAGTCACGACCAGCTGGCGCCTGCTCGACACAAACGTCTTTGGCGTCCACGCGGGGGCCTGTTACCACACTGCCTACCCTGCAACGCCCTTACTCTGAAGGGGCAAAGACCACCAGTGGCCTGCAGTCAAACACTGTGTCTTGTGATTGACAGGGCTGTTGTGTCACGTCTCCCTGGGCGAAGGTCACGTAGTTTACCCTCACAAAGCTGGCTTACAGTGCATTGTGGGAGAGGAGTTGTGAACTTGTGTTTACCTTTGCCTGGTGATTGGGATTCTGTGTGTTCTACCGTTTGTGTTGAGATTCTTTACGCTGCTTTTTTGCCCTCATCAAATTTGTGATTGGATGCTGCCTTCTCTCCTGTTATTATAATTCTCTCACCCCGCCCCCCTGTCGACCGGCTTTCCATTTCCCCCCAGCATGCAGCTATATAACTTTCTGAAGGAGACATCTTTCAGAAAGTATCCCAGTGTTGTTTTGACAGTTTTGAAATATATTCACGGTCATATTGGGTAAACCTTAAGCTCCAAGGTTGCCAAGGAAGTGTGTATAGAATTTGTTTTCCCGCGGCAGCTGCTCGCCTGAACTCGGCGCTCACAACATCACTGCTCGGCATCAGACGAGTCACTTTGAGTTTGTAGAGGTTTTTTCAAAGTGGCTTGTTTATGTTCATTCAGAAAAACATAGAACTAATTAATTCTTAAAAATATCCCGATGAGTACTATTGATTTCAAGTGGGGATCAGTTAACAGAAAAGAAGTAAACTGTGCTAAGTTTACTTTTTTTTAGCCAAGTGAGTTAAGAAGGTTCAACTTTTTATCAATATCAAAGTATATTTGTTGGTATAAGTATTGTGCCAGGTTACTATTTAGATAATTTGATAGTTGTAGTTATACCTTTAGTAAACTTATACAAATACAGTTTACTTAAATTAGCAAAAGTATTTTTCTATTCACAATAGATCCAATGACGATGCCTTGGGACTGATGGTTGTGTAAATGGGTGTCAACATGTTTTCCATATTAAGTTAAGACAAAGCAGATCGTATAATAAAGATTTATATAAATCATATGAGAAGTAAATTTGAGACATTTGATTCATTAGTAAACTATTTCATATAGTTTAGTGAATAGTTTCATTTTATTACAAATATGTTGATTAATTAATGGCACAGTCATTAATTTAAAAAAAGAAATCATGTCAATGTCCCCAAACAGAAAAACCAGGGCTGTGAACAGAACCCAAACAAACGTGGCAGTGTTCCTCACAGAGAAAGATGTTGGGCCGCTGTTGTTCATTGTATTTGAACCTTAAAAAACCTCAAAACATGTTTTGAAATCAACCTCACTAAGCCCAACCTGTATCATGAAAAGTTACACAGGCCGATTCAACTGGCCTCCCTCAAAATGACCTTGGATGCCTCATCTAACGAACTCCCCAGTGGGAGTTTCCTGGTCGAAGGAAACAAGCAGCGGGGGTGAAAGAGCGCCTTGTCTGCGCGGCCGGGTCGGAGCTGTCCGGGCCCCGTGAATGTACGAGCTACATCCGCAGCCAGGTGAAGGGGACAATCCGCAGGCTGTTACCGGGGAGTTTGCTTTGGCCCTGAGGTCTCAGAGCAGTGACACACTCAAAGACATCATACAGCCCTCGTTGGCCGCCACCGCCTCTACATGATGATCGAGAGCAGCTCCTCTGGTGATGCTTTGAATTTTTATTGGACGCTTGTTTCATTTGGCAGAGAGAACGAGAGCGTGAGAGAGGGGTCGTTTGGCTGAGGCGCTTCAGTTTGCTCGGAGCTTCCTGGCATGAGGTCTTTAAAGAGTGTCAGTCATTTTTAATTCGGGTTTTGTTGATTGGACTTTGCTCACTTGGTTTGGACGAGGTGTGACAACCTGTCACGTCCGTGTGGGAGACATCTGACAAACATGTCACATGGTCTCTATGTTAAGTGGAGGCTACAGTGCCAGTGGCCACACGGATTTCACCACACACACACTTTATCTAGTATTTTGTCCTGTTTTTCAATTATGGAAAAACTGTGAAAGGATTTACTGTGATTAAGATTACACATTAATCTACTAAGGCAAAAAAATATTTGCAAAACTTACAGGACGGTACGATCAAGCTAATTAAATAGGGCTCTTCTCTGGGTGCTTGTTAGGCCACCTAACCTTATGTTGACATGGTGTCAATACATGACTAACAATGAAATGAACATAAGTCAGTTCATGGACAGTGAATCTGGAGACTTCTGGGGACTCAGGAGCTCTGGGGATTGATAAATATTGTTGCATAAAGTAACCAGTGTTTTCCTCTTTATGAAAATTAAATGAATACTCATGAAACAGAGAGAATCAGCATTTTAGTTAGAATATTCAAACCTCCCCAATAGAAGAAGATTCTCTCTGTTTCTGTTTCTCTAAATATCCATAAAAACACCCATTTTGAATAACAGTTACCTTCATTTCTTCTCAAATGTGCAATATTTCATCATCTGAAATCATCAGAATCATAGTCATAATTCCCATTAGTCATATTAACATCATAAACACAAAACAACATCAATAAGTTGATGACTGCGATCTGAGAATATGAGATCATCGTCCAGGGGACATTTTGACTCAGCTATTGAGTCAATAAACACAAACAGTAAGATTATCATACAAGTTTTAAATCTATTTACTAAATTAACGAGACATAGCGAATGTAAACATCCATCACAGACAAACTTCCTGGTTTTACTTTGTGCACAAAACAAGGTACAGAAGTACAGAAGCTCAGTTTTCCAGGGAAACAGATTATTATGGATATTTTTGGTTAAACTCGATTTTGTTTCACCACCAAATAAATTGGCTTAGAATGGCTATGTATAATTGATCTTCCATATTGGTGGAAATCCCACTTTAAAATTCTAAATTAATGGAATTTACACATTAATGTAATTATTTGGAATGACACGCCGAGTGATTAATGATTTCCATCCTGCCGTGTTGCCCTGAACCAGGAAACATAAATCTCAGGGGAGCTGGACATTGCCGAACTAAGTAACTAAACTTACTATCGTAAATATTTCATCCAGAAAATTGCTTTTAGTCATAAATACATAATGTGAACGAGGGCAACTGGAACTGAGCCAGACGTCCTGTAACGAGGCAAAGTGATATTCATCACCTCGTAAAAGGCCCCAATTAACCAGGCCCTCGTATATCAGTTCCTAGTCACTTACAAAGTCATTGCCTTCGGTCCAGCTCTCATTATCATCACATACAGTCGGCAGCAACAAGAGCCCAGTTTACAGTAGTCGAGGGGAAGGGCAGGTTTTGTTTTACATCAGTGAGGGGGGTTTCCCCCTGTGTCCTCCAGGGGCTCTGGGAGGGGTGGGGGGGACGAGAATGGGGCTGTAGTCTCCACATGTCCCTGTGTGACATCTCCATTGTGCCGGGAGAAAACGCTCCCGCGGCGCGGAGCAGACAGCATTGTGAAGTGTATGAATTTTGACAGTGAGACATATATCAAAGCACCCACTCTGCATATCACAACGTCTGACCCGACGGGTTCACTGGTTAGAAACAATGAGACGGAAAGAAACAGGCCTCACTGGGAGTGTTTGTGATTTTCCTTCACTTGTGGGGTCAGACAGTATTTGTGTCAAAGGTTACAGCGGCTCTGCAGAAGTTTAATGCATCAGGGGCCTCGTGTTGCTGCCTGGATGCTCACCCAACGAAATGAAAGAGGATCACAGCAGAAATGTTTTCCATGAAGAATTCAAAGTATAACGAATATCTCATTAGGCAAGTGCTATATAATGCATGACTGATCACTTAAATCAAGGCATTTCCTCTTTACTCCCTTTTTAACTGGATTAATTAAACCTTGTTAAGCAAAACTATACAGCGATGGATTCCAGGACTTTCTTGATGAGGTCATGCAACATCAAAACATCTAATGCAACATTTCTATTCCTTTACTTTACATTTGACCGAGCTTGTCCCACGGCTCTAGGGAGGCTCGTGTCGATCTGTTTGTCGAATGGCCAGATTGTCCATCCCAACGACGACGACTGTTTTATGGATTCCATTGAAACTCATGTTCCCCAGAGGATGAATCCTCTTGACTTTCATCCTCTAGTGCCACCGGGGAATATAGACATTTTGGGGGGTTTCTGTGGAATCTCTCGACAGCTGCCTGAGACACCGCCACACAATTCAGCACAGATATCAGTTGTGCCCAGAGGAATCCATCTGGTAACTGGTAATCCATCCATCCATTATCTGTACCACTTATCCTTCTGAGGGTCGCGGGGAGAGCAGGAGCCAATCCCAGAAGACATTGAGCGAGAGGGGGGGGGGTGCACACAGGTTGGAAGACACAAACAGTCATTCACACTCATATTTTTATCTATGGTCAATGTCTTTGATCGGCTTGTATTTGGATTGTGGAAGGAAGTCTGAGTATCTGCAGAAAACCAATGCAGATGTGGGAACTCCACACAGACAGACTGAACCAGTTGAGGTAACAGTACAAACCAACTCCATCATGTTGCCCGTGACTGGTGATCCCCTGATTTTTCATATGGAGACATTATCAAGTCAAACAAATTCCACGTATCCAGTGGAAAATCGAAAAAACTAAATGATAAAGTGACTCATGCTTGTTTATTTTTCAGAAAGTGAATCCTGCTGACTTCGGTAATCCCAGACGACTTCTCTTGTGCCGTGACCAGGTTCACATCTATGGTTTTCTATTGCAATATATCTATAATTCTGATGGATTACCATGAAATTAGATAGATGGATTTCTTCTCTCCTGAATTCTGATAACCTTGGTGATCCACTAACCTTCCATCTAGCATCATGAGCTCAGATTTACATGTTGTCCGATCTTCAAATACTTTCTAATCAGTGTTTTTCCTGTTATTCTCTTCTGTACTTTGTATTCAATGATAGTTATCATCACACAAAACCAGGATAGTAAACTAGTAATGTCTGCCTGTCAATATTCCCTAAGTGTAGCCAGGCAGCATTAACAGCACTCAAGCACACACACACATTTCTACAGTCTGCATCACCTATACAGGACATAAAATATTTCACAAATGTGCAACTGTTTTGCCAAAAAGTCAACAGAGCATCTTGTTTAAACACATTGGAAATCTGGCTTGCAGAGTGGCGGTTTTGCCGTTAATGGTCGGTGCGGTGGCAAACAGGAAAGTGAGGCAGCTCAGATTGAGACAAACAGTGCTGCTGTGTTTTTATAGCCTATATCTCCACATAGCAAATGGTGTCGCACGCCATATCTGCCCCCTACATTATTTACACCTCGTTTTTATTAGGGCAATCTTGACATGTGTGCCGGGTGATTGATGGGAATGCTTTTTTATTTTATTTTTTTTATACTGGCCCTGCGGCGTTGTGCGAAGTGGGCCATGGGCTTGGGTCCTGCAAAAGAAAAAGGTAAATATAATGATGGGGGAAGTTTTTACTGCCTTTGTTTAAACAAAATGTAAACAGGAAGGACACAGGATGGAAAATGTGTAAATAACTGAAGATTTCAGCTGATTATTTTTTTGGGGGGGGAAGTCATATGCTGTAACACCCAGGGGGGGGGCCTTTGAGTGTTTGATGTCCAAATGTAAACACAGGTCCTATTATAGAGAAAGGCCAACATGCGTCCAATTATTTCTTAATTTTAATCCCATACTAACCAGACTCTGAGGAGGCTATTCATCCACGACCACAGTATCTAATTTGCAGCGAGGGGAAAAGGTTATTTTAAACATTCCAGAGTCGGAATCAATTTATTTGGCAAATACATAAAGTAAACTGGGATTTGCTGTCAGCGAAACGGGGGAATACTAACATGCCGGTGTGATGCATAATAAAACCAGCATTATTTCAAGGTCCATGCTTCTCCATTCATTTCAGAAAGGTGAGATGCACTTCTCGTTACCTTCGGTGCACGTTGCTCGTTTCTTTCCGTACACGTCGTGATTGGCACATCCATACAGTGAAAACACCTCACCTCAATAATACATATTTATATTAGGTGCTGCTGCAATGCTATCCAAATAGATCTAACCTTGCCTCAGCTGGGGAACAAAAATGAATTATATATAACCTATACAGACTTCACTTGGCAAATAAGAGGGAATAATACATAGCATGAAGCGCTGAAGATGCACTTTTCAAGCCTTCAAACCGGGGGGGACATCCACATTGGTGAAATGTCAAAGCCTGAAATCCATATGAAACACATTCCAGGATTTGTAAAGGGATTTTCTTTGAAGCAGATGCTGGTGAATATTAATGTCCAGGGGAACTACGGTTGTCTGGCTTTGTGCGGCTCAAAACGGTCACGACAGCACGGTGACGCAGCAGAGGTGCCATTCTTAAAATTAAACTTAAAATGACTTCTTTCCTTAAATCTACTTCACCGCGCTGAATCTCTTCAGGAGATTTTCTGGGGCTTATAACAGCTTCAGGCAGGCAGAGGAAGTATTGGTAGTGAAACTTTACAAAATACACTTTACACACCTTTTAGATTATATACTATAAATTTGTTTAGTTTACAATACAGTGCACCACTGTTGATGCTAGTATCTGTTATTAGTGGAAGGATTTAACTAAATACAATACATTTACTCAACTACTTCACTATCTATCTGACAGCGCAAGCTATTAATAGCTTTTCTGATCAATATCATACAAAACACATGATTTTGGATAAAGTTACACATTAAAATATATTTAAAAAACTGATAATGGGACTCTTTAGGTTATTTATTGTGTATTTAACCCTGCATCCAAATGTATGTCAGTTGCTGACTCAATAATTTGAGCTACTGGGCAACCTATCCATCCATCCATCCATCCATCCATGGAGCAACAGTTGCATTCATTTAACATGTTTATGGGCATTACAACCAAAATGAGCTAAGCTAAATGTCACTATGAATGATTCCTCTCACTCTACACATAAACTTTTGATTTAAGAATATATACAAAATGAAATGTGGTGAATATGCGGTGATTGCCAGAGATAATGGAAGATAATGGATCATGGATTTCTCTCTTAACTCCACTAAACTGCTGGAAACAAAGTGTATTTCCCCTCCATCTTCGTCAACATGATGAAAGTGAAGGCTCATCGTCGGGTGACAGAAAGTGACTCCCACATCTCGATCATTTCAATCAGATGTACTCTGTTCTGCGTCCGTCACATTCTGAGAGAAGTCACAAGGTCACACCGCAGCGAGGATGAAGTCGAGACTCCACTTTCTGTTCAATCCCCATCTCCCATCAAGTATGTTCCTCTGATGGTGATTGATCAGACAGGTATGAGAGCACGTCCTCCGTAAAATTGACCGATTCATTCTTTGGAGCAATCATTCAATGTTAAAGTATTGAATGTTATTGCAATTGAACATAATACACAAGATAAATGCATATGAGCGTTGAACATAAAATCACAGTAGAGGACAGGATGTGTTATTTAAGCCTACTAAACATAGTAGGCTTATACATATACATGGAATATACTAAGGTTAAGTACACATCAAAGATATATAAACACTAATAATGAATGTGTATGCCTATATCTGCAGTCTCTGCATATCCACATGCAGTGAGAGGGTTAACTACAGTATATACAAAAATAATTACATTGTTTGATAGGAGTATGATGTTAAACCCCCCCCCCCGACTATAGAGGTTTAATTGAGTTTGTTTTGTTTATTAGTTTCTCCCAAGTTTTACTTTGCACCATTTTTAATGCTGTGGCCAATTTCTGTTCAGTTCACTATGAACTTTTATTTCATTTTAAATCAAAAGTACCAGTGTGTTTTATTTCCTTTTCCCTTTTACTGCTGCACGACCTCAGAACACTCTTCACCTCTGGTGGCTTGTTAAGTTCCTGGAACCGTGCAACATAATCTGAGCATGGTTTGATGAAAGGTTTGTGTTATCATCTACATTATCAACACCTAAAACCGTTTTGATTGTTTACATCTGATCTGGCTGGTTTTGGTTTCACGTTGTAATTTTAGAAAGCGCACTAAAGAGTTGTTGTCGTCATCACCTACGTGGGCTGCATCTACCAATACTTGACAGTAAATGGTTTGGAGACAGGCGTGCATATGTTGGCATGATGTTCCACATCTTTTATTCTGGTTTAGTCTGATCGGAAAGGGCTGAAAGGTCCGAACCGAAACCAGGCAGGTGTGGAAGTGCCCTTTGGAGTCATCACAAAGATTTATCACACATAATATCCCACAGATGATCGCTCAATAAAAGTCAAAGCAAGAAGGCGCAAACAATAAACACTCCTCATCGCAGATGTAATTACACTGTTTCAAGTTTTATCAGTCCAATGAAAATAACATGAAGCTGATGAAAAAAAGAACAGTTAACTTGTCAAGGCCTGATATAAATAATAAAGTTTTAAACCGAGGGGTTGTGATAATTAATTCAGCGGCGGTAGACAAAGGTATTTGAAAGTCAAAGTCTTGCAGATATCCTGGACCACAAGGGCATTTCTCTGTCTTGAAATTTGCAATAAGACCTTGAGAGTCTCTAATCATGAGCCGGGCACTGCTGCAGAGAAAGAAATAATAATCAAGACAAGGCTCCTCAGACTGAGTGCTGCTGCATGCCTGCACTAATAGCAGGAGTACGGAATGAGAGAGAGAGAGAGAGAGAGGCTGGGATAAGAATTTCAGTGATTTCTTTTCAACTAGGGGAATTGCCGGAGAACACCATTTGATATAATTGCCTCCATGTGTGGAGGGGCTCTTGAGATAGCTGTGGTGCTGGGTTCCTCTGCCTCCATCAGATACCAGTGCCTAAAAAAAAAAATCACTTTCTGTTGAGCACAGAGACCCAGAGCCTCCCCTCTCTCCCTGCTCCGAGCATGTCACGCTGCCGTGGATAATAGTGCTACCATGTGGACCCGGTTCAGGAAAAACACTTCCATATGTTGCGTGTGCATCTCTTCCCTTTCAAGAGTTATGAATGAATCAGCTTCAATCACTCCCTCGTCTACATGGCCGGTGACGGGCTCATGTTTGGAATTTCACAATGAAATCCATTTGCTCTTTTCTGGAGTGTGTTTGTTTGTGGTTTTGCCAAAGTAGTTCTTTTTTTTTGGGGGGGGGGGGGGGGGGGTTCTTCCTTTTTACAATTACCCCAAAAATGTGGTTGAACTGTGACCTGGTTTTGATGGTTTACTGCAGTGACTGTGGAGACGTGCACGTGGGGACGCCTGGAGAAAGTTCCACTCCATGAATGGTGATTTAAAACCAGTCCTCTGTTCATTCTGGGGTTTTTTAAAACATTACTTGCACTTCTTGTCTTCACATTTTTTATGCATCAGGAATAATACAAATCATGTTATTACCTCCGCCAAGAAAGTTGTGTTTTCATCAGGTTTGTCTGTTTGTTAGCAGCATTACACACAAACTACAGGATGGATTACCATGAAACTTGGAGTCAGGCTACAGTACCATCCAGGGAAGAACCCATTACGTTCTGGTGTATTCAGAAACATGGTGCCTGACCTTGTGGTCATGTTTACCATATTAATCGCTTATGGAACAGTTTGGTCAGGTTTAGGCACAAAAAAATGACTTGGTGAGGTTCAGGAAAAGCTAAGGTTGCTAAAACGATGACATGTTTCAAACAGGAAATAAACAATAATATAATAAATAGTCTACAGCCTACTGTGTCTTTACATTCATGATATTCTACGTCACCTGCTCCTCCTCTACGGGCTCTTTCAAAATAAAACTCAACTCTGGGTCATAACAAGCTGCTCACACAGAAGACCTCTGGGCTCGTTTAGAACATGACAAATATAACAAAATCGACCAGACCTTCTTCAAAATGAACATGGAGTTCATAACTGCCTTCAAAAATCAGGACAACACTGTTTGTCAGTGACTCCAAAAATCATAACATCGTATGGAACATACTTGGTGATGTTTAGGAGAATATCTACCACTCTGCTCTGGTTAAGGTTTGGTACAAACATGACTTGGTTTGGCTCAGAGACTTTGGTGATGGTTGAAGAAACCCACTGATGTCTGTTGGTGAATTAATTACACATCGCTGGTGTATAAATCACAGGCTTTGTCAGTCGTCTACAGACCTCCTCTGTAAGAAATATGGTGGTTGCTTGACATAACCACAGCTCTGCCTTTGCTCCTAAAGTTAAAAGTTAAAAGTAAACATGCTGATACTTGTGCTCTCTCTTAGTTGGACCGTCTCACCAGGACACAGCATAAATGCAAATGAACATCATAAAAGCATTGGCAATATAAAGACCCTGTGGACAGAAATAAACCTTTATTACAGCCGTCCTTAACATCATCGACAAGCATTGAGGTTCTCTGCACACCAGCACTTCATAGTTGCATCTACTTGCACTTTTCAAATCACTGTATCTGTGAGTTTTTAAATCCAATCGAATCCTATTTAACTCTTCTGTGCACGCTGTGTAATTTTATTTTCTCATACGTGCCTTCCACAATGAAAACAGTACCAAACAAGCACATACTTTAAATTCCAAATCCTAACCAAAGATGGTTTGATATTCAAATGACTAAATGACGGATCATCGTGAAACCAAAAGCCAGAGGTTCTACTTTGGGAACACTTTTGACTCATTCGTTCCACAGAATTATTCCAGCGATTCTTTTTCTTTCTGCCTTTGTGTTGCTGTCACAGATGAATCCATAAAAGATTTTTTGACCCAAGTTCAGCCAGAGCACAGCCAACACTAACATTCTGAACCACGTCTCAGAAGGAAGTCATTCAGTTCCTGTGAGACTGTGACCTTTGCTCCTGCGGCTGCTCGCTGCTCTGCAGAGTCGGGCTGAACCTCTTGAGGGCAGTGCAAACAGTGAGCTGTGCAGAGCAGTGGCCTCGGCAGCCGTGCAGCAGCAGCAGCGGCAGCAGCAGGCTGGCCAGATTTCTCCAATTGACATTTCCCATCATGCCCACACAGCCTGCATCAGTATTCACAACCCGAGAGAGAGGGAGGCCGCTGGGGAGAGGAGCAAAGTAAGGGAGAGAAAGAAGACAACACAGTGCAGGAGTACAGTGGGGCATTGAGCCTAGCTGGGTCATTTAATTCCTTATCTGCTTTCCCTATTCACTCGCTGCTGTTATCTCCTGGCTAAGGTTTCCTTTTCGTTTCTTTGAATACAAAAGACCTTGCATTGAATTGAACACAAGAGCAGGGGAGTCGAGGCTTCTTTAAATAAGAGGAAGCGAGACCAACAGGAAGACAAAGATAAATACATATCGATAAAGACGAGGAGACACAGATGTGGTTTGAATGCTGGAGCACCAACTCGACCCAGGCCGGGGCGCACAGCCCAAGGTCTCAGGAAGTGATTAACCCTCCTCAGACACCACAGGATGATGTGTACATGCACGTGCGTGTGTGTGGGAAGGAGAGCTGGTGGGAGTCGGGTGTGGGCAGCCAATCTCTAAGCCCTTTTCCTGAGGCTCTCCCCAAAAGTGGGGTCATCACCCCCTGATCTTGAAATTGAATTCCGATGAATCTGGTATCCCCTGCGTAAATCCTCTCCCCCCCCCCCCCCCAGGGCCTCCCACCCACACACTGGGCAATAAGACCTCCACTGCAGCTTCTATCCTCCGTCTTCTCAGTTTCATCTAAAATTTCATTCCAGCCATATTGGATTTTTTGCTGAAATGTAAAACGTTTCCCTTTTTTTTTTCTCAACGCCTAATGTGCAGTCGAGAGTGAGATCAAAATTCCAACTATTCTGCAATATAAATGATAATCCTCACCAGACACAAATCTGTCCCAACAGCCAATTGTGTGACTTATTTGCAAATCAATGGCTCCAGTAAAATTGCTGTGTTTTGCACAATAGCTCAAGAGCAAATCTAATTTAAGCTCAAAGGCGATTTAATAATTTCCGAGATGAAGCGGCGGCGGGAGCCAAGCTCCGGTGCCAGCACCTAATTTAGAGTCAGGTTTTTGGATTCGAACCAGCGACTGCGAGGCTTGAGGTGCTCTGTAGACAAAACAGCACATTTGCTGGATGTCGTCCGCTGCGGGGGAGGCCGAGGCAGATGTTTGCTGGATAAATCTGCCAGATCAGGGAACCCAGCCAGTGAAGCGAGTGCACCAGTTTGGTGTTCACCGCAGCTCCCCCCCCCCCAAAACAACGGATGCCAGGCGTGAAGAAGCACATGCCAGAATGAACACAACGAAGCAGATGCAGCAGGAGTGTTTGCTCCGAGCAGCAGCCGCGAGCTTAGTTTGACCTATGGTGAAGATCTTTAATGCACAGGGGGGGGGGAGTCGGATGGATTCTCATAGTTTTAGACAAACAAAAATAATAAATTATGCATCAATTTTCATGACATTTCGTAAAACAGGATGCAATTCAGTGGCTGCAATTTTGTGCGTATACGGTTTCCCTTTACCTTCACATGCACATATATGCATTCGCATGATCTCATTACACAGGTTGACTGTGACTTAATGGACAAAAGCAGAAAACTATGTTCACATATGAAAGTAATGAAAAGAAAGTATGGTAAAAACAACATCCACGTGTTTTTTCAATAGATTGGTTTGATATGTGTGATATGAAGACTCAACTCAGCCTGCACCTCGGCTTAGTTCAATCTTGTAAATATCACCTGCTAGCGATGCCCTAAATCTCTTTCAACTTGAACTTTGAAGTTGAAGAGACTTGTTTGTTTTCAAAGAGATTGAGCTTTCTTCCTGAACCTCAATATTCCCCTTTGGATTCACTGGCGCTGTGGCAGAGCCGCAGTTTGATTTGATGCAAGAGTTCACATCATTACACCACTGTGCTTAAAAAGGTGAGCCACAGGCTTAACAAGAGATTTTTACTTCACCTTTGACATTTAGCATGTCAATGAGGCGCTCAGTAACTCTGCTCCCTCTGCAGATCCCTCTCCTCATTACCCTGTTTGGCAGGAGAGCTCGGCGCTCTGCAGCTCCCTCGCTCTCTCCCTCTATCTCATAATCTTTCTCCCACTCACTCCTTCTCCTGCACCCCCCCGCACCCACCCACGCTCGGTCTCGCTCCCCAGCAACACAACAATTTCATTCTGCAAATGAGTGCACCTGAAGTCAACTGGAAAGGAGAAGGTCTGCACACATAGTCAGACCACAAGGGCTCCGTCAGCAGCCTGCAGCGCTGTGCTCTTTCCCCCGCAGGCTTGGTATCCTAGGGGCTATAAGGCTCATCCCCATTCTATTCCAACCTGGATAAAGTATGTTCACTGTCAGCACTTTCTCTGGCAGCCTGGCACTCTGTTTATTTTTGCAAGACACAGCGCTGAATAGACTTTAATAAATACCGCGGCCTGAGAGTCAGGGAGCCATCTGAGCTTGTCACAACTTGTAACTTAGCCGGTGCACCAGTTCAGGCCAGTGATTGGCTGCTCGCTTAACGAATGAGTGAGTGCACAGCCCTCTCAGCCGGGCCCTTTGGAAAGTGCACCGGTCAGGACACTGCGGGGGGAATCGCTGCTGCATGCACTTACTGATCTTCTCTCGTGCACAAACAGACACTTGAACCTCTGCAGAGTTCGGCTGAACATTTTAAATAGCCCGCTGCTATTTTAAAAGGATGTTGAATAGTAATTGATGATCAATAGATGGATCAATTGCTGCACTGGAGCTGTGATTTGCCCGGAAGTCTCCCATGCAATCCTGAAATCCATTTGCAGAGACTTTTATGTTTCCATTTATAGGAAGGTCACATGTAGTGTGGTTTGGGTTCACACACCTGTAGAGGGCAGGACAGAAGAACAGGAGCCAAACATTTGAAATGACACAAAGCAGAGTCGTGATAAAAGAAACTTCACATTCAGTAGTTTGAAAAGATTGTTCCACACAAAAACACTTTGCACACCAGGCGTTTAACACCTGGTGATCTAATGTTGTTTGTTCCTTATTAGTTTTTAGAACTGGGAGGTCTGTGCACAATGACTGAAAAACATCTGTTCTGTGATTTTAAATGTGAAGCTACTGCAAGAGGGCAGAGACCTTATCAGAAAAACTGGAGATAGGGAGAAGGAAGCAACTCCTCAGGCTCCATCCGATGGGATAAGAATGTCACAGAGTTCGTTTGTTGTTTCATTAACATTATCTCAGCGTTATAGAGTCGAATTTATGTTTAGTGGATTCTGTCATTGCAGCAGCAAATTGAAAGGAGTTGAAATGATGCTGAAAAATCAATGTTGACCGGGTGCACCTCATTATGTTCCCTGGTTCTGCTCTTTATTATCCATTCCAATGAATTGGATTGACAGCACAATTAGAGTAGGCTTTTTTTCTTGCATTAGCTGATGTTTAGAAAGACGCAGAAAAAGTCACGTTAAACACAAAACAGAGGTGAATAACATTGGACTTCGGATAATGAGCCAATGTTTGAGGAAGTGCAGACATGGAATGACTGAAAATGCGGAATGAAAGTGCAGCTAAATGCCTTTGAAACATGAAACAGCGTCCAGTAAAAGGGATATGGCTATTTAGTCTAGCAGTGGATGGGCCCATCAGTTTAAGTTGCTACTATTGACTTCTCTTCTTCTCGTCAGTGGGTTTCAGGGTTTAACTCAGAGTTGCTGAGAATTCCACAGTGGTTTCATCCGGTGTTAATCTTCAGAGATTTGCATTAGTGTCCAGAGACACCTTTGATCTTTCTAAAGACTTTGATTGGATGTGTGAACGAGGGGGGCACTTTCCCATCATGCATCCACTGGATTAAAGCAGGAGAGGGGGTGTTATTTATAATTTTGGAAGTTGTTTTCAGGTCAGTGCAGGCTTTCAGAAGCAATCAGACAAACACATTTCAGTGGCAGTGGCTCAGAGACAGAGGAAGGGGCGGGCGCCCCGGATTTCAAACTCGGTGAACTTATGACGACAATGCTCAGTGTTTCGGTGGTTTGTCTGTGTAAACTGTGGCTGGATGAATGGAAGTCAGAGAGCGCAGGGAGAGGACTGGCAGGAGCTGGGGGGGAAAACCCGGACAAACCCCGAGTGAAAGATCTAAAAGCCTTTACATACGTGCAGCTGATCTCCCCTTCACTCAGAAACATGTAACAAGATTACCACGTTCAGAAAATACCTCTCCGATATGTCAGACCACATGTTGTAACCGTGGATTTTCACCCTCCGTGGTGTGAAACCCATCCCGAAGAGCAATCATTAGCCGCACAGCCTCTTTGCTGACTCAAATCCACCGGGGCTTCGCCGACAGCTGGTCTCTGCTCCCCCTCCGTCCATGCTTCACCTTTCAGGAGAAATCAGAGCTCGTAAACATCGTCTCAGTGATGCCTGAAACAAGTTTCCATGCCACATTAATGTGTGCTGCGGCAAGAGCGAGTCTCTCCTCGAACAGCTGCCACCCCTGCCTGCCTGGCAGCAGCGCCGGGTTAGATTTGCCATTAATTTGTCGCACCTGACAGCCGACTCTGCTGGGTACCCTCCATCTACACCACTTTGCTGCTCTGTGCCTGGGAGGGACATATCGTGCCCTTGTGAGAATAAGCCTGAAATATGGTTAGGGAAGAGAATGGTACAAAATAGGAGCCCCAGGCTGTTACACTTCATGTGTATCTAGGCCAGGCTACGTGATTTGGTAGAAAGTTAGAACTCCAGGGTTGAAGTCCGTGGGGGACACCGGCTGTGCCTCCTGGTGACTTTAATGGGACTGACTGCAGACCACTGCCTCAGACCAGTCCAGGAGATAAATTAGATCCAGGTAAGTAAAGAGGAAATAATAGTGAATCAATTCATAATTAGGAATAAATGACCACAGATCATGTTCAGTAGACATAAGACGATATGGAAAAGTTGGTTGTCCTCTAAACAGGATTAATAAAAAGTAGTTTGGCAAATAGTACTGTAATATTGTCATTTTTGACTTATCGGAGCCAAAAACACTGATCTCACCCAAGTTCAAAGTCTTCAAATGTGTCCTAAACAGTCCAGATTTGAAAGATTATCAATTTGCAGTGATATACAATGGAGAAAAAGGCAAATTCTAAAATCGTTAGTATTGCATGACTATACTTTCAGCTCTAAAACTGTTTGCAGTGTGTTTAAATGAATAAATCTCCCCAGTTTTACTGATTTAAGTCAGCAGGAAACAAGGTAAACTAAAACATTATAGGCTGATTTTGTCAAACTGATCTGACACAAGCAACCCCCTGCCCCCAAAAAAGAAATCAATATTACTGAGCATATTTTCTCACAAAAGATGTGGCACAACACGATGTTAATGTTGGACTGTCACCACAGTAATTTAGTTTTATAGGGCGTCATCAGTCTTTATGTAGATCGATGGAGGAAATTTCAAATTGAAGCAAATTTCTTCATGTCTCCGGAAAAGCAATTAAATTTATTCTGACTGATGCATCAAGCATCTTCCGGGTTTATCTGTTACCTTAACATAGGCACTGATGTTCCGTGGCATGTACCGTGTATCGTTACCTGGAACCGCATCAATCATCGCTAAGCGTCTCTCAGCCCGCTGACATTAAAATCCGACTCAGGTCACTGGAAACACACGGAGACAAGGAGGAGGAAAAAATCAGTGAAAAGGGCCCAGAAATCACCCAGTGGCCCGTTTTCTATGGTAATGGATGGATGTACTTTGTTATTGACGAGTGTGACATTCTCCTCTGTAATGGAGCCTGTGGTGAGTTTGCAGAAAAAGGGAGCATGCGAGTGTTGAACGCTTAAAATCAATGGTGTCGTCCCATCAGGCCGTGCACGTAACCTCACTCTCTGATGTATGGTCATATACAGTAACAATGTTATCATCATCATCATCATCATCATGCAAGCAATCTACACACAAAGGAAATCATTACAGGAGCTGAAGCAATAGTACCCGGTGGCCTTGGCTCACAAATGGACAATAACGTTTGACAAAGAGCGGCAATAAATGAGCTGTGAAGGCCGAGCCGCTCTCCTGTCAACGCGCGACACTTAAAACAGTAATTTGGTCCCTTCGGGGGCCGGGCTTCTCAACGTATTGAATTTCCCCCTCTGAACACAAGATTATTCACCTATCACCTCGACAGAGAGAAACTCCCCCGTGCGAAGCCAGAAAAGGCACTTTGGTGTTGGAGTTGACAGAATCACATTTAAGAAAGAGGAAAGGTTAGGGTTTTTTTTGCGCTTCTCCGTGTGCCAACATTAGACCCTCATGTGTCAGGATATGTAATGAAGATCTAGCCGGAGATCTCCAGTGAATAACATTTCATAGCCGTCGCCGTCACATGACCCGAAATGCCTTAATCTTTTATGCATATTCTCCCTTAAAACAACACAACGTCCACGAACAGGCGCTCTTTTGTCGTCGGTGAATGTCAACATCCCTGTTATCCCGTCGGTTCCCTCTGCCTGAAACCTTAAACCGCCAAACACCTGTTCTTTTGTGCGAGCTGGCATTTTACAGCAGGGTTGTTTTTTTTCCTCAGACAGGCAGCAGCGAAGCCTCTCCCCTCTCTCGATCTCTCAACCCTCTCATTTGGTTCATCTCACTCTCTCGCTCTCTCTTTCATTTTACATGTCGTCACCCCCCCCCTTCTCCTCCCTCTCCCTCCATCTCTTTTTCTCAAACACTGTCCCTTTTCCTTTTACTGGCCATTGTCATCTCTTTCTCCATCTCTATTTAAAGCACATCTCTCCTCTTCCCTCCACATCTCTCCATCTTGTTTTGACCCTTCTTTTCTCTTTTCATTTCCTCTGCCTGCTTTCCTCCCTTCATTTCCTGTGTCCTTTCTTTTTCTCCCTGCACTTCTTCACCTTCCTCTTACTGGTAACACCCTCTGCTCTCCTTCTCCTCTCTCTACCGCTCACACCTTCATCTTTGTTACCTGCCGTCTTCCTCTTGTTTCTCTCTCCATTTCTCTGTTATTCTTGCTTTTTCACTTCATACCTGCTTTGGGTTTTTTTTATTTACACCATATGGCCAAAAGTACATAATATACTCATATATATCTCATCTTATTCCAAACTCGGGGTTATGCAACAACATTCAGCTGTAAGAAGGTCTACTTTGGGAAAAGGCTTTTCTCAAGATTTTGGATTCCTGGCTGCAGGAAATTGCTGATATTCAGCCACAAGAGCATAACTGAGCTCCAACGGTGATGTTGAGAAATCAAGCCTGGCTCATAGCTGCTGTGTAAAGATCATGTCAGACATGTTGGGGTTGAGGTCAGGTTTCCGTGGCGAGCTCAGGTACTTCCACATCAAAAATCAGAAAATGACATCGTAGTGAAGTAACTTTTGCAACCAACAAAAGACACAATACAGCTGCTTTAGATTAAATAAGTATTTGTCATTATTAAATTTAGAAAGATACATTGCCTAAGTTGGGCACAGGGTTGTCTGCACCGGGTCAAGTATCTAACAGGTAACCTGCAGAAGAGTTGTGTAACAGGCCAAAAATATATTTATATAAATAAAGGTATGGGGACAGGTAAAGACACAACTCTTCCACATGCCACAGCCCATTCGATGTGAGTGACATGTGTGCGATGAGTCGTGGGTCATATGTTAACTGGTTGGGGCGGGCCCGGGTTTAACTAGGAGATCATAATGGGTTGGGCCCAGTATTGAACTTTACGGGTGCTGGTTTGTAAAAAACTGACCCGTGCAGGACTCTGGCCTCACCTCTCGCATAATTTTCATACTATTCTCTTTTTTCTATTTGGTTCTAACATCACATTTCTTCATCTTCTTTCCCTTTGCAGCAACATGGCATTCTCTTCGGCATTCTCTGACCCTCCACTCTCTCTTTCCCCATGCAGCTCCTTCTCTGTCCCTGGTTTTAATAGAAGATGAGGTGAACGAAATGAGAGAAAGAAAAACCCTCTAACCCTTCCCTCAACTCCTTTCTTTTTTTTGAAAGCTAGCCTTTGTGGAGCTGCCGGGAGCAGCTCCAGTGTCTCCAACCACAGCCAGGGCTCTTTTCACTGGGAGAGGTTTGAAATCTAACTGACCCTATTCATGCACTGCCAGGCCTTTGCTTGTGCTCATGCTACATAATACGAGGCAATGCAGTGACTGGGGAATGCAAGTTATTTAGTGAAGGAGGGGAAGGGGGGGAGACAACGGCAGAGGAGGACAGAAGGAGCTTGGATCAAATCAACAGGAGGCAATTTAAAATGTTGAATTTTACAAGTACTCCTTGAGACGGCTTGAGACATATTTTCCCCCGCAGGAAACTGCCATTACCTGGAGGTGGTTATTCAAACCTGGTAGAATATAGACGTCTGAAGCTTTTAGTTTGACTTTCTAT
Source organism: Hippoglossus hippoglossus (assembly GCF_009819705.1). Taxonomy (NCBI): domain Eukaryota; kingdom Metazoa; phylum Chordata; class Actinopteri; order Pleuronectiformes; family Pleuronectidae; genus Hippoglossus; species Hippoglossus hippoglossus. Next base: position 23,823,593 of record NC_047160.1, read on the forward strand.
CTGAAGTTTTTAAGATGGTTCTCCAGAGGCCTTTTTTTTCAATTTGGCAAACATCTTGCTCCGCCACCATGCTGTGGCCCTTTTTCCCGCTGCACTTCCCAAGGATCTCCTGTCAGTCAAACACTTTGTGCAGCACCGGGGCGCCTTTCATATTGGATCTCTTGATAAAAATGGATTTTCAGCAGATTGTCCTCTTTTTTTTTTCCCCCCTTCTGTTGAGACGTGACTGTGATCAGCGCTCACGCTCCCCTGTTGTTCTTCTGTTTATCTACTGTGCTGTTCAAACAAACACTGCATCTTTGGGAAATATGAGAAACGATCCACTGATACTATTGCAAGGCTCCACCAAGACTCACTTTTTTTTAACTGTTACAAAAGGTTTTTGTTTTCTCTCACTGCCGCTTCAGGCTACTTTTGGCTCCCCGTGCACAACGAGTAGATGTGGTGATTGTGTTGATAGATACAGAAGGCAATCTCTGCACAAATAATTCAGTGACTCTGGGCCCCGAGAGTTTAAAACAGTATGTAAAAGCTTTCGTGAGCTTGTTGTGGATTTAATTGCTGTCGTTTTAGATCGATGCATCACAGAGGGAAGACAAACAAACATTTTACATAACGATAGAGCAGATTATAACAGAGCGGTTTGTCTTCAGGAGCAAAGCAACTCTTTAAACTGTGTCCAATTAAAGCTGGAACCTACTCATCACAGATATGATGTGTTCTTTAAAGAATAAAACCCTGATGGACTAGACATTGTCGTCCAGACCTAGTCTGATGTTGTCACCATTGGCACAAATCATTTTCATGAGGTATTGGATGAAAGTTGTATTCACATATGCAGCAAATGGCAATGATTAATCCATTAAGAGCAACCAATACAAACAGTGGAAGGAACAAAAGAAATCAGTGCGTTTTTCCTTTGTCATATGTCTCGTTTGCACCTCAAGTTAAAGCAGAGACGCGTAAAAAACACGGGTGAAGTGGATATGACGCAGTTGAAAAGCGACCAAAATGAAACGTCCCGTTACCTTGAATAAAACTGGGTATTTCTCTGGGTTTGAACTTCGTTGGAAACATTTTGTAGTTGATAATATAATCGTATTAGTTGCAAAAATGTACATTTTAGGTGGAGACACTGTCGAGGTCAAACCCCAAATCCTTCTGCCATTGGAAGCTCTCTCTCTTTCTCTTTCTCTTTCTCCCTCTCTTTCTCTGCGAGGCCACACTGAGTAAATGTGCAAAATGCGCTTGTGTCAATACAGACAAGCCTAATGGTCTGTGTGTTTAAACTCCTCAATGGGACGACACTGGGGCTTTGCCGGGTCATAATGGGAACACCAATGTGTGAAATATGTTATGCAAAGGAAGCAGGCGAGAGATGTAGCGAAGGGCCACCGTTTGGCACTAAGTCGAGGGAGAGTCAGCAATAAAGAGAGGACCAAAGTAAACCAGCTGCTGACATTCAGTTTTGGCCGCGAACCCCCCGAGCGAGAGAGACGCCTCCCAACGTTGAGATGAATCCACGGCACAGAGCCGGGGCTCACCTCAGTCACAGAGCAGGTGGAAGAGCTGCACTCATCACCTGGAACTTTACTCTTCTACTCAGTATCCTAATATAATAAATGACAGAATAAATAACAGCAGCAAGCTAAGTTACAATAAAGTTTACAGCTAAAGTGTGTATTAAATCATATAATGAACATTTCTGATATATTGTGTATTACATACTATAAACAGTGTAGCTTTGAGAGCACTTCCTCCAGGTGTAATATACTATATTTTCTGTAGACAATCACTATTGACTATTGAGAAAAAAACCTGAAATATGTTTTCTGTATCTCCATGGTTTTGAAAAACACTTTCGGACGTGACTCCAGTCATTTTCTTTGTGCTGAGAAATATGTCATTTGTTCTCACACAATTAAAACAAGCCATTCAACATTGGTCGGTACATCTCAAACACATTTTTCCACAGAATCAGTTATTTTCAATCAAGGTTTTTCCTTTTACTGCTGCTACTGTAGAGTCACATGGTACAGTTCTGTTTCCACATCAAACAATTGCTCTCTCCTCTCGTCTATCAGCCAAATGCCTGCTGGTAGATACAGTATTGCTCAATTAGTGACCCGAGGTTGTTCACTACTTTTCACGATGCATTGTGGGATACAATGAGTCCGAGACAGCACCACAAAACAGCAGACTCACTACATTGTGGACAATTGAGTGAGTTGTGAAGGTTTCAGACACTGTGTGTATTCATTTGATATCAAAACACGTTGCCTGCTCTGGTAAGTACAGGGTCAAACGGATCCACATTCATTCTGTAATAGTGTAATATATTCATAGGTCTGATTTATTTTTGTTTGTTTGTTTGGCTCTCGTTTTAATCAATTCATTTAGCCAATCCAGTCCGTGAGGGTGATGGTTAAGTGATGCCTCTAAATTCCGACCCTGATGAATACTAAATGTGACAATGATCATACTGTGGTGTGGGGAAATCCTTCCAGCAGAAAGTAAAACTGTGAAAAAAGAAAAGCCCTGTTATTGTTGTAATATTCAGTTGAGAAAAAAAGCTGAATTATGTCATGTTGAGTGGGAGGTCTGTGAGCTTTCATGTGAATTATTATTCTGAGAGAGCTCATTCATTTGATTCAGACAAATGTCAAAAGAAGTCATTGCCTCTGACAGCAGAAATATTAACGGCAAGTGGTGTGGAAGTCGGGAAACTATGAATAAAACATCACACGTTTGTGTTTGACAATTCCATCACTGCTAATAAAACCAGGGGCGTGCTGGGCTTTTGCCAATCATCACACTGGCAGCATTAATTGAAATGGCAACATAATTATAAATCCAATTAATCATGCAGCCTTAATGGCAAGAAAAATCTCAAAACTGAGGCTTGACCTTCAAAATGGAATTTGCTCTCTGCCCACACGTGTTAAGAAAACCAAAAATCTAAACATAAACTTTCAAATCAATTAGAGAGGTGCATTGTTTGTGCCCCGAGACAAATATGCAAACATTCATTTGGGGTTAAATGGTTTGTGACCACCCAGCCAATTTAATTAGGAAGTTTAGGAAATTCAGAGATTGTGCCAGGATGCACTTACTGTGTAATTTGATGCAGGTGATTGCGAAAGAGCTTAAGGATAAATACTGAGAGCAATTAAGAGTAAATGTTAAAAACAGCCTCACAATTTTAAAAATATAATTAGTCATACATTTCACACAAAATCTAATAAGTCATCACTTGCCCAAATGTCAAATAATTACAATTTCATCATTAAAATAAAGTTTCACATCATTGAAAACTGCATCCATCCCTCAAAGTAAAAGGAAACACTTTTGCCGTTCAAAAATAAATAAAAAAACATTATCTTATAATCCCTAGAACACAGGTTTCGTGTTGATCCCTCTGATCGATCAGTGGAGGTGTGGGAATATGTCTAATCCCATCATTCCCCCTGACATTGACCTCTGGGCCATGTCATGATCCTGTTTCCGGGCTGAGCCTGATTCCTGTGCCACTGGCACTGAAACCATTAGAGCTCAGCACACAAACCATGAAGAAGAAAAAAAAAGCCTCATCCGGACACATTACAATAGTGTCACGCTCGGAGTGGCTCAGTCCATTGTTATGAAGCAGGAGGAGGGTTTTTTTGAGTGGTAAAGTCTGTAAAATAGCAAAAGGAATAAACACTCAGTAGTGTGTTAACTGTATTTTGTGTGTTCCTATATTTAATCATTTCAAATCACGTCTGGACATTGTCCGGAGTTATTGATTCTCTCCGTGTAAGATGTTCTCACCAGCTGGAAAAACTCTAAGAGACCTGTTTACTCTTGTATCACTGAGCAGGTTCCTGGTGAATCACCATGGCCCATTCGCTCGCAGTGACTCCTCTTGACAATGACTGTGCTTTGTATTACTGAGTCAACAGGGGGAAGTTGTCAGGGCTCTTGTGAGAACACAAACACAAACGTCCAAACGATTTGGACGTTTGTGTTCTCACATGCAGTTTGGCCAGGTAATGTCTGGATAAGTTCAGGGTAACAGTTCATGTGCAAAAGCATCATGAACAGTCTACTGTATGTGATAAGCAACTGTGATCAATAACAATCAAAACAACAATAACAGGTAATGATGCCACGTCTCGGCACCGATTTGACCGTCTCTTAGCTGTCTTGTGATTGCTCCTTTGTCTACTTCCCTCTGCGGACAGGAGATGAAGACCGCACTCGAGCACGGAGGCTGTATCACCGTGCAAGTCTGCTGAACTTAAGAATCATCCCCCTTTTGTGACAAAAAAGCTGACCGCCTCCCAATCCTGCAGACACTTCAGAAAAGCAAACAATCGGGTCCAGGAATAGCAGTGGCATTGTTGCGTCTCCACGTTTCTCATAAAGGCCGTCCTCCTCCTCCTCCTCCCCCCCCCTCCTTCCTGAGTCTCAATGCGAACCTGAATGAGGTCCAAACAAAGAGGAGCTGTCAGAGGTCTGCTAGACGTTCTGGATTAAGCATAGAAATTAAGACCTGTCATAGACTTTAGCCAAATAGACTCCCTGTATCTAAGAGGCAGTGGCAAGGAGCCACATTTCTTTCATGACAGGGTTTTAATGAGCTCTAATTAAATATCCATGGGCTCAGCAATTGTCCAGGGGTAAGAGGTGGATCGCTGCCCACCTAAGACCAGAATAACAAGAAACAGGAGAGATGAAGTCTCAAAGGAAAACCTGCTGCAGCCACCCTGTCTTTCATTCGTACGTCATAACCCGTGTTGCCGGGGCAAATGGAAATTTCTTTTGTCAAGTACCCCTATGCTATGATTAATATAAACAAAGCGAGAATAAGAGCTGAGTCCAGAACCATTCTAGCAACTCTGTGAGGCTGTAATGCTCATTTTGGTGAAGGGAAAAAAATCAATTGAAGAGACTTATACAGGCCATGAATGTCTAAACCTTTTAACGTTCTATGCAAAGCACTCTAAATTACCTTGTTAAAAGGCATAATAGAAATGCTGCTGACTAATGTTATCAGAACGCATCCTCTAGGAATTCTGGACATCTGTGCCAATCCATCAAGTAGGTGCAGGGTTTCCCCTCGGGGTTGTTTTTTCAGCAGCAGGGTCCAAAATGAAACGCTGCAAAATGAACGTAGCAGAAACACTGAGGTGTGAGAGACTTATACTGGATAAGTGATGCAGGTGGGCATCTCCAAATTCATTAGGATACAATTAATATATATTCATATCCATATTTTGGCTTCATCTCTATGTGTCGAGCTCATGGTGGGACTACAGGGAAATGTCAGGGAATCAGGTTCACTGTCACTCGACAGTTTTGAGACAAAATGGTGGACTGACCATCTGCCCGACGTCGACATGCCTCGGCCTCACCGGTGTTGTGGCTTTGGAATTACAAAAATAGATATAACCTGAAATACTGTGCAGTATATTATACTATAATAACTCCATTACTCTGTTACTTCATTTGGCTGATCCTTCTGCCCAAATGACGTAGAGCTTGTAAACTGCATAGAAACGAGAGATTAGAAATCAGAAGTGCGTCCCTTCCAACAAACAGCTAAAGGCTTGTTCAGCACTACAGTGCAGATGCTCGGAGTTGTTTAATTTCATTTAAATATAAACAAGTACACCGTGTTAAATTGTCTGCGAAAGTTGATTTCAGCCCGAAGCATCAATAGTGTGAAACATCTCCCATTTGTTTTATACGACTGATGCTCCCGATTCTGGTGCCTGCAGTTGTTTTCAGTTGAACACGCTGTTGCTCGTAGCAACCACTACAACCGACATTGTTACATTCACCGTTTTGTCAGATCTGTGAACAAGCGAGTGTCGAGGGACATCCTTTATCCGAGTCCCAAATCCCCGTCGCTGGAGCAGCTTCAATTAAATCTGTTTTTGACAATGTTGATTTCAAGTTTTTCTTTAATCAGTTAACTTCTAACCAAGGTACATACTCCAGCCGACTACAGGTTAGTCTATTGCTAACGACATTCTAAGAAATTGTTCTTTTGAAGTACGGATGTTTAGGGACAATTTAATTCGACAGCTCACCCAAACCATGGAGTTTTCTTTAGTAATGAATAATTCTCAACTTTGAAGGGTTCGTCAACAACGCTAACCCCCCATCAGAGAAAGGTTTCTCATTCAGTTAAAAGAAAAACAGCTGCTCCAGCAAATGAAGATTGATAAACTAAGCTGGTGATGGGCTGTAACACTATATCTTAGAGTTGTCACTTAAAGCAAGAAACTGGAAACCAGAGGGTTTAAGCATTCGTGTTGTTTCTCCTTAACTAACTTTGTAAATTGGACCCTGGGAAGGATCAAGTTGTCTCTCATGTAACTTCAGAATGACAGGAAAACAAAAGCCACCTGTAATGTCTCCTCTTCTCCTGCTGCATATCGGTGGGAGTAGAAGTTTTTGCATTACAGTAAAAAGCAAAAAAGGCCTTGAAGAAAAACCCCGATGTGGAGCTTCCGATTCATCATTTTGTGTCACATTCCTGTGCACGAGCCGTGTGAACACCTTCCAGCAACTGCAATTCCTTCCGCCTGGCTGTGTTTTATTCATGGGTGCCTCTCTCTGCTCCATTAAGCAGCAGAGGTACCTCCACTCTGAGGAGGATGCATAGCGTGTGGTACAATTACAACGGAGGTGATCAGGTAATATCTGTCGAGTTAAAAAAGAACATTTCAAACTTGCTTGAAGGGAAGTAGTTGTTGCAGGTATTCAAGTTCATTTACAAGATGTATGGTTTAATGTGCATTTTCAACAAAGTTAAGACTAATGGACGCCTGAGCTCTGGTACTAAAATCCCAGTTTCAAGGCTTTACAACACCCAAGTCAGTGCTTAGCTGGCAAAGTGGTTAAGAGGGACAAAGTTTACAGCTTATTTGAATGGTGAGGACAGGAACATTCTTTTCAACCTAACCAATGAGTTCATGGCTTTGGAAGCTAACTACCTATCTTATCTTTTCCTAGTATAGGTACTTTACCTTGGAAGATGATCAAAGCTGAATTGGTACCCTGACGATTCTCACTTCAAGTTATAATATCTTCATAAAAGTGTCAAACAAGTAGACCTATGTTATATTTTGTTGACTTGTGTACTTAGATTATGCAAAATATTTAAAATAATGCTTAAATTCAGAGAAATCCACAATTTTATTCAAGGTTACAGGAAGTTTCATTTTATTGCCTTTAAATTGCATCATATTCACTTCACCCGTGGCTTTGCTCATTTCTGCTATAACTTCCTGGGCAAAGAACACAAGTCGTAGGAAAAAGACCCTGCTAGCCAGTTAGCCAGTTAGCTATCAGTTAGCTGAGCCGCGTCACGTAGATTTTCCAATGGCGGTGGTGGTGAAGACACCAACTCCCATGATCCCACGCTGTTTCACCCCATCATCAAACTAGGGTCTTTTGTTCTGACTGAGGGACCCCTAGAGGCCAATGTTACATATTGTACATTATGGGAAGTCATATAACATGTTTATTTACATTTCAGTTCAGGTTAGAACAACTTATAATGAAGGTCAGAATCTGATTCATTGCCAAGTCCATACACTTTACATTAAAAATAGAAAGATTAAAAACTAAGATAAAAGGATTGTAAACAGGTGGTTAAGCTTAGAGAACGTTTGTGGACATAGTTGTAACATAAAAACACAGATTTCCTTTAAGTCCGATGATTTGTTGATGCATTTCTCCGACCTAACCTCCTCTGTAAGCAAGATTTGTGGCTCTGTAACGTCACCTGACTTCCTCCTTTGTTCCTGTCATTATTAGAGGAAGATATTCTCACTCCAACATAAACGTGTCATTTTTGTGCAGTTGCTAGAAATGACTGATGCCGTCGTTACTCTTGGGAAGTCTCTTCTATCACTGTTTAATCTGTCTCTGTCAGGAGAGAATCTGCCATAAAAAGCTGCTGAAGATATGTGCAATCATAACTCTCCGTGCTACAAGTCATAACGTTGCCATGTCCCTCCCTTATATCTTGTTTCTTTCCACAGAGCTGCAATCTAAAACTACTTATCCACACAAGAACTTCTCACAGTCCAGCCACTGAGGTAAATCAGCCAATGAGATTATTTCTGCTTGAGCAGCTGAGAAATGTTCCCTCAGCTGAAGCTCACCAAATATGCATTTGGCCAAGATGCCGTGACTGCTAACTGCTGCCTTCCTCCCATGAATCTCTCTTTCACTGCTTGTATAACTAGAGTTACATTTCTCTCACTGCGTTGCCACACTTTAAAACTGAATCGTTTTTTTATGGATTGTTTTGATTCCTCTGGTTGATATGTGGAGGAGGGAGAGAGAAGAGGCAGAGAAAGAATGCACCGCTAGAGGAAACAAGAGGAGGGATACAAGGGAGAGACAGAGGGGAATCGACGAGGAGAAGGAGCCGCCCGCACACTTGTCTGAACTGGAGATCTGTCTCATGACTTAAACATTCTGGGGGATGAAATATGCCCCCCCCTCTGCAGGGATTCTTTTCCCAGTTAAACTTTGCAGCTTCAGCAATGTGAGAGGCATACATCAATGAGAGTATTGTGCCAGCGTGTTGTGATCATATTGTGCTGTCTCATGGCTGCCGGGGCTGCAGTGATCACTCTGTGGAATTATGGAAAAATGTGGTAAAACAATACCTTTGCCAGAAACAGCACAGTAATGGGATATAATGAGCCACTGTACAACATAATGGCCACACTATGACATGCCGTGTGATGAAGAGCCTTTGCAAGTAACTCCTTTTATACAAAGAGACAATTCTTGGTATGAGAAAGGCATCTCATAATATACGTAAATCCCACGACTTTAACAGGTGGGGACCTTATTGCATGTCCGGTATTCCCCCTTGTTTCTTGTCATTCTTTACATATTGCACACACTAGACCATTGTTTACCCCCAGGGAAAATTTGATCAGATATGATCTCTGTATGCGTCCTTCAAAAACACACAAAAGTGATCTGTGCTCTGAACTTGAGAGCCATCGTCTACCTGATATCTAAATACGCTGCCCAGGAATCAAAGCTGGTTCCAAAACTCGAAATAAACACACTCTTTTCAATTTTTCATACTTTTATGGCCACAAATTGTCATTTTTGCAAAAAGAGAAGGAGCTGGTGTGACTGCAATGAGTCAAGGAAAGCACGAAAGTCGGAGGGTCCATTGCTGCTGTTGCTAACACTCAACAAAATCTGGAATGCAGTGAAGGTCAGATTCCATGAGAGGAGTGTTATACAAACCCGGGTGGATGGGAGGGCACAGAGGAGGGCTTTCACTCGCTTGCCTTGCTGACTTCAGAAGCACCACAAATTCCTCAGGGGTATTTATCTGTAGCCAGGTGATTTCCAGACCTTGCCATCCTCAGACACTCAGAGCCGAGAGCGAGGAGGGAAGAAGAGAGGGATGTAGAGTATATCTCTACTCAGGTGATAAATAATGACTTTAAGGAAAGGAAATGAGAGAAAAAATGTCAGGTTTATTGTCTGTGCATGTGAGCCTTTGATTTACAGGAAAGAAAAGGAAAGACAAGATGGTTGTGACATATTTTTGAAAATAGGCAAGAGAGGAAAATTGTTTTTTCTGTATCCAGGTCATACGGTATATAGACCATTCTCAAGAGAAGGACAAAAAAAGAACAGGGAAGGAAAGGAGGGGGGGTCATCATCAATTTGAAGCAAAATAACAAGAATGGAAAGTAGGAATCGGACAAGAGAGAAAGAACAAAAGGATGTAGGTAAGAAACGGAAGGACTTTGAAAATTGGTAGAATGAAAGAATTGGTTAGAAAAGTTTGAGCAGGAAAGGAACAATGGAGGAAGGGATAAAGAGAATAGATGGAAGGAAAGATGGAAAAGAAAAAGTGGTCGAGCAAAAGTAGCGTGGAAGTAACCCTGAATGGCTTTTAGCTCAATGCCCACACTCTCCCCTCTCTCTAACCCACTTACACCCACTAACATCTGGCCCTTGTCTCCAGTGTGAAACGATACAGTTGACATTCATTCCCCAGGTCAAGAGACTCTGAAATATAGTCTTGGGTGTTTACCGGCTCCGTACAGCGCCAATTAGCAGTGATGTAAACATGGCGCCCCGGTGGACACGCTAATTTCCTCCCCATTTCCCCCCCGAGACGATCCATTTTACCAGGACTGGACGCCAGCTAGCGGCGTCCAGTCTGAGTCCGGACGGAGAGGAGAAACTTTTTCAACTGGTAATAGGAAAGGAGTCAGTCGCCTTTAATTGTGGTGTAAATCAATCTATCTATTTCAAAACAAACACACACACACGTCACATCTGTCCTCGTGGCCGTGGCTGCAGTCCTGTCTCCGACTCCTGATCCACGGCAGCGCAGGGATTCTGCAGGGCTCATGACACAAATTGAACATTTTCCAACATGGCGTGCGGGAGTGCAAGCAGCGGACTTACCCTATCAGAAATCTAAATGACGTGTCCTTTGTGCCGTTTCCAGTGTATGTTCAGGAAATGGAACATGGGATTCTGGGAGACATCTGTTTTATGCTCTAAACCCTTCAATACAACTCTGTTCTTTTTGCCCCCGCCGCCCCACACTCGACGCCACCTCTGTGATAACAAAGGAGGTTCTCTGTTTGTGGAGCTGACTGTGCCTTCAGTTTGATACACTGAGACATTAGCATTTAGATAACCCCGCCGAATGTAGGACGTGAGGGAATTGGAAACAGGAATGGCATAAACGCTGTGAATAAGCAGAAGTTGCATTATGAATTAACATAAGTTTGTTCTTTTATCCTTTTAAAATGGGGAAAAGACCAACAACAACGACTGGGAGGACTGGGTTGTTTTGCTCATGTGGCGTTCTCCTTTCAAGACAGAAGACACAACATGAAGCTGTGAGGGAAACAAATCAAATATGTTTGATATGACTGGTGTAACCTGAGCTGGCGCTGTAGACCGGCCGCTGTGGTGAGTTCACTGTCGCTTAAATCAAATCACAGATTGTTTGTGTGAGTCATTTTTCCTCCTTTTTCACAGCTACACTATAAAGTCGAGTCAACGTGCAAAGGAAAGGTTTGATTACAAAAACAGCCTCGTCTGTTAAAAGTATGTTCACAGACACTTTTATTTATAACGAACTTACTTGCAAACAGTTCCCTGTTAATGTTACTCAATCATGATTAATGTTTTCATTGTTATGTTAAAGAATGTGGACTTAAAACTGGCTATTCCACTTGGGAACTCATATTGTATCCGGCCATGTTTCCCCCTTATACTCCCATTTCCATGCATATCTGTTATCTTAACCCAATCCTAACGGATCCCTTTAAGTAATCAGTTCTGGGAAAACGTGAGAATAAAAGCTAATGTTCATTATGCAGCAGTTTCATCCAGTAAAGAAAGTTTCTCTCATAAGCATCAAAATGTCTGTAAAGTGATTAATATGCAAACCAATTGTGCGCAGGGATCTCGTGGGCTCCTGCATTCTGCCCTGATTCATCACTCATGATTCTTCCCCTGTGCTCATATATTATTTTCACATCCTGCCCTTTTATCTGATTTCAGTCACCAATCAGAGTGCGATGAAACTGGCTGGAGCCTCGCTGAGATCGATCTGAGCTCCATGCTGCGAGAGACATGGCCAAAATATTCCCTTAAATGGGCATGGCACTGATGTCGGCTCCGACGGCGCAACTCTGCAGAAGTCGACATTTTCAAATCAGATTCCCAAAGGTTTTGCTTTGGATTTTGACACCCAGAGAATAACAACAACAAAATAAAAAAACTACAGGTCCCCAGATTTATTCTCAATCAAAACAGAGAAATTATTTTCTCTTGATCTCACCCCCCACCCCCCCCCCCGTTTTTCAAAATTCACATTTCCTCTGAGCAACAGAGAGAGAGAGAGGAAGTGTCTGTGCTGCAGAGAGACCCTGAGGCAATCAGTATTCCAGTCACCTGCTGCACAACATTAAGAGCATGCTAGCAGGCGGCGGACAAAGACACCCCAACACACAGCCCACCAATGCATATGGAGCGCCACACACACACACACACACACACAACACACAGACACACACACACATCCACCCACACAAACACAATCAACCACATACACGCTTTCAAAAAGCTTCATTGAAATAAATTGCAGTCTCTCCAGCAAGCTGCACCTACAGCAGTTTCTTAGCGTCGGCAGCCGACTGCGAGGGGGGAGGGGAGAGAGAGAGAGAGAGAGAGAGAGAAGAGAGAGAGGGGGAGAGAGAGAGAGAGAGAGAGAGAGAGAGGGGAGGGGAGAGAGCGAGGGGGGGGGGGGGGGGGGGAGAGAGAGAGAGAGAGAGACCGCCAGCAACAGATGATTAAAGCTTGACAAAAGGTGGGGAGACGTGACAACACGGCTGCAAGTCAATCAGCAGGGTGCAATATGGCACCTTGCCCAGATTCCAGGTAATGGAGAGAGAAGGGGGGATGGGAGGGGGGGGGAGGATGAGAGGGATAATGGAGTGATGTTGGCACAACACCATCAACTTTCAAGACCTCTTTGCTGTCCAGGGTCAAAATTACTCCCCCCTCCAGAATAAAGAGGAGAGATCTTTTTTTTTTTCGCTGGACAACATCAGCGATTAAATGGTATTAGAGGGTTTCCCCCCCCCTCGAGCTCTTGAATAACAACAGGTCAGATCAAGCATTTGCGAGGGATAAACCTGTCCGGGGTTCAAACTCCTGCAGGTTCGGACGGCCTGTCGCAATGGCAGGTGGTAGTTAGCATTTCAAAGAGTAAGCTGTCTGAATTCCTGCGATAAAGGGGGAAAATAAACATCCCCCCACCAAAAAAGGGAAAGAGGACCACATGTAGACCAAAGACTTCACCTGAATCGAAGGTGGTGTTGTGGCGATAGTAGCGAGGGGAAGGAGGAGCTTGGGGGGGGGGGGGGGGGGGTGAAGGGTTTTCTGTCGTTAGGCTGCAAAAACAGCTCGTTGTGTTATCACAAGGGCACACTGTCATTGACGCATCCGCCGCCGCTATATTTATGGCGGTTGAGTCGAGAGTGAGCTATTACCATTGAAAATTGACGGCCTGGGGATGGTGAATATGTGGGTGAGTGCATGTGTTCACATACATGTTAATGCATGTGTGTCAGTGAATGTCTCCCTCCCTCCCTCCCGGCCTCCACCCCAAACACCAGCACCCTCCCAACTCCCCCCCCCCCTTAGCCTGTCAGTGGCATGGGCCTCTGATTGGGGGCCCTGGGCTCAGTCGCCACGGAAACTGCACCAAAGCAAACAAAGGGGTGGAACGGAGCCGAGGGAATACAGTGACACAAAGGGGGCTACCTAGCACAGTGGAAGATTTCAGGAAAGACTCGCACAAAGCCGAGCCGGGCGCTCAACAGTGAGCCTGGAGTAGACGTCGCTCGTTGTGCATCTCGTTACCAAAACACAGACTCTGAAATCTGCAGTTTGCCACTGTGCCTCGAGATTTAAAATTAATTCCCCGTCTCTCTCTCTCTCTGCCTCGGAATTGCATCATTAACATATGCAAATGACAATGTCGAAGATGTGATTAGTTGAATTGCTCAAAATTTGCTGTGCTTTTCCAAGCGGTGCATAAATGGAGTCAGCACCAAAGTCACTTCACTTCATCCTCTGCTTATCGCTCCGTCGTTTGTCAATCAACTGCAGCGGCTGACTATAAACCGATAAGGCTTTGATACCCTTTTAATCCCCTTGAAGTTTCACTGCACAACAGCATGAACACCAGAAGACGGATTCACGGCAGCCGCGACAATAACAACAAGACAATAAGGTTAATTAAGATTAGCCGTTGTTAATAAACATTAACCCGATTAAGGCAAATTAAATTCCTGAACCCTGAATTCAAAATAAAAGCCCTTAATAAAACAGCGAGAGCGGATTTAAATATGTAACGCGTCAGTCAAATCATTTAATATACCCTCAGCCAACAGCCCCGTGATGTGAGCGAAGGAGAAATAAAAGCAGACAAGGCGACGCACAGGAAGTCATTGTGCTAAAGCAGGGGATTACATTTTCTTCGGGGCCTGTGGTTGGTCCAGTCCACTGAGACTCATTAAGAATGGCCTTGACATTAAGGGCCCACTCTCTTTCAACCTGTTTGCGGCCAAGACGCCGAGATCAAACGCAGTGCTATAGGTGAGGGCACTCTCAATGGCCTAAAGCCGGTCATTCATCCTTTTTAAAGACAGGAAATCAGGCTAAATGGAGGCCCGGCTCCTCCCTCTCGCTGCTAAAGAGGCTTCTGAAGCTGCAGAGTTTTTTTTTTGCAGTAAAGAATTTCAAGTGCCGTGGGCCTTTGAGGGGAGTGCAGAACCAATAAAACCCAGGATTACTTGTGTCAAAGAAACACACCTGCATTTCATACATTGTCAGGGTGTTTTCCTAATCACTAACCCCAGGCAGGATGAAATGAAATGCCCTTTTTTTTCTTTTCAGAGGAAATTCAAACCAAAACAGCTCCGTGTTAGAATATTTCTCATGTGTTTTTACTTGTCTAGTCTGTGCATTTTCCACTGTTTATGCCCGTGCACTTCAAATAGCACCAGGGAAATAAAGGCCCCTTTGTTTGACTGAGCTGACACAATCTTTGACTTTTTAGCCTAGAAGTCAGGGGCGCTGTGGGATTCATCCTGTGCTTCTGTTCTTGCTGGCACAAGAAGGAACTGTTACTTCAACAAATAATAGGGCCTGCCATTGTATCACAGTGGCGGTGTGTTCCTATTTCTTTATCAGCAACATTTCTCTGGGTTTGCCACATGAAAAGGTCAGCTGACTGTATAGAAAACACTGTGCCGTGATATAACAATAGTTAGTGTACAGTGCGAGTAGCTGATACCGATGTAGATGTTTAGAGACTGTGGCAAATCTTCTATGTCTCAAATTTTAAATGGCGTTCAGACTTAAAGCAAATGGAAATGTGCAAATTGCGGTGAAGACAAGTTCACAAGAATGGAAATGGTTTTAATCATTGTAATCACAACAATCGGTGTCACCACCACCATATTCAGATGGAGATAAATGAGTAAAGACTGACATTTTAAGAAACTAATGTTTTTTACGGTCAGTTAGAGAGTCCGCACTTCCCAAAAGCCAGTGTGTACAAATCATAGACTATATATAAAAAGATGTATTCTGCAGTTTGTTCCATCTGATTTACAACAGATCGGTGCTTTCACCTCATCACTAAATCCGTCCTTGAACAGCACCTGAACCTTCAGATAGAAACAGGCAACTTATAATGAAACCACCACGATGGGCCTCATCTCGAGATTAGCGTGATCGCACAAGCCGGCCCTGTGCTCCAGCTTCAGCTTCCTCACAGAGCTTTGGAGCTGCTGCCCTGTGTGTACGGTGCAGGATCAGTATTCTGTATCAGGCCACAGGGCTCAACATTAAGAGGGGCTGCATCGCCTCACTCTCCCCTCCTCTCACTCATCTCACTCCCTCTCTTTCTATCTGTGACAGATGTGTGATTGATACCCGCGGTGCCGGGTGATACGCTGTTTCTAATTTTAGCACCGCTCACTTGGGGACTCTCACAGCAACAGGTAAATTGGACACTGAAGCCAGAGTCCATTTGTACTGTAAATAGGCACTGACAAATTATCTTCCATGAAAGTCGCAGCCCAGATATGAATGATGCAGCATGTGAGGCTCAAAGAGTGGCACACACACAATCTACAGGAGTAAGTGCTTGTACTTGCACACTCCTGCTCAGGCTCAAAGTTTGTGTGTAAACCTCAGTATAAAAAATAAAAATCCATCTTTAGGAATCCGTGACATTTAGATGTTTGTGTGCAATAAGGGATGAGCTGGGTGAAGATGGCAGCAATCGGTGTCACAGAAGATTAAATCATAAAATACATTTCTTTTAAATAGAGATGATGCCGCACTGGGCACATAACATTAGTACTTGGAGAACAACTTGTATTGTCCTTGAGAAACTTCAAATCATATCTTTCCAGAGTTAAATCGAAATAAATAAAGAAATCAGGTCTCAAGCTCATTTCCACTCGAACTATAAAGCAGCATCGTCAAAACAACCTCTGAGTTTTAAGGTCTCTGCATTGATTTTAAATCAGTTACGAGGATTTATTTCTGTAGGTTTTTGTGCACCAGGGCTGCAGTTTTGTTTTCTGAAGTAGCATCGAGTGACTAAGACATTGTGGCACAAAGCTCCTTCTTGTAACGTGGAAAATAATGATATCTGTAAAACATTGCTTGCAGAGGGAGATGACCTGAAATCTCAGGGACACTGTCTAAAAATGTAATTTGCTTTTTTGAGAACACACTTTTTCTTTTTCTTTAGTTCACGTCACACAGCCTGGAGGAAACTGGGTCATTTTAATCATTTGAATCTCATAAAGTAACCAGGCCAGCGATCTATACCAGGTACATGTAGGTCAGAGTCCACCTCGGCTCCCTCGTGGCTCCTGACCGCAGCCTTCCCTCGGCTGTCACTCGTGATTAATCTGCTAATGACCACATGCAAATTTTCCAAATAGCCCTCCTCGCTGTGACTGTACAACTAATGGGTGTCAGCGGAGACTGTTTAGCCACGACATGCATATGTATGAGCTTGTATATTTAGCAGCCCAGTTGCTTTTGATCACCGTGGAGAGAGTGAGGGGCTGAGATGAATGGTTGTCCAGAGCCGAGGCACATTAGCTGCTGACCACCTGTCTTTCACTCCCAGCAGGAATAACAGATGCACCAGACACACACTGTTAAAACTGCAACTGGTATTCTTAGGCATAACTAACAATATTACCACCTTCGTACTAAAAGCTGAGCAAATTCCACCTGGAGCAGATACAGCGACACACTCCTGTCTATTTGAAAAAGGAGAACAACACAACAGCAATGTGACGATAACAAAGCATCACTATTCAATGATTTCTAGGTAAAATAAGAAGAGCTTGACACATGTAGGTCATTTAGAAAGTTGTATTACATTCAGGTGAGTGGGTTCCAGACCAGTGAATCATGCTCATTGACTCAGTGGCTAACTTGGTTTACTGAGTCACTTAATACTACTGAGTGATTAATAACATTTGTTTCACTTGTGATTTTCCTGCTTTGACAAGTCAACATGTTAGAGCTAAAAAGGTAAATTTCCCACAGTATATCCAATTAATTATATTTGAATGATTGCGGCTCTTTCTGAGTACAAAGTACACTCTAGTTGGAAATTCTAGTAGATTTTAAAATGTCTAAAACTTCTTGACCAAATCAACCAAACTTGCTGACAATATAGAACAAATCATTGTGGAAGAATAATCTTTTTCATAGTGTGAGTAGAGTATTCAGTTCAGTATTTGCAAGTACTTCATTCAGAATCATCAAACTTCACTTTATTCACATGATTCATTCTAGATGTTAGTTTTCTGTGGATTTTGCAGTGAAAGTTTCAATAATCCACCGTAAAGGAGGAAAACAATGTTCAACTTATACATTTAAACTTAAAATTCAGCACACACCCTCCATGCATCCCTGCACGCCTCTCAAGTGTCTCTATAGGGACACTGGGACACATGTGGTGCTGCTGTGAGCCCGGTCGAGTATTTAGTAGATATGAAAAAAAATCTTTCGATTAGAACTGGGAAATTGCTTCTGTCAAGGCCACTCAACAGGGGGAGATAGCTCCTGCTTGAAGTGGGTCTCAATTTGAAAAAGAGAAGTAATCTAATGTGGCATCTTGATAACATGCATCATGAAAAGGAAAGGAGGGATACGTCCTTGTGTCAGAAGACTCTGGGTTTCATGTCCCTACCGTGTTAAATATGTTTAAAGATTGTCAAACTACACCATCTGTACCTTCATTGATCCTGATCAAAGATCACATGCTCGCCACCGCTGTAACGAGGGAAAAATCTGATGTACAAACTAAAATCAAAGCTTGCTCAGCTGCACCATTTTGGGATAAAAACTCATTATCACAGTGCAGCGGATGTAGCCTGCTCATTCGTCAATTAGGCTCTTTAAATGTTTAATAAGCGCAATCAATGCACCGAATGGAATCTGCCACATGGGGCTTCAAGGAACTGTAACTTACTCTGTGGGTTACCTTTACCTTGTGTAGAAAGGAAAAGTCCTTTGTAAAGAACTCAGGCATTCCTTTTGTAACCATTTTAAGGGCCAGTGCCTCCTGGTCAAGAGGTGGTCGCTGAATGGACTAATTCTGCAGGATTAGTCCTCTGTGGTGGTGATCTCGCCAGCCAAACAAATCTGACCTTATGGTGCAGAATATGTGCATGCACAACTATACACTGACTCCATAGGAGGGGGCAGTTCAGTCAGGGGATTAGTGGGAATTAGCCGGTGAGGCATACCCTACCGTTTTCAGATTGTCTTCTCTGACTTTGAAAGACTTGTTTAACAAAAATCACATCACAGAAAGAGGTGGGGGTGGGGGTGGGGGGTGGTGATGGGGGTTGGGGGACTGCCGGCACAACTCGTAAAATACCAAATGAAAAAAGGAAACTCAGTGGAAGGTATAAGCCTATAGACAGGAGAGCTAAGCAAACTCATAACATCCACAGTTTGTGCTCCAGGGATGTGTTTTCAGCCTCCAAGGGCCAAAGAGAGAGAGAGAGGGCCGGGAGATAAAAGCCCAGAGAGGTGGACATGCTAGAGCTGCAATACACAAAACCCGGGCTCCGTGTGTGTCAGGTGACCCTTTGTTCCCAGCCCGGGCTCAGTTCTGCAGCACTGCACAGCCAAATAAACAGTAAATGTTCCAGAGGATGGCCTGCCCCACGAGCTTAAGTAGCATCTGACAGACGATACTCAAAGCAAGATAATGTGGCTGCGGTGTAGAAGAACACAGCTTTCCTGCTCAGTGACTAACACAACACGATGGTCATTCATCTCATGTCCAGGTTTTTAAAAGCCTTTACTGGCTCTTCTTATCACCCAGATGCTGGTAGACGTTTCTCTGGAAGAAATCCTCTACAGAATAACAGAAGTGGGGCCTTTTTGTGATGCATTATACACTTTTTGCAGGAACTTAAAAAGTAGCACTTTCTTCAGATGATGCAGTGGGTCAATGAGACCAGATTGATTTTGACATCACCACCTGGTGCATGAGCATACTTTGTATTTTTCCTCTTCTGCCGAGTTCTATAGAACTGAACAGCGCACATACTGTGATTTCCCAGAGCAGTGTGCGAGGCGGAGGGGCAAAAAAAAAGTGTTTGAACATAAACAGACCAATCAACCAATCAATAAACACAGTCAGCCCCCGAGCTGCTGCTGAGCGACGAATAAACAGAACAACAGCGAGGGAGAGAGCAGGAACAGAAAAGAGCGGCGCTGACTGTATCTCAAACATCGTTAAGAGCAAATCCACAGGAAGACGTCAGCGCGCTGCTCCGACTGTTTGATGGATAAGTTCTCTCAGGGAAGTGCAGAGAAGAAACAACACAGCAACAGCGTGAAGATATGTCAAGAATTATTACGTCAATAGGGAAATGTAATGTCACATATCACAGGCTCATTCACAGTACAAAGGCTAAACTGTTAAAGTTAGTGGAACCATTTAAGGAAATAAAAACTAAAGCCGGCAATAAACGCAAATAAACCCATCTGCAGTCCTGTGTGTAGCTTAAATGCTGTGTGTGCATGTGTGTGTGTGGTACCTCATGTCTTCACCCTCTCATGTCTTCACTTTGTCCAAACTTGGTCCCACGCTTGGAGGAAACGTCCACATTCAGTCCTCCAATGATGAAGAGGAGTAAAACAGTCCTCCTCGGTCCTAATGGTCATGAAGAAGAACACTGGTGGGTCTCCCTCTGAGCCACAGGTTCCTGGTCACACGGTGCGATCATACACCGTTAGCACCACACTAGCAGCGATGCTAACCGACAGCTACCCAAAATGAGTGAGGCTACTTTATTGACGTGAATATCATCATCTGGTTCACTTTGCTAGTTGTTAGCTGTTGTTAGCATGAACACAAACACTGCTGCACCCCCCCAGGTGCAGCAGGTGAGACACTCTCCCGCCCTCTCTCTCTCAGCCCCGCCCCTTGACCAATCATATCGTTAGAAATGGATGGACTCTCTGAAAGGACCAATCAGATAAATGAATCACATACAAGTCTGCCTCACTTCCTGTTGAGGGAGGTGCCTTCAACCAAATTAACGAACGGTCACGTTCTTAAAGAAACAGATTTTACAGTGTCACATTTTTTAGTGTAGAAATGAAGGATTTCTACTGATGCGTAAACCTTAACTCTAGGACCCTAATACCATATGTATATCTTAACTCTAGAGCATTTATACTTTATATATCTTACCTCTAGGGCTTTTATACTGTGAATATTTTATCTCTGGGGTTTTTATGCTATATAAATCTTAACTCTGGCCCTTTTACGCTATTACTACTACAACTATTTAACTGGTACTTCCTCGGGCTATGTGCCACTGTTCCACCAAGTTTCAATAAAGCCAGTTGAGTAGTTGTGTAATCCTGCTAAATGACGGACAAAGAGGTAAAAAGTACATTTAAATAAAAATTACAAACTATGATGGAAAATGTCTCCACTGGCAAGAAGTAGAAAACAAATAAAGCTTTTATCAAATTTGATAAAAAACTAAACTAACTAACTAACGAGTGATGTATTTCTAAAATGAATCCATGAGCTCGAGGTCAGTTGTATTTGGTTCACACTTCTTTATAACTTGCTTGACATGTTACTGTATTTCTTACATTAACCGCTGATGTTTCACAGAATGGATGTATATATAATGTAATATCAGGGTCCTCAGTCTTCCTATCTGCTTATCCTCTCTTTATCCCCCTCACATCTCAGCCTCCACAGGGGCCGTCAACATTATCGGCTTTATGACATGACTGGTAAAGATCAGTGGGATTCCTTTTGAGTCCCCATTCCTCAGGTTTAAGTCCTCTGACCATAGTCCAACGCGCTATTAAAAACCATTTATGACTGAAATGTACTTAACAAGTCTGTCATCGCTGCGGCTTTGTTATCGTCAGTTGAGCCAATAGAATGTGAAGTGGCTCACCGGGTGACGAAACCCCCGACGGTGAACTTTGAGGCCTGGGGGATTTGGTGGTGGTGGACAGGTGGTTTCACTGGCGAGGCAGGAGCTCGGTACGGAGCCTTTGAAAACTCCTCGACTGGAAAATGCGGTCGCTTTTGAGGAGACAAGAGATCAGCACAACAAACGACGACAGAGCCACTGGACATAGTGCAGGTTCTTAAAATCTCACTTTTTCAAGAACAAGTGGTGAAATATTGCGCAACATATAATAAAATCAATGGCCCTGTTTCTAAAGGAGTTAGAGGATATTTTCCAGTTTAAAGATACTGGGAGATACACTGGATGACACAGCTTACCCTGTGATCACAGACGTTTAATCAAGATGGATGACGTGTCTCTACTTCGCAGGGATGTAATGGAATGAAGCCAAAATATTTCAGACATCATATGGAGGCAAAGTCTCTGCAGTAGTACTCGTGGTATGGATCTTTGGTCCTGCCGATACACAAGCACAACTAAAAATCTAACCAAAAATCAACCATCAAAATATAATACTTAATAATAATAATAATAATCATCTTTCCAACTAACTTACCTTCATGTCTGTTGTTTTTTGTTCTTTACTGCAGCAATGTGACAATAAATAAATGTGAAGCTGATTTACATTTAAATCCCGTTTATATGTGGGAGCTGAAGTTCATTCTTGACCTTGGATGCAACTGTTGACAAAACAAAGCCCCTTTAATAACTGTTGGAGCTTCACATTATATCACGTGATCTTAGAGTTGAGATGGAGTTGTCATGTATTTGTAGATGTTAATATTTCTACCTTTGGTCTGAATATATTATGGTGCCGCTAAAGAGGAAATGATTAACATAATCTACATTCTCCAAGAACATGAGAACGGCTGTAGAATCGATGTATGAATGCTAATATATGATGATAAATGGAATAAATAAAAGGAAACTGTCTGACTGTCTGTCTGGCTTCTTGTCAGCCGCTCATCGGATCGACTCCTCAGGTGAATCTCTGAGGACGATGATGCAACCTCATCCATGGACGTCTGGTGTAAGGTTAAAACTTGAGATTTGTATATGTGTATCATTATGAGAAAAATAAGCTGTTACCACAACAGTAAATAGAGATTTTTCTGGCTTTAAATCTGACCCTGAACAATGAGCTGCGTTCGTTTCTCTGCTCCGTCAATACTGTACTCTATAAAGTATCAGGAAAAACCTCGGGCTGCCTGTAGAAAGCTGCCTTCGGCTTTTCCTCTGAGTGAACCGTCCAGTTATTTGACGTCCACTCCTTCCTGACAGTTGACAGGTGAGTGGAGAACATGTGGGGGTGAGGGATCTTCCTGAGGAAATGCCAGAAGAAACTCAACTGCCCTCCAAGTTTCACACGGATCAGCGAACACGGATATTATCCACTCCGCATGCACGCACAGAAATACTTACCAACTATTAAGTGTTCACATGCACACACACACGCACACACAACACGCTCACTTATACACAAATCAATCACCTGGCTTGCGAGCTCGCTAATGATGTTGTTGACGTTAATGAGGAAGGGGACACGCTCATGAAGGCAGCTAACGATGCTAATCATGGAGATATCACACTGATGCCCCTGTAACAAGCCATCATGTCAGGGACTGAGTCATTGATTAACTAGGATCTGATGTGGTTTTTATGTGCGCGCATGTGGAGCACTGTTTCATTTAAGTACAAGAAACAGCAGAATTAAAAGAAAAATACCATCTGCAGCATGTGGAGGGTCTCCGAGGTTATTTACACCCTGAAGAGCGTGTGCGGAAAACACACCAATTATGAAAAGGATGTAGTTAAGACTTATCGCATACCCTTTTAGCTAAATTTAAGAAATATTTCTATCACATCCTGTCAGATAAAACCTTACAAACAAGTATGGTGGTGTTCTTTAGGCCACACATCCACACTTTACCCATATTGCTTATCATTTGAGGGTCACGGGGAAAGCTGGAGCCAATCAGCTGACACTAGCGAGAGGCTGGGTACACACTATACATTCAGTCAACACACAGAGACAAACAACCATTCACACTTATGGAGAATCTAGAGATAAGTCTGCATGTGTTTGGACTGTGGGAGGAAGCTGGAGAAAACCCATGCAGATCTTGGTCAAGCCGGGATTTGAACCTTCTTGCTGTGACGCGATGGTCTAACCACTGCAACACCATGCCACCTATAGGCCAAACATTCATTCATTTTCCTGCTCTGAGAAATCTATGACTCTCATATCTATCTACGTGGTCAGGAAACAGTTAGCTTCAAACTCTTCTACACTAAAATTAGAATACGGTATCTGTTAATGTTTGTAAACCTGCTAAAACAATGACATCAGAAGAGTTTGCCTTTGTTTTTATTTCTCAGTGAGTCATGTTCCACGTAATGAACGAGCTCTCTCACCCAGCTGTCTTCCCAGTGTTGCATCTTGTACGATATGAAGAAGAGAATCACATTGGATCAAACGTTCATTTTATGGCTATTTCTGACGCAGAAGCCCGGACATTCGATCTGTTTCTTAACATTCAACTTGAGAAGGTGCGGCTTTAGCGCCTTGTCAAAATAAAGTAGAATCAAATAGCAGGCGGACATCGTGTTTCCATCGCTGCAGATCAGAGCTGGAGCCGATAAAAACCTGCAGAGTCATTTCACCCAGGAGAGAATGCCGTTTGAATTCATTCCTTTTGCAGACAAAAGCCAGATGTTAGTGGGTGTTAGTGGTTTTACCAGTGGAAAGAGGGGTTTAGTTTACCATAATGTTCCTGAGCTGGGGAAAACACTTCGCCCTACATCCCCCAAAATGTTGGATTATTCTCTCAACGAAACATCTTCACTTGAAATTCACAACATGAATTGATACGTCTGAGGACAGAGAGTCTGGTTGTTGAGAATCTGATTTCAAAACCATGGGCAATAATCTGCTGCTAACAGCCTCCAGTCTCCTGGTTTTTCGGCTTCCCGCAGGATTTTTGATCCTTGCTGCAGGGATTTGCTCCCGTTCAGCCTCAAGAGCATTAGTGAGATCCAACACCGGTGATGTTCGGTGATAAGGTCCGGCTCACACCCGGTGTTCCACTTCATCCCCGAGGTGTTTGATGGGGTTGAGGTCGGGGCTCGCTCCCATTTCTTCCACACCGAACTGGGAAAGTAATTTCTATATTTGACCTGGGTTTGCACTTGAAGGTCTTGTCATGTCGAACGGGTCTGAGCATGTACAGTGCGTCAAACCTACTTTAGACCATGTTGTGTGTAGCATCATCACGTCGATTAAAATCTGATTTGATGATGATATGAACAAATAAATAAAACAAACACTCATTGATGTGTGAGAAGGAAAGAAAAAAAAAAACGTTAATTGGAGAGGAGTCAAACTTATTTGCATTTGAGCCTTTGGTTTCCAGCTCACTGGAACTAATATCATTTACCGTCCTCCAGCTGATTGCAAATCTGGGATCTGGTTTCCTTTCTATATCTAAATATTAATAGTCTCCATTACAGGAAAATTACTTTCATCTCCGACTCACATGGACGGATTAGATTTTAATCAGCGCATTAAATATGACTTTCTATTCCTGCAGATGGGAGAGGATGGCGGGCGGGCAGTCAATTACCATCATGCTCTGTTTGCTGTCTCGCAGTGATAAAGTCTTTGTTGTCACACGGAGGCTGTGAGAGCATAAACAAAAAGACAAAGTGACGTGTGGGGATGAGGCGACATACTGATGAGCTTCTGTCAGGGATCAACGCATCAAGATCCCTCTGAAACTAAAAGCTTTTAAAAAGATTGAAAGCCTAAACGTTTTGTTTCAATCCTCAATAACAGCTGCTTCAAAACATCCGGATTCTCACAATGACATTAAATTGGAGTCAATTTGTTGTATTTTTTTGCTGCCATTGTTTTCATGGTGAGGAAATGAAACCACTTTCTTTTCTTCTTTTCACTTAATTTCACTTCACGTCATTTTATTATTCTTTCAGCAGACACTTGCATCATGTCGACCATTGACAATACAAGAAAATACAGAATATGTCTGGGTGATACGGCAAAAGATTATATGAAGATAAACATTTTAATTTCAATAATTGTCTGTATAAATGTCACATTATTAATATTTAGTGAAGGTTATGGTTTTAATCTCTTCTTTATTGGCAGAGAATGACAAACTCAATAATGTAATACCCTTCACTGTACTTGCACTTGATTATATTGTGATAATTATTGAAACCCATAATAATCTATCTTCTGCAGTATTATTGTATGTACATATTACATTATATTCTCATTTCTATTCATTTTGTATTATTCCAGCAGATTTCGAAGGTAAAGATGGATGTCATCCTTCCAAGTGTGATTTTGATTTCCCACAATGCACCTGTGAGCGACGTCCAGGTGAGATCAATGAAGCCTGATGTGCTCCTCCTCTGCTGGTGGTGCTGGGGGGGGGTATTTAAACCAGGACTGAAGTGATTTGTGGTTACTGGTTTGGTGCCCTGAGTTTCAACATGGCTCAGTTCGTCCTTTTTATTTGCGTGCTCACGACACTTGCTGTTTCAGGACGACACTTTTCTAGTGAGAGGCCTAGT
Source organism: Hippoglossus hippoglossus (assembly GCF_009819705.1). NCBI lineage: Eukaryota > Metazoa > Chordata > Actinopteri > Pleuronectiformes > Pleuronectidae > Hippoglossus > Hippoglossus hippoglossus. The sequence goes on from NC_047160.1 coordinate 23,849,275, forward strand.
TGTTATTTGCCGGTGCCCAGGGAACCCAGCTATGGAGTGAGGTGAGTTGACTGGGAAGCTCAACCTTGCATAATTTACTTTTATTCAGTTTGCATCTTGTTTTCCCTGTAGACCTGCTCACTGTGATTTCATGTCATTAACAGCTTTCCTTTTAATGCTCCTCATTCACAAGTTAGCTGGGATTAAGTTTAGACTTGGCTGAAACGCACACACTTGACCAAAAATTCCTCAACTGCTACTTATTTGTGACGAGACGTGTCAGAGCTCTGTGCTGTGAGCTTTCTGTTTCTGCCTCACCATAGTAACCTTCCTGAGGCGTGTGCATGTAGAAACTGACAGGGTGTCAGTGGGAAGCTGCTGCCCTTCAATCTCCATGTTCATAAAAAAAACAAACAACAAATCCTGTCTCTCCCAGAACTGCAGTTCGTCCTCATGAACTCCTGAACCTGGCTGTGATGCCGAAGTCCTGGGACTGGAGGAATGTAAATGGCGTCAACTACGTTAGTACGACTCGCAACCAGCACATCCCTCAGTACTGTGGCTCCTGCTGGGCCCACGGAAGCACCAGTGCAATGGCCGGTAAGTTTTATTTTACTTGCCCACTTAAAGAGATCTAACATCCTGCCGTCACCCGACTAAATGGAGCTGGAATTCAATTAGTTTGACGCCATTTAAATTGATCTGCAACGTCTCTATCTAGAAGCTAAAATATGTTAACAAGGGGGTTTTCAAGATTTTGTTCTGCTAAGCCAGAGGTGTAAACTATCAGGACTACTTTCTGGAAAAGACATCGGCAATCATCTTTTTAAAGAGTGCAACCTTGAAAGTTTACTAGAGTTTTTACTCTAACCAGCTCATTATCTGAACTTGCAGCTCACCCATTTGCACTGAGGTATTGCTGGGAGGGAGCTGTCTGACAATGTCTCATAAAATGTCAATTAGATCTTGTACCAACTGAACAGATGGGATTTCCAGTGATATTAAATCACTCGCGCAAAAACGAATATTTCATTCGTGTGGAACTTTACTCTGCCGTGTGTGTAGATCGCATTAACATCAAGCGCAGAGGAGTGTGGCCATCTGCCTATCTGTCCGTCCAGCATGTGGTCGACTGTGCCGACTCTGGCACCTGTCATGGAGGGGACCATGGCGGCGTGTGGGAGTACGCCCACAAACACGGCATCCCCGACGAGACCTGCAACAACTACCAGGCCATTGACCAGAGTAAAGAACCCAAACTGATTTGTTTCATGATGCATTGGTGCATTAGATGAGCTTTTAATTAAGTTTCTCTCTCTCAGAATGCAAACGATTCAATGAGTGTGGCACTTGCACGACCTTTGGAAAGTGCAACACTGTGCAGAATTACACTCTGTGGAAGGTGGGAGACTTTGGTGCCATTAGAGGACGGGACAAGATGATGGCAGAAATCTACACTGGAGGACCAATCAGGTTTTTAAAGCTTTTATTTTGAAATGTTGAGTTTCAATTTCCCTAAAGTGAGTCAAGGTTTCACCTGACAACATTTTAACTGGGTGCTTCATCCCTCCAGCTGTGGAATCATGGCCACAGAGAAACTGGATGTCTACAGCGGCGGTCTGTACTCTGAGTACGAGGAGTCTCCTGACATCAACCACATCGTGACCGTGGCGGGCTGGGGAGTAGAAAATGGAACCGAATACTGGATTGTGCGCAACTCCTGGGGAGAGCCATGGGTGAGTCATGACAGTGTCTTGAGTTTTGCGTGGTTCACTAGCTTTTTATACAAACTGGCTGCTGGACTGAAATATAGTTGGTGCTTTTTGATTTATAATCTACGTGACCCTGCCTTTTTTCTCCCAGGGTGAGAAGGGCTGGCTCAGGATTGTGACAAGCGCCTACAAAGGAGGAAGTGGAAGCCGGCATAATCTTGCTTTGGAGGAAGACTGCATGTACGGAGATATGATTGTACCCTCGGCTTATTAATGGTTGTCAAGCACATGTATCTAAATAAACTATAAAACTGAATTTAAGATCTGTGGTATCGTGATTGTACATTTTTGTCCTCTTGCATTAAGACTTTATGATCAAAGATTCGTACTGACTCTTATCAAAGGTCAAATAGAAGCTAGTGATGACACTTCTAACAAGATTTCCCCCACAACAATCAAACTTATGAATATGCAGCTCTTTTCAAGATTTTGTGGCCTTCTGGCTCCAGACCAATCACATTTGAGCAGACTTTGGTTGCCTGCAAGTAAATGCACAGCAAATGGAAGACTGACTTTTGGCCTGTCTACACTGGAAGTCCCAAAATATTGCCCCTGAAAATGATGGGTTCAGGGATGCAACTACTGTTCTATGCACAAAGACAATTCAGCAGCTGCTCTTTCCAATGGAAAAATAAATATATCTAGTAGAAACTTTCGCTTTGCACAGTGATTCAACTCTTTTCCTGCAGGAAGCTCTTTAAATGTGGCTTTACTTGGGTGTGGATTTGGTTAAAAGTCAATTTGTAAATGGTGAAATGTTTAAAAGCAACATTTGTCAGTGGATGACACGGCCACTCTTGTCTCTGAGACGTCAGGTCGCAGGATGACTGAACCGAGCCGCTTGCTTTGAAAAGCCGAACGACATTTGTTTGTTCTACATCTCTGAGCTTGATAAACAGACCTCCTTTTATTGACTGACATGCTTTATTACCTCCAGTCCTGTCATGCCTCTGCACTAACGTTCAGTTTAATCGCCAGTTATCTACAGTGGCACACGCCGCGGCACAATGGCATCCTCCGAGTTTATATGCAATTATGAGGAGCCCATTTTCTTGCCGTTCGGCTGGGGAACAAAAGAAAACACAGCGCTCGGATATTTGGTTCACGGGACGTAACAATAATAAAAATGAATAAACAAGCTGTGGTGCTTCGCTGCTGATATGGAAATGCTTCCCATTAATGGCAGTTTCGAATCTCTGGGGGGAACAAAGGATAATCAAACCTCATGCAGCACTGTTAGCTTCCAGCCCCCAAACCAAAGCAAAACCTTAAGCCTATAAAGCTGTGGCGTGTCCGAGTGGAGGCCCACTGCAAAAACAAATATTAAACATAATTTGGCTCACTCAATATTATGCGATCAAGCACCCCCCCACCCTCGAGCAATCTTTCACGTGAAATTAAATTTGTGCTCTGATTAAATTTCCTGCATGTTTCCTCATTTGCATAATCACCAACGCAGCTCTAATGGCTGTGAATGGAAACACATGGAAATCTGAGGGTCTGGGGCTCAGGAAGAAGAAAAATGCAAGTTGCAACTGCACATGAGCCGTTTTCATACCGAGTGATTCAGCATTCATCTTCATTAGAGCAATTGATATGGCAAAAATGGATTTTTCAGCAATTCCTGCAAACCCATTATGCATTGTTTCAGTGATCAATACGTTGTTCTGAAAACATGAGGATTGAGGGAAGGGGGGGGGGGGGGGGTGCGGCGGTTGTTGTATGAAAAGAGTTTTACTGATTACCGAGGCCCTTTGGTGCTGCCAAGGCCTGGATTACCATTTTAAATAGAACATCCACTTCTAAATTATCATTAAGCAAGGCATTCTGATGATGATAATAAGAATGAAAGTTATTTCTAATCATGTATCCATGGCAGCTGCCCCGTAGCAGCAGAGGAGGAATATGCAGAAAGCTTCCCTGAGTGTGGGCTTTGTGTAATCCTTCCCCTCGCATTCACTCTCCCAAGGCCACTGCTGAAACTTGCCTCCCCAATACAAGCAGCAGAGAACAAAGAATAACCAGACAGCCACAGAGCACATTCTGGTATTTCACAGAAAAAAGAAAAAAAAACGCTGTTCCCTGATTCCGCCTGTGAGGCTGCGAGACATCGAATCTGATGTTAAAGATTAAAAACACGCCCAAAATGATACATGTAAATTATTGCTGGCGGTATACGAGCAGATGCGATAACAGATTTCTTTTCTTCGTGCGTTCCGCGATACCATCAATCATTCATTTATTGTGTCAAATATGAATAGAGCAGGCTTTTCAGCCCCGAGTCTGACGAGTCTCGCTGTGTTTGTGCAGAACACAGGGACTGGAGCACAGTGCAGAGTGGGGTGATCCCAATGCAGGAAGCGTCAGAGGAAAATTAGCTTTGCACGAGGTGGTATAAATCACACATTATCACAACCCTAACCTCAGCACGAGGCTCGTCCGACCTGCTTTGCATTGCATAAAACATTCAAAGCACAAACAGCAGAAATTAGACGTCAATACGTGTCATATATTGCTAATGAGCCCGTGCAGGAAACACATCTGATCATTAAAAATAAAGTATCTTCCTCAGTCAGCCGAAACTTTTTCACGATGATCTGTGATTCTCCCCCGTCAAGCGAAAAAAGAAAAAACACTTACACAACAATCACTTAGTCAGTGTGATCCCTAAATCGATTTACAGCCATCACCCCCCCCCCCCCCCCCCCCCCCCTGCTGATGTTATGCATCATGCCACTGCTAATCTCACTTCCTCGTCCAATATACTCATGCATCCTCAAGGCGGCTGCAGAATTAGCTTTGGTTAATGGACGAGTATTAATCCCTCTTAGTCACAACAAAATTAAGGAATAATGTGGCCATGAATATTTCAGCTACACTGCAGCAACACAGGAGTCTGCTCGCACAATCTGCGCGGGCTTGCAAAAAAATAATTGGCGATTACATATATTATTAATGCTTCATCATAAAATTCATATTTTGCAGCGGCTGAACAGGGGCAAGTCAATACTACTTCAAACTAACTTGCTGAACAGACAGAACGGAGAGAGACGGCCTCTGCAACATCAGAGGTCGCAGAACCGTGCTTTTGTTTCTGCTTGTATCACCGCGTCTCCGAAAGGTGCTGCATTCTTATTAGATCCCTTAAAAATAGATGCAAGCCTTCCAAGTCAGTGAGTTTGCGCAGCCTCCCCCTGGAAGTTTTAATTAGAACACCAGTCACTCGTGTTATCGTTGTTTCAAGAGGGCCGCTTCCACATTCCTGAGCCGCCTACTTCATCACAGGATCAGAGGCCCGCGGAGAGCGGACTGTTTGGGACAGCTGCTTCGTACGCTCCCTCTGGATTTCACCTCAAGAAGTCAACATGGATGGATGGACGGGCGGATTATGACTATCGCTGATGGAGAGGCAGCGTGCTGTAATTTGACAGGATTATTACTGAGATATGTTGTGAAATTTATAGACGCCTAACAGGTACTTCATAATGAAAACAAATGGTGCAAGACGTTCTAGGATCAGCAGATTATCTGTGCACATGCAATGAGGTTTCCAGACGTGTGCACAGGACACAATGGAAACAGACATGAGAAAGGCTTGTAGGGACTGAAAAACAACTTCTCACAGGATGTAGATCTATGGCGGCTGAAGGACTGTGATTGGCTCTTCAATGTTAAAGCTGATGTTTCTGATCAGGAGATGATTGAAGCCACGATTCAGTGTTTTCCTTTTTGAGATATTTGGGCATCTTTGGCTTTGTTGACAGGACAGTGCAACCAAACTGAACCTGTGTCAGTGCAGGAGGAGTCGAGCCTCCGTGTTTTCAAGTAAAACTACAGCAGTACACTATGTATTTTAATGTTATCATTTAGGCTACATCCACTACTATGTTTTGAAAAGCCTTAAACTGAGGGATTTGGAAACGCTGCAGGCCCTGTTTTGGTTTGAAAACTCGACAGCTGTGTTATAGTCTGGAAGAGCAAACACTGAGATGAGAAAAAAAAAAAGGTGCTGTCATCTATGTTCGCTTCCCGGTTCTGGTCAGTCACGACTTGACTACCGGCGGTGACTGCAAAACAAACCACTTACTGCCAGTAACATTTCCACCACATCATAGGTCCAAGACTCGAGAGTGTCCGCACACCAGGGACACACCCACACAACAATGGGGTGTGGACATTCTCGTCCTTTCCCAAGAAAATGAATCCCTCATCTCAGTCTTCACCATTGTTTAGATTTGTCCGTAGTGAATCCTGCCACCAGCTGCAGAGAAGACAATCTGATCCCTGTTTACACCGTACAGCGTTAGTGAAGGGTCACGTGATCCGTGTTTTCAGGCCTGTTTGAATGAAATGAGGATTATTACAGAAGTGGAGCTCGTGTGGACGGAGATTGTTGTGTTGTGTGACTGCAGCTTTACAAATCAAACAGTCTGACATCTGAGACACTGGCAGCAGCCTTCTCTGACTTTCTGGTCATATTTTTCTCCAGTTCTGATACAGCCAGACAAAATGCAGGAGAGATACGAGCAGAGGTAATTTAATAAACATAGTGATTTGTCAACAACAAATATTTGTTTCTACACACACGTTTTAATGGTTTAGCTCAGGATTCATAACAGATTCCTGATCAGACCTTGATCCAGATGTATTTTAATGGAATTAAAAACCTTTAATATTGTGTACTTGAAACCTCAAAAACAGGAATCCATTAGATCGGGATGTTTATATATTTTGTGTTAGGAGTTGAAATCCTGTCTCTGGCATTGGGATCAGACGTATAATCACAGATTCTATGCTGATCCTGAAATGAGTTTGAATCTCTGACTCAGTTTTTGTCGTGTGCTCCTCTCTCTGATCCTCCTAACGACATCTGAGGATCCCATCACGGTTGACTTTTGTCCTCCAGCCAGTGGACATCATCATTACTGTAGGTTTTGTTTGTGTCCCCTCGTTCACTGAGGGGGGGATGAGAGAAATGAACTGAGCTGTCACTGCACTATGCTGCCCCCTGTTGAAACCCTCCTCTGCATGTTTACACCGTGATGAGGGCACCGTTATGGATGGATGGGATGTTTTGTCTGGTGTTTTAGGAGATTATTTTCACAGCAGGGCACAAAATAACATAAGTACATGAATTCAAGACACACTGAGATGCTTTAAAATGTTTGTTTACTAACAATTGATTCTAGATAGGTTATACAATGTGCACAGATTTTATTGTCCACAAAATAAATCTAATATTGTGATGGTAAATGCGTATTTCTAAGAGTTCTTGTGATTGAAATGTTCCTGTATCAAACCTATTTATACTGGTGTGTGTATGTGTTGTGATAAAGAACAAAAGCATAGATAATGAACCAGCATCTAACTTGTTTATCTGAACCTGATTAGTAATGGAGCCATAAATCTCTTGTGCACGAGGAAACATGGAAACGTGAGGGTTTGTTTGTGACTGTTATCGATTCAGTTCCAACGTAATGTGATGCATCAGCACAGATTATTTCTCCCAGGACAGTGAGGGGAAGCCTGCTGCATGGAACAAAGGGCCTCTGCTGCTGGCACACAAAGGGTTAATGTGTGTGTGTGTGTGCGCGCGTCGCATTTTGGTGTTGATGTTATTCTCGTACAATGATTAACGATACTGATCCACGAACCATGCGCAAGTGTAGTGTTTTGGCACCGAGGGAGGGACAAAGGACCGAGCTATCCTCCTCCTCTGCCAGATTGGAACCATGGCGCATGGAATTATGTAATTAACCACATCCAGGCTGTTGTGCGCCACGTTCCTTCTCCAAATCATTAACTATTAAAAAAACTTCATAAAAACACCCGAATAGTCCAAAAGGCCGGGACGATGACTGGTGTCCACAGGGAGACAAATGTGTGGTTGTGGAGAAAAAGGCGCCTGCAGCTTTCAACCTGATCACAAACTTGGATTTGAAGGGAGCGCGCCCCGCCCTCCTGCTCCTTATAACCAGAAAGCCTGTTTGCAGAAACGCTCAAACATAAGAGGAACACAGGAGAACGCACCGCTGTACATGAACCTCTCCCGGAGACGCACTCTGGCTACAAAGACTTTACGGATTACACTGGTTTGTTTCCACCTCTCAACGGCAACAAAGCGACCAGAAGCGACCATGGATTTTCTCAACCACAACTACTTGAACGCGCGCAGCCCCTACGACTACACCTTCAATTTCTGGAACGACTATCTCGGCCTGACGACGCTGGTCACGAAGAACAACAAGCTCAGCATGCCCCAGAACCCCAACTCCATCACCGAGTCCCTGAAGGCGACCCTGGGCTTGGACGACTCCCCGCCGTGTCCGTGCGTAATCGCGGGCGGCGTTGGGGACGGCGGGCACCTGGACTGCTGCTGCCCGTCCGGGAGCCCCCCGCCGGCCTCCATCCTGGACCTGAAGGAGCGCTTCTCGATCCTCAGCCCCTTCCAGAGCCAGCTCGGCGTGCAGCTGCCGGAGAGGGACGTGGGCTTCGGGGGCAGCTTCGCCGGGTTCGACCTGTTCGGCGTGGAGAGGAAGATGCGCAAACCCGCGCCCAGGGGCAAGCAGGAGCCCAAAATCTGCGTCTTCTGCCGAAATAACGGAGCGCCAGAGGAGGTGTACGGCTCCCACGTCCTGAAGACCCCGGACGGCCGGGTCGTGTGCCCGATCCTGAGGGCTTATACCTGCCCCCTGTGCAGTGCCAACGGGGACAATGCCCACACGATAAAATACTGTCCACTGTCCAAAGACCAGCCATCCCAGCGACCATTAAAGGGGGGTAGGGCAGTGGGTGGTAAGAGGATGAAAATATTCTAAACAAGACAAGACTATAAAAGTAAATTTAATTGCACTGAACAATTTCCAGATGACTGTTTTTAATTTCGGCTCTAGCCTTTACCCCAGTTTCACAAACATATTGATTTTATCCTTTTATTTCTCTAAGATCTCTTATATTTTTATAGTTCATTTATCCACATAGAATAATTTTATGCTTTATACATTGGATTTTATTTTTTCTTTCTATAGTTTGTAGTCATTTGAGCGTGTGCATATAAATACACCGATGTATCAATAATCACAAAGTGTGAATACATTTTAAAAAAGAAAGTATTTTGGTCATGTAGGGAAACACACTGACATTGGCAAAGGGGATGAATGTCATATTTCTACCAAGTATTTTTGTACGGTGAGCTAAGCTCGCTGCGATTTTTCCTTTCTCGTCTTAGAAAACCAAAGTTACGTTTGCCATTAAAGAAGCTGAAGAATGTGTCATTAGCAGTGAGAGCTTGTGTGCTTGTCTGACCGGGAGCTGTAGAGGAGGTGCAGGAGGAGACTCTCTGGTCCCATCTGCCTGCCCAGAAAAACTCCACAACATATTTTCCAACTTGCTTTTAAAAGTTGACATTCAATCTGTGAGGCAGGGGAGACAAGGAGGGTAAAGACAATGCGGCCTCTGTTTAGGGCTCATATCCTCCGGGGACCATTATAATCAGTTGTTGCAAAGCCAAACCCTCTTTTCCAGTCCTATGTGACGAGGAAGTTTTCTGACTTCACAAGCGGTCAGAGAGGAGAGATAACTACATTTTCTTTATGTTTACATTCGCACACAAGGGGCGAACACACTGGATCTCCTTTCCTTTTTCTTTTTTTTTGATTTGCCCCTGATGTTGTTTTCACTTTAGAGTCTCATGGGCACGTCTGCTCTTCACAATATGAAAATGGAGCGAGTCCCTTTTACCCCCGTCACGCTGAATGTGTGGGGGGTGAGAAAGAACAAATGAATGTCAGTAAACAACAACAACAACAACAACAAAAAAACAAACCTGTTAACCCCATTATTTCCTTTTTTTCCCCCTAAAGAATCCAAAAAAAAGATGCAAAAATGTTGTGAATGTATGATTGAACGTGTCACTTGCAGGACTGCACATTTCTGACAGTTTTGTTTACCAAAGGAATTCAATTGCATTGAAGAGCGAAGAGAGATTTGCTGTATTGTACATAAAGTGATGTTTATTCAGTATTTTAACATTACAAGTGACTTCAGAGGGCGCTACCTCAACAGGATTTTGTACTTACATGTAAAATGTCAACAGCAGTTTATTGATATAGTGCTGCCATTTATAATAAGGGTTTTTTGATAGTATTTTTGATCTTTGTATAACATAATTGTATTTTCATTTTGTTGCATTTTAACATGACGGAAGTGAATTTCCAAGAAGCTATAAGCATTGCTCGCCACAAGGTGATTGTCTGTAAATAATGGTGACACCCTTACTTTGGAAAGTTTTAGTTGTTCGATGTTACAGTCTTGGGAGTGTGCGACCGAGTGGATATTGAAAAAGGCTGACGAAAAAATTTGCCACTTTTAACAGAGGTGTTGTTTTTTTCTCCTTTGGATTAAATGAATAAGAGAAAAAAAAGATAAAACACTGTTGAACTTTGTTATTTATATTTTACCACAATTTTTCCTGTATGCTGCTGTGCAGAATAACAACATATGAATTCACTAGAGAAATAAAAACTTATCAAATATTTGCAGCTACGTGGTCGTGTTCTTGTGTTGAGTCCACATGTAAGAGCCTCTTTTAAACACAGAAGTCGTGCGAGCGTCTCACGTTACAGAGCGACTGAGTGATTTAGTGATTCGCAGATGGACTGATGAAATCTAGCAGGGGAGTCGAGTAAAAACACATTTGCAGCGGTGCCTCTGCTTTCCCTAATTGGCCAAGCTAACTGACGGCCTCCCTGATTAACTAAAACACAGACTGTGTGTGGATCAGCTGTTAAACCCTCCTGCATTAAGAGTAACTTCACAGTCTGTACAAAAAAAACTTTCCCTTTAACCTTTTGGGAGCTTTTGGACAAACTGAGCTGATCTGCTGCTCTTGCATGTTGAGGATTTGTCTCCGAAGGACAAACACAGTGCCACGGTTGTTCCAGCTCTGCCCACACTAGAATATCTTGGCCTCTGCCGCACCATTCAAACAGATCATGTTTGCACTGAATTGGATTGAATGGCCTCCCTGGCCTCTCCGCCTGCCATCTGAGGAACGGCTGCTGCCGACTGGGGCCCAAACACAATCAGGAAGCTTTGCTGCTGCTCCCTGCTTTTCTACAGTTGTGCTTTGGGCGCTCATGCTTATAGCAGACTGCAGCCGGGTAAGAAAACAATGAATAGAGTCACTATGATGAGTCTGTGAAAGGCTTTTCTGTGTGAGGGCCCGTCTCACCAGAGAAAACAACATCAGACGTTCGTAATTGCTGCTGACGCTGCGTATACGGCACAAAAACACATCTAGACGACTGTACATACATTAGCCTGAAGCATCCGGCTGGTGTCATCCACACCTCGGCTGTTCCTCCCTCTCTGCTTCCCCTCCCCCTCCTCCTCCCCCTCCTGTCTTCATGCATCTCTCCAGCTGAGGCTGTGGCATTAAAAATGGATGACTACTAAGTGCAACAGGGATTTATCTCTGCGAGAACAGTGGTGAAAGGGCCTGGCGGGCTAGCATCTCAGGCAAACACAGTCAGCTAACAGGTCTTATTCCCTCTACGCCACAGCTTCCATTAGCCGCTCTGCAGACAGGCCCCATATAATCTAGTTAGCTGCACCATTTATGAGATATGTATCTATCATGATCATATAATATGTCCTACGGTGGCTGGCTGTTTTTTTTTTATCAATACACAATTTGTGCTCACAACAGATCTCTCTGCAGAGTGTGATGGGTCCGTTTCATGTGAAGCAACAAACTCATTACTCAAAAAGTAAAAATGAGTGAGGGAAGAGTTTTAATTCGCCACCGATCTGAGCAGTTATCAACTCTTTCCTCCTCTGGCAGTTGATTAGGATTCAGCCCAATGATCTGCAGCAGTAGTTATAGTCTTTGCTTTGTCCCATGGCTGCACCTTTTTAATAAAGGTTTATATGAATCGTCAATGTTTAGGGTTGCTCTAGCTTAATTTTTCTGTTTTTATTACCACATTCGATCCAGAAATTCCTCCAAAATTGCAGAATTTTGACATTTTTTATCTTGATGCCCTCGCTGTAGCAACACGTGTATTATCAAACCATGATTTGTAATTTCCAGAGCCACCCCACAGTCTTTCTATGTCCCCCCCCCCCGTACTGTAATGACACAGATGCCCTGTGGAGGACAACAGCCCCAAGCTGGGAGTCACTGCAGTAGAAAACAAGATGACTATTTAATTTGTGTTTTTATTTTATTGACCTTTTCTTGACCCCTGGCGTCAAATTGGAGAATCAAAATGTTCACGTTATCAGCCCAGTGAAATGTCGGAGTGATCCATGTACTTTTTATATAGGAAACTATATGTGTATATAAGGAATATTCTCCATCTTTTACTATGTTGTGAAGTACAGGAGACTATACAGGCCATTTTCTAATGAAACTGTCTGTAAGCGGAATAAAACTACGACAAGAAATCTTAGTTCACAAATCACTGCACCTACAATAAAGCTGAACAGACTTAGTCTCTTTTATTCTCCAGGTGGAAGCAAACACCGAGATGACTCTGCTCCAACGACCTAATGGACCATTTACATGGCATCCTTCACTTTCACTGACCCACATGGCATCAGTGTGTATGGCTGATAATACGTTAGAGATGCACTGAGTTCATTCATGGTCTCACCATTTACCAGAAACCATTTGTAATAAGGATGCTCCTGTTGCCTAGCAACACCCGGAGATAAAATTGGACAGCAGCTGAGCATGAAAGTCATTCCACAGAGCGAGGAAAGGACGACGCCGTCTTTACTCCTCACATCAGACAGTTTTTTATAGCTGATTTGGTGCGAGTATGATTTTAAATTGCAAGAAAAGAAATTCCTAAAAAAGGTTTTTGGCCTTTGTTTTGATTTTGTAACTCTTTGCTGCCCCGTGTGGCGACAACAGGTATTACAAAAACATGGATACCTGCTTTGTGTGACTTCTTCCAGTTATTCAAAGCCGCCGGTGTGGAAGGAATCATAATGACGAGTATGGTGTTATTGAACTCTCTGTCAACGTGGCTGCGGCGAGCGGGCTCCTCCATTAACAACTCTGTCCCTGCGAGGGCAGATCGCAGCTTTGATGCTCTAATTGAAATTTCACAAAGGATTTATTTGAAACCAAAACCCGCTGCTGTTTAAGTGAGGCCGACAGGTTATTAAGTTTCCCTCACAGCATGATGAGCTTATTTCTCAGTGGCCGTTTCGCTGGTGCAGATGCACTGTCAGTTGAAATAATCCTCCCAGTCACTCGTGCACATCCCGCGGAGGAATCTGTGCAGCCGGAGGAACATAGAGTCGTGCTAACATTTGCTCAGTGAGTGCTTTAGAGTGTGTTTTCTTAAAAAAGGCTGTTCTGCATTTGGAAACCTCTGCCTGGCTTCACTCTCCGTCGGGCTCGGGGCGTCCTCAGCTCAGCGGGGGGGGACCTGTTTTCTGTTTACATCTCAGAGTTTGGGAATTTATAAATAGTTTCTAGAATCCAGAATTCAATTTCCTCCAGACGCCATCATCAAAACAACGGCGTCGTGTTTGCACAACAGCTTCTTGCAGGCTGTGATGATGAATCCAGCTGAAAGGACGCAACAGGAAATATTCAATTATTGATTATAGTTACTAAAACACATTTATTGATCAGTGAGCACCATTACCTTTAAATTAAGTTATAAAACTTACAGAGATAATCCAACCTTAAAGTCGCAGTTATTCTGTGCTAGAAAACGTCTTTTCTCAGACGACTGTAAAGATTGTGAGATTCTTTCGAGTCATTTTTAGGTTCAAGGTTCAAGGTTTCTTTACTATTGTGCTGCAGGAACCACATATGGACAAACCACATGATGACATAACATTGATCAACAGTACAAATACATCACAGTGGGAGACAGTAATGATTAAAGTACACGATCTGTGCCCACAACAAATATCTGCAGAGCTTAATGGGCAGATTGAGTAATAATGACGCTCAGTGGAGTTCATACCTCTGCTAAGGCCCAACAGCTTAAATCAAGCTGCAGCAAATTTCAAACACATCATTCCTCTAAACACACTGGATTCTTTCATCTAGATCCATGAAATATTCTTCTAGAAACAAAAATGCTAAAGAAGTTTTTCATGGTAATCTGTTGAGTAGTTTTTATGTTACATTGCTTACGAACGTATAAACTAACAGACAGAAGTGGAGAGAGTCTCCTTGGCTGAGTTAATAAAAGTTCTATTTCACATGCACTGTTTTAATAATTGGAAATGAAGATGAGGGAGCAAAACTTGATTTAATTAAAGGGCAGCGTTATCAGTCAGGTGTCGTCTCGGAGCAGTTATCTCCAGGAATGAGGCATCTGGATCCCGTCTGACAGGCGATAAAGACCCTGCTAACGCTCTGCAGCAGCAACTGTTAATCTCTGCAGCCAATGTGACTTAGATGATTCATTAATTTGCGCAGCAGCTCATCGGGGACGCTACATGAAATATCCTCTGGTTAATGTGCTGCGGTGCAAAATTAACTTTTCAGCCTTGGTTTTATTTGCTTGACTTTCCAGTGACATCAGGTATCAACTTTAAAAATGAAAAAAGGATAAAACTTCTCTTCCCTCAAACTATCAACCCTCTGCACTGTTGTCCTGCCGTGTGTCGTTAAACTAAAACAACCCATTTACGCGGCATCCTCGTCTTTATCCTTTTGATAACAATGTTGAAAGGAGGGAATTCATTACAGATCTGGAGAATTTGTTTATTGCTCCCATCATTTCCCAGAATGCACTCGAAACGAGGACGGTCCCGTCGCCTAGCAACTCCTGGGGATAAAAATCGGAAGGCAGCCAAGCATGAAAGTCATTCCTGAGAGTGAAGTAAAGAGGACGTCATCTTCAGCCCTCACTTTATGGCCTATTGGTGATTTGGCGACGCTTATCTGCACAAAGCTGTCAGGAGAAAAAAAGTTAATATTATTCAGAGACTGGTGATAAAGATGTGACTGATCCGGGGACAGTTTGTCTCAGTGTTGGAAAAGAGCGTCCGAGTGTAAGAGACGAGTTGCTGCTGTTATCTGAACCGACCGAACCGAGAGCAAGGTGAGTTCAGCCGGAGTTCAAAGCTTTTCTGCACCGAGCCGTAAACATTTCATCACAGAGTGTGAATAAAGGCAACATCAGCGCCGGAGATGTTCATTACTTATGAATGTGTGTTTACCCAGAAGCTCATTGTTTAACTGTGCAGCCTGATGTTCGTCCAATTGACTGCAAAGCTTTTAAAACTACACGGAAAAAGAAAAAGTGAGTGTAAATAAAGTTACGCTGCTAATAATCTCATTGATCAATCACATGAGTGAGGTTAGGACATTAAAGCCCCGGCTGTTTAGACCTCTGCACCTGTGAGGCATGATAGTGAAGCCAAATCCTCTCGACCGCCCCCTGGTGGCTCGCTGCAGTATAGCTCATTAAGCCCATCTCCTCCATGTTAGTGGACAGGACATAGACCAAACTAAAGGCAAATTACAAGTTAGATAAATTTCAACCAAGTACAAGTACCTTGTGTTTTCTTGTATCCCAACTTCAAACACTACATTCTACACTACATTAGTTCTGTTGTGTGTGTTTTGTTGTCATCAGCTGTTGATAATAGTTGTGTTGTTTTACAGTGTAATGAATACAGGAAGCTAATCTACATGAGTAAAGAAAAATATGTCAGTTTACATACGTGTACAGTCAGATTTAGTTTGACAGGCCAGTCACTTTCCTTACAAACACGTCTTATCTTAAATGCGGATCATTTGTGTGCCGTCTGGAAAAGGTTAGCACAGAAACATACACACATTAGGATCCAGTAAGGATGTAATTACAGCACATATATGCAGAATCAATTGGATTAAGCGTGATTGTTTGAGCGGCTGATCTCCTGGCAGACGCTTCACATCCATCACATCACACACAAATAAACAGCTGTGCCACAAGTCGACTGCAACTGCCAAGTACGAACACTGACCTCGGCCCACTTGGCTTCTTCCACTAGCACAACGCTGCAACTTCTATACTTTGTATTTGCAATTTTAATAGTTTTTACACTGCAATATGTACATGTCTGTCTTTTTAGGAACATTTAGAAATATTTATATATTTATAAGAATTTGCAATGACGATAAAGGAAGTCTATGTGATGTAAACTAAATCTGGAAACATGCAGAGTATATTCTTTCAACACATTTCAATAATAATGGCTCAGGTGTCCGTTTTAAGCCGGTGAGTCCACATGTGTCATAGAAGGACCCTGGAAGTAGCTCATCTAAATGGAATGTGGCTCGATGTTCACGTTGTCATTCGCTCGGGCCAGAAAAGTCTTGTGTTGTGAGGAAGCTCCAGAGCTTCAACCTGAGACCTGATCACACGGAGGGAAACTTCGAACAGTTTCAGATGGTTGTAAAAACAAAAAACACACTCAACAGTGTGAAGGAATACATGTCAGAATGATTTGAGGTGTATTTCTGTATATATTCATATCAAAATACCCAGACACTGCATTTGTAAACACTTTCTGTAACACAAACTATTTCATGCACCACAATCCGTCTCCA
This sequence comes from Hippoglossus hippoglossus, assembly GCF_009819705.1. Classification (NCBI taxonomy): domain Eukaryota; kingdom Metazoa; phylum Chordata; class Actinopteri; order Pleuronectiformes; family Pleuronectidae; genus Hippoglossus; species Hippoglossus hippoglossus. The sequence goes on from NC_047160.1 coordinate 23,865,604, forward strand.
TTCATATCGTCTTGATTCCAGTCGACCGAATTGCTCATTAAAAATGGCCTGCGGTTGTTTTTTCTTCTTTTCCTTTGTGATCATGTTGCTCAGCATCCAAGTAGTAAATTGATCTGTTTTCTATCTTCTCCCGTTATTAAATAATTCAGTGGATTAAACGTGCCAGAGGGTCGTCTCCTCCACTCGCTCCAGAACAAATGAACACACAACTATAGGTTTTTCTGGGGAAACTTAAAAGATTTATTCCTCTGCAGGTGGGAGCAGCAGCAGCAGTTTGACCAAAGTGTAAACTGTCCTGCAGCTCTTTAGTTTCTCTGTGTAAACTGCTGATCCCTGATACTTTCAAACTGAGCCGTAGACTCAGCACCAACAAAGTATTCTGACACATGAAACCACCGATTGTGAATCACAAGTGAGTGTGACTTTTTCAGGATAAAGAGAAACAGCTGCTGCATCTTACAAGTCTTTATAATCTGTAATATGAACATTTTAACAAGTGATTTTAAGTAAGGAGAAGTTTGGGATTGTTGGTGAAGCATCACAGACTCAGACTGAGACATAAAAAAAAGTTTTACAACTCAAATAACAGGAACATTTGTAGAATATAAAACACTCGATTGACATTCAACTTTAATGTCAGTAATAAAGTAGAAGAACAGACTCTGACGGACACGGCTCTTCGTTTGCTCGTGTAAACACACGACAGGTGCTGCTAAGAAGAGGCTCATTCATGGCCCTCAGCAGCAGCAGCAGCAGCTCGGCCCTGTGATCCCCTCAGTGTGTGAGCGGCTCTGCACAGTTAATGTGTTTTTGTCAGTGGGAAAATTCCAGCACTGTACCGGCTCCCATGTGGTTGTGGTTTGGGGGGGGAAAGGCACAGTAATGCGTTTGTGACGCAAGAGGGAGGAAATTGCAGAAGCTTCCTGCACAACTGTGCTTTTGTACCACTTCCAGGTGGAGACCAGTCCAGTCTGCAGGCAAAACCAGGGCCGTGCAGCCCAGACCGAGGTGCAACAGTGCAGCCTGGAGGCAGGGAGAGGTACTGCCTCTGGGAATTCGACTCTCAGCTTTCCAAACAGCTAATGTGATGCAACAGACTCTTCTGATTTTGTGCTGTGGAGCTGCATCTGATATCTGTGAGTTACTGTGAAATGCTTTAGGTTTATCATGCAGGTGCCAAGATTTTTAATATGTTGCATGTCCAAAACAAAGCTGTTCACAATCCTTCACCCGTCGTCATACATTTCAGTCTGAATTGTACTTTTTCTTCATAATTACCACAGATCTTCCACCATCTGACTCAGTGTGGGTAACATGTAACATCTGCTGCAGGATAGCTTCATTCTTTATCACTTACTTTAGACTTTACTGCCTAATTTCCAATGTCAAGATATTAGATAGTTGTATATTTTGTCAGATAATACCATTAGAAACAGACATCATGGAGTGGGATCCCTCAGCTGTGACTCTCCCTGAGGTTTCTCTGTTTGTTTCCCCTGTTAAAAGTTATTTTGGGAGGTTTTTTACTTGTCGAGGGTCGTGAACAGAGGAAGTCGCACCTTGTACAGAGTGTTGAGCTCCATGAGGCAAATTGTAGTTTGTGAATATGAGCTTTTCATATCAAGAAATTTGATGTAATGATACAAATTTAAACTGTGACTGACTATGATTTGTAACATGATTTGGTGGAAAGCCTTGGCTGTGAAAAACCTTTCTTCTAATAGGAAACGTATTGTTTGATGTATCTATTCAAATATTCAATCAACCCATAAATAATAAAGTTTTTAATAGTCCTATGAATGTATTAGTAAGAAAGTGTGAGGTATCGTAAATCATGGTATAAAACCACTTATTAGTACCATCACTTCACTTATATTATTTTAAACTCTAGCACCACCTGGTGTTTAATTTTTGAAAATTAAAATAGTATTTCTTTCATTAGAGGAACTTGTATGTTAAACAATGTATGAGAGAGATTTAATAAATTAGCATTTGATTGATTATTAAAATTAAGAAGGATATTTATATATGTGACCTGTGAGTTTGGCTTCACTGCAGCATTAACAGCTCTGGGTCCATAAATAATTGACTAATTAACATATCTTTGAACTTCAGAATCTTACGAATATTTAATAATTTTTTATTGGATTTGTTTTAATAATATAATAAGATTTGATTCATACTCAATGTTTAACTTGATTCTGCAGCAGCCATGTAAGGAGAGAGGCTACATCTGGTATATTAGGAGGTTCTCTGTTTTTCCAGTGTCTAAAACTGGTTCTTCAGCTGTAACATGAAAGTGTGAATCATGGAAAATCAACCTGATTTGATTTATTATTCATTATTAGTGAGATGAAATGAAAAAAGTCCCACCTGTTGTTATTAGAGAGAGAAGAGTTTGTTTCTATGGATTTTTCAGATCACTTTGAAGGATCCACGAAAGGAAACCAGGGACATGTTCCACCTTCCTCCACAACAAGCTGCTGAACCTCCAACTGCACACGATGTGAATATATTAAGGTGGAAAGAGTCGTTGAGTAAAGTCAAAAACATGTTGGAGTTGAGCTCTGAATTAAAACCACGTCCAGTGGTTGTTTGAAATGTAGCAGCTGCGAGAAAAATACACATGAGGAAGGAAATCTGTCTTTTCTTCTGTTTCTCTGCCAAAGTCTGACATCTGAACGCAGCAGGCGAATCACTTCACATAGCTCCGAGTGTGTGTGTGTGTGTGTGTGTGTGTGTGTGTGTGTGTGTGTGTGTGTGTGTGTGAGAGAGAGAGAGAGGGGGGGGGGGGGGATGTATGTGAGAATGTGTGTTTATGTACTTTCCTTGAAAGAAACACTGCTGACCCATTCGTACAGTAAGTCTGGGGTCATACGATCTTTGTCTCTCTACTATATTTATGACAATTCTTTATATAAAAAAAATGAACAGCCCAATTAACCAGATATTAATGCTTTACAATCAGCTTCATATTTAACAGAAACTTCTCCGTGACATGTGTGAGACATCTTTGATCAGAGTGAACAATGACACTGGAGACATTGTACACAGCCCCTGAGACCATTGATTGATTAATAAGTAATAAAAGCAAATCATGTTATGACAGTTATTAGGTTTCTCTGCAATAAAATATAAAATATCTACAAAGTCATAGAACAACATGTCTTTCAAGTTGATTGCTTCTGTCTGTTTGTCTGAACACAGCTGCAACATCACACACATTCATCATGGTGAGGAATAAAAGAAAATGTTGCACTTTCCATCAGAAATCAGTTTTTATATGTTTGTTTGTTTTTAATAAAATAACCTGAGTGGACTCAGTTTGTTTCCAAGTCTCTGATTTCTGTTGTAAACTGTATTCTCACAAGCTGCCACCAGGTGTCAGTCTGACACAACCGTCAAGGTGGAAGCCGAACGTGTTAAAGACGAGACGCTGGTGGAAGAAGAAGAGCAGCATCACAGACAGAAGCTGACATAGAAATAAATTATTCTGCTCGTCACATATTTACACCTTGATATTAGCCTGATATTTATTATTATCTTGGGAGTAAGATCGTCAGAGTCCAGACGGTGGCAGGTCGATGTTTTCACTGAATCAAAATGTTTCCTTTGCCAAATTTCATAAGATAAGATAAGATAAGATAAGATAAGATAAGATAAGATGACACTTTATTATCTGAATGCTCTTTTGTAATTTGCTTTGCGTCCCAAGATGTTCACTGTCTCACATAAACGACAACAAAAATAAAAACATATAATCAAACAACGACAAATACAGATACACACTCATTATGAATAATAATAATGAATAATGCCCCATAATCAATATTATCACTCCCTCTAACATACTTGATTGGATTTCATTTGCTCAGACATGAAAATGTATGTTCAAGACAAAATAATGCACACATTGTTTTTACATTAAACTTTATTGAACTTTATACTCTCATATAATTCAAAGTGTTTGGTTTACAGAATCAAAAATAACATGTTTTCTACATAATAAGCTTCAACTTTAACCCCCCCACTCTTCCTCTGTGTGTTTTGGGATGTTTTATAGATGATTATCTCAAACGTTATATCATTTATCATTCACTATTTACACACCTTCCCACATAGAGAGGTTTACACACATCACATCATTTATTATATATTTATTACAGGTTTATTGATTGATTTATCTCTCTGGAAATTAAACATTTTTATCTCTTGTCAGGATTTTGTTCCTATCTATGTTTTTAAATAAAACTTGAATGTTAATGGTAAACCTGATTCTACCAGGAAGAAATATTTGACAGATTTTCTTTAGACGCGGACACATGTATGTGAAATTAAAATAAAAAATATATAAAAACTAAAATATAATAGTGTACAAGGAATTACCCCCCCCCCCATGCAATAAAACTGTATCAAATATTTCCATGCCATAATCCACACAAGTGAAAAAAGGTATTTCTCCCTAAAGCGGATACGTTCTGTGTATTTATATAAATAAATGTGGAGTAACGTCAAATTAAAATGTGTCTGGTCTTTACCGGCTGAGTCCGAGCACCACACCATCTGGTGCCTTCTGCTTTATTCACCCTTAACTGGCTTGAGTTAACTCACCACAGCCGAGAGGATCCACATCATTTTCTAAAGGAATTCAAGTATTAACAGCCTCGAAAAACTCCACCTACCTCTAAATAAAAGCAGTTTTTATAGCCGCACTCGGTCTCACACACACACACACACACACACACACACACACACACACACACACACACACACACCTTTCAATGCATGTTAATGCAATATGGTCGCAGCCTGGCCAGGGGTGGGGATTGACTTGTTTCCAAACACTTAATTCAATTTGTCATCGCCATTCAGGGAGGCTCAAGTGGTCTAATTTGTGTTAATGAGGGGTAATAAAGTCATAGCCCCCTATATTACTGCCAGGGGGGTGTAAGCGAGTGTGTGTTAAGTGTGTGTGTGTGTGTGTGTGTGTGTGTGTGTGTGTGTGTGTGTGTGTGTGTGTGTGTGTGTGTGTGTGTGTGTGTGTGTGTGTGTAGGGATGGGAGCTGTAGGTATTGACTTGCTTTGGTCTCAGGCGGCCTGCCTGGCTGTTCTCCGTCTTGAGGATACCCCCCCTCCCTTTCTCTCTATTGTACCCCTAATTAGATGGCCTTTGTTGGGTTAATGCTGCTGCCATCTGGTCGGTCGTCCGCGGGTGTCAGCCCCAGGGTTGAGGTGGGGGAACCCAGAAGGAAATGTCTCTGTGGTGGAGAGGCCCTTCTCCTCCCATCCTCCTCCTCCTCCCTGTCCTCCCCTCATTCAATACCTCTGGCCTGGACCATCTTCCCCCTTTGGCTGACACCACAAGGACCCTTTCACACTTGAAGGAATTAGTGAAAGATTGATGTCTCCCTCTGCCTCTGTCAGTGCGAGAGGGGCGTAGCGACACGGCGGTGAGACTTTCCCCGTGCAGCCGTCGTATTGTGTCTCCCCCCCCCCACTCCCCTGCAGAGTGCTGGAGTGCAGGTTTCAGCAGGCAGATAAAATATCAGTCTGAGAGGTTACGACTCGCACAATCGAGCGCGTTGGTTGTAAAAATTCGCCAGAAGTAGAAAGCTGCAGTCACACTGGGCCTGTGCCAGGTGTGTGAGAGAGCCGATGTGTTGCAGGTGGCGTTGAAAATGTCAAGTGGATTGATTGAGTGGGAGTTTTATTGAACCGCAGATGAAAATGTGCAGGTTTGGGTCAAATAATGCGGAGAATTGGATTTCCTCAGAAAGATCGGTAACGTATAAGCGAGTCTCTGCTGCAGTTTGAACAGGAGACTGGTTAGTTCTTCATCTGAGGTAACGCAGTGTAATGATCCAACGTCCTACGTACATGTCCGTGGTTCCATTTACGCTCAGGACACGGTCACATGGGTGCGAATGTGAAGCAAATATCGCAGGTCAAAGTTCACCACAGATGAACTTTGAAGTGAATGTCTTTATTTGCCTCCTCGCTCGCCCCTAAATGAAGGTCGGCATCGATCTGCTGTTGCATGCATGCAAACCTGATCCCATATTCTGCTCCATCCCTTTCCAGAAGGTGGATATATTGCACCTGGAGCATGCGCAGTCGGTATCTGCATCGGGGTCCGTGCCGTGCGTACCCTACTGGACATGGGTGGATGACTTCATCTTAACATCTGGAGCAGATTCCATGAAGGAGACGGATCCAGGATATTTTTATTTCCTTTTCCTTTAACACTGCAAGGTCGTATATAAAGAACGGAGAAATCTTGATCTGTCTTATCTGTGGAACAATTTGGTGCAACTTGATTGAATCTAATGCGACGGTTGGGCTTTGGCAGAGGAAACGCGCTCTGGACGACCTTCTAGTTGGTCAACGTGGAAGTGTCTGGAAACCATCTTCTATCTCCTCCTTCATCATCATTTGCTTTGGCTTTATGCGATGGCCTGAAATGATCCTTCATTAAATCCATGTAAGAGCAACTCGGACACAGAACCAGCGACAGTCTGACTGACGTCGGCTCTGCGCTGCTAAACAGACAGAGAGAGAAAAAACACTGACACAGTTTTCTCTCCGTGACACCCGACTTGTCCTGTCAATCAGCGTGTTTGTTTTGTTAATAATGTTTGTGTTGGGGACTGTGCAAGTGTGTTTGTGGCTGTTATGTGTGAGTGTGATGGGTGTGTGTTGTTCTGTTGTTGGTGTCACCCTGCCTCTCTCTCTCCCTCTCTCTCTGTCAAGCGGGGAGCACAACCCTTACATGACCCTGAGCAGTTGGCTGACTGCGCCTCCTTCACGCCTCTTTCATCCCACCCAGAACAACATCGTCCATCGGCCCCCCCCCCCCCCCGCAATGACAGGCCGGGACCGGGACACAGGGCCGCCGCCGCCGCCATGTGCCCGAGGAGACAAAGTTTAGAGGTGAAAACTTTCGGGGACGGTTGCGACGATGTGACTTCTGACAAAAGTGGTGAAAGGATATTTGGATATCACCTACAGCCAACTACTACTACTACTACTACTACTACCATTACTACTACTACTACTACTACTACTACTACTACTACTACTACTACCATTACTACTACTAATACTATTACTAACAATAACTTATTGTCCACTTATTGTGCAACTTTACGGACAAATCCTAATGCGTTCTATGTTTCAGGCAGATTTGAAAGAAACAGCGCCACCTTTAGAGACCAGAATGACACTGCAGTCTGAGGGGGGAGCACAGGTCACTGCTGCTCACCCCGACAAGTGGAAAATGGAAAAGAGAAATTCAGCAGAGAAAGAGGATTTTGAGGATTACACATGTTACTGATATTATGATAAAAGACGAGGATATAAAGGCTTTGTAGGAATACATCAGTGTTTTCAACCAAAGCCAGATTGATCTGTTTCTGCTGTTTTCATTTGTGAAAGTCGGCTTCAGCTTGCCGTCTGCTGTTTCAGTGTTTTATCAACAGTATGACAGAAAAGAGAATTTTAAAAACTGCAATATCAAAGCATATGTAGAAGTTAAAACAAGCTACTTTCTGCATCGACACCAGCAACACAAGCAGAATTACCTAAGAACACTCACGGTTTGTATAACAGCTTCTTGCACAATGTTAATAATCTGTGTGTGTGTGTGTGGAGAACACCACATTCCATTCATACCTTGTCGACCCCTGAGTCCGGTCCAGATTTCTTTTTTCTGCGTCCTGTTGAAATTCACAGAACACAGCGGACTGGATCTCCACCGGCGATCCGGCTTTGAAATGTATTATTTTAGCTGTGGAAGTTTTTCTTGGAATTGCAAACTGTGCATAACTTCAGAGCAACTTGGGCCTAAATTCCCTAATCCTGAAAGTCAAACTTCATTAGAGCGTTCGATTTATCTTCCAACGTTCAGTCGAGTCTCTTTTTTTTCCCTCTTATTCTTTTTTTATTCCGGGGCCACATGTTGAGCACACCCTTCGTGTAATGGTCTTATTAAGAGGGAGTTGGTTTCCAAGCAAACTGGCCCGTGTCTCTCGCAGCAAAAATTAGGCTTGAATGAAATCAGATACGATTAAGGAACTTATTAGTTCTTGTCATGTTCTTGTGGGTAATACAATAAACATGGTGCTGGAATAATCACAACCAGAAGGGCTGCAATCATAAGAACAACTGGATTCCCTTGAACGAGTATCCCCCCTCATTACAGCACTTTGGTGCGGTGTTGTTTTAGGTGTCGTTACAGTCCACTCTCATTGTTCCAGAGGTGTTAAACCAGGCTGTGCAGGGAAAACATTTTCATAGCCCCCGTGCAAATGACTTTTCTGTAGATAAACATCATGTCACCGGTGAACAAGAAGATAAGTTATAAAAGTCGACCGTGCTGAACAAGCTCTTTAACAAAATGGAAATGAGTTTTTAAATCCAGGTTTTGGGTCGTTTACAAAATAGGAAGTGATACTGAACGGGAATCAGATGCAGTGTATGTTATTTACCTTGGTTTTGTTTGTTTGTGAGCGAGATTACTCACAAACAACTCAACAGACTTTTATGAAACTTGGAGGAAGATGCTGGATCCGTCAGGGACGAAGCCGTAACAGATTTTTCAAGTTTCTCACCGTCTTCCCAACGAATAATTTATGATGAAATGGGATCTTGATAAAAAAAAAAAAAAACACGAGTGAAATCTAAGAGCGTGTGACTGTTGGGCCTTGGCGGAGGTATCGAGTTTTTATAAATGTCTTTCATATTTTATTCGAATATTTACAGATTTTAGCACAACTGATGATTCATTTCATCGTCAATTGTCAAATAATCTATGGGAAACAATCAGGCTCCTCATTGTGGAAAATACACATCAAAAGTTAAAATACTCAATTTTATTTGACCCAAAGTCCAAAACTTTAAAGTTTGAATTTGAATTAAGTAAATAAATATAAATTTTTACGATCACGCAGAAGATGATCATCTTAATTACAGCCAGAAAGTGTTAAGCATTTTTGATTGATAAACAAAGTAAAGTGATCATTAAAATTGTTGATTTCTGTTGATTTAATAATCATGTCGTGGACTATTTTTTTTTAAGTATTTTAAATACAAGTAGGTTTACTCATAACAAGTGTAAATTATTTTGTAAATGATCCTAATCTGCAAAGTAACTAGTCGTTGTCAAGTCAATGCTTTTAAGGGGAAAAAGTAAAATAAATGACATTTCCCTCTAAAATCTTGCAGTGTAGTTCGTCCTTTTCATTGTAGAAGTATAAATACTCTCAATGCATTAAATGTATGCATACTTAGGTTAAAAGTATAAATACTTTGATTTATTTCCCATTTAACATAGTAGTTTGCATGTTAAGCATTAGAAACATGGATGTTAACATCCTCGTTCATTCAAAACTCTGCAGCTCAGATTTAGGTTTTCTGGCAAATTGTCTGCAAACAATGTTTTTCTTCTGAGTGACACACACACACGTAGGCTGTAACACACTAAAGTGCAATAAAAGACCAACAACCATAAACACACCCGAGACGCATTGGACCAAACACAACCTGGTATCTGTGACATAATCACCAGGAATCTTATCACAAAATGCCTTTGCCACCTATTACACCCCGTGGTGGCGTGAACCACTTCGCCTGAGACAAACGAGCCTGGGCCTCAAAAAGCCTCTTCACCCTCCAGCGGACACACACACACACACACACACACACACACACACACACACACACACACACACACACACACACACACACACACACACACACACACACGCCTCCACATGCAGACACTCTATCTCCAGGCCTTAACGCTCCTGCGACGCTCGCAGGGTTAAAATAAACGTTACTGCTGAACCATATTGTGCCCTCCCTCCTCTCTCCATATCCTTTATTCACAGGCGCGTAATTGGTAGTCAATTTGAGCTCCCCCTTTGCCTATTGTGGGCACATTTTGCTCTGACAGAGTGCGGAAGATTAATGGCTACGAGCAGCCGAGGGAGGCTCGCCTCAGCAAGCATGAGCGCCCTAAATTCATTACACCAATTTCCCCCTGTCCTGCGCTCCCCGACTCGCACCCACAAGAGAGGAAGAAAAGGGGGAGAAACAGGACTGAAAAGGGATAAAAGCGAAAAAATGGTGGCGATGAAAGAACGACAGGAGGAGGTGAAGAAACAAAGGATTAAAGAGGTGGCTGCACATTAGTGGTTGCACACACGGTCTGGAACTGAGGAGACGAAAGAAAGAGCAGATTTTTCTCTTTTTTTCGTCGTAAATATCAGTTTGTTTTGACCGCTGAAGTAGTTAGAGAGTCGGGAACGGCACCAGCCCAACTCGTACACACACACACACACACACACACACACACACACACACACACACACACACACACACACACACACACACACACACACACACACACACACACACATTGATACCGTATACACATCCGAAAGAGAACTAACATTTTCAGAAGGTCACAGAATTGAACTGAATCCTATTTTTCTAGAGCATCCCTGCAAGCTTCGAAGGAAAATTCACAAAAACAGCTTCTACAACTAGAATATTGAGTCCCTACTTGTATCAACCGGCTCTGAAAGCTGCTACAAACCACCACAAACATCATCTCAATGCTCATGTCACTGCTGCACTTCCACTCTGCTGCCAAATCAGTATCTAGTCAACATCAAAACGCCTGCTGGGCTGCAGCAGGCAGGCGAGCCGCGGCGTTGCCAAGAGCTTCGCGAGCATCCAGAGCACATTCAGATCTCTGTCACTGGCCGTGGGTGTGTTGGCAGCGAGGCCCGGCTGGCTCAGAGGAGAAGGAAACACCTTGAACTTGGGAATGATAAGGGTGACCTGTCCCCATTTACTTGGGCCGACCCATAATTGCGATGATTTATTTCTCCTGTCAAAGCCAAAGGGAATGCCCCCGGCCGCCCCTCTGCATTTAGTCTCTCCCCGTTTTCCCCCCCTTTTCCTCTCCCTGACAAACCGTCTCTGCCTTTCTGCCTCTTGGCTGCGGTCGCGTCTCTCTGCTTGGACGGATATAAAACTGTGCTCGCCTACACGTGCATTTCTGTCTGTGTGTTTCCTGGCCTCACCAGCCAGTGGACACGTCTGTGTGTTTGACCATCAGATGCTCCGTGCCCCCCCGGCGATGGCACCGCGCCCCAAGGACTTGCACAGCCCGCTGGAAGAAGATCCGTCTTGTGCCGGGGCCGAGTCCATTGTCCTGCAGTGACAGGCGGCGTGGAGGGACGCCACCGGGAGGCCGGCAAGACACAGTGTGGGCTCCCCCCCCCCCCGGCGGTGCTGCCACACCACAGCCAAGAGCGACCCACCCCCCTTATGTTACTGACACTTCCTGTCTGCTGTTGGGCCCACGGAAAAGATGGAGGTTCTGGTTTTTCGAGTGACATCACATGTTCCTTCCAGGAGCCATGTTGGATCTGTTCCATTAAGAAACAATAAAAAAAAGATTCTTGCTAACTTCATACTGGGAAATGATTTAGCTCAGTGTTTTACGTAGAAGCCAAAGCCCGTAAATAAAGATGGACATGGCGGATCCAAAAGGTGGAGCCAAAGTGTCTTGAGCGCTCCCTGGTGGCAGAAAGCAGTAGAGGTCATGAACCCCACCTTCTCCGTGTTAGTGGATGGGACATGCCAAAAAAATACCAAATAAAGAGAGGAAGTGGAGATGCGTCCAGTTTGTGGTGAATTATAATAAAATATGGATTTTTAGTGCTTTGCTCAAGGGCAACATTAAGCTTTACTGATTAATCTGCTGTTGATCAGTGGTTACAGATATAAGATCACAGTCACAGGGTTGAGGTTTGAGTCCTTCAGGTACACCAATAAAATACGCATCGCAAAAAGAGTGAAAGATCCGATGTCTACATGAGAGAAAACAACACAAACGATTTATAGGGAAATTACATTTACACAATGTCGCATTTTCAGCATGATGGAGTTTTAGGTTGATTTCGTTTGTTTATGAGCAAGATTGTGTAAAAACTACCGGACAGATTACCACGAAACCTGGTGGCCGGATGCGGTGTCGGTCAGGAAGGAACCCATTACATTTCGGTGCAGATCCAGATCAGGGGGAGGAATCTTTCTGTCTTTAAAATAGTAAGATAGGAAATTTTTCCTCATTTCTCTTGATTTCTATGAGAATAATTCATCGATCTTGATGAAATCAGGAATATGGAGAGGACTGATATTTAAGAGTGTGTTAAATTTGCTGCAGACCCAAATAAAAATCCTGATCTATTGAATTTAAAGGTGAGCCTCAGTTCATTTTTGCACATTTAACGTCCATTTATGATGACATCTCTCTATGAAATAGATACATTTTCATGATATTTAAACTGTATTTTTAGTACGTGAAGAGCCGATGGTTTCCAGTCACTGATCCTGTCATCAGTAATAATTTCTGATGGTGGCAGTCCGGACCTTTCCTCTCTCCACGGGGGTGAATTCATTTGACCCGGCCTTCAGCGTTCTTGGCAGATTAACACGGGGACAGTGCTGTGAGATTTGCCGGCCTTGTAATTTATGTACCTTCCCTGGCTCTGGGTCTCCACTCTGCACCTGTTCAGAGGCCACAATAAGCACAGTTTCCCTGCCAGGGCGGCTTCACAGAGATGGTGACAGTGGACGTGGGTGCACAGGTCAGGGGCTGCAGGAAAAAAAAAGAAAACGGCTCACCATTCTCTTGTTTTACTCTCGTTTGGACAAGAAAGGGAGAACTTCAGGGGGTTGGAGGCTTCGGGGGGCACTTCCAGGGCAACTAGTAAATCAGTGTAGGCGAGATAGATTCATTGATAGGAGAGCAACATAAAAGGCCTCCATTGTAGTAATGTGGACAAGGTGTGCAGGTTCCTTCCTCCACTGCGCACAACCCTCCTAAGATGGATACCGCTCCAGTTTGCAAGGTTCTACTTAGCAGCGCCTTTCGCCGAGACCCGGGATCGGAAGACGCTCCAAATGTTTCGCATTAAAGCTTCACCGTCGCTGCAGCTCTCAGGTTTGGGAACCAGGAGGCGGGTGAGGAATGATCAGCGGTGTGAGTTGTGGGTCTTTTACTGCGAGAGATACGGCCCCCGGGCGTCAGCGGGTGTTGTGATCGGTAACAGCGAGTGTTCATAAAGATGTCACAGGGAAACTTGTGGAGACACAAAGTCTCAATTTCAGCCAAAGGTGCTGCCAGCCAGATGTGGAGGCACGGCGCGGCAACTGGAACACAACCTGCCCGTCCTCCGTGCCAAATCCGAAGCTAACAGGCAGAACCTCAGGATCCCTTTGAAGTCGGTGCCAAGAGGTGTCCGGGCCCTTAACGACCCGAAATTTATTACAGCACCATCTCGCTGGGAGTGAGAGGTCGACGTTTGTCCGGTGAAACGTCTCTTCATCCCGTCTTTTTCTCAGCGCCTCCCTTCGCTCGGCTTCATTCCTCCCACTCTGCCTCTCTCGTCTTTCCCTGCACCTGTTTAACACCTTGACTTCATTTATGACCTTTGTCGAGCTGCTGTTAAGTGTTTCATGTTACTGTTGCCTTCGCAGCGGCACAGCTGGCTGAGCAAACAAGTGTTGCATGTGATCTCGGGGCCCGCTGGACTTTTTTCTCTCTCCCAGAACACTTGATAAACAGTGTCAGAATCAGACATTCATAGTTGGGAGCGAGAGCCAAACAATGCCTGAAAGCAGATAACAACAATATAACATGGTAGTTAGTGCGGGAACACAGCTGTGGTGCAGGACAGATTGGGATTTATGGAGCAAAACCAGAACGACAACAGTGAAGTAACTGGAAGTTTAATTTATTTCGCAGACCAAGCTAATATTTCAGTCTTTTAATGGCTAAAAAGTGCAGCTCACTTGTTAACACTTGGACACTTGTTATTTAAATGGTACGTAAAAGTATTTCTGTATCATTTAAAAGACCGAAAAGGCGGCTTATCCCCGACGCAGACGTGATAACATAAGGGATTATTAGCTTACACATATCTGTTATCACATCGTTTTATATTTTTGAAATGTTCCCTGCACTTCACGGCTCATGTGCAAAGACAAAAAAAACTTTCTGTTAACGTTAAGTGAAAGCACTGTTTGACCCGGGAGTGACTGAGGCCGAGACCAGATGGCCTGGTAAATTAATAATAAAAGAAAAAAAGTGAAACAAAGCATATGGACTGGAAACGGCAAAAAAAAAATCCATGGGGGATTTCTCCACCTCTCACCGAGACAAGTGTGCAGCCGCGACGTCTAACTCAAACAAAATGTGAGCAAATTTGTACCCGTAAACGTGAAATTACTGCTGCTCATTTCAAACCCCCGCCGTCCCTCCGCCGCTGCCAAATAATTCTGTGAGGCTTTGCACAGTCGAGAAAGAAACAAGAGTGATGCATAAAGAGAGGGAAGGTGGACGAGGGGGGGGGGGGAGGAATAAAAGAAAATATCTGGCAGGGAGATTTACAACCCCGGCGAAATGTTTCCAATGCTGCTCGAGCAGAAGCAGCAGCAGTAAGTGCTCTGAACCTGAGGCCTGACAGCGCAGGAAGGGTGGCAGGGGAGGGCGAGGCGGGTGAGGGGGTGAGGGGGTGAGGGGGTGAGTTTAAAAATGGCTTTACGACCCTTGTTATCAGGTCTAAATAAATAAATAAAAATCCCACTTAAAGAGGGGTGGGGTGGGGGGGGGGGGGGGGGCTGTGCATTTCTCCTCTTCAGCTGTTATTGATAACTCCAGGCCACATGGCCCGCCTGCAGTTTTATATTCTCAAAAGTCATGATGCTTCAATTTGTGTAGATATGCAGGTTGATGTGCTGCAGGTGTTGGGTTTTGATGTCGGAGGAGCATTAACCTGTGGTGTGAACCGCGTGGAAAACTCCGCAGCCCCCTGTGGCCCCGGCACATTATTTGTAGTGTCCGTTATTCCTCTGGCAGCGTTATCGTGATCTGTTTTTAAGATGTTTTTTTTTGTATTTCTCTGACACACGGGACGAACCGGGGGAGAGCAGGACGACGTGTAGCCGGACCGGGATGGATTTAAAACTCGGGCCGCTGCAGGAACCAGGCGAGCACGGAGTCATTTCATCTGCTGATCAGATTTAGTCGTAAGCGTTTAATGTATTTCCGGTTTGTCACGACATCATCGAGGCAGGAGCATGGGGGTGTATGTAAAGATGGTCGACGTGTCTCTGCTGCTTCCCGGGATGAAAAGATTAAGGTAAAATATCTCGGACACCAGTGCCGCCATCTTACTCTTTCAACGCCATTTTGAGCCAGAGTCTTTGCAGTAGACGAAACAAGTGCTCGACCAATCGTGAGTCAGTCTGAGCTGTCAATCATTATGTTTCGCCTCATTTTCATAGCATCAATCAACTAATTAACCTCTTCTACTCCGCCCCCTACTTGGGACACATACATGAATGAGGTATTTGTAAAAATCTCAGAAACATTCTAGGTGATATAGAAACAGAGCAGTTGGTCTTTGAATTCAGTAAATATCTAAGATTTTCCTCCACCTGAAATATACTTTTAAGAATAATAAACTGTCTGTGGCTTTATCTGGGCAGGTACAGGACAGGATGGGGCCTTAGCCGCACTATCAGTAAACATCTGTCACGAAATTGAAAAGACAGCACCAAGAATAACCATAACAATGAATTGAACACACTCAACTAACACGGAGGAGGCCAGATTTGTGACCTATACTCCAGTCGGCCACCAGGGGGCAAACAAGAGGATTTGGCCTCACTTTTAGGGAGCTCTTACGTCGTCCATCTTTATACACAGACCGGCATCCGTTAGACGCTGAACACACGGATCCAAGTTTAGGAAAAAGTTGAGTAAATGAATTTATTAGGTGCTTTATTTTTGCAATAGCAGATTCTCCAGTTCCCAGTGAACAGATCTTAGATCTCTGGGTAAAAAAACACGTTCAGCTCGACGCTGATGAATTTCTGCTGCTGTCACATGTGTTTCATTGTGTGAAGAATCCACTGATCTGATGTGTTGTACAAGTGTGATGCTGTTAATGAGCAGACGTGTTTGGCTGAAGTTTTTGGAACGGATGGGACATTTTTCATCCGTTTAGTCGAAAGGAAAGAAGGAAGTGTTTGTTGTATCAAAGTGATTTTAAAAATAAACACAGACAGACAAAAGTTAACCTTTGGCCCAAGTTGTGTCGAGCGGCATCAGGGACGTGGGTTTAAGAACAAACACGAAAATCAATGGAATTGCAATGTTTGTTCTGATCTGTGTGAGAGAATAAAAACATTTGAATGTGCGCAGTGTCGACCGTGCGTCTGTCGATGTGGATTCACGCTGTTTGAAAACACTTTCATCTGCCTCCAGTCGTGCAGGAGATGTTCGGCTCATGTGTTTACTGTAAATCACCGAGGCATTTTACAAGCACCGAGGAAAAAAACACAACCAAACAGAGGATTCGTCTTATTTCCCCTTGTTAATTAATTAAAAAAGCTCCCATCGTTGAGTTGTTAGAAATATGCACAGACAATAAATTACGATCACTGACATTTTCCTGGAGCTCAATTTCAAAACAATATAATTGATAACAAGCTATGAATAACAGTTATAGGACAAGAAACCACAGAGCAAACCTCACGATGAGGAAACCAGCCAATGAGCAGAGGATGTGTGTGTACGGAGCTATGCTGACATGCATGTGTTAAGTTTCATGTGTGTCGGGCTGCTGGACGTGCGTCTGCATGTGTGTGTAACGTGGGCCGAGATGTCCCGTCCTAGTATCCTATAAATTACAGCATGTAGTTGTGTTAGGACACACTGCGGAGATACTAGAGACAAGATTACTGGAATATGGCGGTTTGGGAGGGGGGGGTGGTGGTGGGGGTGGGCGGCCATGCTTCCCACTCATGCCTCCCACACCCCATGCCTGGCACAGCGGGGGGTTCCTGGATGGCACTGTCGCCCATATGGCCAATCACTCAAGCGAGGCCGAGGTGTTTTCAAAGGGACCTGGCAGCAACTTGACGCGGGACTGTCTCCACAGGGGTCAGCGGCCGTCTGGGCAGGAGAGGCCAATCTCCTGCTGGCCTCCGAGAGACAGACGTATCAACTCTTGAGTTGTGACCCCCTCCCCTCCCCTACCTCTCTTTAACCCCCCCGCCCTCCTCCCATGCATGCACACCGCCATCAACCCCTTTTCCATGTATAGCACACAGGGCAGCTATGGTCTGCTAATGGGCCAGCGGGGACATTGACCTTGAGAGGTGGACAAACAAACTGGGAGGGAGTTCGACAGACTAACCAGCCTCTTATTTACGACCTCATTTTTACTGTTTGAGGCTTTTTTTTTCACGGCCTGTTTGCATCAGTCTGGATTTTCTGTGCAAAATATAGAATGAAATATATAAACCTCGTTTTTCAAATCTACATTTTCTCGAGTCTAGAAAAACGTCTACTTTGCATTTAAGAAAAATAGTCACTGCTAATGATGATGTAATGTTTAGTGTATTAAAAGGTGTTTCTAAGTTTTTGGATACCTCTCATGTATCTTAAATATGTTTGACCGAATATACTCGTCTTAATCAATAGATGAACTTTCCAATGCACATGTGGAGCACAAACCTCTGCCAAGGCCCAACAGCCCCTTTGTGAAATCATATTTGAAATCCCTACATTCAGATTTGGATCTGCACCAAACTGCACATGCTCCTAAATATCAGAATATCTTGAAAATCCAAGAATTCTCAGAGAAATCAAGGAAAATGTAGATTTAACAAATAAACAAAAACTAAAAAGTTGCATAATCCTGCTAAACAACACAAACAAAAACATATCTTATCCTTAGCAGAGGAAATACTTTAATTTCAATAGTATCGAATTGCTTTGTGCATGTGTATCTAATAATCTGGTTTAGTTATAAACACACAAACTTCAGTCCAACTCAGAAACTGTGGATCTCCTGCTCCACTCACTTAAAAAACACTAATAACTGTTGATCGTGTTATTTCAGCCTCTGAGGAACCTGTTGGTCTTTGTCATGTGTTTTAATCCGTCCATGCTCGAGGTATTAAGATGATCCTGCTGACATGGAGGAGTGTGTGAAATATCATAACGACAACTGAAACTGGGTATGAGGTCGGCTCGGCATCATGTGGCCGAGTGCTGTTGCTGAACCGTGCCAGGAAATGTAATGAAGCTTAAGGAGCTTTTATGGACTGTAAGGTTAGTAAACACCCCAAGGTTATGGATTACCAGGTAATGCTTTTGTTACCCCTCGCCATGGAGGTTCGGTTTTCATCTGCGTTTGTTTGTTTGTTTGTTTGTTTGTTTGTTTGTTTGTTTGTTTGTTTGTTTGTTTATTTGATAGATAGCAGGATTATGCCAAAACTACCCAAAAGGTTTCCATTGAAAATTTGGCGGAGAGGAAGACATTTGTTTCTCAGAGAACAATTCATTGATTTTGATGCAAAATATGATATGAGAGTGTCCAGTTTAGTGCAAAATCATTAGGAGACTGTTTTGTAGGAATAAGACAACGTTTTCATTGCTGTTTCCCTCGAAAACTACTGAACCAATATTACTAAAACTTGATGTAAGTGTCGTCTATGGAACGAGGATCAACGCTTTACCTTTTGGGGCGGATTCAATCAAGGGGTCAGGATTTATATTTCACTTTCTTTAGCATTGTGAGATCGAGCGTTTTCGACATTTTTTAAGAGTTTCTTAAAAAATATTTCAGAGATCTAAAAAAGTAGAGGACTGATATTTATTAAATCTAAATAATCTCAACACACCACAACAAGACGAAAAACTAATTTAACTTCATACGAATGAAAAGTCGAACAACAACATTTTAGTAAGTTGTTGTAAACTCGGACATTGTTTCTCAACAAGTCAAATATCTTGAAGTCTTTTTTGGGGTCTGGTCTCTGTGGCTTCGGAAAGGTCAGGGGATGAATACCTCCCAGAATGCCATGGGAGTGACTATAGATTCAATTTCTCCGTCTCAGGCCGGCGTTTACGAGTCTGTGACATTATCCACAGCGACAAAGTCTCACATCTGCACAGATTTTCAGCTGCTACAGTCATTCACGCGGGCGGCAGACGGGGGTCGGCCTTGAGTTATCAGTGAACTGCAGAGGGCAACGGGGGAAAAACGCTGCGACGCTAAAACCCGGCATATTCGGTGACATCACGACCGATTATTAAATGAGTAACCTCGGATCAACCTGGATAAGTTGTTTGCCTCGACAGCAGCGTGAGAAATAAAAGAAAAGCTCCTGCAGTGAAAACGTCAGGAGAAATTAATGAGCGGTGTTTGTAAATCTGGAGCTTTCCCCTGCTCACGAGATGTGATGGATTGATGGGTCAGGATTTCGCAGACTTTCCCCCCCTCCGTGGAGGATTCAGTCGTTTGACAGGAATCTAACAGTTTCCCAAAGGCAGGAAAAATATAAACCCCGGGTTTTACAAGGATAACACGGTTCATGGCAAGTGTGTCCTTTACTCAGATGTCTGGCCTTGTACCACACATGGAATAAAAACCTGGTCCGACTTGAATGAACGCCAAGTCTGACTCTAACTTCGTTCTCTTAAAAATATTTTTTACACACAGTGAGGGAGTATTTTAGCGCTAAAGAAGTGTTTCCAACTTAATCACACCGGAGTAAATGTAGACTTGCCCTATTGTCCTCTGGTTACACTCCCATCATATCCGAACAGAAGTTAAATGGAAAGTTTAACACATCTTGTTCCCCTTTCCCCTACTGTGTTGTACAGTTTAAATCTATTTGCACATAGTAGTTGTGTTTATTTTGCTAGTTTCTTGTGGTCTGTTGGTATTTGTATGTTTATCTGTGTAAATACACTGAGCGCAATTACACCGTCAAAGTCAAATTCCGAGTCTTTAACACTGTTTTTCAATTATGTGTAAATATTGATTTTTTTAAAATGTAACATTTTGGGGGCTGGTATATATGAGTGTGTGCAATTTTGTGCAGATCTTAGTTAAAATCTGGACGAGTGGATTCAAACGTGGTTTCAGAGGAGTGTAGTTTTTTTTTTTTAGCCTAACAAATGGGACTAGAAACCTGTAACTATCACCAATGTGTAAACGTGCAATATAAATAGAAGGAAATATAAATATAGATATAGAATAGAAATAATATATACAGTGTAAACAGAATATACAGTGTTTGTATGTAACGGACTAAAAACTAAAATAGTTAAAAAGAAAAGAAAATGTTGAATTTAAAAATTGGTTTGTGCATTTGAGCAAAGATAAATGTCATAAAGACATAAATGTAGATGTTCCATGTTAGATAATATAAAGGATTTACAGCAGTGTTCAGTGTAAATAAAGTGAAAATGGCAAACAACTGACAAAAATGGGTGAAACGAGGAAACCGAGCAGCAAACTGGACATTAAACAACTCTTGTTTTAATATTTTTTTGACGGTGCAGAGTTGATTTCCCCCCCCCTCTGGCTCACAGCTGTCACTGCTGCAGAAACCAGACGTCATAACTGTAACATCAGACCAGCGCGCCGGCCTCGCTTTCTTAGCCTTAGCCCCGCGACTGCTCTGCTCGTGGCTCCGTTGAGTTGCGTTGAGTTGCATTTAATAGGAAACTTCTGTGCGGTTGGCTGCAGAAACACAAGCACAGAAAAAGTTCAGCTGGTTCTTTGTATCGGAGTCTTCATGAATCTGGATGTGAATCACTATTAGCTCCAGGGTGCTCGTCTGCACCGCGGCTGACCCCGAGCTCTGAGGTTTTCACCGAAGAGAGAATTTCCCCCATAAAGGAGGCGAGAGTTTCTCAGCATTGTTATGTATTTAGGAAAGATCTGACGAACAGGAGTCGCACAGCCGCAGAAGCAGAGTGTCTCCACTGCTATACATGGCCGTGGTCTGTGACTATGTTGTCAGCATTCCCCCCCTGCTCTCCTCTTTCAGCTGCCCGCTCGCTCAGCGCGCCCTCCTTTCGGGGGTGATCATGAATCATGGAAATTGATTATGCTGTCACAACTCAAATCCCTCTGCCCAGGGCTTGACCGCAGTGTGTGTGACTGCAGGTCGGTCAAGCCTGCTTAAGGTGTGCACTCCCGGCTGCCCCGGAGAAGGGCCGCTCGGCCGCGTCGCCCCCTGCCGGGTCACGCAGCCTCCCAGCGTGGCGAATGGGAGGAGATCACTCACGTTGGCAGGAAGGAATGAAGACGTCCCGTTTAAAATACCGGCCCTGCCGTCGCTGCACGTCCCTGCTCCTGATTGTTTCCAACCCTTCCAGCTCCTCGTCACCACGTTCCTTGTGTCATCCGTCTTTATCAACGTGCTACGCTAATGACTTCATCTCTGACTCCAGACCGCTCCCACGCCAACTCTTTCAAATTCCTGAAGAAGTCTTAGGTAACTTCATGAGGCGCGAGCCCGAGTTCTTGGGGCTTTGAATATCTTCGCCTCATCACATGTAAGAGTGATTCAAGGAAAGAGAATAAAGACGTTAATCCTCTCCAGAATTATGCAGAAACCAATTGCTCTAGGATTTAAATACGCAGAATCAGGTTTGTTTACCACGACAATAGAAAGTTACGATGCAGAATAAGAAGTCAAATCTGCTTCATAAATAAAAAAGGATTTTTGCACAATCAGAGGTTTACATCTTTAATCTGGACCAAACTTTGTTTTCCTCTCGGGCTCATCTCTCCGTGGAAGCAGTAAAACGTTGGAGTGTTTTTTCTTCCAAGTGTTTGTAGTTTATTATATGAAACGTGATTTTTCAGCTTCTTCTGGCGCACCTTTACCTTTAACCCAGAGTTTCCAGCAGACGGCCCTTAATGATTTCTGCAGATTGTTGTTCTTTTTTATTGTGAAGATAAATCTGCTGTAACAAGCTGAAAACACCCATAAATCTGGGCCCGGGCTCGGGTTGCAATGAGACTTTAAGGGTCAATGTTGCTATGACGACACATCAATCCTTCCAGGGGCTCAGGCGTGCGCTATAAAAGAGGTGAGTGTCTGTGGCCCTGCCGTTAACATGCGTCTTGGGTGATGCGTTCACAAGTGGACGGCTCCACGTCACTTCACACCTGGCAGCAGAGTGCGTCTCCACATGTGTCTCCAGTGTTCACTTGTGACTTTCCCACTTTCCGTGTGCAAATAAACCTGTAGAGACGTTGTTTCTGTTGGAAAAGACCAAGTGTGTTGTTGTTTTTAGACTGTGACAGTGGATCTGTTGTCGGTATGTGTGTGTGTCTGTGTTGCATGTGTGTGTGTTTTGAGAGAAGGAGAGAGAAAATCAATGCAGTGTTGTTGTTGATATTGTTGTTGACATAAACCAATGGATGGGAAACACTGAGAACTGAAGAAATATTGTTAACTATAGCCAGTTCAGCCAGGGGTGGATCCAAGGGTGGGGCCAGGGGGGCTCCTATTGGCCCCTGAAGTACCCCTGTCCTGTCAGTAGTCTTTATTATAATTTTTTATAACTTTTAACAAACAAATAAAACCACTTATTAACAATTCTAACAGTACTCACATGACAATTTGTTAAGGATATTTATTTTCTAAGCTTTTTATTTTTTGAAGTACAATAGTAACAGAGATTATTGGTTGTACCGAGTTGAAATTCTCATCTGGACGAAGATTTTTTTACATTTTAAAGTAAAAACACAATAGAAGGGACGCAGCCTCATTGAACTCTGAACTGCTGAACTTTAATAATGAAAGTCCTTCGTATGGTGAATCAGAATATTAGTTTTATTATCGAAAACGCAGACATCCTCGTTGAACCCGGTCCAGGTTTTGGGATCATCAAGGTGTTTGTCCGGCACTTTGAGTCATTTGCATTGGTTTTAAAATGAAAGTTTATGTGCGAGGAGACAAAAGGCAGACCGAACGTGCGTCGGCAGATCAAAGCCCAACACTCAGTCATCATCTGCTCGGCTGCTCGTTGTTTCTTCAGCTTCCAGCGGCAGCATCCACTCGCTGGTGTCCCAGCAGAGAGCCAGAGCCCGTGCTGAAAGACGCAGCTCACACTCGGACTTCACTCGGTCCCTCGTTCATTTATCTTTCCAGGGACAGTTCGCTCTCCTTCACATTAATGAATGCCAGTTGTTTCCGTGGTTCACAATCAGTGGTTCACTTCATATTTGGCCCAAAGATCAGTCGAATGCAAACGGCTTCGCAGGAACTGGTTTTGTGTTCTGGCTGATCGATCATTTCTTCCACTTATATTCCGGATAAAGAAATCCAAATTCATCACACTGATGAAGGTATCCAGCAAGGTTAGATATTGTCTTCATGATCATGTTATACAAAAATGATATATATTGATTTAGTAAAGGCTTTACTTCAATCAATCAATCAATCAAATTTCATTTGTATTCAAAAATCACAATTAGTCTCGCAGGGCTTAAGAAAAGGCGACATCCTCTCTTCTTAATCCTCAGTAAGAGTGAGGGAAAACTATTAGTTATTATTATTAATCCTCAT
Source organism: Hippoglossus hippoglossus (assembly GCF_009819705.1). Classification (NCBI taxonomy): domain Eukaryota; kingdom Metazoa; phylum Chordata; class Actinopteri; order Pleuronectiformes; family Pleuronectidae; genus Hippoglossus; species Hippoglossus hippoglossus. Next base: position 23,889,073 of record NC_047160.1, read on the forward strand.
TAGTATTGCCAATAATTATAGTATATGTGAGTAGGAATATTGTGAATCTAAGCAATCTAGTTGTAATCATAATCCACGATCAGCTGCCACCACGATCTCCGACGTGGCCGCTACCACGATCCCGGATCTGCAGCGATAAAACACAAAGACACCGGAGAAAGACGTCCAGTGAGTAATAAGCATTGATGAGACATTAACGTGATGAAGGAGAGGAGGGACGTGAAGGTACCTTGCAGAAGGAAACTGTTTTCCATGATTTCATTTAGCATTCCAGTGTAGCAACTTCCAGCATCTGTTTGAAATGCACAACACTTAGTTATTATTCCAGCTGTGCAACGTAGCAACACATCCATATTCAGGCACCGTGACGTTTCCATTCAGGCAAAAGCAGCTCGTTCCCCTTTCACACTCACCTGCTTCTCATCACCTGCACACTAATGCTCCCCCCATTGTTCAGTGTCAGTACTGCATGTGCAAACAAAACATTTATTTATATATTATCAGCAGGACATACCGTGTATTACTGCTCAAGTAGCATACATTTAAGTTTAGGTTATCTAACTCCTGCCGATCCTCAGTCGAAGGATTTAGATTTGTTCAGTACCACAGAAAAGGCTCAAACAGGCTCAAACAGAAAATGGCTGACAGACAACGCAGTCACTGACTTCATGTCGGCACGTCGCGCAAATCGCAAAACCTTCAGCCATCGACAGTGCATTTGTCAAAAGGAGGCATGCAGGGCTGGAAACGTGCCCATCAGAGAACATGAGAGACCAACAAGGGCTCTGCATGTGAGAAGGCAAGAGTCAGAGTCAGTTGCTCTGGAAACTTTCTGGAACTTTTCCTCCTCCAGCCTCCTGGAGAAAGTGCGAATGAGACCATGTGAGAATTTATGACACAAATGGCACTGTAAAAGTTTTATCATTTAAATTTTAGTGCTTTAGTTTGCTTTATGGAAATCAATAAGAGAACTTTGTAATCTGACCTTTTTGACTTCCTCACATTCAGTGGTGGGAAGTACTTTTGCTTTATTACTGTACTTAAGTAAATTGTTCATGTAACTGTACTTTAGTTAAGTAGATTTATTTGCAGGTGACTCCAGGACATGTATCAGCAAATATCTGTACTTTCGAGTTTTTTATATTTTTAAACGTAATTTAAATAACGAGAGGGGAACTGGTCCAGGAAGATCCAATAAGAAAATATAACACTAAACCTGACAGTCTTATAAACCAAATATACAGCAGGTACAGTTAATGATGTAGCAGGGGATTTGTAAATATGTGACACTCAGCAAGTACTTTTACTTTTAATACTTCAAGCAAAAGCATGCACTTACTTTTACTCAAGTAGAAAAGTACATGTGGTACTTTTACCTGAGTACAGACTCCTACTGAGTTTTTATCGATTCACAGCCTGAAAATACATAGAAAAATCAGTATTCAGATTGGTTTCTTGTTTTCTTCTTCTATCTTCCAGATCAACATAGTATGACTCTCTTCGTATCTGTTACAACAAATAGGGTTTAGCCTAAAACAAAATCAGCGGTCTGGTGGTTTCGCGTGAACACGGCGACCGAGGATTGGAGTCAAATTTCCAGCCTGAAATATCGTGTCAGTCGACAACTGCTCACGACGATGGTATATATTTAAAGAAATGAGTTCTGTCGGGTTTCTTATTGAACCTCTTGTGTTTTATGCGACTACACTGCAGGTCTTTGTGTGTTCTTCTGCACTTGTGATGCATTGCTCCCACTGATTAGAGGCTATTGGGTTCAGGCCCAAGACGTTTTGTGTCCACCCTCCGGCGAGAAGGACGCATGAATCAAACCACAACCACAGCCCCTCGTTCTGCACGTCAAAGTTTCAGATCCTAAGCAGCTCGCCACATCAAAATATTATTGCTCTTCAAATGCTTTAACCCAATGATGGGGTTTGCATGAGACAACGGACCCTTGCAACCATTGAGCCGCTTGCGTCTGGGTAAACACACGACAAATCCCCTATCAGCAGCGCCACGCTCGATGACAGCTGGGCCAAATACACATTTCCGAGCATTAGAGGGGGGTAAGGGGAAATAAATAATGAATTCAAAATAGCCGTGGCCGTGTGCCTTCCTACCAGAGCATCTGTTTGGGATCTGCTCTTATTTTTTGCTCATTAGATCCTCCTTCACTTTTGGGTTCAGTCTAATCTTCTCTCAGAAGCTCATCGCCGCTGCAGAACGCTACAGGAGACGTTGACTCGTCAGACGGCTGCCAGAGCTAGTTATCGCTCCAATCAAGCTTTCGTCAGTTACTTAGTTCCTCGTGACCACGCAGATCAAACGCCACGGAGATCCTCTGGTGACATTTCACTCCGAACCGTTCTGTCTGCAACACGAGCGAGAGCCTGGAGAGGAGGAAGGAGAGGAGTGGATGCAGCGGATTAATAGAAACCATTCAAAAATGCAGTCATAAATTGTAATCATATGTGAAATGTCTTCGTCATCATGTGTTGCTAAGAAGAAACATACACATACAAGCTCGCAGGGAGGAAGCATCCGCACGGAAGAGTTGGATTTCTGTCCATATGCTAAAGTGCTCCTGAATTCTTTCAAATCAAATCCTAAAAGCCATTTCTTAGCGAGCAGAGGTTCGGTGCTGATTATACGACCGTTACAGAATCAAAAAACTACAGAGATAATTTGTATTTCACTATTATATTTATGTTATAAGTTGCAAGCAAATGCTTGCAATACAAAAGAAAACGATCTTAGGACACAAATGTTTTACACAAACATTTACCAAATCTCATCAAACTACACACAGGCAGAAAAGTGTAATTACGCCCTGTGATTTCTCCGATCTGCCTCTAATGATAGCTAATGAAACATCATCTGACACAGTGTTGTTGAGCAGAGTGTGTGTGTGTGTGGGGGGGGGGGGGGGAGAGTGGTTTGTAATTGGCTGCATGGAAACAGATTCCCAGGAGGCCGATCCATCACGTAATCTTGTTATTGCCTGAAAGATGAGAAATACGTTTGGCTTTATTGTCATTCTCCCTCCCAGAAAAAAGAAAAAGAATCGTCTCTGCAGGAATGCAAACATCCCTCGTCAGCCGCCGCGGCTCCACGAGGTAAATAAGCATAACGCAGCGCTGATGTGTTGTTTAATAAAAGAGGGATTAAAGAAAGAAACTCGGATCACAATCCCAAGTGGGTGTCTGCGCTGATCGAATTATCATGATTGTTCACAAACAAGTATTGAAATACAATGGGTGTAATACAAGTTTTTTTTCCCAACCTCATCTTTGTTAATTACCAACAGTATGAATATCGTCTTTCTTCTTGAGTTTAGTTGGAAAATACCTCAATAGGAACTGATGAGATAAAACAAAATGATGCTTTATGAAGGCCCAGGGGAGAAATCAGGGTATTGGAAATGTGTGTATGTGATAAAATACTATTTATATTATATAATTTCTGTAAATGGTCTGTATTTAAATTGATCTTTTGTATTCTTGATGACCACTCACCAATTTAAACACATTACATTCATACAGTGCATCTATGTGCAGCACTTTCTCTATCATACATCAGTATCCTGCCTATTTACACCTAAATAGCATGAGGAATGTGGGAATCCAACCACCGACCTTCTGATTAGCGGACGACCCGCTACACCTCCTGATCCACAGCCTCCCACTATAATGTATAAAGCCCAAATCCCAGTCAGACTCATGGGGCTTAAACATCTGTAGAAGGTGCAACACCCTCTGTCCTGAACCCTCAGGGAGAACTTGAGGTGATCGTGTCACTAAAAGCTTTTAATGCAAAAAAGATCCCGTCTGCAAATTATGAACATATCTCATACTTTTCTAACATTCTCACCGTCACTCAACTCAACTCAAGCCGTTAACAAATCGGAGAATCTTCTCTTTAATAGAAAAGTACGTCTGCTCCCACTTCAGGCCCGTCCTGCTGCATGTGGAAGCCCAGAATTTATGTTCCGCACGGAGCACGATAGCAAACAGACGACTCACATGTGTCTTTGCGTTGCTTCCCCCCCCGTGCGGCCTCTTTTAAAGGCATTCTGAACTGATTTGAGGGATATCGTAAAGCAAATGATAAATTTGTACCCCTGTCAAGTGCGGCTGTGCGCTGACGATCTGCTCCGGGAGTCGTGTGGGAACGCCATATATCCCGACTGATTGCTGCTCCCCGCGAGCTGATGGCAACGTACATTACATCATTAAAGGTATCGGAGGAAATAACTTAGGCTTTGTTCCCCGCTCGTGCTCTGACATGGAACAGGCCGTTTGATGTAATAAAGATCTATGCTGAGAGATAGACACTGAACATGTGTCTCCCCAGTAAAAACAAATACATATTCACTCTGTCCCCGGCTTCTCCCTGTTTTCCTGTTAAGCCTCAACATCTTGCACATTGTTTCTGGCACGTGCACATTCCAATATCTGCCACTGTGAGACTGCATTTAGCAAAACACATCCTTTTTGTTTCGTCTCCTCCTTTGCCCGTCTTTAACCGGACTCCTGCTGGACACATTGTTTAAACAGCAGAAAGATGTCGTTTATAAGCAAGAAAATAACAAGTAGTTGCACTTCTTCATTTCTAAAATATGTCATATCCTCTGTGGTGCAATGAATCAATTAACTATTTAAGCAGGCCACTGTTGTAAATGATATACCACCCTGGATCCCTTTGTATTTGGAGGAGATTAGCACGATTTGAGCCATGGTTTCAGATTAGATGGCGTGAGAAATGCAGCCTGAAGGTTCAAGGGAGCGAGCGTGGGGGGGGGGGGGGCCTGATGCTGCCGCCGCCTTGGCTGCCCTGTTCCTGCTGCAGGGGTGGCTGGTAATCCCCCCCGGGCCAGAGGCAATAAAACTCAAATTTCTACTGTACCTGCCAGCTGAGCGTCTTAGTCTGCCTCAAAACACGGGGAGCATGAAATTCCCGAGGAGACAAGTCCAAGTGCCAGCCCCCTTCATTATGACATCAGAGCCCTCTGAAGTCAACAAGCATGAAGGCAGGCTGGAGCGCCGTGTGGGTTCACAGCCTTGAAGGGGGATCCGTCGCTGGTGAGGGCCGTGTGGGGGGGGTAGCAAACAGAGGGCAAGAGGGGGAGAAGGAGGATTACATCTATCAGCATGCATATGGGCTCCCATCTAAAAAGGCCTGCCGGCCATTTTTCTGCCCCCAGCGAGTCCCCCGACTGTTATGATAGCCGAGACGGTAATAAAGGTTTTGGCGGTATCATAAACACAGCGTGACGTCGGGTATCAAATACTTAAGGGCCCGTGACGAAGATCTGTGGAGGGGCCCAGAATGCTGGTGGAAATGGAAACAGAGTGATGGTGATAAGCGCCGCTCGTTGCGGCCGTGATCCATTTGTCATCTTAATAAACGCCTCTTTAAGCCGTAAAGTGAAGCTGGAGTGCAAGAAAAACGTTGAGTCATCAGAAGAATGTTTTAACGCAGAGTTGATGTAAACGCAGAAATACAAGGTCTTTTCCTTTTCAATTTCTTTTGGCGTAGTTTGTTTTTTGGACAGGCAGCGAAGAGCGAGAGGAAACACTGCAGAAGAACAAGAGAAAGAAGGTACGACGGACGACAACATTTAGCTAATGCACGTAGATCGTTAGTGGAAAAAAAAACATTTAGCGTTTTCACACCTGAAAGTCAAACACAGCTTCATGTCTTTGTTACTTTGTTTAAATTGAATCCATTTAGTTCTTTGGTTTTAATTGCATTGTATTGAGCCCACTCAAGTGTTTTGTATGATATACGTTTGTCCTGTCGTCATCACCTCCCTGGGCTGCGTCCACCTGTACTTTGACATTGACTGGTTTGTAGACGGTCGTGTGTCTGACGTCGCTGTGTTGTCAATAAACAGGAAAAATTACAGCGAGCGTGTGTTAATGATTTAAAATTTAAAAACAAACAAACAAAAACAATATAAATATCACAGGATGAAAAAGAGCTGCAAGACAAGAAGAACGCACCGAAGAAGACGTCAACATGGAAACACAATGAGATTCGAGAGATTTCGGCGATAAGGACCGACCCTGTTGTCGATGTTTAAATAAAAACACTTTTCCCACGTTCCTGTGAACGTGTCAGACCTGACAAAGCAAGTTCATGTCTGAAAACAGCTTAATTACCAATTGTGTAGCTGTGGATTACATTCATTAATCTCAGGGTCATAAAGTGGGACTTTATAATTAAAAAAAAGATCCTTAAAGACTTGATAAGCACAAATGAACAACAGACATAATGTGTAGTTCACTATGTTTCTTGTGCGGACGTTTGAACAATAATGAAACAAAACGTTAGATTTCCGAGGAATGTGTCTCCTGACAAATATGATAATTTATTAAAGCGCTCATCAAAGCTGAGCAATTCATTTCTTCTGCGGGCTGGACTGAGTGGACACACATGTTAATAATCCAAACTGTTTCCACAATTGTTTAAAAGGAAATATTGGAGACATTTAAAACCAGGATCCAGCCCGGAGAGGAATGTGCTTTAATTGCCGTCCTTGGCAAAGGAAGCAGACTTGAGTATTTGATCTTGCCCAGTGTTGGCACCGACCTGGGGAACACGCCTCCATTTCAAACATGGTCAGTCTCTCCTCTCCTGCCAAATCAATGAAAGACAATAGTGGTTGATGATAACAACGAGTGAGCCCGCTCGGCCCACGGTCCAATCTGGACGAATTCTGAGCATTTCTGCGGCTTCCAAAACAACATGTAGCCCACATTAAGGAGCCAAATGAAATTCCTCGTGATGGATGGGTTTCGGAGGCCTCTGGACAGGGATGGTCCGTCCAACGCTGGGACGGGTTCCCACTTCTCTGCATAATGGCTTCAGCTGCCTTGTCAGTCACCTGAGCCCTCCCTGCTTTTTAATCGAGCCGCCAGTAATGAGTCGGTCAAACACGACCTGACAAATTGATTTGGATTCCCCTCTGATGAGGCCTTCCACCAAACAGTCCCCGTGTACGCTGAGCCAAACGTTGTCACGGAGAGAAATGAAATGAAGAAATGCAATAAACAGAAATGCAATAAAGATCCGCACAGAGATCTGATCAATAGAGAACGAGCAGGAAAATGATGGTGAAGTGTCTGATTTAAACGGACACATGATCCAATTTAGCTGCAGTGTTGACACAAAAAAAACCTAAAACTAGTATTGTATGAATTGATTGAACTTTACAAGAACATGCAGCAAAAATTGAACTTGTTTCAAACTCGTATTCATGCACATGCATCTGTAATTGCGGCCTCATGCATGTGCAAACACGGTCATCAAAAACACATGTTCTCTTACTCACATGGAAAAACATTATTTAAGATGCTTCCGGACGGATTATCTTTCCTACTTTGTTTGCTTTGTTATTCTAAAGTTGTAAAAAATGCTCAGCGGGCAACTAAAAGATAAATGAATGTAACATAACAAATAATCACGAAAGGAATAAAAGAGATTTGCTCAAATTAAACCTTCCAGGCCTCCCAAGCTTTTTATGTTTACACAAGATAATGCTTCATTTCACTTTTTTGTAAGTTTTCCGCTGTGTGACCGTGTCAGACCGAGGCTTCTGGTGATTTTAATAAATCGCACGGAGCAAATGAGGCTCCCAAACTGTCCTCCTGAGTCTGAGGAGCCAGCGGGGGGGGGGGGGGGGGGGGCATTTCACTTGGGAGGCATTTCAGTGTCACCGACACACAGACTCTTTATCAAACTGTGTCCGATGCAGCTCCTCCAGGCTCCCACAGACTCCCCAGAGGAAATGTCTTGATGTCCTCTCTGCCTCCCTGAATGATGATAACTAAATCCCAGAGCAGCTGCTGAGCCACAAACAATGAGCGGAGTCGAGGGGAAGGGGATCGGGAGCGAGGCAGAGACATGTGGGGGGGGGGGGGGGACACTCGAAAGACTTGAGATGGACCCGAGCAAAGAGGGAACAGGGGAACTGGGGCAAAGTCGGGATTTTGTAGATGCCTACTTCAAACTAGGGGACCCCCCCCCCCCCCCCCCCCCCCCCCCCCCCCCCCTTAAATTCAATCCAACCACACCACATTACACACACTCACAAATATCAGTCCCCTAAATATGACTCTGTGGATTATTTCTTTAGAAATTCACAAACATGTCAAATAATGCAAATGTTAAATAAAAGTGAAAGAACTAAAATCCTGGATCAGCAGCAGCGAGTTCTTCCCTGACCCAAAACACATCCGTCCGCCAGCCTTTCGTAGAAAATCTAGTTTTTGTGCAATCCTGCTAAATATCAAACAAACACGGATGAAAACCAAACCTCCTCAGTGGAGGAAAAACAGAATTGATCCCACAACAGTAAACACAACATGATGTATGTTATAAAATACAATATGCACCTTTAAACAAATTTGTTCAATATGTTTTATATTTGTAAGATATTGACTGGTCTTGTTTTCACTTTGCAAAACAGTGTAACACACACACACCCATATAGGAAATACAGTTTTTTTTACTAAACATGCATCGCTTCAGGCCATTATTGTGTAAGACTCGGCTCAGGAGAGATCTGTGGCAACTTTCCTGGTTCAGACGTCTCCCTGAAGTTGAAAGACGTCTCTCCTGCGTCTCCCCGCTGGGCGAGGCGAGGTGAAAACCTCCCGAGCACCACTGGGAAGCTAATTAACCAGGCGGGTGTGAATAAGCTCCTGCTCCTGGTTGTTTTTACCCCCTGATGGGAAACACCTCCTCAGAGTGTGCCTGTTACTTACAGAGAGGAAGTTGGATGTGTTTTCCTTAACTACCCCCCCCCCCCCCCCTCGGAGCTCTTGCCAGTGAGTAGTCTCACACTGGACACTCACACACATGTGCATATACATAAACATACGTATATTTGCATGCTCATACAACCCTTCTATATACTCATACATAAATACCTTTGCAGTTTAGTATAAAAAGTACAAAACAATAGCAGATGATAATATTCTCACGGATGTGTCTGTGTTTTCCTTTAATTTAAAAACTACCTCATGTTTTCACCCCCCCCCCTGTCGGTTTGTTTGTTTGTGCGTCAGCAGGATTACACAGAAACCACTGAACTGATTTTCCAGGAAACCAAGACCGGAAATAACTGTTCCACCGTGATGATCATCATCATACGTATGATAATGAAAACACACTGATTTGAACCTCATGTTAAGTATTTCATGGGACAAAGGTCACCTACTTAAGTTGTGATTTAATAATATCAATTAAACATAACTAGATAAGTATTTTCTATTGACTTTTTCCAAGATTTTGCTGTAATTTCACTGGCAGACAATGTTACTTTCTTATATCTACACAGTTGGACCTTGATTTTGGACATTCATGTGTTACACAGGCTCAACTGACCTAAACATATTTTAAACTGAACCTTCTGAATATCGGAGCTTCCAGGTTATGACACTGAGGCGTCATCTGACTGTTGAGTTAACCACGTCTCAGCTCTCCTCCGTCTCCGTCTCCGTCTCTCCCTCCCTCCCTGCTTGATGTCCAGGATTTGACTCATGTGCCGTCCTCCTGTTTCTCTTGGCACCTTATTAGCACCCAACTGTTCTTAAAGAGCACATCTGGACACAGATTCCTGAGGCAAATTCTCAAGAGCAAATGGCCGTGACTTTTGCTAAGAGCTCTCTCTCTCTCTCTCTCCATATATATATATATATATATATATATATATATATATATATATATATATAAACTTACAGTCCTTGTAATTTTAAGTCTATTAATAACACACAGTAGGTTTGATCTATAAATTGTCTTCCACTCTTGAAGTCGCTGACTGTTTGAAATGCCTCCTCGTGAAGGAGTCGATGATTTTATACCTTTTTCCTGCCAGATGGATACAGAAGGCTCTTGGCTTCACTTCCCTCTCGGCTTGATTACGTGGAAGTATTTAGATTTTTTTTTTTGCTCCATCTTGACTCAGTTATTGTTTTTTATAGACTCTTGTTCAATTCGTTGTAAAATCAGGGCACAGACTGAGTCTATATCCACACTGATATGTTTTAGTTTTAAAGGGCATTTGCTTCATGTGTGCCGGGCGTTCACAGGTTTCCAGCCCCTAAAACGGAGACTTCAGGAGTTTTATAACTTCAGGGCTGCGTTTACGGACGAGCAGAATCAGAGACTTTTACAAACGATTATCCCGGCTTCAACCAACCTCCTACGCTTTTCTTTTTTAGATATTTTTGGGCATGTTGACCTTATTGACACGACAGTAAAAGCCTTAAATGGGGAGTGAACCGGTAGCCGAGAGAGCTACAGCTCGGGAAACACATGCAGATAGAAAAAAAACACTTTTAAGAAAACATCTTCATAAGGTTGACGACACGTGCGCTGCAAAAAAGTTGACGCAAGGATATTAAGAAGCTGAAAATACGTTTAAACTGTAGCAGGTCAGAGACGTCTGCTGAGGTCGAAAGAGAGAAAAGTGAGCGAGTCAGGATGGACAGAATGAATGAATGAATTAATATATGTAATATACAATAAGTGGCAGTTCCTAGGTTAATTGTTTATAGAATGAAAGGAGGCAGATCATTATATTACCAAATAAAACAAACGCCCAAACACGAAAAACAACCGACAATGAAGCCAGTCGCCCACAGACGATATATCCGTCCAATCAGCCGGCCCCACTTCAGCCTCTGCTGTACCCAACATCCACTGCTCTCTATGAAAAAAAAAAATAATTCATTGGGTTCATGTTGAACTAATTTGGAATGAGCAGATCTCATGTTTGCAACATTCCAGCGTAAAAACTGAACAGAGCTCGGACTGTTTCATTCCTGTATCGCTCACAGCTTCGGCTGCAGAGCTCCGCTTATTGTATGAAATGTAAAAAAAAAAAAACTAATCACCTCTCTCCGCCCTTGCTCGCTCATTCTGTGCGTCTTTAATGGGAAATTTGAGACACTACCGAGTACAGAGCTTAGTCTGTCACATCACATGACGCGCTGCAACTAATGCAGCCGACAAATGGGCATATCATGGATCCCAGTTTTGTGAGCGATCCCTCCTCGGGAACAGGTGGCGGCCGCTGTAAGACCAGATGTCCCAGTGCAGTCGTGGTAAAAAGACGGGGGGGTTCTGTCGCAGTGCAGCGGTGAACAATGCGTGACGGAGACCGAAGGTGGTCCCGGCTTGTGTTCAAACCCCAGGAGGGACAACAATGGGGCTGGACTCTCCCAGACTGCCCCAGTTGTGCCCAGTGCTCGGGGGGGGATATGAAGAAAATGAGCAATCCCAGCTCCAGTGTGAGGAAGTGGATGCTTTTTTTCAACAAGGCAGAAGTCATCTCAAACATCCCCCCCCCCCCCGACACATAGCCCTGTCAATCCCTCGGTTCCTTTGTTCGGACACTTCTGCTTGTTAAAGCCACGCTACAAAACCTGCTATGGCCATTTGCTCGCACTGTATAAATAGACAGCGAGCGTTACCGGTGCGATGGAAGTAAGAGTCGTGGACGTGTGCCAACCTCTGCTCGAAAGCTGTCGCCAGATGGCAGGGGATCACACCAGGGTGGAACAACACGGGTACAGAATTAGCCTCAACACTTTTCTGCCCTGTTCACCGGGAGCTTGAACCCGGTGTTTTGACACGTTGTTAGTGTTTCACAAACATGATGAGAAGATACATCCAGAAAAATAAGAAACGAAACACACACGTGATTGAGATTGTGGGAGAGTTTTTCTCGTGATTATGTATTAAGGAATAATCGTGTTTTCTCCGGGCCTCGTTCCTCCCACAGTCTAATTACACGTGTTAGGTTAATTGGTGACTTGGAGGTGTAAATGTGTCTCTGACAGTTCGCCCTGTGTCTGATGTTGTGCTCGATGTCAGCTGGGGTTGACACCGCAAAGGAAAAGTATAGTTTGGTTTACCTAATGGATGCACAGAAGTTTGAGTATAAAGCTTATTTCTTTTAATTTCAATCAGGGTAATGGACTAGTATGAATCAGAGGATTGAGAGGAAAATAAAACTGACAACAACAATTAAGGAAATTCATTGTTTTTGATAAAACTTCGCCCACAGTTCATCTGAACATATGCAGAACCCTCAAACATCACATATTTGCAACAGCAGTAGGTTGTTCAGGTCAGGCGTGTTCATAACAATAGGAAACTGTCCAAAATAATATAATTATAACAAACTATATTTATACAGCACCTTTCACACATAAAATGCATTTAAAAGTGCTTTACAATAAAGTAATAGTAACGTGAAATAAGATAATAAAAACACGTTTGCAATAAAACAAAGACTTAGGATAAAAGCATTAAACTTGCAAAAGGTATAAAAAGAAGTAAAAATTATTGTTAACATTAATTAAATCAACATCATAGAAACAGGTCTTGAGTTTTTTTTTTAGTATCAACAGAAGTAGCTTGTCTAATGTCACGTTTTGCCTAAAAAACCTCTAGAACAACTGACTCAGACTATGTTCATTCTCGTATACAGCCCCTAATGGAACATTTCAGAAAACTATCTGGACCTCAGAGCAGGTCTGAGAGCAGCTGAAGTTTCCGCCTGTGAGAATCAATTAAAATGTCCAAAGTACAATAATTGTAACGGTGACATTGTCGTCTAAAATTCACAGCACGTGGTTTCAACCAATAAATTGAGATAGATGATTAAAGTAAAATATTTATGCCGTGAAAGTAACAGACTAGAACAGAGATATCCGTGTTATGTCTATGTAATTGATTCCACCATGCAGTACAACATACTGGTGGTACACGGCGAAATGTGACTGAGCTCTCCGCTAAGCTCATTGTGTATTTCTAATGGACGTGGTTGTAATTCATGTCATAGTCTTCAGACAAATCAAAAGGACATGTATTTAATGGAGCTGCCACTGGCACGGCTTTAAAGGACGGATCATTCTCCAACTGCTGCTCATGTCTATTTGTAAAGACGAGTGTGACATAGCTTCAGGTGCACGGAGGCCACAGAGGAACGTTATCCCCACTGGGACGAAGGCAAATATTGGACCTGGATCTTCCTCATAAATAAACCCACTTAAAATACTATTTGATGGTTTGGGAAAAGGTTTCAGAACATTTAGTCTTATCACTTTTACGTCACTGTTGGAAATGCTGTGTTATACTAGTCCTGATACTTTTACATGGAGGTAACTTATATTTGACCACAGGGATCATAATAGTGATAAATGAGTGAAATAGGCTGATGAGAATTTCACTTGCTTTCCAGATAATTGGAACATTTTCTTCCTGGGGGGTTGTTTATGTATAAAATATCATGGCAATGAATTGAGTAATAAAATCCATCCCAGCGGTGCAACAGGAAAAGTCAGAGGATCAACAAAATCCTTAGAATAATCTGACAGGACATCTGAACCAGAATTCATCCAACTCTGTTAAATAGTTGAGATATTTGAGTAATAATCCAGCGTGTTAACCTTCTGGTGAAGGAACATTCAGCTGGGAACCCCGAACAGTCGTCAGTCGGGTTTCAAGTAACTTCAAGACAAGTCAATATATGGAATTTTATGGGTTTGACCTGATTATGTTATAATTTGGCGCTTAAAAATGAAAGCTTTTTATTTTAGTTCATTTATTTTTTTGCCATGTATTTTCATGAAGCACTTTCTAACCTTGTTTAGATAAGTGCTAAACAAATAAAGTTATTATTATTGTAGTAATTTGCAGGAGAAGTGTCATAGTGTGTATTAGTTGTTTTGTACTTAACGTTATCCAATAAACACTTTGGCCTGATGTGGTTCTTTAATCATGGAGCTGTCTCACCCCTGAACTCGAGCATGATAATATTACTAAAATATGAATTTGGTTCTTCATCAAGATCGACTTCATCCCAGTCCCAGTGTGAATCTGGGAAACTATTCCAAACATTGGTTTGTGGATCATAAATTAGTGGAATGCTAGAGGCCTGATCTCTAACGAGTAAGAGCAGCTCATGATGTGTTTGGCCGAGACGAAATATAAAAAGCCAAATAATAATTAACACTGGGCTCGATCGTCGCCCAGCAAATCATTTGAGGCCTGCGTGAAGAAGTGGAGCAGAGACGTGTGTCACTTGGCTCGTGATCAGCGCTCGTGGTCCCATTTCATGTTTATCACATTAAAGACCTGCCTACTCGCCAGAGTGGGACTGGACCATGTAGCACAAGAGTGAAGGAGACACTTCCTCCTATGTCTCCTTTTTCTGTCTGTCCTCTCCTCTACTCCGTCCTCTGTCTTCTCATTTCCTCCCCTCCTCGCTGCCTCTCTGTGAGGCTTCTCTCTCCAGCAGGTGGCTGGTCACACTTCTTACTGTCTGACACCATAGCAACACAACACACGCAAACAAACATGTGTACACATACACGTGTACATGTATGCATGCTCACAGAATGTCCACATACATTAAAATGAGCGTGTTATGCCCTCACACAGTTGCTCACACAGACACACACACACACACGCACACACACACACACACACACACACACACACACACACACACACATCCTAACAGTTGAGCAGCTCCATTTTTTTTAAATCCCTCACATAACGGCAACATTTTTTGGAGCAATAACCAATTTAGCACTTCATGCTGGATCAGGCCAACTGTATCTAACCGGCTGCAGTTGGACCAGACGCTGTTCAGTGTAATACCCCAGCAACAGGTCTTAAATACAAACCTCATTTCTGTCAGCAGGGGTCAGACCTCAGCCTGGTGTCTGTCCCAGCTCGAGCTGCCAGCAGCAGCGGCAGCGGCAGCGGCAGCAGCAGAGGATGCATGGAAAGGAAAGCAGCAGACAGAATTGGGGTCACGACAAATGTACGGAGCAGAACTGTGACATCTTGCCAAGTGGAGACAGCACATTCCAAGTTTTTTGTTTTTTTTCCACATGTGTAAGCTTAACTCAGAGTGTCGGCCATCTGATGGACACTTTTTCTTCAAAGTGAACACTGAGGGCATTCTGTGCACTGTTAAAGTAAAGCAACAGCTGAACTCGGCAGCTCCTCCGCAAACATTATCACACGCAGTCCTGCAGCGGGGCCCATTAATGCCGAGGTGTTGATTTGAAATTATGCAGAGTTGAGTGAGTGTGTCTTTGTTTTGATTTAATCGACGACCAGTCAAATCCAAACTTGGGCTTATGAAATGAATTTGGTCAAATACAAACAGGAAGATTGAGTTTCCTTCATTTAAAGATATAAAATGCAATTTCCTATCATTTTTAACATTATGTGATTCTGTAGACGCAACTCTTTCAACTTTTTACAGATTTTAAGTTTGCATATTAATGAGATAAAGGCGTAAAAATCTAGTTTCTGTTCACTCGCACTATTATTATATATAACAACATTAATAGCAACAATAATCATAATAGTTTAATCTACACACCAGAAAACACCACTTTCCATGTAAATAAAAACAAATGTAGATCAGCATTAGGAGAAACGGATCAGGTTTTTGACATATGAGGAACACAATGACAGCTGGAGCACATGATATGTACATTATATATGTCACATGTAGTTTCAGGGGGTGATTTGCTCCAGAGCTCTATTAGGAAGCAGCTTGATTTTACCTCCTGTCCCGTCCGTCCCCTCTCAGATTCCCACTGGGGAGGAATCACAGAGCGGCCGGTCAGAGCGTTGGAGTTTCTCAAGTCTCGTCTCCGTGAGGATCCTTCGAGTATAAGCATGAAAAAATGGGGGCTTAGTTCATTCATAAACATCCGTGGTGACAGGAAGCCAATCAATCAGGAGGTGGCAATTTCCACACTCGGCGAGAAGAGTAACACAACACTTACTAATTGGGGGCTAATAACGTGGTGTCCCGCATCCAAAAAAAAATCAACTTAACATTGAAGGGCAATGAAAGAGAGGGACCGCTGTCAAAACATCCCATTATGGTTTTATGAGGAAGAGTGACGAGGAGGTTGATGGCGTCGTTCATGTGATTAGAGACGTAAGTGCTGAGGCTGCATGCGGAAAAACAAACATGACGATTTTACTGTTACATGATGCAAATGTTTGTTGTCTCCACATATACCTTTATATTAATAATGTCCTGTTCAGTGCAAGTTGAAGCACGAAGCAGTTTCCTGCGGTTACTGTTTGTTAAAGGACTAAAAACCTGATTTCCTATTATTAATAAAAACCTATTTAGACGTGAAAATTCTAATAAAAATATATTTGTCATCGAACATGTTTAAGCAGCAGAATTAGATTCATAAATTAAAAGATAATTAGTAAAGAGAGGGTTGTTTAAAACTGTTTACTTAAAAATTAAGTTGGTAAACGATTTACTTTTTTGTTTTTGTAAAGACATCGTTGACCAAAGAGCTGTTAGCGTCTGCAAGAGGAAACATACTCCTGAAGAAAAGTCTCATTAAAGTTTTGGAGGGGCCGCAACAAATTCACCAAAAATGAACCTCGACCTTTCTCCGACCCGATGTCCAACTCTCACCCTAAAAAAAAAAAATGAAGTCCCATAATGTCAGGTTAACTGTGATTAATGGCTGCACCATGTGGCAGAGTCTTTTCTGTGAACAATACCCAGAGCCTCAGTACAGTTCACAGCATTTCACATGTGATCTGAAGCATTTATAGATACATCTGAAGAGGTCTGCACCGGACATGTATGTTTATACAACGTTACGTAAAGCTCTTCAGTCACCGTTGTTAAATTGGGGCAGAACCAGTCTATAAAAAGCAGCGTTTAATCACAAGTTGGACCTGTGCTGCCTTGAACTCCTGGAAAAGCGGCATCGTTTATTTTCATTTTGTGTTATTGATCATTGTGTCGGAGCCGCTGTCACTTTTCCGAGTGGCCGGTGTCTTATTCTGCGGCCGAATCTCTTCATTCCCGTCCACCTCACACGTTTATTGGCTAATGCGAGAGCTTCGCTGTCAAAGTGACACCCATGGCAGGGGAGAGTTTATCATTCTGCTGACAGGCTAAATAACTTGTGCTGAGGCAAGAGATAACAAATGGGCTCGAGTTGTAGCTTGAGTGTCTGTGTGTTAAAGACGAGAACAACTGGGCTCCAGCAGAAATAAATGCTCTTTTACTTTTTTCTTCTTCTTGGAGTTTGGCCATTATCCCCCCCCGAGGCACCTGAAGAACATAAAAAAAGAAGAAGATTAATATGTGCTGCAGTGTGTGAGCATGTTGACGCGTTCAAAGTGTAAACTGTGACGCCACAGTGGTGAAGATGAATGTCACGATGAACCAAGGTTATTAGATATTCGATAAATAATAAAACCTCGTCCAGTAGAAAAGTTAGATTCGTATTTTACAGTTGGAAAAAACTTTTAAAATCGGACAAACATGAAATCTGAATCAAATTTTGTGGAGGTGAATAATGGAAATGTGTATTTCTTAATTGGGGTATATCACAATAATTATTATTATGATTATCATTAGTATTATTCAAGTTTAAAGACTCATGAATGCTCCTGAGTGAAGGTTGAGGAACACATGCAAAACATCAAAACATTTCTCAAAGGGTTTTATCATGTTGATATTTATTGAGCTTCTGTTATATTGCTATTGATTAAAATCAAATTGTGATAATTATTGCTATATTATTTTTTTTTCGGCCTATTAGTGTTGAAATGAAGTATATTCACCCATTCACCATCTTCAATAAGTCCATTTACCAGGTTCTTTACTGTGTTTCTTTCATTTTTCCTTCACATAATTTAAATTTTGCGACGTCATGCTGACAGGGTTTCATGACACAGTTCTGGATTGATTTATTCTGCCTCACATTATTCATCCCTCATAATAAGCCTTCAGGATCTAGTGTCAAAGCTGTGCGCTAAGAAGCTAAGGCTGTTGATGGCGCCACACTTGCCGTTCACCTTTGCCTCGTAGGTGTCAAACTGTCAGTAAGAACCCCCCCCCCGGCCTTCAGGAGTTTACTGAAACTGTGGCATGACACAAACAAATCAATTTTCCCCCCCGTAAATAAAAGCTGTGGCACTTGCGTGGGAGCGTTTGGAAGATGCTGCAGTTATTGTAGATGTGTCAGAGCTTTGTTGCTCTTGGTCTCTATTTACAGCTGTTTCTGCCTCGTACAATAAGTGAGATGCAGCCCGCGAGGCAGCCGCGGTGCCGTCTTAAGCCCGTGAATATGCGCCGCAAGAGATGAATTCCAAGATGTCAGAGGAGCTGTCAGTGTGAAAGAATACCCTGGTCATTACCACCTTCACATCCAGCTTGCATGCAAACTCCCCCCTTGCTCAGCCAGACCCCTGCTGAGGATGAGCCAAACTTTCCCACAGTGAAAAAACCTCAGTTGTATGTAGCACTCACACAGTTTTTATTTGATTTAATTTTTTTTAAATGCAAGAGTAAATTCAACTTTAAATACCTCTATTGCCAGTGGATATTAATTTCCAATGTTGCAGGTCAATGTCCCAACAAATCAGACAAGATATGCAACAAATATTCCAAGAATGTGTGTGCTGGTGTCTGCTAAATCACTTCTGGCTGCGTTGTGTTGTTGTGCTTTTACATGCTTACTTTAAAAAAGGACTCATTCTCACAGTGACCCCTCCAACGATGGAAACACTTTCATTCATGCAACCTGAAAGCAGCCAGCTCATCAGAATGTTAAAACCGGCGTGGTTCGAGAGGAACTTGCCTCAGCTGTCAGATGTCCTTATTAAGGCTGTCTAATAAGCCCGGGTTACAAGACGGTTCTGAGAAGTAAATGATATCCGTGCAGCGACCCACACATACAATAAGGCACTGAGCCTTAGTGTGGATTTCATACTTAGGGCTGAGCATACTCTAAGCCTATTTTTGTTGTCCTGATCTCAGGCAACCCTGGACCCCGTCCAGGATGGTTCAAGTAATATCCACGGGTAATTCTGCCCGGTGCTGTTGACTCCACAGGGACCTCCAGGCCGAGGGACCAGGGTTCAAGAGTGACGGGTCAAAACCGGTTATGGATTCCCCCCCCCACAAAAACTCACCTAAGCTCAATTTATATCAAATCGAAGTGTGAGGAGAATGCAGTACTTTTTTTTTTTTTTTTTTTACGATGTCCTTCACTTGTCTTTGCAAGTCTTGCTCAACCTGTAGGAGGAATGTGTTCTCCTTTTATAGACCCCCCACAACACCCCCCAACACAAAGATACAAAATACTCCACGCTTCCAAAGTCCTGTGTCAAACTGGACACCCGATAAAGACCGAGGCCGATTCAAACTCTTGGAGCGAGTCGCTGAAGCAGTCATGACCGAGCGCTCTGTCCACAAAGGAGGCCACACGTTTGGGCCAGGGTCCTGTGAATTTATGACCACCCCGGCCCCCGATTTCCACCCCTTCTCCCATGGAGATAAGGGCTGTTTTTCTTCTGAAAATCTGCAGGGGGCTGGGGTGCAGTTAAAGGACACACTCAGCTGCTAGATTAACTCATCAACGCCGCATTGCAGGGTGTCAACAGAAATGTTTCACACACAAGACCGACAAGGAATGAATACCATTTGGAGGTCACGAGTGACAACCCCTCAGTCCTTCAGGCCTTTTAAATGTTAGTGTCTGCCTTTCAAGAGCAAGGATGTAACCTCTAAACCTTTGAGAGGAAAAGAGATACGGGTCGGACTTCCCCGCCTCATGACAGTTACAACTGTAGATGTTGACTTGGAGAGATACAGCTCAGAGAGATTTATACCAAATAAATTCTTGGGGATGAATTGCTTGTTGTCCTTTTGCTCTGCTAAGTTATATATTTAAACCCTGGACGTCATTCACACAACTGAATATTTAATCATAAATCAATGAGACATTTTAGAGATGGTCAACGTGTAAACCTACGAGGATACACATATAAGCTATCACTGGAAAATGAGCTTCACATTAATTCTTTCCATGTCTGAAAATACTCGAAATACTATGTCAAGCTCCATAAACAATCCTGAAATACACCTACAGTTACGTACGTTTCCTGTTTCAGCACCAGAAACATGATTCAAATATCTGTAGGGAGCCGGGGTCCTCCTCCTTAACTTCTTTGAAGAGCATATACTCAGGGAACAAAAAGACAACTGACAACCGGAGACACGGGATCATCTTCAAAAGAAAGACGCATGTCTGTGGCATGCTGTCTTTTAGCTGCTTGAGCAATGCCATTCCTTGTTGTTGGAGTCATCGAAACTCGTTCAAATTTAGATGACAGTGCCAGTTTGAAAAGCTCTGGTTGTTGAGAAGCTCTGGTTGGAGCAGTTAAAGGTCTGGAAAAGGACAACCGGGTTCCTGGGAGCTGGCCAGGATCCGCCCCCTACAAGTGCGGTGGATTGTGAGGCCTTCGCACTTGGCGGGCGGCAAAGCTCCGATAGCCGCTCGGGGAAAGTCACTGTTTTCCCTCTAAGGCTGCAGTGCGCTGGTGTGGCATGATTGTCATGTTGCGCCTGTTTGCTTTAGATTTGAGGAAGATCAAGCTACATGGCCTTTGTTAAGCTGTGGCCCAGCAGGCGGCTGCTGCCCTGCATAACGTGACGGACAATTTAAGTACCATTGAGAGGTGTTTTCAGATCCGGGACATTTAAACAAGGCTGTTTGAGGAGAATCCAAGTCATCCAAGAAACTAGTGAACAACTAGCTAAAAAGTCCTATACATTTCTATAAGTGTAAAATAAACAGATTAATATTCTGAAGCAATACATACAGCCTCATCCATCTTTTTACACAGTCTATGGACATTGAAAGTCTGAATCACAAGATTTACGATAACAGACCTCCATGGATTGTTCAATTTCTAAGATTGACCCTGAGCTGCAGCGTCCCCTCAAGTCTGTTGATTCCAAGGCAAAACACTTGATGACGCTAAGGTGCACAACTGAACTTATGTCCTTAACATCCTTGGCGGCTGCTAACACCTTCTAACACTCTAACATCTAATGGCAGTCGGTAACTTAATTGTGCAGAAGACCTTCAAACGTGAAGGCTATTCACCATCTTGTCCTTTATTCTAACATTTGGATTCCAATCAGAAGCCTTTAGCTTGTTTGCTAAGTCAGAAGAAACAGAAGCTACTACTGTAGGACTTGACTTGGTCCACAAGGTTCTCACTTCTACTCAACTATCACCCTCCACCTCCCCACATCTGAGATCTGTCTCCTTTAACTCAAAACTCAGATATTTTCCTTATTCCTCTCTGGCGAAGGTGGACGCCATGACAGTGTTTTCAGTGTTGGGTTCCGTTTGCCGTTTGGCATCAGAAGGGGCGTGGGAGGTTAAGGGTCGAATGGCAGCACTGGCCCTGTCAGCCCCCCTAGATCACCAGGTCCCAGGGGCTGGCGCCAGGTTAGCCCCGCTAGCAGCCGGGGCAAAAAATAACCCCGCTGCAGTTGTTGGGCAGGGGAGAGTGACGGGGAGAGCATGTCACACCGGGGTCTCAGGTTTCAGCGGCTGTCATCAGAGAGCAGTCATTACTTCTGGGCTAATTATCTCAGGCCACGCGTAAAACAAACAACCTGCCAGTGTGAAGACTACATTGTATTCACAGCTCCGGGATTTGGTTTTGACCCATTTGCTTGTTGGACGTCGGCAGAAGAGCTTGTTCCTCATAGTCCAGCTCAGTTCAGAGGTCTAGACGGTTACAGTACTGAGTTGTAATGAGTAAAGTGCATTTCTTCCTTTACTTCTGCCTCTTCTTGTTTAACACAGACAGTAACTCTCTTTGATTTGATCACACTGTTGCAGGTATAAAAACAAACGCCTCTAAAAGACAGATTCAACATTTTCATAGTGTCCTTCGGCTTCAAATTATAAGACTTTTTGTGTTTGAACTTAAAGGACTGAAAGTTAAAATATCAGTATCAAGACAATCTTGAAATAAACTATTTTAAAAACTCCTTAGATAAAGAGAAAATGGAGTAAAATCTCTGTCTTAGATATAGTTTCATTAAACTGTTTTCCTTACATACTGTATCACATGTTAAAGTTCTCCTGCTATATTTATCATCTCTGAGATCAAGCACATCTAAAGTAAAGAAAAATAAGACTAATCATCATTATATATTTAAACTGTCCTTGGTCTTGATTTTACTTCACAAACTGGACCCTGACAGGATTTCATGAACGCCCCCTCCGACTGAAAACTCAATCTGAAGCTCAGCCCAGCACTTGAACATTCCCGAGCCTTCATGGCACGTTTACGGTTCGGGCTCATGTTTCTATCACACGCTTGCCATACCATACCTGTGTACTGCGCCCACAGCCGGAGAGCTGTCTTCATCTGTTCAGGCCGGAGCTGCGCCTGTAAAGAGCAGAGTCGTAAACATAACGATTTAAGTAGAGGATTTAGAGCGTTGGGTTATTTAAAAAAAAGTAAAGTTATGCTCTGTTCTCCCATTAGATCATTAATTAGAAGAGCGTCTCCTTAAAATTCAAGCAAGTTGCGCAAAGTTGTAAGCTGTTATCTTCTAAAGGGAATTATGGGATCTTGCAATATTTTCAGTTACATTACTACAAATACTTTTCTTTAATGTACAACCTGTTTGCTATGACCACTGCCAAGACAAACTTTTATCTGAGTCACTTTAAATTCCCTGGTCACTAAAACAACTTTTTCAAGAAGCAACCCACTGCAGAATAAATCCATCAGTAAGTTAGCAGCAGAATATCCAACCAACAACATCATTTAGATTAAAACAACACACAGGCACTTAGCCTCAGATGCAACTTATTATCAGCGCTGCACAGATTTGAGGAGTTATTCAACAGAGCGGCGGCGTAATGGAGATGCAAAATGACACTGAGCCACCGCTTGCATGCTGTCACTTACACTCCATCCTCCTGCGGGACGTCTAACTGTACATATTAATTGCCCACTTGTACCCAGGTTTGTTTGTCGGTGTTCCGCGTGACCAAGAGTTTGTTGCTCAAATATTTATGTATGCCCTCTAAACCAAATTACTCCATCGTCTGAGACGCAGCTAAGGAGCTCATTTGCATGCTGGGGCCTTTCTGAAGGGCGCGAGTCAACAGAAAACATTACTGCACTACTCTGTCAAGCGAGTGACTGACATTTCTAATGGAACATGAGCGCTTGGCTGAATATGGATTTAGCCGTGCCATTAGCCCCGGGCACTTTGATGACCACGAGAAATGTGATAGGTAATTAATTTTTGAGAACAAGTTCGCTCATCCCCACCAATCCCTATTAAGGGGCTGCGTGATCCCCCATTTGCTAATTGAATTAGCTGCATCAGTCCGGATTCGAACTTGAGAAGTGTCACAAATCAGATCTCTGTTTATCTACAATTACGCTGGAGCAAGAGGCTTAGTTTTACGATATAATTATACCTCGCAACACAGTGACCTCAGCCAACCTCATTTTGTAACGCAGACCATTTTGGCAGTGTCCTTTATGAACACTGGGCACATTTCACCAAGCTTTCTCTGCTTTCCCCCCCCCCTCTTGCATGTATCTGCAGAAACCTCGTCTAATTGGAGCATGGAATCTGTGCACAACAAGAAACCGGAGGGATGTTCGATTACAATTTCTCCCAGATGGCATTGTCAGTAAGGAGGCACTGAAAATCCACCAGGTCGTAATTTTATCCGGCTCTTCTTTCCTTTTTAGTTTCCTTCCGTCCGTCTATGAGAAAGAACATTTGACAACAATGACCAAACGAGGAACAAAAGGCAAACAGGTCAAAAAACCTCCGAGTGGAAACGCAATCCGTTCTGTCGTGGCCCTGAATGTGACTCGATCGGCACTATCTCCTTGCAGCGCGGGGCCTCCCCGTGCCCTCGGAGCCGAAGACATTTGCAACCGGTGTCAAGGCCCTATAAATCATCCTGTATCAAAGAGGCCATGTAACGCTTTCTGCATTTCAACATATGTGGAATCAGAACACGTCTGTCATCGACGCGGGCCACTCTCGGAGAAAGAGGCTTTTTGGAGGCCGTTCCCACTGTAACGTGGAACATGTGTGCTATTGATTTGGGAGATTTTACCTGCCACAGTGGGATACTCCTGAAGTGGGGTGAAGCTGACACTGTCATACCTCGTCAGTAGTAAAGGATTAGGCCTGTGAACTAAAACCAACAAGGGGGATAACTACCGAGAGGCAGAGACAAGGCTGGAATCAACTGTTCACCCCAAATAAAAACTTAAATATTCGTCCTTTTTTGTTCCTGTTGTGTTATAATTGCGCAGTGAGTTCTTTATTTATATTCTACCTTTACCCCCGCAGAGACGTCACAAAGTGTTTCACAGAAGAGCTATAAAAAAAAAACACACACCACCACCACCACCACCAAGTGCACCATCAAGTTTCTTTCCTCCTATTTTAAATCAACGTTTTTTGCCTTTAAATAGCCTCTAAACACACGGCGATCTGGTTCATTTGCATCAAACGAGACAAACCCCCGGCCGTGCCAGCTGTTGCCAGGATGAGCCTATTCATCTTAATATTATAAATGGCTCTCACTGTCATCCGAGGTTTTTAAGTTCCCAAAGCAACTGATCCTGGTCTCTGTACTGGCATATATCTCCCTTTGAAAGCCAACTCTTCCATCTCCTGCTGCTTTATATTTAAGGTTGGCCCTCTATCTTGGGTTTAACCTGCTTTCTCAATGACTATAATAACTTAGAGAAAGCGAGAAGCCTCTCTCTGTTTCGCGAATGTTTTTAGGAATCTCCATTTGTGGTCTCAGAGGTTGGGATAAATTAGACTGTAAATCAAGTGGTAAAGGTTCGGGGGGGTTTGGTCCCTGCGCTGTGACCAACAATTACCAGTTATAAAGACAAATATCTGACAGTAGAACAAGGTTAAAAAGCTTCACTGCCTTGATGCTTTAACAGACACATTTAGCCTTGTCGTGTTTGTTTTCCCCGGAGATAAAACGAGGAGAGTTTCCTTGAGACAAACAATGAATTGACATTATTTGAACCTGTAGTATTACTGTTGAGTTTCCTGTTTAACAGTATTGTCCCAAAACTACTACTACCACACTACTGGATGTTATGATTATTACATGTTTTGTGATTTACATCCTTAACTACCTGATTTAAGATCAATTAACTACAACAATTAATTACAATAATACAATTATTGTGATTAATTGTTAAAAATCCATTTATTAATTCAGTAGACATTGTTTCTCTCTTGGACGTTTCTGTGTTAAGCCAAATGAGATGATGTATGATTTGGTGCCGTACAAATAAAATGGCATTGAATTGAAATTTTGAAAATTCAATCAGAGGATGAACTTGGAACTCAGGGATCAAGGATATCTCCATGATCCCTGAGGGGCAATTTGTTGTGCAGTCAGGAAATGAATACATGAAACTACAATATTTAAATCATATAAAACTATTTTGAAATATCTAAAAGTCCAATAGTAGCAGGGGACAAACGAGTTCTTGAATGTTGTCCTGAAAGTTGCAGTAGACGGTTCTGGGACCATTATAATGTAAGTGTTTGCAGAAATTTTATTTTCCGTTCTTCATATTTTGTTTTTCTATTATCCGACTCCGTATTAATGACAATAACACTAATGTTTTTTATGTGTGCTGCAACAACAACAACATATTTCTGACCATGTTTAACTAGGTGTACAGGAACAGGAAGGTACCTACTGGGAGGGGGGGGGGGGGGGGGGGATCATCCTCGCCATTAGCAAGTCCTCACTGCTCCACGGGGCCGGTGTGCACGACTACATAAGCTCCACTATTCTGGGATGCCTCATCCTCCCGACCTCCCTCTCCGCTGCACAAACTGGGGCTGAATTAACATTCCTGTGTTGTGACACACGGAGGGAACATGGTAATCAGGTCATAAAACAGTCTGCGGGCATCTGCTCGCGATACAACAATTAACAGTCTCAGATTAACTCTGGTGCCTGTTTGAATGTCAATTTAAAAACAGGAATGACGTTCAGATCCACACAGTAACAACCCTGCTCAGAAATACGCTTTTAAAAAGATGTACATGTCGCTTCATGCTGCCAGAAACCGAGCATACACATCCACAGGTTTGGAGTTTGTGTCACTGTCACAATGATCCATGTTACAAAAAGATGTCTGCCAGACCTTTGAAGTCTGTGGTGGTGCAGATAAATCCACAAATGACCCTCCTCCTCCGTTCGGTATGGTTCTGATCAAACGCAGGGAGGAAGCCGCCGCCGCCGCTTCTCCTCGGTTTCCTGGTAAAGAAATCTCCGGCAGCCACAGCGGTCCGATATCAAGAAGTGGAAAAAAGAGGTATTTTGAAACGATCAATGTCATCCTTACAGCTGCTGCGTTGTCTTGAATTACACGGATGCAGCGTTTTCCAGACAGCGGATTGGATGTCCTTCGCCATCGTTTCTGGGTCCAGATTTTTCCACAATTGCAGGCAAAAGATTTACTTACAATTCGTCTTCCTGATAGCCGATTTATTTCACGGCGAGTCTCGCAGAGTTCAGGAGGCAGATTACGGGGATGTGAAACACGAAGGCGCTGGTAGTTTGGACGGGGCTAGTTTGGAACCAGGTATTGATTTCACATATGGGCAATGGCGCAGGGCCTGGCATGGTTTATGGACAAGTGTTGGAGTTTTTCTTTCTGAGGGATCACTTCAAAGTACTTGGCAGGAGACGACGGTGAACTTTTCAGCTGAAGGTGAGAGCGGCAGATCTTTGCTGCGGAGGTAGCAATAAAAACTTTCAAACACTGAGGTCATTTGAATCCAGGTACGATTTTTATATATGTTTTATTGATGGTCCACAGAAGCTTTCAATCGATTTACAGTAACATCCAACAAAAGAAACTGTGTTTTTATTTCTTTGGCTTGTGTTTTTTAATTGAGATAAACACAAAACCATCTTATGTAAAGGTTAATAATCGTACAAATCTCATTGCACAGTGGCTGACGTTAAACATCTGCGTCCCCTGCTGCCAATCTTATTACGTTATTATTTACAACCAAGTGCATGATATGGTTGTGTGGCTCAAACCAGTCAAGTATCATCATGGCCATTGCCCTATTTTGTGTCAGTTAAGTAAGTGGAGCCTGTGTCTTAGTGGCATGGTGCAAATTCCTGGGATTAATGTAAATGATAAGGAATCTGCAACTCTCCGGATTCTGAGATCCCCGGGATTAAAGGTTCAAGTTCCCGTCGACGCTGGAAAAGGATGACTCACTGTCCGGCCCGGTGTCGGGTGTCTCGTCTCCTCCCAGTTAAGAAAGTCAGGAAGAGTAAAAGTCTCCCAGCGTGGGCCGAGGCTCGACGGGGGAAACAGCAGCTTTCCCCTCGGACTCGGGGAATCGTGTCTGAGAAGGAATGAGAGGAAAGACGGTGAGAACAAGAGAGAGGGAGAGACAACGTGGAAAATCAGTCGGCCTTTTCTGCCTCGAACACCATCGCAACTGTAAACTCCTACAGTTCTCACAACACTCAAACACGTCATCATCTGGAGCAGTGATTAGACCGTGTCATTGGTTCAGGGCTGTTTTATTAATTACTTCTTTTTTTGTCTAATTGTCGTCGTGTGTGTTTTTCTTTTCTAACTTGAACCGAAGAGATGAACATAAACCAACGAACAAAGGCTGAGGAATCCATGAAGTTTACGAGTGTGAATGTCGAGGAAAAACACATCAAGCGAGAGAGAAAGACAGATAAACAAAGCGTAGAGTAAGTGATACAGTCGGTGCGACGACCTACACCTTCCTCAAGGTTACTGTCCATTTCATTACAACCCTCCGTCATTGATCCCTGTCCTTGGTGCGAGTCTCCCCTTCGGCCGTGTCTCCATTAACAAAGTTAACTCTCTTCCACTGTGACCTCCTCCCACTCGTCCTGACCCGGGCCGACAGCTGTGCTTACCTTAGCATAAAACGCCACAATAGGTCATCATTATCAAATTAATCAAAGCTGTCAGAGTGCCGCGGCGCAGGGCTGCGGTCGAGTCTGCGCTGCACTTCAGAACCCACTTAGATCATGTAACACTTGAACGTGCAGCAAAGGAGGCATGCAGACGCACACACACACACACACACACACACACACACACTCACACACACACACACTCACACACACACATACAGACGCACACTCGCATATATAAGCAAGTAAAATGATATGTTTAAAAACTAAAGAGGGACCAGAGAACAAACCCAAAAAGATGGTTCAAATGTTTCAGCAGAGAACAGAATAAGCAACATGAATATTAAGGAATTAATTAATCACAATACAAATAAAAAATTGTAACTTATGATCAAGCTTTTTTATCTATTTAATTAAATTTAAAAGTTGTATCCTCTTGCTAAGAAAAGTGCTGCACAAATAAAGCTCATTATTATTATTACATTACTTGAGAACAGTATTGATCAGTATTGATAACTCATTGATTTCTTTTTCAGGTGTTGTAGTTTCCAAGTGTAAATACTCAATGGTTCAGTTTTGTTCTAGTCCCATTTCCCAGCATCATGAGCAAAGAAAACAGAAAAGGTTACAGGGGAACGGTAAAAGTTTATATTTTACATTATTTGATAATAACACAGTGGACCCAGTGGAAAATACCCATTCTTTAAAATATATATATTTTTTAATGAGCCATTTTTCTCCCACTCACCCAAACATTGTTTTGTTTCCTGTTGCAGTACAATGCTGCAAACTGTATTGTATTTGTATTTTATCTTTTGGTATTTTTCCAATGCTCATAAACTCCTCAGGTTATCGAGGTGAAGGAGGAAAAATTCTGAGAAAATTTGACGTTAAAAACTCTAAAATACTTAAGATACTGACTTTGTAAATCACACACCCAGAAAGTATTCAGCTGTCATACTTATGTTGTTATTTTTGAATCCTTGCATTTATCATATTTTTAACTTTCTGATTGTAAAAATTAAAACAACAGGTTTCTTAGTATTAAATCAGTTTTCAAATGCAAAATAATCAGGCAGGGTTTGTGGTCTTGATGAGGAAAAATGATCTAAACACCTAAAAACTGAATAATCTTTGCATTTCTTTGAAATATTCCAGCATTTAACATTATTTTATCACAGTTAAGTTTGAACACAGTCGCACTCACAGTCGCCTGAGAGGAGGAACGATGTTAATCGGTCCAGTGATGGAGTCACGTTCCTCTTCATGCAGATGTTCAGGCTGAGATAACGAGAAGAAAACTTCCACCTGCTGTTTAACAACTGAAGCTGAAACATCGCAACACAAACACAGCCCCCCCCACCGCCACCCCCCATGTGTGTATGTGTGTGTGTGTGTGTGTGTGTGTGTGTGTGTGTGTGTGTGTGTGCGTGTGCGTGTGTGTGTTACACCAAATTGCCAGATTGATTAACTTGTCTGTCAGGCTCTTCCCTGTGACAATAAACTCTGTACCTCAGGGAGCTTATTGAGAGATGACATGTCTGAGACCCCCTAGGCCCGTGCATGTACACACACACACACACACACACACACACACACACAGAGAGAGAGAGAGAGATACACACACAGCCCTCATCTACCCTCCTATTTTAAAACATCTTTCCAATTGTGTCCCTGCCTGTCCTGAAGGCTACAACCACCCATCTCTTTTCCACCCACCCTCTCTTTCTCTCCCTCTCTCTCTCCCTCTCTCACACACACACACACACACACACACACAGACACGCACAGACACACACCCTGTAATCCCTGGGGGTCCTCTGGCCTCTGCTCTCCACAACCGGGCTCCGTTTTTATAAACTGATCCACTTCATAATTGAAAAGGAAACTTCAGGGCGTGTTTGGCCAGTTAATCCATTTAAGATCATTATGTGCATTGTCAATCGGCCTGACCCAGCTGCAGAGAGGAGGACGAGACAATGAGGGGGCTCCATGTGGAAACCCCCCCCCCCCCAGTGCGGGTCAGAGGGGTTAATGAATGATTATTTCTCACTTTGTAACACAACAGGATGCTGATTTAAAGGGCAAACCTCTCCTGCTCCTCCTCCTCCTCCTCCTCCCCCTGCCGCCGCTTTAATCCGAGCTTCCTCATTGGTGCAGGACGGAGCGAGATGAGGAGTGGACGCCGAAGACAGTGAAGATACCGTTAAATGAAGATCTGAGTTTTAGCCCCTCACCTGGGAATGTAATCAGCAGTGATGGAAATGTGAATTTACTACTTTGGCAAGACATTGACGAGAGAGAAAACCTCAAACTCCTCTACTGGCAATGGAAAAGGAGATAATCAGCTTTTGTAGCAGGATTAAAAATCTGTATAAACCTTCTAGGTTTGGTGAATAAGAGGAGTAACAGTGCTGCTTTCAGATATTCACTCTCCGGTGATAATTATATGTAAGAAAGCAAATATCCACGTCAGCTGCTTTGGACATTTTCTGTAACTTTTGCTGCAGCCCCCCCCTCCTGAGTAAAACGTTTGCAAAATGTCCGAGTGAGACCATGTGAGAATAAGCAAGAACATTTCAGGAAAACACTCAAGTGACTCGAAACTGAAAGATTAGAAAAATCAAAGAGGCGCCATACGTGTGGAAGATGCCGAAGAAGGAGAGACAACGAGATTCAAGAACTTTTGGTGATAAGAAACTGCAGCGGAACAATTCTGCCAACATTTATATTGTTGCCACATGTTCATAATTAAAGGAACTTGACAAAGCAGTGTGTAACCACAGTGTTTAGAGTTTTAAACTATGAACAGAGACTAAAGACACGTCTCTGTTCACACTTAACTTTTACTACCTCAAATAATTAATCGCAAGTGAGCCTCAACAACTTACAACAGATCAAAATAGAGCTCACAGAAGTGTAGTCGTTTGTGCCACTGGGCTCAATGACAGAAAGAAACGAGAGACGTGAGAGAAATCCACTTGAGGCTATTGTTTTCTTTGGAGCTCCTGTTTGAAGTCGGAGGGCACTTCCTGCCCCGAGTCCTGAATGAACCGTTTGTTTATGTTCTCTCTGTCTGTAAATCACTTAGCGCATCAAAGAGCTGCGTTCTGCCCCCGTGCAACAATAGAGGGTCATGCCAACGTGCAAACATGACAAGGATGCAGAGCGAGAGAATGTTTTTCCTTTCCTGAGGTGATGACAATTGTCCGAAGATTTATGCAACGCTGACATTGGCGAGGGAGATTCTGGAAATCATAAAAAGACGAACTGCAGCTCGTTTTGAGGAAAAGAAAAATGTCGGTGATTCATATTGATTTTGTCTGCTCTCGTGTTTTTTGTTTAAAACATGTAGATTTAAAATCACAATCTCTCAATTCTTCCTCTACGGATTCTTCTCCTGTCATAATTACATGTCTCCTCTTTATTTAACGTGAATGCTGGTGTTGAGATTCTATGTCAATAAAAAGAAAAAACCCAAGAATGCTATTAATTGGTTCACGTTTCACTTCTGGCTCAATAAAATATGATATCCCTTTTTTTTTTATTGTTGCCATGGCTGCTGCAGGATGGGGCACACACATTATTTGGCCTTGTAGTAACTGAGGAGGAAGCAAGTGTCTCCCTCTGTAAACAAACAGCGCTGAGTCACACCGCCGGCGAAACGGCCCAACTCGTTTTCTCCGACTCGTCTGCGCCCGGCACATCACGCGATCCCAACACGCCGCTGACGTCAAGGGGGGGGTTTACCCGTCTCCTGCGAATACGCTTTCACAGTGGCCCGGTCCCAGGTGTCTTGTAGGTCTAAAAGCCATGCGAACAGGAAACCGCGGGGGCAGACTACCAACCGCCGCCCCGCCCCCCTTTACTCCAAAAGCCCTGGAAGACTGTGGCGTGGTGGGACTCAAGGCCAACAATGTGCCCACGGCCCATGTTCACATCCTCTCTGGAAGCGTTGCCGTTCCCCCTGTCCTTTGCAATATCGCAGGCGGAAAAGGTCTCAGCTCTGCCATTGTGTGGCTGTGACTCATGTGAAGGTGGAGGAACAGTTAAACCGCTTCGGCTGCAGCCAGGGCCAAGTTATTCCCGCTAGGTTCGGCCGAACGACCAGTAGCTGAATGACGCTTGGCTTTAATGTGGGATGGATGCATGTCAGGTTAGGACCTTGAAAAAGAGAAACAAAACATTTGCACACATTGTGGACACGACAAAAACAAAGGTACAAAAAGTCTACCAGACGAGAACTAGTCAACTTGTGGTGTTTGTTATCACGCAAACTTTGTGGAGGGGTGGGGCATGAGCCAAGGAAGAAGCCATCAAATTTCGGACTAGAGTCATATGATCGTTATAATGTTAACATTGTGTTAATGTTTTTCCAAAGCTCTATAGACAGAAAAACAGTAAATAGTTAAAAAAAACAAATTTAATCACAAAGTAAAAGATATAGCATGTTTGTTTTTTTTTGTCAGAAAGATAACACAATAAATGGATTTACATGAAATTTGATGGAAGACCTCATAACATTTCTATCCGGATTTGGATCAGGAGCAGATCAGGATTTCCTTTTCTCACTTTCTTTTAACATTGTGACATTTTTCTTTGATTCCTCAGAGAATGAATGTGGTTTCATGAGGGAACTGTTGGGCTCGTTTATCCTGTATTCAAGCATCAAACCACACTAATGACCGTTAAGTCTGTTCTATTGTTCCACTGCATGTTTCTTGAGTGATTACATGCACGGATACAAAAACATTGGAAATAACAAACTGCGCTGTAGCATCCCAGCGTACGGACAAAAGCTCTAATGAGTCTTCAAACGCTCGTTATTGATTGGTGATTTATCCGAGATCATTGATTAGCCTCCACTTACACCGAAATAATCATTAGCTTGTATTAAAATGCAAACATTGATAAATAAACATAAGGCTGTATTAGCTCACGACCATGCAATGACATTAAATGTCAGATCTCGAATTGGAAAAAAACAGCACTAGTCAATATTCGGCGTTGGAAATTCCAGCACTGCAGATAATTTCCCGTCCAGCACTTGACAGTTTAATCATCCTTTTAGTTACAACCTCCTCCCACATTTACATAGATCATAAAATGCATGAGGGGATTAGATAATTCCTCGCAGAGCCTCCTCCATATTAATAGCAGCATTCACAACGCCGTGGCACTTGCATTAATTTGTGTGGGCAATGACATTAGCCTCGATTGCTTTGCATTTCAGGCCAATTCACTCGGGCAGTAGACCGCGTCTGCAACCCCCCCCCCCCCCCCCCACCACCACCTCCACCACCACCGCCACCTCACCCCCTCCCCTCGCCGACTAATGAAAAAGACATCAGCAGGCGTTGAGAAGGTCGCCCGTCCCGTTCGCCGTGACCTCGCCGTGTCTCCGTTCTCCCTCTGACAGGTTTTGATGCGTCAGGGGTGGCTGGTTCCTCGGCCTGGCGGCGAGGAAGAGCAGGACGCACCTTTCTTACAGCGCCGCTTCGCTCGCTGCCCCGAGGCGACAAACCCTCCTTTCCTCCATGCTACCCCCTCCCCATGAGCTCGTCACCCTCCCTCCTCTCTCTCCTACACCCTTACTACACAATAACAGCACAAATAACCTTTATCTGTGCAAAACCTGATGACTTAATGAGAATACCGTTTGGAAAGTAGTCGTCTGACAGATTAAACTGTGGGAAATCCACCAAGTTACAATTTGGATCTTTTAAAATGAAAAATAAACGAAATTCAAGTCAGTTTTTGTCGAGATTAATCCTCGAAATCCACGTTATCTCGTAAACTACGGGCAGAGACAGTCTCCATCATCTTTCCCACAGCAAAGCCAAGTCAACTGCACCATTGTGAAAGATACTGCATTTCTAATATTAAAGCATGACAGAAGTTGCGTTTTATGAATATTAACAAAACAGACATATTTAAGACCTTGCACATATTATTTTGACATATTTAAAAAACGTTTTAAGGCCTAAAATACAGATTATTTAAATGCACAGTTAAACCAACTCATTCTTGCTTTGTACTGTTTTAATGTAATTGACTTTGAAATTTGACGTTTTTCGATTTTGTGGAATGATTTTAAAACTGTTATTATTATTGACAATGTTTTTTTTATTATCTTTGTGTGTTCGTGGAGTTGAATCGTGACTTTACTGGACATGTAACTTAAACAGATTTATTTCAGAAAGTTGATCAATTTTAACATGCTTAGTAAATTCACATCAACCCAAATTAGCATTTACTCGATAAGTTGTGTCACAAGTACATTTCGCTTTAACAGTTGAGTCCTCAGAAGGGCGAGAGAGTCCTGGCCCGTGTACATCCTAACATGTGAAGTATTTGAGCCGTAGCTCAGAACCAGACTTGTCACTGTCACATCCGGTGTTGAAGGCCGTCACCTTGCTCTCCAATCAAGGTGACGGTGGCCCCCCCCCCGGCCCCCGCCAGGTGTTCCCGTGTCCCCTTAATGAAACCGAGGGGCCGGTGGGTCGAGACGAAAAGGAGCCAAATTGAATTGGGGGCCTCTGCTTTTGTGTGCTGCATTAACAACTCAATTAAATGCCAGCAAGCATCTGCTGCTATGCCAGTCTGGCATGAAGACCTCGCCTGCTCGGCGGTTCTCTTGTTTTTCACTCGAAGAGAGGGTGAGGCACAATAACACAGAGAGAGAGAGAGAGAGAGAAGAGGATAATGTGCAGCTACTCCTCAGTGACATACTTATTAATCATCGGGGTGAGATGTGCACAGAGTGTAAGAACTCAGGGAGAGTAACAGAGACACTGATGCTGATATTAGGGAGTAAACAATCTCTGACAGCAAGATATATATATATATATATATATATATAACTGTATAGATAGATAGATTTTTGAACCCTTATGATAAAAAAAATACAACCAAATATAGAGAAGTAAATAATTAACATAATTCTTATTTCTTGTGGAAAATGTAAACATATATATCAATGTCAATTTTATTTATATAGCACATTTATAACGACTCGGTCGGCCAAAGTGCTTCACTTAGTAAAAGAGAAACACAGCAACACGCAATATAACAAAATACCAATAGTAAAAAAAACAAAATAAGACTAAATAGAATATTATTAAATCTGCTTTCCCATTCCTTTTAAATAAAAGTTTTTATATCAGCGCATATTGACAAACATAAACACAGATTCTGATTTGTCTGTGAAATATTGTGCTCATATCGAACCGTATCAGCAGATACTGTCGGCCAGCTGCATTGAATGGATGTTATGGATAAAACTTGTGATATTGACTCTATAAATAAGAATTACTGGAACTTATAACGTATAATGTGTATGCATGTGTCAGCATAGACAAATAGTGCAAGTAGCTCTATAATGTTAATAATTACTGTTATTAATAATCTCCAAAGATCACTTTAAGCCATCGGGACCATTTCATTGGAGGTTCACACTGATTTAACTCACTAAGCTCCTCATAAGAACAAAAAGCCTGTTATCTGTTGTCACTAACCATCGTTCACATCCTCCTACAGCAGCACTGAAGGTATTAAAGCTGTGTGTGTGTGTAACATTGCTGGAGGTTGTGGTGACAGAACGAGGGGGGACACAGGGGAGAGGAGGGAGAGGAGGGAGAGAGGAGGGAGAGTGGGAGGAAGGAGAGACTGCACATCCCAGACAGGGAGTTCATCCATCATTGGAATCAGTGTGTGCTGTAATTACTGTGTCAAATAGATGGGATGATGCCTGGGGGTGGGGGGGGGGGGGGGGGGGGGGGGGAGTGTGTGTGCGTGTGTGTGTGCATGTGTGTGTGTGTGTGTGAGAGAGAGAGAGATTGTGCATGCATGTCGTGTGTGTTTGCTTGTGTGTATATACTGGTCTGAATGCAGCGCTGCGTCTGCATCTGTTTGGGAGGTTTGCACGAGCTTATGTCTTGGTTGTGGTGATGTGATGGTTTGTGTGTGTTCGGGGGGGGCGGGGGGGGGGGGGGGTAGTGTTCAGAGATCTCCCATGGACACCTTATCTTCATAATCACCCCCCCCCCCCCCCCCCCCCCCCCTCCACCAATCCACATGCACCAAACCACTCCCTTCTCCACTGTCATCTGTCATCCATAGCCGGCGCTGTCAACTGGCGCTGTCATGCATTGCCAACATCGGGCCGTCAGGAGAGGAAGCCTTAACTCTTTCAGCGGCGGAGCCCTTTGAGGGTCTCGGGGAGGATGGCGCTATTTCAGGAATGCGCGGCACAAAGTATGGATGAAGCCCCTGAAACATGGGAAGCGTTGATAATGCGAGGTTCTGGAGGAGGCTCACGTCTTTGCCACGGTCGTTTCTGCAGCAGACGTTACGTCACAGTAAAGACAACAGTGTGATCGTTAAGGTTTTTTTTTTTTTTTTAAAAGCTGATTTACTGATGTAGGCTGAAAACATTTGATTAACGCTCCTGGCGATGCAAACATTATCGATGCACAGAGATGCGTTTCTACTGATTTGCAGAAATAAGGAGTTAATTTGTCTTGAAATTAGCTATCAAGCAGAAACTACATTTTAATCGAATTTATCAGTTAAAATGTTGAAAATTGGATCTGCCCCCTGATCCGTATCCAAACCAAAATTTAAAGGGTTCTTCTCTTTCTAATTCCGCATCCTTCCACCAAGTTTTGTTGAAATCCATTCAGTGGTTTTTGTGAAATATTGCTTACAAACAAACAAACCAACCAACAGGCCTGATTTCCTGCTACAACACTGCTCAGGGAACTAATCACTTAATATTTATTCTGCGATATCAAACACATGATAATATTACGGACAGGGGTGAAAACACAACCTCCTTGGTGGAGGTAATAAAATGTAAATTCTTTCATTTAACTTTTATTGTCTTTCTTTTTCATTGAGCTTGTTGAATTTTGAAAAATGCTTCAGTGAAACTTCTCTATTCCTCCAATTTAGTGTAATTAATATAATTAAAAACTAACCCTCAGCATCACTTTTGCTTTCAACCTCAGATTCTCTTAATAAATCTGCCCCAAACAACCGTCACCATTTAATGACTTTGTTCTCCAAAGCATGCACAGTGGTAAGTGTTGGGGGGGGGGGGGGGTATGAGAGTCAGGCTCTCGTACATCTTCCTCCTGTTTGTGTCCTGTCCTCTCGCTTGAGAAGTTATCTGAAAAATGGGGAGCGTGTCCGTGAGCCATATGGCTCGGCAAGAGCGGCGGCGAGCAGAGCGGCGGAGCACATAAAGAGGTTGAAATGGCGTTAGCCGCTTGGCTGCTCAGTGTTGGCAATCGAAGTCCTGGTGAACCGGTGAAAGATGAAGGCGGTGAAGGGGGGGTGGGGGGATCACGAGTCTGGTCACTCTATGTGGAAACGTGACAGGTCGGTTCCTGATGGTGGAACCGTTTGATCTGTTACACATGGAGACTTTTCAGACTGGTTTTAAATAAGAGGAGTCAGCTGACCAGGCAGGAAGTGTCCCTCTGGACAAGTCGTTTACACTTGTAGTGTCTCTGTTTTTTGGGAGAAGTATAAATATTGTTATTGTGTTACTGGATTTCAAATATGCAAATAAATGTACTTAAATATGTTGGTTTGTATCAAGAAATAAAGTCAAATTAACATAAAATAAACCATTTTAACTCGAGTTTGGGTGATTGGGTTTCTCACCCTTCAATATATTAATATATTATATATATTAATATATTGTATTATATACATATTACGTATTGTATATATATTATATTAATATATATCAATATATATAATAATTATTATTATTATACAAATTATAATAATAACCTTAACTTAGGTATAGGCTGCTTTATAGAGTTAGGACAATTATCATTAAAAAATAAGTCAAGGCAAAGGCAGATATTAAGGTGAAAAAAATAAATGCTATGAAAATATATTTTGTGTTGTACAGTAAACACACACACAAAGAAATCTCATGACAGGTAAACAGTTGAGTTAAGCCAAGAGCAGATGCCATGTCCTTGAGCAAGGCAGGGCTCCAGTACACCAATCACAGACTGTATAGTGCTACGAGTGTAAAAAATATTATAATTAATTACACAGCGTAGCACGAGTTTTATTTCCTTGCTGAACAGCCCCGAGCGCCGCAGAACCCTATAAGCTCATCACGCTGGCATAATGAACTGACAGCTCGACGGTGATTTCACCGGTGAAACCTTCCCTCTTCCTTCTGATGGCAGCGCTGCTACTCTCAGGGGCCATTAGGGGGGATGTAACACTCGGTGCCATATGCTTGCAGGTTGTTTGGGAATAGTGATGTGGCCGCATCGTGACACGCTGTAGCTTACGTTCTGCCAGTTAATTACCATCATGACATCAAAAGTGGAAGCAAAAGTGGAGAGAGGAGAGGAGAGGAGAGGAGGAGAGGAGAGGAGAGGAGAGGAGAGGAGAGGAGAGGAGGAGAGGAGAGGAGAGGGGAGAAGAGGAGAGGAGAGGAGAGGAGAGGAGAGGAGAGGAGAGAGGAGGGGAGGAGAGGAGAGGAGAGGAGAGGAGAGGAGGGGAGGAGAGGAGAGGAGAGGAGAGGAGAGGAGAGGAGAGGAGAGGAGAGGGGAGAAGAGGAGAGGAGAGGAGAGGAGAGGAGAGGAGAGGGGAGAAGAGGAGAGGAGAGGAGAGGAGAGGAGAGGAGAGAGGAGGCTTCAGGGTAAGATCATTAAAAACACTCTCTTATAAAGGATGAGTTTGAATCTCCTTACTTCTTTTTAAGTTGTTAAACATTGTATTCATCAACAAATTAAAATCATATGTGTGTAAGACTAGAACAAGACCAAGCAATTATTACACATGATGGTCGAGTGGAGGTCTGATAACCAAAGATATGTATTCACCATTAAATGTGTCCTGAACACTGGAGAATCTGCAAATCATTCCCTGGAAAAAATGTCCTATGTTGCAATGTTAAAGAAAGTGAAATCCTGCATCAGGCCCAGGTCCCATCCCTCCACAAGGTGTAGTGGAAATAGGTTCCGTTGTACTTTGCATAATCCTGCTGACTAAGAAATGACAACAAAAAGGTAAAATGTCGTGGACAAGCCCAGAAACTATGTGCGTACCGGACGATTCTGCAGGATTTACACCAA
Organism: Hippoglossus hippoglossus; assembly: GCF_009819705.1. Lineage (NCBI taxonomy): Eukaryota > Metazoa > Chordata > Actinopteri > Pleuronectiformes > Pleuronectidae > Hippoglossus > Hippoglossus hippoglossus. The sequence continues at coordinate 23,928,041 of NC_047160.1, forward strand.
CGTTTTGTATTTCCCATGTGTAACAGACTGGAAGATCAGGCTGTGGAGGCTGGAGAGGGACTACGTGGGAATTTTAATAGAAACCAGCGTCATTTGGTAATTTGGACTGATTACATCCCATAGTGTTGAGTAACACACTATTGCAAAACATCAGTGGGATTCTGAATCAGGGGGAAAGTACGTAGGTTTCAGTGTTGACTCTGTAGACACACAAACACACTCAGTGTCTAAACAACAGAGCTGTTAATGCTCGATAAGAGAAACTCACAAATGGAGCACAGACCTCTGGTTGTTATAAACGTAGCTCAGTGCATGTGTGTGCCCATAGAGACATGCATGTACATATATATGTGTGTGTGTGTGCGTGTGCGTGTGCGTGTGTGCATCTGCATTTAATATCCCTGCAATGAAGAAAGCCACCCGTGATCCAGAAAGCCCAGGGGCTATTTTTAGTGGGCAGCAGGCTGAGTGGCAGACTTCTCTTAATCAGCATGCTACTACGAGAGGTAATTTAAAGACGCCTCGCCGCTGACAAGAATTAAATTGTGTTTTGATTTTCTCATTAGCCTAATCTCAAGTGAGCCTCGTTATTGTGTAATTTCACTGCCTTGACACGACATCTTGTTTTGGGCGATGACAGCCGTATGCCGCCTTTTGGGGACAGGGGCAAGGGTGGCAGTGGCGGAGGGTGTGTGTGTGTGTGTGTGTGTGAGAGGGGGGGGGGAGGGGGCTTACTCAGTGGTGACAGCTCGAAGTTATGTGGTTGGCTGTTCCTTCTACTACACCCCACACACCTCCAACCCCCAACTCCGGCACACATAAACACAAAATACACAAACTGCCACCACCTCCAGTCACGACTGACGGGAGGATAGTTGACGTTTAATGGCTGCGGGGGGTGTTGAGGATGTGTGCGTGTGTGCGCGTGCCTGTGTGCGTGTGTGTGTGTGTGTGTGTGATCAGTAAGCGTGATCGCAAACACAAACAGTTTGCAAATGAATCTTTCAATGTCACTTTGTGGTTTCAGGTTCATCATTTCAGCAGCAGTGACAGCACTTGCCAATGTGTGTGTGTGTGTGTATGTGTGTGTGTGTGTGTGTGTGTGTGTGTGTGTGCTTGTTTATGTCACCACCTGACTTTTCCAGTATAAACACTGACCATGTCAGGACCAGTAGATTTTACTGGGACTTTACTGGGTTCTAATGAAGCTCGACATCATGTCTGAGGTCCTGGTTAAGGGATGAGGTTTTTAGTTAGTGTGGTTAGGATTAGTGGGGGGGGGGGGGGGGGGGGTGGGGATAGAGTTAGTGGAAGTGTCCTCACAAAGACATTACTTGTTCTTGTATCTTTGTGAGGCCCATTTAGAGCATAGTCCCTTTGGAGTGAGGACATTTTGGCCAATCCTCACTTTTTCAACAGGCTGTTTTAAGGTAAACACTTGGTTTAAGGGTTAGAGTTGTGTTTGGGTTATGTTCGGTCCAGCATGCTGAATGACGCTGGCAAGAACTGAGCTCGATAACAAATATAATACTTGGTTGAGATTAGGATCAAATAGAGTTTGAAGTTGGGCACGAGCACTTGAAATAGCATAAAAGTATAAAGGCAAAAAAGCAAAATCAAACTTTAAAAAAAAGGTTAGTTGTGATGGTTAAGGTTAAGGTAAGAGGCTACAGGGAATGAGTTATGCCAACGAGTGTGTGTGTCAGAATCACCAACTCCACCTTCGACGTGAGACTGTCCCTCGTTCACCTCTTCAGGAAACACCTCACATGTCCGTCTCCCTCGTTGAGTGGTCGGTGTCCACATTTCTTCAGTTCACTGCTTCCACGACCTCGTTTTTTTTCTCCGTCCCATTTTAATGCTCTTTCGTCTAAAGGTTAAAAGATCAAAATAAAAATGTTAATCCTTATTTTTCATGTCACTGAAGGTGTCAGAGAAGTTAATTCTCATTTCCCCCATAATAACAAAGTCCCCTGTTTTTCTCTAAAAATCTATGATGGCATTTCTATATTTCTATACCAACTAAATGGCAAAACTGGATCTGTTTGGCCTTTGTTGGCATTTCTGAATTTCTGTGTAATAAAGTACGAAACCGCTCAGTACAGCTCGACACTCTGTGGACACACTGGGATTAAAGTACTGACAACAGACTGTGCTTTCGAACCCCGTCGGCCGTTTTTCACGCGGTCTTGGCAGAATTCTGCCAGAGGAGATAAATCACATCCTTTTACTATCCTGGATTCTTCCCTCGCTGCAGGTTTCCAGTCGCCAGTCTTTAGCAGCCAAACGTGAAAGCTGTGACCTCGCCGCTGCTCCCAGCACCTGTTGTGGTGAATCTCGCCGCTCGTCAAAGCATTAGGCAAAGACGACGCACACAGGGCTCACGAGGTTCACTGGAAGAGTGAAGGAGCGATGCTTCCGTTGTCTGAGTTTTACTCTTTGTTATATTTTTAAAATTGACTTATTGTTTCGGTTCAAAATAGCAAATAAGCTTCTTTTTCCCCCAAAAATCCAAAACCACAGACTGTCTTTAAAGATGGATGAAATGACATAAATCCTGCCTCCTCCGTGTTAGTGGATGGGGCATGTGGCCCAAACTAAAAAGTCCAAGTACACGTGTTTCTTTAAATTTGATATTTATTCAAGTGTATTTCCAACTTGTTTAGTTGTATGTATACGTGCTGCATCTTGTATAATAGAAAGAAAAGGTTGCTGTTTCACATTGTTCCCTATATGTTAAAAAAACACAAAACACAAACGTAACAAAACGTACAAAATAATATTGCAATGGAAAAGAAGCAGCATCTAGACTGACACATACAGTAAAAGCTGATTTTATTTATTCCCATTGCGACAACATTGCTCAACAACATGGAGCCAAACATGCTGTTGAATCTGTTCCTTAGTACCATTGATACTTAAATGAGTCACATAACGTCAACAGGTCTCGGCTCCACACTGAAGATTGATTCATTAACATAATCTACATCCATATATTTCTTGTATTGTTCGAGACTTTTTCCTTCTCCGCCGAATCCAACTTGAAGTTTTCTGCATCTGACAAGGAAGCCGTCAAAAGAAAAACAGCACAATATCCCCCCGGTTTGGTTTTTCACACTTTCATACATCAAAGTCGCCCGAGGAAGCCGAGTCCGAAGAGGTCACAGCCATCGAAACAATTTATCAACGTGAACAATGGTGGGACTTCATCAAACGAACTGATGCCGCGTCTGCTGTCATCGCCGCAGCCTTGGTTCCCACACCTCCGCCAAGAGAGAGGGAGAAAAGAAAAATGAGTCCTTTGACACATTTTGCAGAAACAGTGGGCCTGGTTTACAGAAGACCTCATCCTTCTGTAAGCATATCCTCTCTGGGTGAGGAGGGGGGTCAGGCACACTTTGACCTTTGTGAGCTGTCGGGGTTCCTGTCATGGCTCCTGTCAGGAACTGAATGACAGCAGTGGATATCCCTCATTTTACACTCATCCCTGCTCTGGATTACAGCGTCGCTTGTCTTATTTTTAGTTTGTATGGGAAAGGACACGAGTCCAATTAGTCCACACAGGAAGGAGAACACACAGACTTACTGTACAACCCCTTTCATTACACAGGGCTCTGCCTTTCCTCTAATTAATCCTCTTGTTGATAAATTGTCGTGCAAGAATAATCAACTCTAGTTTACCAGACCTTAAATTACAAACATTTAATTTTCAGAGCACGCGACGTACAGGAAAAAACAACTGCGATAGTGTAAATTACCTGCAAAGCTTCTGCAGGCATCATCTCGTCCGTTTCACAGTTTCCAAGTCTCCCTCTCTCGGCGTCAATTTACATAAGAATGAGGCTGGCCCCGTGCGAGAGTGATACAACATCTGTGCTGATCAGAATTAATTGAAATCTGTAATGTTGTGCAGCAGCGCTAATTCGCCGTGTTACTCGCAGCATATAAAGAAGCATTGTGCTATTTAGGGACGTCTACTCACTACCTCTGATGAGACACGAGCTAAACACTTCGCTGTACTGCGGCAGGCAGGGCTGCAGCCTTTGGAGGCTTTGTAGTGTTGAATATTACAAAGTAATGTATATTTAAGGGATATATATTAAATATTTTCAGCAGCATTGTCTGCACGTGCACTCTCAGCACTGACATTCAGCAGGAGGGTCAGTTCCCTTAATAATAAAATCCCAAAATACCGAGGCAAACCAAGAATCTATCCAGAATCACACTGGAATAACACTGGGCTTCCTTGGGCCTCTTAACAATGCACGTGCTTGAGTGTGAAGCCCAAAAGATGAACGACTCTCGAGATGTGTGAGTCACAATCAGACAGAGAGAGACTGAGATTTCACCAATTAACAAAAGATGGACACACGTTTTTTAATGATCTGTAACAATCCACTGTAACGAACTGTCCCTGAAAGCAACACGTCGGAAACCTTGCCATCTTGCCAATGTTGCATCTTGCACGATGTGACGAAAAGGAAACGCAGTTTAGATAGATTTAAAAAAACAATACAGACGCTAACGTTCTGCTTATTCCCAGAAGATCAATATGCGTCATATGAAAGTTGCAGTTTCAGTGATCTAGCTAAAATCAAGAAGAAGAAATTAGCCATTCACCTGAGCTAGCCAGATGTTAGCTGTCCGATACGTCCCAGTCCTATAAACTGCTCCTAACTACACATATATAATAAATTACAAGAGACTTTTTGTTTTTTAAATGGCTCGTCATCAGAGTCAAACCTTACCTGCAAGTTAAAGATGTATTTACAAGAAACATTTTTGTCCCAAAAAAAATCAAGTGTAAAACACCTCCGTCAGCGACCTTAACAAACATCATTTGTCAAACCCTAGTTCGTTTGACGTGAATGAGGAGACGCCTGCTGGTGCTGTTTTTCAAGCAGCAGGTTCCCGGCTCTCGAACTGATCCGTGCACGGCCCAGCAGCCGTACCTGTGACACTGAAACACTCGCAGGGTCAACGGGACAATTGCAGCCATTTATTCCAGCTTAATCGGGAGAAGGGCATGTGAGAGATGACGGGAGGTTGAGGGTGGGGGGAGGGGGGGGAGGAGGTTCGGTTCCCGTGCAACTAGCGGGATTTGACTCTTAACCCACGTGTGCATTAGGCGGGCGATGATCTGTGAAGCCGTGCTCCACTGGGGTACGCTAGCGAGTCTCTTTTACGCCGTGATCTATTGCCCCGCTTTAGCTGCGACGATCTATCACACGGAACTGGCAGTAACGGATGAGAATGATCTGCTGGAAAAACTCTCTCATTTGTCTCTGTCGCAGCCAGTGAACTAGAGGAGACGCTAATACAGGGAGACGGCCCGGGGAGGGGATATAATTATGTCTCGGCACTCTTCTGCTCGCTGGCTGAGTATGGAAGGCATATTAGGATATAATAAAGCCAGGCCTCGCTTCCTTTCACTCCTTCTTTCCCTCCTTGATTTATTTTTTTCACTGTATTTTCCCCTTTCACTCGCTGCCTCTCAACCTCTGTCTATTTATGTGTCTCTTGTCATCCACCTCTCACTTTGACTGTTTCTCCTTTTCTCTAATCTCTCTCTCTCTGCAGCTCCCCCCCCCCCACCTCTCCTCCACCAGTATAAATGGTTTGCCAGTTTTTTTTAGCTTTTTCACATTTTCTGTCGATAGGAAAGCTCAAGTCCTCCTTGGTGACGTTATGCATCAAAAACAAAGGCTGCAGGGATTCGGGGTTTGTCTTGTGCATATGTTTAAAATCCATGTGTCATTCGCCTTTGGAAAATCAGGAGAAACAGTCGTTTATTTTTTAAAAAGTCTAATTCGTGTCTGAAAGAGAAACAGCACGGAGGCAGGAGGCTTGGAGACACAGATGCATTTCAAAAAGGGGAGTTTCAGTCAATTCTTGGCAGAAAATGTTTTCAAGACCTGGAGCTCCGAGGCAACAGAAGGTCACTGTAACACACAATTGTCAAAGCCTTTGTGTAGTCGTTAAATCAGATACCAGAGAAACGACAACTATATGAATTCTATAATAAATTGGGTATTGACTAGCGAGGAGATTCGTTTACAGCAACAGTAAAAATCCGTTCAGGTGAGGAGGAGGAGTGGCCCAGCAGCGGGAGGAAGGACAGATCACGGGGTTTTGTTTACAGCACGTCGACACACCAGCATCGTACTGTGTCACCAGAAGCTAAATGTATGGCTCCTCCTCTTCGTCCTGAGATATTTGTGTTGTTGTTTTCAGTTTAACAAACATCATCATCGTGCCCACTCGCTTGTGGCGAATCCTCTGGATAATCTCCTGCTTGGGGGCTGGCAGGAGAAAAACTACGGCGAATTTTTCACTCTCGCGTAGCCTCTCTGGATTTTTCTGGAGTTCAGTGCATATCTGGAAGCATCTTATAAAAGACAATCATTTGTCCATGATTTTCACATTCAGCACCTTCATCATTCAGATTCTACAACTGTCATGCTTTCTTTTATTTTACAATATATCAACAGAGTAAGAATAAAAAGAAAATAAGTTGAGAAAGAAAGCTACAGCTGACGTTAAGGTAAGTAACATGACTTAAGGTCTGTTATCACTTACAGCACAGGATGTAATTCACAGTGGAATTTTGACTTTACAAAATCCAGACATGACAGTTTCAGCTGTGTAATAAATGGATAACAATCATTAGGCTTTTATCTGCAGGAGATGCTGCCGCGGGACGAAGGAGATCTGCGTCAACAGGCTCTTTGGAGCGAGGAACAAACACACAGGACGTGCGGCCAGCTCTCATCCGGCATGAATTGCATTTCTCTCTGGGTTCCAGTTTGGACTGGGTGATAACTGCTGGGGCCAGGCAGAGCGACGGCTGAGCCAGAGCTGTTGCCTCCCATCTGGGTCGCGGTAGACAAGGTTACGAGCAGTGCCTCAAAGCCCATAGATCAGGCTGAGTTGTGTAAGCTCGTATAAAAGGTTTATAAAATTGATAAAAAATCGAATAGATAGAAAGAAAGATATTAACTTGGGTGCAACCTCTGCCAAGGCCCAACCGCCCCCTTTAAATTCTGCTCCAAATCCGTCATGTTCATTTGGACAAAGTCCCATTGACGATGACTGACTGCCGACTGAACGCACCTCAGCATCACAGTAGTGATACTTGCAGCTTGGCCGCCATGTTTGTTACTGAACAGTGAACACTGAAACCACATTGAAATCCACGAGATCTGGATTTTTCTGGATCCGCACAAAAGTGCACACACTCGTAAATATCAATGCCTGATGTTTTTCATCAAGATCCATGAATCATTCCATAGGAAATTAAAGGAAATGTAAAAAGAAAAATAGCAATGTTAAAGAATAAAATGGCTTCTTTTCTTTTTTTGATCGATATCTCATCCAAGTAGTTTTAAGGTGAAATGTGGCTGAAAGAACAAACAAACAAAATGGACGGGGGTAAAGAACAAGGTGGATTGTGGGATCTGATCATTGAGTTTGCAGCTAACACGAACATGCGGTTGATGACTCTGGATTTCTTTCTACATCGTCCCGTTAAAAACACATCAACCATCACAGCTGGACAGATGTGTAGCTGAAGATCCACACGTGTGTCTCACAGTGAGATCCACCTCCTAACCTTCAGTCGGACTAAGTGCGTATTGTCGGCGTCACGTACGAGGGAAGGCGTCCGCCTGGTGAGTCAGCCGTCGCCTATTAAAGCAGGAAACCACCACGGTGTTATGGGTATGGTTCCTTCCTGAAGCATGGCACAGAGGCACACAGGAGATCTGCAGGATGTGTGTGTGTGTGTGTGTGTGTGTGCAAGTATCAAAGTGTGTGTTGGACCATTCGATTTGATATCTCGATTTGTGTTTTTCCATGTGTGTTTGAATTTATGACCACTTGTAAGGTTTCATTAGGCACAGACTCATTTAGGAACGATTGTTTTGTGATTTTATGCGTGTGCTTGTATTTACTGTGTTTGTCTTTGTGTGTTTCTGTGGAAACCTTCTCTAAAAACTGAATCAATCTTTCTCTTTGGAGATCATCCTGAAAAGAGTTAGCGCTCCCATCATCGGCACAAGCAGCTTATTGCGACTCGCAGTTGCGTTTAATTGTTAGACGACTTCTTGCGACCAGAGGAAGTATGAGGGGAGCGAAGTGACAAAGTGTGTGTGTGTGTGTGTGTCTGTGTGTGTGAAAGCCAGAGTTACCATAGGTAGGTATGTGTTGAATTAAGTGAGAACACGCACAATATTGAGAAACACACATCAAATAGAACTAAACGTTTCCCTGAAGCTGGTGTTTTCCTCGGTGTGTCTTCACCTCCGCTCCACACCAGAGGAGAATATAACGACATCATCTCAGATGTTTGTGGATTTCTGTTCCCTGCTGAACACGTTTCACACATAAACTTCATTTGCAGAACATTTCACAGGAATAGTAAAAATGAAAGGAGAAGTTCCTACACGGTCGGCTTATAAAAGATCTGACCTCCTGTTGGTGAACTTATAAAATGAAACCACAGACACTTGTGAATTATGCAAGGACATCAGATTATAGATTAGTTTACTTACTTACATGATCACTTCTATGTGTCAGTGGCTAAATAACAACTTACACAAACAAATACAAAACTTTAGAAATAAATTGTGAGGTAAATTTTGTCATCAATTGTTTGAAAGACAGAGAAGAGGGAGGTGAAGTGATATTTGAGACAAAAGATGCATTCATAAGGGATTGTAAATCAGGGAATGGAAATATGTTTCAGAAGAGAGACGAGGTTAGCGAGAGAATGTGTGTGTGTGTGTGTGTGTATGTGTGTGTCTGTGGTTGACACATTTAACAGCCGTCTTACGCCGTGTGACAGTTTGTTTGTGGAGTTGTAAACATGCTGCGGTGGTGTCGGTGATGACGGCGGCGGCGGCGTGCCGTCTGTGCGGAGGGGGTCGCTCGACCGCAGAGTGACCGTCCGCCTGGAGGCACATTACCTTGAACGCCCTCCTCTGGATTACTGACTTATTGTTATGTGTCACGTCCCATCATTCATGTGCTAGTTGCAGTTTTTCTTTCTTTATATGTAAACACTTTTCAGCAGCCCCACGTTTCCTGGTCTCCCTGGCTGCCTGACTGACTGACTGATGTTAGGTTTGCATCTATTTTGGTGACGTTAAAAAGGTCTTTGAGAGAAAATATATATAATAGTAAGAGAAAAAACATAATAAGGAATAAAGTCACACATTTATGAAACTTTAGGCTACATGTCATTTTAGAAGATTAGTGTCTCGCCTGCGTTAAAATGAGGAATGTGGAGCATCTTGTGAAGTTAAACTTTATTATAAGTTTCAGAAATTCCAAAACACTTCTTTGCCACACCAGTGTCACATTATCATTTGTGTGTGGACTTTGAAACTGAGTCTGAAGGAAGTTGCCTCTTTCGTGAAGGGATGAAATGTTTAGTCGAGGTCGATTGTGAGGTTTCACTTTATCTTTTACTTTTCTTTTTACTCTCTGTGGCTCTAATCCTCGGTCCTACTCTCGGTTGGAATCAAGACACAGTCGAGCAATTTTTCATTCAATTAGATCAACAGAATAAAATCAGATTTTTTAAGAGCACTTTAAAGGGTTCGAGCCACAGACCACACAGAATATTATTTCTCATTAAACAAAATTAGTTCAGCTTTTAACTACGTCTGCTCCTCTGCTGCCAAACTCTCACTTAGCCGATGGCTGCAGGTTACTGGAGGGTTTTCACGTGAAGGGATCAGGTTTCTCCGGGTCTACGTTTCCTCTGCCGAAGTGGCATCAGCTCGAACCATCTCCACGCCTTTGCACTTGACCTGAATGTGTCCTCAGAGATCAACAGTCAATTAAGCCCCCCCCCGCCCGCCTCTTTTTTTACTTGTGTTACCCTGAGAGCAGAGAGGAGCTCAGTTTGGACTTCTGCACTGCTACTCTGCTAATTGGAACCAGGATCTGTAAAAATGGGAACTTAAGTAAAACATGCCATAAAATTCTGAAGGCTAACCATAAACTAACCAATTTCTTTCATTCTTTTAAAGGCAACTCTAACTGAAACCTCCACATAAACTTTTACGAGGATCCCTGGGGTCACCCGTAAACCCGTTAATAGAGATGAGATATGAGCAGGGTGCTTGGGCCTCCCATTTCGTTTGCATTTCTTTTTTTTTTTTTGGGTCCCCTCTGTTCCATCGCATTCTTGGAAGAGGTCAAATGCTGTTCGGAGGTGAAGACTGCCAAGGACTGCAATCGCCGCTTCCACCAAAGAGCGACGTGAAAATTCCCTCCACGTGGACACATGAGAGTGGATAGGTGTGGGCACGTTGGAGCTGTCGGCCCAGTTTGCTCTGCTTCAGGACGCTTCTCGCTCGGAGGGAGGCGAGCTTGTGGCCCGAGGTGTGAAAAAAAGGTGAAGTTCACACTGTGTTAGTGGACGTCGTGCCGTGAGGTTTCTTCTTTCAAGTCCAGCCTTGCGATAATTGATTACGTTCAATTACCACGTAATTGACAAACCAACATTTTCAACGACTCGAGTTAAAAACTGAAACACTGCACGTCACGCACAACAATAAACAGAACCACGATTTCTGCGTCTCGGAGAATCACAACATGGCTTTTGAAATGGGGTTGTGGGTTTTTAGCCGGCTCTAAAATAAAGTAGATCACATCCAGAGAAATGATAAGTATCTTGACAGTGTTACAGGACCTAAAAGCTCCCCGGACAATAAAAAACTCAGTAGAGTGCATACCTCCGCCAAAGCTCAACAGTCTCCTGAATTTCAATAAAACTGCACTAAACTGCACACATGCATATGCCTGATCTTTTTTAAGTCAAGATGCATGAATTGTTGCTTTGGAAATTGAAGAAAATATCAAGTTAAAGAAAGTGACCAAAAAAATGTAGATTTGTGAAAATTCGTTGAGCAGTTTTTTGCGTAATCCTGCCGACAAACCCAAAACAAAACCTCCTCTGAAGGTTTTAAAGAGACAAAAAATCTCAGTTTGAGTTTTCCAGCATGTATTCCTGCTCAAAACGCTCCTCGGAGAGCTAATCACTATTCACTCCGCGGTATCAAACATATGATAATATTGTGGTTTGCTCTACTGTTATTAAACACCGCCGCCGTAATCACCTTGACGTTCTACTTCCTGATTAGTGCTTTTACAAAGAAAATAAACTCATTAGCTTGTGGTCACACCAACATTACAAAAATCCCCGTCCACATAAAGCATGGAAGAGGAACTAAAAGAGAAGGAAAATAGAAAGCAGCCCTGAAACGCTCCCAGTGCGGCGTTTGGGAATCAAGCATCTACTTAAAGCTCCGTCTCTTTGTTGCTTCACTCAGAGCACGAGCTGCGTTTCATATTCCGTTGAGACTAATGAGAACAGTCCTGGGACCCGCTGCGGTTATTTTGACAAATTGAGGCTGTAGCTGTTTTCCTTTTACCTCCTCATACATCGCAATCTAAATCACGGCTCTCACTGCGATAGAGAGGATTTGGAATCTTTACTTCTGTGTTTTTCTTGACCAAATTATGATGCCGAGCGTTGTAACCACATATCCTGGGAGTGAAGTAAGTGGTCGCTGACTCACTGCAAATCTATTAGCGCAGGAATGATGGCGGTGCTGAAAAATCTGACAAAACAATTGGTTAATTTTACAAATGATAATGATTTTCCTAGAGTCAGATGGCCCCTCCGGGCAACCAAAATATAGGCCCCGGTAAAACGCCATGTCACAAGAGTTCATACGTCTGTGATTCCTTTGGTCGACAGGACAGCCGCCCACATTTTTTAGTGCGACGCTAATGTCTCAAGTTACGCTGTAGCCCGAGCCAAGCTACGGCCCGAGACCACCCTTCAATTAATCTTACCCTTGTAGCGGCTTATAATTTGCCATTACAAAAGCCATTAAACCTGGGGGCCTGATTCTGAGCTCCGGGGACTGCTTTGGGAGGAGGGACCGGGGGATTGGACAGGCCTCCGGTTGGCCCCTTAGACCCTGGACGAGCCCCCTTCTCGAAAAAGAGACAGGTACTTAAAAACAGGGTGAAGAGATCACCTTAAAGAAAACAAGGATGATTAATGGGGAAAAATGAGGGCCCTTTAGGTTGCTTTCATCTGGGTCTGATTCAGGTCTTCGGTGAGCCATTAACCCAAAGGACAACTGTCCACCGCCGGCGTGAGAAATGAAGTCCCCCTGCGCCGGTTCAGACAAATGTTGAGTCGCAGAGTGGAGTGAATGTGGCTGTGATTCAATAAGCAGATGCTGATAAACACAATGTTAAACTCCACATCCTGGATGAGAACATGAATAAATCTGGTTGCTAATACATCAATGTTTTTTGTACAGTGCATATTTTTTAAGTAGCAGAGCAGAGGTCAGTTAAAAATCAATGGAGCAGAAGAAAAGGCCAAGTAGGGGGGGTCAAAAGTGAAGATAAAGCTGCCAGAGTGTGTGACGTCTTCAGATGTTGTGTTATGTGATTTTAAAGAGAAGTAAATTAGGACTAATCTGACGTAACACAACATTGCTACTAAAAGAAAATATTTATGTCCAAATGTTTTAACCAGTTTGTGAAGTTGCATCACATTGGACTGCAGGACACGTCTCCGAGTTTTTGCCGACGCTCTATTTAGTCGGCGCCAGGTGTGGAGGGGTTTTTACCAGAACAGTCGACCCACTGAGTCTTGACAACTACACGGAAGCATCCAGAAGTCAATTAGCTTTTCTTATCTGTGATTAATCACCTACTGTACCCGACACCGTAGGAAACATGGAGATGGGTAAAGATCTCAACCATCTGCTGCTGCAGCAGGTTCACACCAACACTCAACTAATTCCTCCCTGAAAACTATTTTACCCAAATGGAAGTGCCACTCATGTCCCAGTAATAACACGGGGAGAGTTTCTGTGGAAGTTCAACATTAGCAAAACTATAAGGTGAGCATAAAAGTTATCACTAATCGATTTGTGATGTTTTCATGTAAAGGATGAGCGGTTGGACTTCATTTGCTTCTCACCCACTTCAGAGCTGCTTGCACTACATTTGGTAGCAGGTAAAGTTCACATAGGAAACTGAGAGCAGTGGAAATACTGTATTATAATCGTAACTACATGTAAATAAAGATGTACGACTTTGACTTTTTAGTTTGGTCCATGTCCCGTCTGCTAACATGGAGGAGGCGGCCAGCAGCCAGCCACCAGGGGGCGATTGAGACACTTTGGCGTCACTGTCTACAGTCTATGTCCTGAAGCAACACCCTGTTAGAGCTGCATAACATGAAGCTACTTCTATTACTTAATGTGCACAGACTTTTCTGCAGAAATAATTTCATTAGCCTGAAACGCGGACGTTCAGAGGCGTCAACAATCTGACAAAAAGCTAATTTAAAGATAGGATTGTTGTCGTGAAATGTGTTATTACACATTTATGACTATACTCACTATAGATCATAATTTCTTTCATTTAAATGGGAATTAACTGGTTTCCATCTTGCATTTTCTATCATATCATGACTCATAGAAACAGAGAGTGTTACAGTGGACACCTCAACCTGTGCACTTCTGATTTAGGCATGAGCAGTTCCTTTGTCCCGCAGCCGTTGGGAGGTGGGTATAAATAACGCAGCGTCGGATGGGAAGGCCGGAGCGCCTGCACGGTTCGTGGCGAGTACAAAGCCCACACCTGGCCCCGGAATGAAATCAAATCTATCCTGAACTCTGTGTCTCCTCTCACTTTGCCTCGCCAGTTTTTCTGCGAGCACGTTTGTGGGTCAGGAGTCAGGCGGAGTGATTTGAGCTCAGGTCACACACGCAGACAGTTTCACGCGATAATGTGTTTCAAAGCTGCTGCGTCACCGGGATAAAAAGGAACCAGGATATAATGCCTTTGTTTTTTAAATTGTATTTCTTAACATCACCACTTAATTAAACCCTCAGTTAATCCAGCAGTTTTCTTGCAGTTCACCTTGTGAATCATTCGCAGCTACACACGGTGGAGCTTCCCTGATAATGTGCAGTAATTACAGCCCATTAAACCACTTTCTATAGATTAACACCCACCGAAGCCTCTGCAGCTCCAGAGTGTTTATTTAAGTGGGATCAATAAACCAATTCCTCTTGGTTATGTTTTCCTTGTCCGCAGCAATCAGTTCACTGCTGATTAAATCACAGCAAATTATCTCCCTGGGATTTATCTCGGCTAAATTGAGTTCCTTTCACCCTCGTGGCCACGGGAGAGCGGGCAGCGCCTGCTGGGAGAGAGAAATAATCATTCATTAACCTCTGACCTGGAAGGAGTGTCAAGTGAGTCACCCGACTGTTTCATTCTCCCCTGTGACCGGGCCGAGGCAAATTGACGATTTACACGCCGCAACCGAAACTTTATTAACCTGCGCCGCGGTTTGATGCAGTCACTTGATCAGCTGGCAAAGCGTGGAAACGATCTCAGATCTGAATTACCATTGTGAAAAGGGGGGGGGGGGGGGGTGTTTGTGCCTGTTTTCCTGTGTGATTTTTTTTTGGAGGGGAGGTGGTGTGATGTGGAAACGGACCCGAGTGGAACAGTGGGAGCACGGAGGGGTTGCACGTGAAAACATAACTCAAGCTTAATTTATGGAGTGTGACGAGCTCAAAGGGATGGACGTGCACATCATCTCATCTGTCATCGTGGTTCCTCGCTGTCTTTCTTTCCTCCTTCTTGAACATGACCCAGTGTGCAGCGCTCAGCCTCGGTCGGGTTTGATGTCTTCATATGGTCACAGTAGGAGTGATAAATTACAGGAGACCAGTTCTTCCACTCTGTGCTCCACATGGATGTCTTCACGTGTAGGCAGGCATCGGATTTTTAAAACTTTTTTTACTGCTTCTAAAGTGTCGGAGCACAAATCATCCCGAATCGATTTTGTCACAGCGAGTGGCCAAACATTGAGCTAATGTTGTGCAGCAGCACCGAGTTTCTTCTGATTGAAACTCAGCACCTTCTGTCTCTGCTCTTTACTAAATAAAGAGAAGCAGACCCCCGAACACTGGAATACATGCATTTCTGAATAAACCTGCCAAGTCGTGGTGCATCTATTCCAATTTATATGCACCGGGCTGCACAGGAAAACTACATATTCCCTCAACAGTGCACCAGTCATCATGCACAGGAGAGAAAAGCTGAACCCTAAGCCGCCTGACTTTCAAAGCGTACGTTACCTCGGGTATTGATCGTGTTGTCAATGGCAGTCGTAACCTTATTTCTGCCCCTGCACGGTAGCAATAAACACAACCAAGCTGCCCGGAGATCTTTCCCTCTGACATTATTAGGAGCTACAACTGTGTGGGACTCAACACGGTGTAAAAACAAACCAAATGTCAGCACCACTGCCCGAGCGCCTCTTGCTATAGCCAACAGCAAATGTAATGAAAGCTGGGAATGGTCTGTTAGTACGCCGCTGACCTTTTATACATTTATTGTTCTCCTGACATTTCTCCAAGATGGAGGAGGTTAAAAAAAAAAACGGAATGAGGTGCCGCAGCAGAAATCGGGATTTTTCAACTTCCATCTCCGACCCCGTTAGGGAATGACTTTCATCGATCCACACTGCAGGACTTTGGGGTCGATGCCGTGTGATTGCCAACACTAACCTGCTGCTGCTCTCTGCAGACGTGATGCAGTTTCATTAGCTTTTCTGTCACTTTAATGTTACTGGAAAGTGAAAAGGGAAGAATGTGTTCTGCTTCTCCCTTTGAACAGTAAATTGGTCGGTGGCTTTCTAGAAAAACGTGCTAACAAAATGACTATTTAAGCGCTCGACCTCCACAGAACCACATTTTAGAATGCACCACTGTTTCTACGTGTCCGCCTGGCGTCCACACAACTCCAGACTTTTCAAGCGCCTAAAACTGAGAAGTTTGGAAACGCTGCCGGTCACGTTGAAGTTCGAAAATCAGTCACTACGAGCAGTGAATGGCAAAGTGTTCCACCTCGTTGTCGCTTCAAAAAAATCCTTCTCTTTGTTTTTACCATTGTTGCTCCTTGTTCGTAGAATGTTACGTAACCAAGCAACCAACTGCAGTGTAGAAAACCTGCTTCCTGTTTACACCAGCAGCCACAAGCCCAGTGTAGGTTAATGGTGAGGTGTATTCTCAGGTGTCAGGGTTAGAGATTTCTTCTGAAACGCAGCTAAAATGCTCGTCTGGATGGAGAAAGTTTTTTCGTGGGACGGAAGTTGAAATTGAAATTATCCACATAATCTTATTTTATGAACCGATTTTGACATTTGAGCCTGTAATTTATGGTTTTTGATTTTTGTTAACAGCACTCTGGCTCTGTCGACAGCCAAAAATGTCTGAAGTAATATAATATATTTCCCCTTTAACCCATTGTTGATGTTGCCCTCTGCAGAAAGAAGTGCATTTGATTGCAGATGATGGAAAATGTCTCTTAAGGGAAAAGAAACATTTCTGCTTCCTGTCATCAAGATTTAAGACTCCTTAATTATTACATCTCAATATAATTAGCATAAGAAAGTAAAATGATCGTGTTTCAGCTCCTCAACATTGCAGCAGTAAACTACAACAGTATGAGCAAATGTTCTTAATCCTATTTTTGATTTATTCTGTTCTAGTTTTCTATCCGTCATCGTCGATGTCTACATCAGAACAATCCTCCTCCCTGTCTGTCAGTGCCGGGCAGTCGGACTCTAAGAGGAAGTGATCTGCACAGAGAAAGGGGGGAAACAGCTGCTTAATAATTCAGGATGCTGAGATTAAAAAGTGAATTTGCCGGGCGCGTTATTAAAAGCCGGTGTAATTACTTCAGAACTCGGTGTCACCGCTTCAATAAGAGGAAGCCTAATTTGGTTACCGCCACCTTACGCGTAATTGCAGAAGATGAACAATGCCTCGCACACAAAAGAGAGTCCGACCACGTGAACTACACCAGATTCAATAAGAAGAAACCTCAGATAATGATGACTGGAATTCTTTCGGCACAGTGTTAGAGACAATACTCTCCTTGTGGATATACCCTGTTTGCTATATACTACAATATACAGTATGCCTCATATCAAAGGGAGTATGCATCTTTTATACTACCTCTGTCTGTCTGTATGAGGGATGCATATCTCACAAACTGTTCATCTTATCGGCTTCACACTCGACACATGTATTTTTAATGGCCAGAGGAAGTGCAGTGTCGAGTTTGGTGCATTTTGCGAATTCACGAGAAATGAACGAACGGCAAAAGTAAGTAAAAGCACAATATTTGTTTTATGCCAAGTAACGAATCTGGGTCTGAAGATTGTTTTCGAACACGATCACCAACATGTAAAGTGTGAAATAAATAACACCAGATAAGTAAATCATTCAAACTTCTACAAAAGCCACACACCTTGACTATATAATCCTCATCGCAGCTAAACCAGGTAGGATGAACGTAAAGTAAAGGATAAAGTTCAAGGCAGACAACAGCTTTTGCGTCAGGGATCCTGAAGGATTCGATTTTTTAGCACAATGTGATGAAGCCTTTTGGAACTGAGCTCATCAGAGGTGCATCCATCAGGTCGGCTCGTTCCCTTTAGCTCGACCCTGTCAAATCATCGGCGTACGTGTGTGTATGTATGAATCCATACTGGGACTGGACTCCTTCCTTCCACAGGCACTCCATCACAAAACAGAGGGAGTTGCTACCAGATGGTAAAACAAACACATCGCCCAACTGCCCATAACTCAAATCCACTTAGCACCCTCTTGTCAACATGTCTCTCACTCGTTCGCTGCCTCTCCCGTCCTCGCCGAGCGGCGGGAGGAGCGGCGGAAGGGAGGAAGGAAAGAAAATAATGCGGAAATAATGGGAATCGGCAAGAAAATTCCTGGAGGGGGTGTGTTTAATTTTAATCACCAAGACCATCCATCCTCGGTAGCTCTCATCTCTCCTCCGCTCGCCCTCCCCTAGGTGTATTGAAATGAGGGGGAACGGCGAGAACCCGGAGTGACAGCACGCGTAAAGGTCGCGGAGACAAAGTCCAAATGTGATGTTCGACTCAGGCTTTTTTTTCGAGGGCTCTCGGGGAGGCGCCCAGGACTCAGGCCAGGGGTTAAGAGTTTGTAGGTCGTCGGGGTCACAGGATTTTCCCTTTTCCCTTGGCCTCATCCCTGTGCTTAAAACCTCAACGGTGTACTTGAGAGGGTAATTTATTATCCTGAGTGCTGTCCAGCTTGGACAAGAAGGTGGGAGCGGGGAATTAAGCTTCCCACCTCCGATGACAAAACATCCCCGCTCCGATTTTTGTCTATGAGACATAAACATTTTTGTCTTTATTCATTTATTTGCTTTCTCTTATCCAACGCTGGATTGTAGATGTATTAACCTATGTCGCCTCTGCTGGTTATCTTGCAGGGATTTATGTTTTCTTGATTACTTTCCTTGATTTCTTTGTTATGTTTCGTTTGACCCTCTGTCCTGAGGGTTTTTGCCAAAATGCATTTATGTTAACGATGTATTTTCAGAGCATATATCAGCCCGAAAGATTAGCAGAATCTCTTTTTTTAAACTAACTTGTACGACAGCACATTTTTGTTTTGTTTCCCTGAAGGATTTATCTGGTGAAAGTGCACGACGGAGGTATCCTGTTTAGTATCTTCGCCGTGTTGATTCTGCAGCCTCGCAGCCTCAGCGCAGGTGAAAAGGTGAAAAGATAAGCATTATCGTGGACACGTAATTGTCAAAGGCACGGATAATTGACATGCATGCCACCGATGACCAAAAGTCGGCCTGCTGATGACAGCCAAACTGCATTTGGCCCCTGGAATGCGCAGAGGCCGTTCTCAGACATCTGAACATCAAACGGCGCTCAGCTCTGTCAATCTAATAGCTCTGGATATGGGATTTATTGGCTCTCGCAGGCCGAAAGAGAGACGAGGGGCGAAAGCAAAACCAGATTTTCTCTCCCATATCAGTTTCTCCTCTGTCAGTCATGCTCGCAGACGAGTGCTCAGGAGAAGAGGTGTGTGATGTTATTACTTCAGATTAGCGAGATTAAAGCGCTGCAGAGAGTCCATGGGAGTGTGCGAACACAAAATAACGCGAAAGCATCTAACGAGAAAAACTACAGACAGAAAACTCATCACACAGTTTTACACATATCTGATACTGCAAGTTTTAATTGAAAATCAAGAATAATAGCTCATGGAACAATAGAATAATAAGAATAGATGTTTTCAGTTTCGCATCAGCCGGTTTGTGATAAACACACTTGTAAACATCTATAAGTTTCAGTTTAAAGCTTCTAACTGAGCTGTGAAGTTCGATAAGAAGTATGTGTTGATTTTCAAGGGGGGGGGGGGGGATTTGTGGCCTATCTTTGTGGGTCTTCTGAGTTCACACGAGCTGCAGGACGAGCACAACCACTCAGTTTGTTGCTGGTGAAAACTAATGACGGACAGTCCTTATATGGAGGAAGGAAAGTGCAGCTCGGCGGCCAAAAAACACCAAGGACACAAGTCAGGCTTGTCGTCCTCGAACCCCTTGATGAAGACGAGGTTCTCATGGAGCAGGATGGAATCAGGAGGAGTTCTATTTATCTCTGTTAGCCCCACTGAAAAACTCCCTGTCCCTGCTTAGATAGCCCTGCCAATGCGCCATGATGTCATCTCCCTGGCGTGCTGTGATTGATGCATCCAGGCTGCCAGCTCTGCGCTCGTGGGAGGCGGGGGAGTGTGTGTGTGTGTGTGTGTGGGGGGGGGATATAGGAGGTCGAGGCAAAGAAGGGGTGAATTTTTCCACAGATAGAGACATCCAAATGTGAGCGGAGCCCAGCGTGGGGTCACTTCAGAGCTCGGGGCCAACGCGCCGCATACCTGCAGCTTCTCAGTGCGCCGGCTCCCAACAGTTGGTCAGTTTTGATGTTTCAAACGTGTTCACGAGTAGAGAGTCGTGCTGATGGTTTCGCTAGCAGTGGTTTGATGGAGACGCAGCGGGGTGGGTTGGGGGGGGGGCAGCCCGGCTCTGATTATGTCCGTCGTCTCCGTCTTCCCTCTGCGTTCTGTTACATATCAGGGCAGAGGGAAGAGTGGGGAGATGGAAGGGGTTATTGTGAGTGGAAGAGTAAGTGTTTCACAGATAGTCGTGGAGACACGCTGAGACCGACTCCACAGGGAGCCCCCGTCCTCTTGTCAGCCGGCCAAGTTAGTTCTGCTGCTCTAACGGCTCTATCACCGCTTCACAGGGGGGGGGTTACTCGTGTCCAAAGGGAGACGCAGCAGAGACGCAGCCCCTCGAAAAATCCTCACTTTCCATGTGTGCTCAGTTATTTAGAAATATCGAGGCATAACATTTCTCAATTTCTCAATTTATTGCTTTTTAGTTTGCATTTTTATTTAAAGCATAAATAAAAACCCAACACAGAAACAGCTGTCGACTCAGCCCGATCTGAAGCTATAGGATTGAGAAAAATAAATAATTTATATAGCACTTCTCAAAACAAAGTTACTTGTGCTTCACAAATTAAAAAACAAAAACACAAAAACAAATAAAAACGTGGTCTTAAAAGAATTAAAACACTAAACGTGTGACAGAAATAAAGAGTTGTCCCATTTATCTGAGTCAGAACATATGAAATTCCACCAAATCAAGTGTTATTTCTACTTATAATATATATTTGTTCATTGTCATAATTTACCAGGACGTTCAGGAGGAAACTCGGCTCCACTCGTCATCAGCGTGACTTTTTAATGGCATGTTTCCCAGACGTGGATCATTATTACCTTCGGATCAATATCATTTAAAAATAAACATCGGTGCCGACACAAAGTCAATGATCCTTCACTGGACGTGTAAATGAGTAAACACCACCTCGCGCTCTCCCACTCGGTTATCGACACAGTCACAATTAATTAGGGCCTGTTTCTCGTTTCTCTCCATTAAAGGATTGAGTGTTTGAAGCTGCTGCTATTAAATAAACAGGAAGTCAGGTGTTGATAGTTAACAGTGCAAATAGTTTTGTCCTGTGGGATCAACGTGACGTCTACCTGCCCGTCTCCATTTGAAAAGACGCCACTGAAATGTTTCGTTCGACTCAAATGTCTTTGAGTTATCCATGTTTATATTTGTCCGTCTGCTGCAAATGTTTCATGTTGCTGAGAAGTTTGGTTTTGATTATCTCCGCCAAGAAGTTTATGTTTTTCACCTCTGTCCGTTTCTTTGTTCCTTTGTGAGCGAGATCACACAAATAAACAGATTTCCATGAGACTCTGTGGAAGGTTGCGATGTGGGGTCACGGGAGAACCCAGTACATTTTGGTGTGAATCCAAATCATATCAATCATTGATCTTCATGAAAAAAACTCGAGAGCTGATATCAACGAGGGGTGTGAGATTTGCTGTAGCTTGAATGAATGAAGATGTTCATTCTCGTGTTTTGCGCGTCCACCTACTGACCCGGTCAGAAATTGGGAAATAAATAAAGATATATATACGTACAATTGTTTGACTTCCTTATTTATTATATTTTCATTTTTGGTGCGTATAGGCTGCAGCAAAACTAAATGCTGACTTGTTTTTTCTATTTTTCCATTTGCCAGATTGCATTGAATTTTTGAATGAACAGATGATGCATGGACCCAGTGTTTCATTTTACTGTTTTGTTTCTTTAAATGTCGGATCTGTTGTTTCTTCAGTCTTATCAGTTTCAGTTATGTGACATCATGTTGAGTTGTGAAAAGTGATTGTGTGTTTTCTGTTGACTGAAACTAATAATTCTCCTTAAAGGTTTAATCAAATGTCTCATTTGTTCCTTCAGTGACCTACACTTTCACATTTGTCGTGTTATTTCTACCTTTAACCACAATATGTGTGTGTTTACTTTATCTTCGCTGGAATTCAGTTTTGTGCATTTCCACTTCAGGTTATGTTTTTCATTCAAGCAGGCCGTTTGGATGCAGAGTGCACGTGTCTCCGTGCCTCTGCTGGTATTTAAAACCTTTTAAGTGTGGTTGTTTCTGTGCACACGTCTTGAGTTGGCCCTGTGTACGCGTGGCGTTTGTGTGCCGACATGCAGATCGCTGCACGTGTCGGAGGGAAGGTGTCCAGTGCTACACAATCAGTATCGGCCCCTGCTCCTTTTCACTGTGGTCCTGCAACTGAGACTGAACATGGGGCGCGGGGAATTGAGGTGCATTGATCTGTCCTCTGCGGCGTCTCCCCGGACGGCTGAAATCATTAACCTCGCTGGCACAGACACAGGAAGCAACAACAGAGTATCTTTGAGAGGTTAATTAAAAATAAAAGCGCAAGGGGGAAGGGCAGGGGTGTATTCACCAGGGAAAAGTGCGCTGACTTCCAAATGAGCTCCCTCCAGTAGCTCAGTGGACGGGTTTGTAGTCAGACTGTGATCAAATATAAACTGAAACAGGCCAAATATGGTGAATCCAGGTTGAAGCTGCTAAATATTATAGATTATTCCTTCAAACCTGCTTGTTTAAAACCTTCAACTACTCAGGAATCAACCATCTATTGTCCTGATTAACATGAAATATACGTACAGGGTGAGAACTTTAGTGATGTCTGATCTGTCTTCATTAAGTTACTGGAGAGAAAAACCCATTTTTAAGACTAACTCACTGAGACAGTGCAAAAATAATCTGTATTCTGGGTATTTTTATTTTACTTTAAGCATTATTTTGTTTTTTAGATCTTATTTTAATTACATTGGATAACGCTGACACTGTCAATGTGATTAATAAGATCAGTTTGGAACAAGCTCTAAGATGCTTTATTGTCATTATACAAATATAATAGTGTGAAAAACATAAGTGGGGAAGCTTTGTAGTAGCAGAATTAAAGGAGTTAAGTATAAGTATAAAATGTAATGAGCTACACAATAAATTATGCAACTCATTAGTTTCTCAACTACTGTATTTCAGTGATTTCTTTATATTTTTCTGGTGGAAGTTATTAAATGTGTTGATTTGTTGTTTTAGTGAGTGACAGATGAAAATAATGAAGAGTAGTATCATGAAAGAAGCCGGTTTAAGATGCTAAATTTAGTCCAAAACTCGAATGGTATAAATTTCTATAAAAACTGACGTTCTACAGGAAACAAGATTATCTTAATATCTACACATGTAACGACTTTAAAACATGAGTGATAAGAGTCAATGGCCCGGACGTTGTCCAGTGAAATGCCACTGAGCTGAGGGACGCGTCTGTCAGGTTGTGACGGCTTCACACAAACAGCAGCTGATGTTTCAACGTCAATGAGACGTCCGATCGAAGTTGCCGTCCACGACACGTTTTGGACCGTTTCATCTTCTCGGGACAGTGACACAAAGTGAACACAACAGTTTGGCAGAGCGTGTCGACCGCGATGTCCCGACTTCTGCCTGAATTCATACATTCTTTATGAGCGTGTTATTGAAAAGACTCATTATGTTCATCACAGACATATTGGGACCAATGTTTCTTTACCCAATATCGTCTACAGTACGAAGAGACATAACTTAAGACGGCACCTCATTGGATTACGACCGCGCACGGCAATGAGTTGTGTTATTAGTTTGCTGTTGGTGTTTACAGCTTAAATAAGTTAGGTGTTTGCAATTGTGTGAAAATGTGATGTGGATCAACTTGATAGGCCGGTTGAGCAGAGTTATTGCAGTCTGCGGTGCCCGGGAACACTCGGGAAATGATGCTCCCCCTGTCAGCACCGCAGAGCCCCGCTGCCGCCGGATCCGTGGGTAATTACTGAGACTCTGCTGAGTCAGGACACAACAACTCTGCACACACACAAGCAAACAGGGACACGTGGACGAGCGTGTTCCAGGATTCACACACACGCAGAAGACGTACAACTGCCACCAGGACAGGCCGCGGACGAGCTGCTCTGGAGGCACAAGTCAAAGTGTTGGTTTAGTCAAACTGAAAAGAGCAAACCATTGTCTGAAGATTAAGATTAAAAGTTACATTTATTCATGTATGTATACACGATGACTGCTTTTTAAAGTCATCGTCAAAACACATCAAACGAAACTGATGCTTTTAGAGATAAACTGGAATAACCAAAACTATTCTTTTTATTTCTATAGTGTTAAATGTTCAACAAGATTTTGAAATCTTAACCTTTTTGCCTTTCGCTTTAGTGTCAAAAGTCAATTTCTAAACATCCAACAGGAACTATCAGTCAATTAATCAATCAATCAATTTTATTTGAATAGCCCATATCCACAAATTACAGTTTGTCTCCATCTAGCAGCTAATGCAACATCACTTTTCCTGCTATAGATTTTGTCAAAACTTAAAGCAAAAGAGAAAATCGGAAATATTGTGTGAAACCCATTGGACCCATATATGTGAGATTACAGCAGGAAAATGTCCGGAGAACGTTAATGATGTTTCTAACCGTACGCGTAGAAGACGCAGACAAAGATGTCGACTTGGAAAGACGACGCGATTCAAGTGCTTTTGATGAGAGTCGGTGTCGATGTGACAGTGAAATAAGTTCAACTCCACAACTTAGAGATTTACAGATAATTGGCTAATTAACTCAGATACTATCTGTACTTCTTGCTCCTAATCAGCTCTGCCTGCGAGACTTTTTGAAATAGCACACTCACCAACTTCCATGGCAACCACCCGCGGGACCTGGTGATGTCTTCGGCGAGAGAAAGCCCCCCCCCTTTTCTGAGATGAAATAATTCCCAGGTTTATTAGCTTGTGGAAATTGGCTTCACTGGAAGGCAGAAAAACAAATCATTTGAATACATACCCCGCGTGTCCTAATGTTCATTTCAGCGCTGTCACTTAGAGGGGAGGGAGGTGGGGGGGGGGGGGGGGGGGAGGGGAGGAGGGACGGATGGAGCGCATTGTGCCGCTGACAGGATTGGCTTTGTGCGTGATGAATGGGGCTGTCACAGACGGTGACAGGTTTGTGTTCAATACATGTGGATGTACAATACGCTCTGCATCCCGTGACAAGCTGGGAGGCTTTTTGTCCCGATAATCTCCATCTCGTTTCATCTCCGGCTGCTTACGGCGGATGTGGTCACGGAGGGGAGGGGGGGGGGGGGGGGGCATGGCCGCTGCACACAGACTGTCCGCCCAGTGGAAGAAAGTAGGACACGAAGTCGACTGATTTGAGAATCTGAGGGAAAATGCAGATTGGAGTTTCGTGTTCGACAAACACCTGACGTTTAGAGGTCGTCTGATCACACGGGTTTCAATGCACCTAAAATACCTGCAACACTAAAAACCAACTTTACAGGTCGGTAGAAATCTACACTCTTCAGACTCAGGGGGGGGGGGGGGCTGGAGCCAGTCCCAGGTGACAATGGGGTCAGGTGAGATGTGGGGTTCACCCTGGGCGGGGCGCCAGGTCAACACACAACCATTCACACCTTCCAATGAACTCAACCCCGATCTGTGTGTCTTTGGACTGAAGGAGGAAGTCGACGGACCCAGAGAAAACCAAGATATTGCAGCTGTAGGATGGTTAATGTAAATAAACAGTATTTGTGGAGATATAATACACATAATTAAAGTTAAGAGCAAAACAGAACCAAAAATGATTTTTAAGGTGAATACCGTAGACTATTTAGTTGTTTTCACATTATGTTTCAATATATTTTTCTAAACCTATATATAGTAATATCATCAGATGGTACGTGGACCAAACAAATACAAATCTGAGTGTTGTCAACTAAATTTTTCTCAAAGATGTTTTCTGTCATTTTAAGTATAGTTATTATCTCATTGATATTTGTTCAAGAGTTCATTTTTCCAGTAACTTTGGTTAAACTTGTTATTTGATGCTATGAAAACAAGATGAAACGTCATGATTGACAGCTGAGGCTGATGATTGATGTTTGATAGCGTTAGCTTGGTTTTTGTACAACTGGAGGAAGTAGAGATGCACCGTCCATCTTTATTTACAGTCTATGTGAAATACTAACTACACAGTTTACATAGCGGAGCCCAGTTTCTCACATATAAAAGGAGAAATCCTGTTCCATATGTTCACTTTGAGACACGTGCGTCCACATCTGGACGCTCTGAGACATAAAACTGCACCACAGGAATAAAACAACTTTAAAGTTTTCTTTTGTTGTTGTAGTTGCTGTTAACACTAAATTAGCACGCTAACACCACGTCGCAGGAGTGGACATGTGCTGCTGAACATAAAATACAACAGATGAAGTGGAGAAATGTTTTTAAAATGGCTCTGCTGCAGGAAGTATAATGGGAAACAGGGAAGCAGCAGCGAGGGTGGATGCCTCCTCGCATGTCCCTTACAGACGGGACTCACGCAGGCCGGCAGCGTGTTAAAGGAAAGAGGGAGGAGTGAAACTCACCCGTTAAAGCAGAGCAGTTCTTCATACATCACACAAATCCGTTTGAGTTTTATGTATTTTAGTTGGAAGTTGACGAAAAACAACTCAGATATTGAACTGTAACAAACAAAAGGGATTAAACAAAACCTCTTATTGACTCTGGAGAAAGTTTTTAAAGGTCAGCCCAGGAACAGTTGGACGGTTTGTTTCAGAGTCCAAATCTGTCTTGATCCTGATTTTGGAAAAGAGAAATAAAACACAGACACAAAGCGTTCGACGGTCAGAGGACGCGGGAGTTTCTCTCCATGGATTCATTGTTCACGGCTGCGACGGAGTGTGAACCTATTCTGAATATTTATGAACGCACGGCGACGGAGTAAGTTATGGACACGGATCGGGCCAAGACCTCGCTCAGTGTTTTCATTCCCTCTGTATTTATGCTTCCCGACATCTTTTTCCATTTCTATTTTTCCTGTTTTCTTCTCCATTAAAATACCTCAATGAAATAAGTCAGAAGAAAAAGTAAAAAGACAGTTTTCTAATAGGAAACGTATGGAGATGTCAGAGAATGAAAAAAGTCTTGTCACATCCTTGTGTTTTTCACTAAATGTTCAGATTCAGCTTTATTCATCACTTCCACAACACATGTTACACAGATCAGGCTGCAGGTGACACATCATACATGTAATGTAAAAAATAGACCTGTGCTAAAGATCAGGAAAAGTCTTTGCGCCATTTCATCTCTTGCAGGATGGGTTTCCTGAAAGAACAACAATTATTATTAGTTGTCTCATAATTATCGTGCATTTCAAAATAACTTCATCTTTAGCTTCTGACGTCAGCATACAGCTCTAAAACAAAAGACAGGTTTGATCGTCTGGCTAAAGCTTTTACTTTTGAACTTCCTGCAGATTATTATGATTTGAATACTTGAGGAAGAAAAAAAGGAGGGAGGGAGGGAGCTTCTTCCAAGAGGAGAAACTTCAATTTAAATCTTGTGTGGAAATATAGATGGCAATAATAATGATTTAACAGCTGGCTAAAAACATCCCACCATGTTCCAGTGAGTGCTGCGCTGCACCTCGGCTGCGCTGCACGTAGTGTAACGGCTTATATTTCACCTATGTGGACGCGTTCATCATCCCGTGTAGTGCATCACAATTAAGGCCAAAATAGCTGCGGACGTGCCAGTAACTCTCTGTGTTTGTTTTATCCTGCTGAGGTGAGAGCAGGTTTCTGCACCGAGACAATTCCCCCTTTCACATTAAATCTTAATCAGCGAGATGTTTCATACAATTACTTTTAAGAAACGCAGCAGCGAGTCTCTGGCAGTCGTGTGCGAGTGGGAGTCACTGGGAGTCACTGGGAGAACAAATCTTCAGTCTGAATGAAGAATAACTGAGGAGTCGGACATCTCCACTCTGTGTCTATTAATAGCATCTGAACATGCACTGAACATACAGGAATCACACACAGGATAAAATAACAGTTGTACAAAACACCTTTCATGTAGTTTGCTTGGACTTGAAATGTAATGAATGGAATTTAGTTAAAAACTCACCAACCCAACGAGCAGACCAGGATTAACTCATCATCGGACTCTAAAATCCTGGACGTTTTCCCACCACAGTCGTATCCTCTGAATATTGATAGAGTTTCACGTAAATCACCTTTAGCCTCAACTTTAAATAGAAGATAACACAAACTCATTTCTCCTTTAGCGTAAACTTTTTCATCTGGGACGAAGCGACGGGGCGATGACCACACTCACGTCCATAACCTAGTTTGGAAATGACCTCACATCCGGATTAAAGGTCAAATGAGATGCATCTTAATATCTGGATCATACGTTTAATCGTCACAGACCAGTAACAAGCAGTAAACACTGGACAGTGTCATCGAGCAGTGGCTGAAGATAATAATTAGTTTTTGCCTGTTTAGTACTTTGAAATCGGACAAAGATAAAATATGAACCTGGCTCTGATATATGTTCAACTTTCCGCTGACACTTTGTTGTGGTTGGAGAACCTCTGCTCCGGATGACGTCAGAATATGAATGTGATTTTAAGTAAAAGAACTCTTTGTGTTCTACGTTTGACCCGATGACATAAGTCTTCACTGTGAACGCGTTTGTGCGATATATTTATATACGTGTCTGTGGAGCCGCCAAACCATGACGTGCAGGAACTCGAGACAGAAACGTACGCCTCCGCAAACGTTCTGACTCTGAGCCCAGGATACGTACTTATCCTAAATATTGTTTGACCTTCCCAGTGCCCGGCGATTACTCTCCTGTGAGTCCCCCTCCTCCTCCTCCTCCTCTGCTTCTCTTTCCACACAGATTTTCTTTTGTTGCATTAATCCCACAGATCAGGTGGGTTTTGTCAACGTGTTAAACTTTAATACTTTGGGTCATTTATCTTTACGGCCGAACCCGGGGCCTGTCAGCGACCAGACGAGCTATTTCCTCATTTGGTTTGGGAGCAAAGTGGCGCAGGAGAGAGCGAAGGAGGAGGAGGAGGTGGTGATGGAGTGGAGTGAATGTGGGGGGGGTGGTGGTGCTGGTGGTGGTGGGGGTCTCTGCTCACCACTTAATGAAATCCTGATGTGAGGAGACTCGGTGGAGGGGTGATCTCCGAGGTCAGGGCGCCCACACCATCTCCAGAAAGCGACGGCCCTCCAGAGAGGTGGCTTCACTTACTCATTTCTTTTTCTGGGGCTCGTAAAGAGCAGCCGACGATGTGGCCCTCATTACGCCTCCGGAGCGCCGCCGCGTCAGGGGCCGACCGGGCGCCCAAGTGGACAAGGATAGAATTGCAAGTGATTAATTTGGCCAGAGCTCCCCTGGAACGTGGTCGTGCTCACA
Source organism: Hippoglossus hippoglossus (assembly GCF_009819705.1). Taxonomy (NCBI): domain Eukaryota; kingdom Metazoa; phylum Chordata; class Actinopteri; order Pleuronectiformes; family Pleuronectidae; genus Hippoglossus; species Hippoglossus hippoglossus. The sequence continues at coordinate 23,957,218 of NC_047160.1, forward strand.
CAAGCATTTGTCTTCATTTGCCAAGATATGTGCAGTGACATGGGAAGATGGGCCCTCGGAGGCCGGACTGGAGTCTGTGATTCTGTTTTCTTTTCTCGATTCATGGTAAAAAAAAAACTACAGCTGAGACTTTTGTAAACAAAATACTACGTGTTGAGTGTGTCTGTCAGTTGTGTTTAAATGCTGCCGAAAATCAAAGCACTTTGTTGGCCTCAAAAATACACATCCAGGAAAAAAATATTTTCCCAATACTATTTATGACAGCTTTTTAGACTGAATTTATTATGAAATACATTTATATCTACTGCGATCTGTATATATTCTGTATTGCTGATACATCACGTGATTTATTCAAAGTGGATTGTGGGTATTTAAGATGGCGACTGACGAAGAACCCTGGTGCTCCAAACGTCACTGGTGAATGTGAGCTCTAGGTTTGTGGATTTTCTCTTTTTCAATCATTTCAGATTCAAACCTGTGGAACTAATGGATGAATAACGAGTGATAAAGTACATTTTGTTTTGTTGCTTGTGCCGAAGCTAGTCAGACGTCAGCGCTTTATTTTCCTGGGGTAATTACAACATGTAAATACGAGTGGAGACGATTAAGCAGATTTTGTTATCGCTGATTTAAAAGTGTCAAATTCTTTCTTCACTGAAAGTCACAGAATGTAATAAAATTAGAACATGATTTCTCTGCAACAGAACATAAACATTACATGAGTTAAATTTGTTGTACTTGGAGTTTTATAACAGCAAAATGAGATTTGTCTGCGTATTATTAACCTCATGTATAGTGTGAGTTTGTCCGTACACAATAACATCACAATTATCCAGCAGTTTTGATTCTAAAAAAACTGAAAATATGTCTGATAGTGTCTGAAATGTGCTGATTTTCATAGTATTGTGCAACATGTGATGTAGATAGAGACATTAACTCAGGATATTAGAGTGTCACACTCAGGCTTACTGGTGTAAAATAATATTAATTTAGCTAAAGTCAGAATAGTGTCCTCACTTTTCATGCAGACGAGATTCATCCTCGTGAGTCGACAGCAACAGTTTACACACATTTACACATTTTAATGCAAATATTACTAAATAGGCTATAAATTCTGATGTTTGTTGAAAATATCTAAAAAAGATACTTCAGCTGCAGTTTTTATTTGTTTCTGTCTGTGTGTATCTAAGGTCATGAATGTCTGAAGTCTGCTGGACACAGTGTTCATGTTGTGGTCACTTCTGATCACAGGGCAGCTCGGCAGCAGACTCCCATCATTAACTATAAATAGATTTGCCCATATGCACTTTGTGTGTGTGTGTGTGTGTGTGTAATTGTGAAATTGTGAATTTCAATCCCTCTAAAACTCGGTGGTTGTAATTTTGCCCAATAACAACAAATGATCCCCGAGCACCGAAACTAAGCCACTGATGCTGTAAATTTTTATTTTTATATTTATAAAAAAAAATTAAATCCTGTAATTGATTTGCACTCGGTCAACAAAAATAACATTTTGCTTTTTCATTTTACCTTTTTAAATAATGTTTGCAGTTAAAAATCAATGATAAAATAATGTTGTAATTACCCTTTAATTCACGTAAAAACACGAATGACACATCATAATAATGATTTGTATTTAGTTTGATGTCATTGGTCATTTTAGTGGCTCTTTTGGACGAGTTGGCTTTGGGCCACACACACACACACACACACACACACACACACACACACACACACACACACACACACACACACACACACACACACACACACACACACACACACACACACACACACACACACACACACACACACACACGTTATAACTCTAGTGTGTGGTATCAGATTCCACACCGTGCACCTCTGGTCAGGGCACTAATTACACAGTAATGAGGCTAATCAAGAGTCAAACAGGAGAAACATTCAGCCTCAGTGCTGTAATCCTGCTTTAAGCCTCCACATATCCTTCTTTATGATGTTAAATGGGCCCCGCCGGACCATTACAGAGGAACAAGGACGACCACAGTCCACTCGGGGGCGAAGGGGGGGGGGGGGTCTCAGGCTGTGGAACAAAAACTGAATAACACTCAGAGGTCTGCAGTAGATTTGAGTTCAGAGGTGTTGGGGCTCAGAAACTCTGTTATGTATCTGTGAATCTGTGCAGATCTGAACCCCTGTGGTTTAGTTAGTGTCAGTCAGAGGCTTGAGGCCACAGAAACTCCACCAGATACTAGATACCATGACCTGGAGGACTGGGAATCTGCTCAGATATGTTACTAGAACAGATTCCAGACAAGCAGGCAACAAAACACGATCCCACAGATATCATCACTTCATTCATCTCTTCGATAAATGAGGGAAAGTGTTGTTAAGTTCCATTTATCAGGCTGTTACCATAACATCATCATCATGGGGCCGGAAATGATATCAAGATCACGATTTTTTAACATCAGTTGATATCGATAATCGTCATGATTTATATTATTTATTTTAAGTTTAAAGACTGGTTGTCGTTTCTCTCACTGTGTTTGCACAACGCACCAGTATTATATTGATTTATTTATGTTTTTATATATCGAGACATGGTTTGTAACGGAAGATGTTTGTTTTCAATGTTTTCTTTTATCTTTCTTCTTCTTTTTGTTTTGTTCTGTTTTATTCCAGTGGATTTTGTAAAGCACTTTGTAACCTTGTTTAGATAAGTGCAAAAATCTAAGTGTTATTATTATTAACTATTGAACTTTTGTTACATATTGTGATTGACAGCGATAATTAGTGATATTTCTTTGTTGCCCTGTCCTAACATGTTGTCATAGGCCGACATGATTGTGTTAATTTATTTACACACTGTTACACGTGTGTGTGAATCAACACTCACATGCTCATGTTAACAGTGGCTCCATTCATTGTGTTAAGTTGTGTAAGTACCTGCTTTGTGAAGAGTGTCAGTCAGAGCTGAAAGAAAAAAATGGGTAATTTTCAAACAAAAACAACGACACATGAAACATTTCCTTGCATCTCAGATAAATTGGTATTTTTCTTTTGTCACATAGAAAAGTAAAGTGTGTGTGTTGGACTGTTAGTCTCATTAAAAACAAGCTATTTCTTCGCTTTAGGATTCCATGAAATTCACATTTTATTGACCCGGTGAATGACGAATTGATTCATGAAGAAAAAATACAGCAGATTAGGTCAATAATAAAAGAAATGATAATAATAGCTGCAGCCCTGGTGTCAGACTTTAGCTCCAAGATACCAAACAAATGTTGATATAATTCTATATATACTGTATATTCTATATTCTATAATTTGCAGAACCACAAATATAAAACAGAAAGGACATATATAAGGCTACTGGTTCCACATTAGATGGATTTAAAGATTCACACCTTCATCTCTTCAGAATCCAAACACAAGCTCCTCCACCTCGCAAAGGCCCACGTGTGACAGCTCCTGACACAGAAGAGGTCTGAGGAGGATGCTGATGTGATGCGAGGCCTCGACCAATCACAACTCGCTGCGTGGACCACGCATCAAGCCGCTGTGAGGATCAACACCTGTGCGTCTCGGGCCGAGGAGCGACGTGCGCCCGCAGCCGTGCGTTCGAGGACAGCAGCTCGGAGAGAGAACATGCGCCACGGGTGAGGCGAGCTGTCAAACACACCGAGGCTTTAGTAGGGTTTGATATGGGCCTGGTAATAGGCCACACGCACGCACACGCACACGGGTCAGGTGGGTTGAGTGGGATGAAGGCCTCTTTACGCACGAGAGAACACAAAAAGACACAAATATCAAATGTGTAAATCTATTAATATTTATGTAATTTCTATTTCTTGTGGCCTCAGAAGGATCAGATATTATTACCATCGTTTTTTGACGTCGTTTCTTTTATTATTAGAATTTTTATATTATTCTATCCAAGCTGTAAAAGTGAATTTAGAGGTTCCCACTGTCCGGCTCCAGGCCCCAGGTCCTTACGGACCGGACGCAGCAGCATCCAGCCGCTCGCGGTGTGTTTCAGTCGGCTTGTGAGAAGGGAAACAAACACCCACTGCGCCCCGAGCAGCCTCCTCCTGTATCGTGTTCTGCTGTGAGGCGTTTACAGCTGTTTTGTGTCATAATACAGGCCGACACGCTGCGCTGCGAGAGCTGCCGCTTCACAGCAGAGAGGAGACGCAACCTGCGCCACCGCCACGGCCTGGACACATCCACACACATATATATAACCCCAGAATAAAGCCCGTATTCTGAAGGGGTAGAAATCATCATCATATTTTAAAAAGATGACCTCAAATATTTGGGGAACTATTTAAAAAGGAGCTGAAAACACGTTAATCCTGATTTAATTGTGAATTTGTCTTTATTCGTTTAAAAATAATAACAATAAAGTTTGAACAGATATTTGTAGTTTCTATCACCTGTATTTTCCATTGTGAGATTAATGTGACCTTGTAGTGTATTAAATTATTTTGTTGTATGTTTCCTGCTTCTTTTTTTTTAAAGAGCACTGTGACAATTTCTATTTTTTGGAGTGAAAATGTTCTATTTTAGACAAAAATAACCAATGAAAGAATGTGCAAATATTAAATACTTGAGGTTTTCCCTGTGTTTCACGTTTTAAAGAATCGAAATTTAACAGAAAAATTTATCAAAAATGATTAAAAACATGTTTTTTTTCTGTGCAAAACAAACGAGTCTTATCGATGCAGCTGCGTAATGAAGCTGTAACTGATTCCATTTTTATAAACTAATAGTAATATCATTATTCCAGTTGTGGTATTTGTCCCCAGCTTCCCCGGTGCAGGAGGACGAGGTGGACACAGTGATGTGAACACCTCCTGCTCGGAACACGGTGGATTAACGTGGTGATTAATGACGGAGACGATGACCTTTACCGGGAGGGCGACTCCACCTCGCTCTGATTCCATCGAGCTACACGACACGATTATTTAAAAGGTGACCAGTGGAATCCAGTGGAGAAGAAGTTTGATTAAAATTCAACCTCACACAGATAAATTTGGCCTTATAGTAAATTTTAAAAAAACAATTCCCTCAGAGTAACGCGCTACTTTCTGGAGAGAGGATCTCGGCAGCTGATTGGAGGTTAAACCAAAGCGAATCATCCAATTAAATCCCCCCCAGAAGAGGTGATTGATGATGTCAGCTGCTCTGCTTCTAATTAACGTTTAAATTAAGAAAGAAAAAAAAAAACTTTCAGGTCCAGATTCACTTCAGACCTTAAAGCCCAGTGAAGCGTGTTATTTTTAAGGGGGTGGGGGGTGGGGGGGTCTCAGGGTTATTCACGCTCAAACTAAATTTGAGGGTTAATAATCTGCAGCAGGTCGGGTCACGGTGCAGCAGGGTTCCTTATCTTTCACAGGATTAAATTACCAGTGAAATAAAAAATAATCCTCGCAGTGGTTTCCTCTTTCTCAGACCTGTGAGGAAGGTAAAGGCCTGAAAGGGAAAATTGGGGTGAAGGACAATAAAAATATAAAAATATTGTTCATAGATTTGTTATTTTCATCAATCAACGAGTAGAAAATATCTGAACTAATTTCTGGTGTTTCTATAAAACCAAACCACTGTATTTCTTTGAGTGCTCAATAATAACAATAATCAAACCATTGTATCCTGCATTTCAGACGTTTGAAGCTTGAAACTGAGCTCATATCCAAGTCCTAAATGTCAGAGTGAATCAGAATCAGTGTGATATTAATAAGCTGCCTCAGCCTGAATGTTCTGCTACCTGCACTCCTCTAGAAAACGCATGCACGCTCCTGTCCAAATCCCCAAACTGGATTTACTCCCGCAAACTGCTGCTCGTTATGGAGAAATATATATTCAAAGCAGCCACAAAGGGTGGACCTCCAAGGCAGCTAATAGAATTTCCTGCTGTTTTATAACTCTGTCCCTAAACCAATGTCACCATATGCTGCTGTTGGCACAGGAGTCTCCGCAGTGGCTTCGTGGGCGCCAGGTTTCATCCAAATGTGTCGGAATAATCTGATTGTGCTTCGACAAAAAAAAATATTAAAAAAGGGCTACATTTGTACAGCGTTTGTTTTATTCAACCTCTGGCACGTGCAAGCAGCTGGCACGTAGATAAGCATTCAGCTGCAGGAATGTAAGAATATATACAGATAATTCAGGTAACGTATCAAGGGAAGCCTTTGTTCCATTTTGCGTAAACCTGTCCATTTGTTGTGGTATTTTTTATTTTATTTAATGACATTTTATTCAACCATTAAATATTTTTTACAGCTTTCTTTATTATTATTTACTCTTATAAAAGGTAAAATGCACATTTCGTTCTGTCCACAGATCACGCATCACCTCTAAAAAAGCATTAAAACGAATCTATGCCCATGTGGCACGAGCTGTCTGATGCGTTACATTTTTACAAGCTTAAAACAAAACAAGGTGTTTCCTCTGAGCGGACGTACCTGCGGCTCTGCTCGGTGTCCAACTCCATCCACTCCTGTCTCCCAACATCAATAAACTCCCCCCTCCCAGAAAAGAAAAATAAAAAAATTAAATTCACATCCTCCGTCCCTCAGAGTCTGAGCCACAGCTCGGCGTCACCTTTATTAGACGCTCGTTTCACGCTGGCGCATTAAATTACACTGGAACTCTGGGGTTTACCTGCAGGGTCATATTGACGCACGGATAAATTACCAAGAAAAAAAAGGACAGACGACAACAAACGGTGTGAACAAAGGAAGGACTATGAATAATATAAAACTAGTTCAGTCAAACAAATGAGAGTTCTTTAATCTCTGCCTTTAAATTATATAATTTTTGCAAAGACTATAATCCACCACCTGCCACGTGGAACAATGGATTAAACTGGATTATTTTTTCTGTCCATTTGTAAATATTTGTAAGTATTTTTTTAATAAACTTCAAAAATCACCTCCTTAAATGTTCTCATTGTGACTTTAAAGCCAAATCCCCGTGCAACACGGTGTCTAATGCGCACATTACGCATAAACGCCCTGTGCGTAATTACGCAGCTAAATGACTAAATGGATATCACGGCTGGAGACCATTGTTGGCTCGGTGTCCCTCCAAACTTTACCATAATGCTGCTGGCAGAATTCTAATGGGCATCAACTCTCCCTTTCTAGCAGAACAGACCAGCAGAGGGAAACAGATGCATAAACATTTCAGGGGCATCTTTCTCCTCGGCAGCAACAGACTCCTCCTATTCCCCACGTCCAATTAGTTATTATGGTCCGGCCCTTTAAGACGCAGCAGCGGGTCAGCAAGTAGTGTAGTGTTTCTCTAATTGAACTTCGCCCAATCAACAATAACTCGTTAGCAGTCGCTTTCTTTTTCTTGCTGCTCGGGACAGCTTTTTTCTCCTTGCAGGGATTCACCCCCTCCAGTCCGCTACTTCCTAAAGATCCACATGGAGCTTGGCAGAGGAACTGCGGATCTCTGAGGGGAACAGCTACAGAGCGGTTGCCGTTGCAACTCCGCCAGGAGCATGGTTGTTTTGGAGGAAAAGTCTCAGGCGAACTAAGTTGCAGCATTCGGCTTTAAGAGGCAACATTTAGGGGAGTTGTTCGAGCGGCGGAGGACACACGTGTGGACGCGTAAAAACGACCATTTGAATGAAATAATCAACTTTGCGAAAGCAGCGATTGTTCGGGGACTGCGATGACCTCTAGTAAAGACATGAAGGCAGGTTCTGTGTTGCAGTCCAGCGGCGAGGAGAGGAGACGGGCTCCCCTGGACCAGCTGCCGCCGCCGGCCAACTCCAACAAGCCGCTGACGCCGTTCAGCATTGAGGATATCCTTAACAAACCGTCGGTAAAGAAGTCGGTGGCGAGTATCTGTCCGCCGAGAGTGCTGGAGAAAGTCTCGGGCTCTAACTCGGGGAGAAACGGGATCACCACTCCCTCCTCGCCGCTGTGCGCGCTGGAGGAGTTGGCCAGCAAAACGTTTAAGGGTCTGGAAGTCAGCGTGATCCAGGCAGCAGAAGGTAAAAACCCGTTTGCATGTCAAATACGTATTTTCAGAGGGATAGAGAAACTTTTAAAGCGTTTCTTGATGGAAGGAAGTCGCCACACTCACTGCGAGCTGGGCTTTGTTTTGACTTGTAGTGTGGGCATGCAAGGGCAGCTGCATGTGTGTGGAACGAAAAGGCAACATTTACGCATGAACCACAAACTGTGGCTAATACACCAGTTTGCATGGTGTCAACGAGCCAATCAGCTGCTCGGAGAGCCACAGACTGACAGATAAAGCTAAATGGTTCATGCGTATTGTATATTTTGATCCACTGTAAAAAAATGTATTACCTAAAAATGCAGGTATTTGGTCAAATTCTTGGTTTATAGTATGAAAACAAATTCTCCAGTGGGATCCAGTAAATGCTATGATTTAGTCAAGTTCTTATAGAATGTTCTTGTTGTTGTTATTTTATATTTTTGATTTAAGTTTGGGTGAAAGCCTGTGGAGCGAGGACAGGCCTCTGCTGCTGCTGCTGTGGCTCGGGGTGGGGGGGTGAATGTGGCCCTGGCGGTTGTCTCATTCCTCATGTGTGTGTTTTCTTCCCCAAGGTCGTGAGCATGTAAACGCCTTCGGCCAGAGGCAGACGTCGAAGAAGAGGAGAAAGTCGCGGACGGCCTTCACGAACCACCAGATCTACGAGCTGGAGAAGCGGTTCCTGTACCAGAAGTACCTCTCCCCGGCCGACCGCGACCAGATCGCGCAGCAGCTCGGGCTCTCCAACGCGCAGGTCATCACCTGGTTCCAGAACCGCCGGGCCAAGCTCAAGCGGGACCTGGAGGAGATGAAGGCGGACGTGGAGTCGCTAAAGAAGATCACGCCGCAGACGCTGCAGAAGCTCGTCACCATGGAAAACATTGACGACGCGCAGGGTGGCGGCCCCGAGTCCCCCAGTATCTCCCCGACCTCGCAAGGACACCGGGCCTTCCCCCAGTCGCCCTCCTCGTCCAGAGACCAAACCACGGATGAATTCTCGGAGGACGACGAGGAAATCGAGGTGGACGATTGACAGTCGCGTCTGGTTTTCATAAGCAACAGCAACAAAAAAAAGAATATTAAAAAAAAAAAGGGGGCATTTTTTTCTTCCCAAACTTTTGCACGGATACTGACAAAAAGGAGAATATCAACATTTCAGGAAAGTTTTTTTTCTCCTCTTCTTCTGTTTTTTCCTCCATTTTAATTTATTAATCGGACTTGTTCGTTTTTAAGTTTTCACCAACAGGAATATCTGCTCCACTCACACACTGACTTAACTGTTATGGTACAGGAAGACTTGAAAAGTGTGTAAACATCTTAATGTTTCTTTTTATTTTTTTTTGTGGAGGGGTGTGTGGAAAGTTGTGCAATTACTTTTTATTTTTTTGTTGTTTGCCATTTACGCGCATTCTTCTGTCTGGATCTGCCAAATATTTAAATGAACCCCCCCACCCCCTCTCCTCCACCCCCCTTTTTTTTGGTTTGTCCCTGCACAGCTCGGGGTCGATGTCTCAGCACATCACACCTCAAGAGTAAAAAAAAAAAAAATTCAGTCCTGAGCGAAACGTGTGTGAGAGCATGCGGGCCTGTGCGCTGCGCCGAGGACGCACCGCCGTCACCAGCGACTGCGAAACTTTTACGCGCCCCGAGTTCTGTACATAGATCAAACATCCTATGCGATAATTTTATTGTAACATTCTATTTAATCAGCATCTATGTAAATAAAGGTTATATGATATTTCAAAGAAGCTTTTTTTCCTGCGCTCATTACTCATAGAATTTAAGAATCCTAAAGTAGAAAGATGAGGGATTACGCACAGATGAGTCCGTATGATTATTGGGATTATTATGATTATAATATAAGAAAAGGGATTTTTAAAAAGACATTTTAAAGTTAAGGGAGGCCACTGTCGGTTGTTTTCTTTTCTTTAAGGGGATTTTACGTGTTTTATGTGGGTGTCATTGGGACCTAAAGGAATGTTAGACCACATACAGTCACTTTAATATTCAATTTGATTATTATAAGAGTGTAATAACCAGTGGATTTGTCCTCAGAGGTTAAACAAAACAGGGGCTTCCAGCCTGAAGCTCAGCTCTGCCTGGTTAAAAAAGTGGCTCCTGAATAATTGACCCCTGCTTTCAGCCTCCAAGTGCCATGACTTCAATTAGCAGCCGTCCGCTTTCTTTCTTCCCATTCTCTGCGCCGCCTTTCAATACATCTTGTCACAAGAAGGTCCGGGTCTGGCTGCGGTGTTAAGAGAAGCTCTCCTCCACCCCTCACGCCATATGTTTTCTTCCTCCCTCTCTCTCTCTCTCTCTCTCTGCACGACCACTCGTCTTTTTAACACAACTAGTCGACATGATTGATTAGGTTAACCCGCCTCTGGCGCACATAAAACAGCCTCCACCGAGCCGTGGGCAATAATGGCACGCATCTGCCACTCTTCACCCGGGTTTGTTTGGAGAGAAGGGGAAAGAAAAAGAGAGGAGTCTCCCATGAATAGCAAATGGGTCCGTGTGATGATCCTAATGAATAAACCTCAATGGGGAGGCAGTGGAAATGCGACGTGCTGCTGCTGCTGCTCATCACTGACCATTTGTAGCAGGGATCAAGAGTTTGGTGTGTGTGTGTGTGTGTGTGTGTGTGTGTGTGTGTGTGTGTGTGTGTGAGCGAGAGACTAAACGATCAAATGTTATTTAATTCGAAATCAATTAGGACTTTTCACTGGTGTTCAATACAAACAACAGGATTATAATGTGTTTAATTTATTTTCTATATTTCTCTTAATTGCTTCCCCAGATTAATAAAATAAATATATATCGTTCACTAAGGTAATAACCACACATCATGCACTATTCTTTGAGAATTAAAAAGTTTAACAGCCATTAACTGAAGCAGTTGAGATTATAAAGAAGCTTAATTATAGGAGATAAATTGGGTAATTCACATTTTTCAGCTTTAAATGTTTTATTGAAAATAATAAAAATAATAATAATATTAATAATAATTTCTATGGGGCAGAGGAAAGGTGATTCCTGTTTTTGGAGTAACTGTGGTGGCATTTGCATTTTTATAGTCTGATGTACTGCAGACTGCACTGTTCTGTATTTACACCTTAAACATGTTTAAAATAACAAAATAATTATTATAATAATAACTGATGATTTAAAGAAATTATAGGAATTTTTGTTTTTTTCAAAATGAAGTGGAATCTAATTAAATGCCTACTTCAATTACTCTTTAAAAAATATTAAACTACAATTAAACTGAATATGAGAATGTGTGAGTAGAGTAGTAACTGCTGGAGCTGGAGATGTTTCTCCTGGTGAGACAGAGCAGGCTGGCGCTCACAATGGAAGCAATCGTGTGGAATCGGGGAGGTTGAAAAGTCAAGTAGGCCTTTTACTGTGGAGCCACTCAGGACTGGCAGGAGGAACAACACACAGGACGGAGCTTTAAATAAAGTCGGAGAACAAATGGGTTTAAGTCCTCGGCCCTAAACCTGCTGATAAAAGTGTAGGCGCTCATAAAGAAGAGCATCACTCTGTCTGAGACACACAGGATCTTCTCTCATGGTGCCACCGTCTCTATCAACAGCAATGTGTTGTGTTACTTTAGGGGGGTTTTCATTTTAAAATGGAAGAATATATGGTATAGTGGTCAGTTTGAATATAATAACATTATTATTATTATTATTATAGAAGCAGCCGATCAGTAGAATTTTCAACATTAAATTCAAAAGCTGGATTAAAATAATCACACTTTAGTGGCTGTTTGTCTGGTGCCACATTCACATGCACACTTCTCTATGTATTGTAATGAGGGGAAATTAAAGCCCTAAAGGCGCAGAGAGAGAGAGAGAGAGAGAGAGAGAGAGAGAGAGAGAGAGAGAGAGAGAGAGACTAAACAAGAGCCCTAAAATCTTCATTTTGGGGATTTTTCTCCCCCATCATCAAAGTGCCCTGCGGGGACGTGCTCAGGCTTTATCAGCCTGGATGTAATTTGCATGTGCCTGTGTGTATATGCTGCTGGTGTGCAGCTTGTCATGGAGGTTGTATTAATATTCATTTAGAAACATTGGCCACAGGGGCCTGATTTAAAAAGAAAAAAGGTTCATATTAACTTCCAGATATTATCAAGGTCATCGGGAAAATATATAAACACAACAGTTTGAGGAAAATAAGATTTAACAACAAATACCCTCCTTTTTGTTTAGTTAGTCCACTGCTGCCTTCTTCTTCCAGGTTATTAATCTGTGTGCACTAAAATCAAAAACTGTTTTTTCCCTGATAAAGATCTAAACTGCAATTCTAACCTTTGACCTTTAAGACACCTGAAGGCCCTGATGTCAGAAGGATTAAACACGTTATCCAAATGTTAACAATCCACTATATTCACTGTGTTACTGTGTCTAAAAGCTCATTTCTTTACGACTGAGTAACGTGCAGCTGAAACGTTGAAAGTGATTCTGCTGCTACTTAGCGAGCATGGACACAGAATAAGATACAAGGCTTGTGTACAGTCTGGTATCAGCTCCTGTCAGGTTACCAGTCTTTCCTTTCACTCACATCAAAGCTCAGCCCTCCTCCTCCTCCTCCTCCTCCTCCTCCTCTGTCCTCGTGTCTGCAAAGAACCAAGTCTGCCACCTAGTGTCGATCTGGCAGCACTGTCTCTGACATCCGAGCCAAACAGACACATGGAGGCCTGCAGAGATAAAGAGGTCGAGGGATGGACACAGGATTGGGTTTGGTTTGAGTCTGGGGGTGGAAGAGAAATCCTCGTTAAGCCCCTCGCAGCAGAACGCAGCGTTTTCCATACGCTCTCCTCGGCAAGGCCTCTAAAACGTGCAATAAAATATCACCACAGTTAGTGTGTCACATAAACATTTAAAAGATGAGGCGGTATGCCAGCTGGCTTAGCTGCTTTTTTTTTTTCACTTCGTAATGGCAAGAATGCTGCTTAAAGGGGCAGCGGTTTTACACATGACGCTGTGTTTACACATCATAAGGAGCCTGTGAACAGACACCGAATCGTCTGAGCGCCGGAGGGAGCTTTCTGAAATCCTGACAAGGGTTATCTCCAGCTGAGCTCGCAGTTCATAAATCTAGAGCAGAAAGCCCTGGTTTACAAACTGGGGAGGACAGAGATCCAAAGATGTGGGCATTTGTTTGGCTTGCAGGGGTCTGATGAGAGATGCTATTGAGTTGCATTATTGGAAATGTGGGGCCCAGCATGTTTGAACTTTGGCACATACTGAAAAGGGAAAGTCAGGACTTGGACTGGGCTGCAAGAAAGTTTGGACTCTTGCAAGAATCCAAACTTTGTGGGAACGCTTCATTTGACCTATTAGAGGCATTTGCATGAACTTTTAAAATGCAGTTGTTATAATACTTTAATTTCACCAACAAAAAACTAAAACTAGGTCTATAAACAGTAAATTACTACTGTCCATACAGAAGAAAGATCAGTCCTGTTAAAAGTTGAGGTTAAAGTGGTTTGTCACGTAAAAATGATTTACTCTGTGGACAATTTCATTAATTTACCATATTGAATCAAATGGAAATGAACAGGATGTTTAAATGTCAAAGGTTAAAACCAAACTGAAGTACAAAATATTGAAAACAAAATAAAGGATTGTATAAATATCTACTTTGACATAGAACTAAATCCTCACTATATAGTTTAATAGTTATATCATAAGCCATGATAAGTAATAAATAAACATGCATCTAGAAGAGTTCATCATATAAACATCTAAAAGAAATCTGCAACACATTCTAAAAAGTACGATTCAAGAGAAAGATAAGATTTGTTAAAACGTGCAGGAGGAGGTTCTGCAAAGCTGCTGTTAAAAGATCCACCATGTTTGAAACTCAGTGGAAGAAGTTTCAATGGTCTGATAAGAATACAAATCTAAATGTTTTAGAACATCAGTATTAAAATAGTGTGTCTGCTGTGACCACCTCCACCACATCACAGAGAAACCCACCACGAGGAGCCCGGCGGTGGCAACAACTTCCGGTGGCAACGAAAAATCTGCGAAGGCTCAGCAACCGGGGGATGAAGATTTATTTTAAAAAACAAGGCCGAGACATAGAGGCAGAGCCGGACGGAAATGGAACAAGGACGAGACAGAATCCGTGGCCGCAGTCAGGACTTTAAAATAACCGTTCACTCACAAACAGGACGGAGGCCGAGCACTTTGAGACGATGTGTCCAGAGGCATGAAGTGGAAACAGAAACATCCAGAGACTCGGGACTGGCGCTGCAGCCAGAGGGGATTCTACGACAGATGAACTTTTATACGATTAGGGAACATCGTCTTCCTGATTTATATCTGTGCTCCAGTGACGTCACTTTAAGAGTATTTACATATTCCTTTGATTTGTAGGAAAATGATGCATCTGAGATTTTAAATTGTAAATTAATTCAACATGAAAATCTACTATTACTTTAAAAAAAGGTTTCTGATCAAGTGCGAGTCTTTGCCTGAATTTAACATTTAAAAAGCAGATGAGCCTTTCACAGACATTTCAGTATTTATATTTGACGATATTGACTTTTAATGAACTGTAAAATATCAAGCCTACATTAAATGTCTTTATCATAAGGGTTAGAAAACGCTTATATTAATAATTGACAATAGATCAACTTTGCAGAGAAATATGCTGCATCAAAAGTAGGAAACTACTGAGGTCATACAATTAAGTTAAAATTAAATGAAACTGCAATCAGTATAAACTTATAAAATATACATACTTATGTTAAAAGCCTGTGCTAATAATGTAAAATACACAGCTTCTTTGCAGATGTAGATTAAAAATATATGTATATTTAAAAATCTTTAAGCAAGTGATTCAAACTTCTTTTTCTCATTTCAAATTTATTTTCAAAAATACAAAACAAGGAAAATAAGTATATGTACACAAACACTATTAAAATAGAATATGTATGGTACAAAATATGTACAGCTTTCCTCCCGACTGAGAACAAATCCTATCTGGTCCTTTTGTCCTTGATGGTATAGTGAAGCACTAACGGTTGAGCCTGAGACAGAGAAAGAGATCATGTTTAATTTAAAGAATTTCTATTTGCCTCCACACATCAGCGAACTTTCTCCCGAACAGTAAAACAGAGAACGTGCTCATGTGTGAAGGAATGTTCGACATTCATTGGTACGAGTCGACACTGGCTGTACTGTACCTTGCCAAACCAGTGCGAGAGCCATAATCGTTTCATGGTCATGTGATCGGGCAGAGACTCGTTATTGAACAACATCTGGACCTGTGGGGGGAGAGACCACACAAACAGATGTAAAAGGTGAACATCTGGGAGCTCAATTTCTGTTCCTTAAAAAAGGCGACAACGAAGAAATAAAAAACAAAACACAGGCAAGTTTCTCTTGATGATTCCGTGGCCATCATGAACTCATTTGTTAAATGGATCTGATTCACGATAATGAAAACATCAGATGTCCTTTTTGTTTCAGATTTCACTTCCCAGCACAAAAAAAATTAAAAAAAAAAGCATCTTACAACAGGAAATCTCTTCTTTCCCCACAGACAAGTTAGTTAGAGAAAATCTGTACCCGGCCTCAGATCTCAGTGTCTCTACTGTGGTAATTTGGTTTAATGAGAAACATTTCACACAAGGGGGATTAAACGCTCGTAAACAAGGCTGACAAGGGTTTGGTGATTTATGGTCTGGATGGATGTTCTGAGGAAGAAAACACACATGTTGTCTCCGAGCGCTCGACTGATGATTCATCTTTGGCCAATTTCATCATTTTCTTTAAAAAGGTCGTGTGTGTAAGATTTAGGTGAAATGGATCTATTGGCAGAAATTTAATATAAAATAATCCCGGTGACGTTTTCACTCGTGTGTTTAATCTAAATTATACTAATTGTTGTTTTCTTCATATTTAAATACTTTATATTTTACATCAGGAGCGGCTCCTCTCTATGGAGGCGGCCATGTTTTTTACAGTAGCCCAGACTGGACAAACTAAACCTTTTGAGTTTCTATGACAACTGAAGTCTACCACAGGTTCTCTTTCATGTTTGGAAGGGGGGGGGGGGGGTGAAGGGTATTCAGCTGCAACATGGCACTTCACCACTAGATGTCACTAAATCCTACACAGTGAACCTTTAAGAATTCGTAATAAAAAGGTGCGATAGTTATGAAGTATTGAGTTGAAGTCATGTTGCTACGTCTAAGTATGATTAATAAAGTTTATCGTGACAGACTGTCCCAATATATGATTTTACAATAGCTAATTTCAGATGTGAATCATTGTTATATTTTAAAATCTTAGCCAATAGGACCTCAGTGAAAGTTGAGTAAATGACAATGGTTAATAACTTTCTTATAGAGAGTAAAAAGTATATTTGGAAAGTGTAAAATTATGCAAGTCTAATTATTATTGGTATCATTTTTCTTCCATACAAGATGTGGGTTGTCTTTTAAGGAGATTTAGTGACGTGCAATTTGTATTAAAACGTCTTCTTCTCCTGAGCGGCTGATACTGACGCACTGACCTGGTGTTTTTCCACGTTTAGCCGATGACAGAGAACTTTCCGTAGGTGTCTCACTTCAGCTCGGACGGAGCATCGAACAAACTTCTGCTGCAGAGAGAAGGTCAAGCAAAAACTATAAATCTGCAGAGAAGCAACACGACCATTCAACAACTCGTTAAAAATAAATAAAAAGGCTCCATCACTTCAGTACCAGGACGCTTGTTGTGTCGTTTCCCTGATTTTCTTATTTGCACCGCATGCGATCGAACGGTGGAAACTCGCTCTCACGTTGTCAACTAACTCCTCGTCAACAGAATCAACTGGTGCAGAATTTACTTTTTGCTCAGAGCGCTGACTCACGTTTCTGCCTGTGCCGTCCGCTCAAAGTAAAAAAAAAACCTGACCGTCAATAAATAAATCTCTTTAGTTTTGCTTGTAACACAAGCAGAACTGGCTGCTGTCTATAAACTTCTATTTTAAATCTAAACATTATAAAAAGCTTTTAAATGTCTGCCCCGACACTGAACACGTTTCCAAGCACGTTAAGAAAAACAAACTAATAATGAGAAGTGTATCGACAGGGTGTGGCGCACTCCTGTTACTGTTCAGATTTACGGTTAACAGAACCCCAGGTTTCTGCTGGACGCTCTCCAGTCTCACTTGACTTATTACACACTATTAAGCCTTAGAGCTAAATTTCCTTTCCCCCCGCGGTCAGTACAAGACAGTATTTCTTCTAAAGCCGAGGCAGAAATATCATTTACCAAATCCCCCCCCCCCCCACTCTGTAAAAAGCGTGGAGGATGAATGGACACACAGCGTGTCCAATCAGCATGAGAAAGTAACATGTAAGAAAGGTTAAGAGTCACAACTCTAAACCAGAGCGCTGCAGGAATCAGCGTTTCTCAGGAAACTGATCCGACTTGAAGCCTCGGCGTGTTTACACCTTGGTTTTAAAAACTTTGAATAAAAGGTTGGACGTCACTTTCAGGATAGAGTGAAAGAGAAGTACACAGCATGAGTCTGGAAGGGAACCAATAAAACCGCATGTTCCCATTACTATTATTATAATGTGACATCAGATGTAACAATAAAACACAGTTTATGTTAAAACTGTTCAACCTCAATAAAACCAGATTAAAATCACAAAAACAGTCAGTTCGACTGAAATAAAAGAAAACGCTTTCAAAGCTCTGCAAATACAGGAAAACATTTATAATCTAAACACAGTGAAAACATTTAAAGAGAAACTCTGAGTCTTGATTTGTTGAGACTCAGCAGAGCCACACACAGGCTGTTTGTTAAACAAGGTCGCCCCCTGCTGGCTGAACACACTCTTTGCAGTCCGGTGATGATAGAGAACAAGCAGAGAGGACTTTAACACAAGTCGTGTGTTTGGATTAAGTTGTTAAGGATTGAGTTTAAGGTTCTTTTGTTCGTGTTAAAGAGGTGAAGCCTCTCAGAGCTTCAGATCCTCTGAGCAGCCGTTCCCTGGTCGAGGCTCAGAGGTAAAGGGGATCATGTGTTTGCAAGTTGCACTTTTCAGCCTTTTATTTCCATTTTATTGTATTTTGATTATTCCTTAATGTCCCCACATTTATATCTTAGAGCACTTTGGTAAACTCTGGTTATTTTTTAAATGTTCTTTATAAAAGGATTTCTATGCCAGGATTTGTTTCACAGGACAGAGGAAATGTTGGAGAGTTTAGATATTCAGAAGCCGTGTTAATGAACAAAATAACATTTTATCTGTCAGTTATGAATCGCTGGAAACACCAAATTATATACATTATTGGCTGCCACCATTTCTTTCATGTCTGTTTTAGACATAGACACATTTCTGTGTAATGTTTGGACTAATGGACACAAACATTATTCAACACTGTGGCGCTCTCACTCCAAGACGTAGGTTGGAAACACCACAACACTTTGTAAAACAACTTCACTACAATTAATGAGAAATGAGTTGGTTTAAGTGGGAAATGGAGAAAGATTACACGCTTCACTGATTCCCACTTATCCATGTTTGCTATGAGGCTTCATCTGCAGCCACACTAACCAGCTCACACAGCTGATTTCTGCTGAGGCTGCGGATGTGCCATGTACTTGCTGAGCAGATCAGGGTAGAAAAATTACTTTAATTAAATGAGCCCATGCAGACGTGTTATCCACAGTCGAGCAAACCTTTGAGCTAAGTCGCTTCAAGGCATTCAAACTGTTTCTGTGAGTAAACTTCTACCTAAATGTGTCTGAGACTGTTTATTGGTATGAAGGACTCACCTGAAGAGTAAGTTTTGCTTTATCTTTTCCAGCAAACGACGAACTGTGAAGAGACGACACAGAAAAAATACACATTATTCTGGGCGAGTTTAACTTGAAACTCTTAATTAACAAAAACACATACGAACACAGTCACGTTCTTATTCACACTTTATCAGATTAAAGTCAATAACAAGGCAAGAAAATCCCCCACAGATCAGTTAAATAAATCCAGCAGAAACTCACCTTAGTCTTTCTAGACACAGTGAAACCTGCTCGTCGTATCTGTAGAAGTGAGCTTTCGAATGGTCAAAGCTTGTGTACGGTAAACCTGTAGCATCGGGAAGTGCATCTGGAGGGAGGAGAGACACATATTTAACTTGACGAACAAAAGATCAAATTAATTTTAACCACCAGTATAGTACCGTCCAGACTCAAACGCAGCAGCAGCGATGCATTTTATAACTTAGATGTAGAAGTGAGGCTGCAGCCTGAGACTTACCGTCCCCGGCAGGTTGGATGACTCGCTCCAACCCTCGTGACTGATAAAACTCTTTTATTCTTTTGTCTTCACCTGTTAAAACAAGAACAAGGATTCAATACAACTAATTAAACAACAATTAAAAACCCTAAACGTGGTAGATTGACAAATTAACATTTAAATTCTAATAAAAGATTTCTGTCTACCTATGATTTTAAGCTGTTACAACTCACTACCACAGACATTAGACGTTATACTCACTCTCTTGAAGTCCAGGCACCAGCTTGTAGACGATGTCTTGCATGACTCGATCCAGTTTGAGGTTGAGTAGCGGCTGCGTCTCGTGGATTTTGATGTTGCACATCGGACAATACTTGCTCGTTTGCAGGTATTTCACGATACAGCTTTTACAGACTAGAGCAGAAACGGAGAAACAAAGATGTTGAATTTGTATTATCCAGAAAACATCCTGTTGAAAAGTGATAATTAAATAAACAACACGAGAACAGACGTCCAGGATCTGTTTCAAAACTCACAGGTGTGCAAACACTCTGTAATCGTGGTGGCGTCTATGAAATAACCGGCACACAGGTAGCACACGATGTGTTCGTTCAGGTCCTTGATCTTCAACTTCACCTCCTCCTGTCAAGAAACACAAAGAAAAGTGGCTCACAATTCTTAAAAAGTAGAAAAGTTGTCTGGGTCAAATCGGGTCAAGTTGTTACAGCATCGTCTGAGATTGTGTTCAAACCATGTGGATGAGTTACACGAGAAGGAAACGCAAACACAGGCAGGAGTGAGAAACTTTCTGAGTCACCTCCACGTTCCCATAAAGATCTGAAACACGACCAGAATGACCACTGCTTCTTAGAGGCTCATGACCAGTAATGCAAGTTAACTGTTACAATAACTGTAGTTGACATCTAGCTTTTAAAAAATGCAAAATTTGGAAAAAATAAATTTGGTTCTGCTGATTTGGACACATGAGAAACACAAGAAAAGTTCACGTCTGTAAAATCCTTCAATGGAGAATAGTTCAATCAGAACTGTTCTTTTCATCATATTGCAATATCCTTGTTTTCTTCTTGTTTTATTTATTTATTTATTTTCATTTCTGCGTCTGTCCCATTGTAGAAGCATGATCAGGAAACAGGAAGTGAACTTCAGAGTAATAACACGACGTGGCTCACAGTTTGTTTGTTTAAAGAGCAAACAGCTGAATGTTTACTTCCTGCTGTCCGGTGCTGACCTTTGACCTCCGTGTGTGTAACGAGGAAAGTGGACCCGGGGGAAACAGAGGAAGGTGGGAACGTGTTCATTTACTCAAAAAAGTAGTTAAACATCTGCTTTTCTAGTCGAGTTGGAAGCGAAGTGACACCGAATCAAACTCGCGCCGCGGACAACGTGGTGTTGTTGTTCCTGTTTCACTCAGCGGTGACTTCGCTGCGCGCTGAGCCGAGAGAGGAGCCCCGGAGTCGGCAGCAGTTCCGCTCACACGGCGCCTGGATCCCGGAGCACGGATGAATTCGGGGTCTTTAACGGGCGACGTGATGAAGAACAACACGGGTGTGACCTCCTCCTCCTCCTCCTCCTCACGCATGCTCACAGCCGCCTCTCTCTCCAGCATCCCTCTCCCTCTCCATCAGCCCCGCGGAGAACACAGCGATCTCCCGGTAAACACGCGCCTCTAACCCGCCGCCGCCGGGCTCCAACCCGCCGCACGGCTCCTCCCCGGGGCCGCGGGGCTCCACCGCGGCCGACACTCACCTCGTTCCGCAGCGGGTCCAGCTTGTAGACGGACTGGAGCTGGTTTCGTAGCCGCATCGCTATGGCCATCGGACCTTGCTCCGCCATCTTTGGGAATTCTGCTTACTTCCGGGTAAACCGGATGTGTCAATTTCAGCAAACTGGAGATGGCGGGAAACCGCGACGTATTAACGCGGGAATAAATTAATGAAACAGAGAAAAAGACGCAACTTCTAACACATGAAATAAATTAGTGTTTTTATTTTGTATTTATTGTTTCCAGACGAACACATTTTAAAACTTTATTTAATTAAAAGAAAATAAATTAACTTATGAATAAAACGCCACTTCAACACCTCAAAGTTAATAAATAAGATATTAAATAAATATATCGTTCATTGTACGCAAACCTACACATTTTGTTCTTTATTTAATTTTAATGTATTTTATTTCATTGAATTTAAAATAAAAAAATCAAGACAATAATAAATAAGATGCCACTTCAACACCTTAAAGTGAATAAATAAGATTTTAAATAAATGTATCATGTCACTCATTATATGCAGATAATTAAACTAATGAATAAGACACCACTTCACCACTACAAGGAACATAAATAAGATATTAAAATAAAGGAGTTTTCTCACATGTACATTGTCACTCATTGTATGCAAAACTACACATTTTTGACTTTATTTTAGTGAAATATAATGAATACATCTATATTTAAAAAATATAACATTAAAAATACTTAGTAGTACTTAGTAATGCTGCATGGTCCACTCTCAGTTGAGAGAAAACTTTGCCACAGTTGATGAGCCTGTATTGTCCACCCCCACCAAGACGTATTAGTGTTATCTGAGAGAAACTTGACTCTACAAGTATATAAACTATCAAGGATACTCGACAACCAAGTTCACTTCTCTTGGATGTGGCCTGGACGACTGAGAATCTTAATACACGTCTTAGATGGAGATCAACTACTAACACTTACTTAAAAAAGCAAACTCTGATCAGGGTGAGCCTACAAACTGAAATATAACATTTTATATATGTTTTCATAAAGAAAATGTTTCAGTCAGAAATAGTTCTTCTTTTTTTATTACAGTGGTATATTGTCAGTCTCCATTCTGGGCAATAGAGGGCACTGCAGGTACATGCTTCAGCCACTTGTTTAAATCTGCTGATATTTATTTACTCTCACGTGGAGAAATGTCACTCTCAGCCCCTCATGCACTTCTGAGTTTATCTTTGCATCCTCTTGCTCTGTGAGTCAGGTCTTCAAATTATAAACATGTACACACAAAGCCTCAATGTCTTAAAGGTATTATACATGTGCATGAATCTAATGTTTATTTTATGATGATCATGCATGGGCTATACAGCACACAGTACTTTATTCTATATTAGAACCCTCCTGGTAAGTCTGACATGTGTATTTGGCACTGGCCCAGACTAACAAGGGCTAAAAGTGTGCTAAGACAGAGCCAAACACTGAGGTGTTCCAGGATAAAGGGTGAAGTGTGGGAAAAAACCCACAGTTAAACCAACCACAATCCTCAGCGACACAGAGAATGCGGTGGGTCTTGTAACCTGAGTCCTCTGACATCCTGAGACCTACAGTACACCGGTGGGCGGGCTGCCTGCGTGCACTCCAATTAGATCTGCTAAATTATGTCGGGCACCATGATGTGAAGCTCGTGATATATAGTCGGCAACGTGGCGTCAAAAGGTAAATCAGCAGGAGCTCGATCAATCCATCAAATTATTAGAAGCATCACGTCCATAAAATGTAAGAAAAAACTAAATACACATTGCAAATTCAAATATGCTGTACTCATGTTTATTAAAAATTATGCAGATGTTCATGTGACGTAATTAAACAAAGCACACTGAGAAAAGATATCAGTTAAAATAGGTTTTAAACTTTATACTTTAACTGCTCTTAATGTGTAATTATGATGTGTATTTTTTATATATAAAGATATTATCTACTTTCTATTCTTTGTAATCCTTTAAAGTGGCTTCAGGTATTGTTAAAAGAGCTATATAAATAAAATGTATATTATTATTATAACTTGAAAACAGAGTTTAATTGGCTTCACGGGTTCTGATCTTTGCAGCCATAACCCTTTTCACTCAGAGGAGCGCTTGTGACTGATGTGTTTGAACCCCCAGACTGTTTTTGGAGGAGGTCTGAATGAATACTTCTCTCCCCTCCTTCAACAACAAGCATCAAGGGGCTCTTGAGAGAAGCACTGAACCGTCGGCCCAGTGGCCAGCAGTCGAGGGCCGTGCTTGTCCTGGGCAGCTCCCAGACCTAAATTTGCGTCAGTGTTGTGTGAGAATGAAGCCGGGTGTTGAAATGAAAGTGTGTGGGCTCGGGAAACATTTCTGCAGATAATCATGTGGCTTGTGTGTTTGGGACAAGATTATTCAAATCAACAGTTTGCTTTGTGTGACTTCAGGCGTTTGCCGCAGCCCAAACACATCTGAGGTTCTCACTCAGACATGGGCGAGAATCTGTTTGTCTTTCCAAAACCTTTCTCACAATCATTTAATTATGGGAAGAATGAAAAGTAAAAGCTTTGTGGAAAAATTGAATTTCCAAATGGGGGGAGAACATGTATTCTTGGTTGTGGCTGAGTTGCGACAGCAGAATTAGTGTCGGCCCTGTTTCAACAGGTCGTCGTATTGGTATTACATGTGGAGGTCTCCTTGATCCCTCCCAGAGGGCTTCCAACCTGCGGACCACCCAAAAGCTGCCATCCCAAACAAAGACTCGCCCTTCATTCATCCTTTTGTAGTTTCCCAGTGTAACAGAATGACTGGCAAGTTTGTCTTATTCCTACCACCTCAGTGGGTCTGGAGCGGCAGAATGTGCAAGCTATTTATTGAGAATGTTAAATGTGGCATGAGCGCTTTGTTTTGGGTGTTTATCAGCGACAATTAAGACTCGTAATTGATGTAGTTTTTCTTTAGATTTGGATAAATATTACTCAGTAAACTACTCTGAACACAGACCACTACTCTGATAACTCTGTGTTTGCACAATATAAGATTGTTACAGAGCATCATTCATACTTTTAAGAGCAAACTTGTAACTCCTTGCACACTGGGTGTTTTTTTTTTTTTTGTTCAGATGAAAAGACAAGTGCTTGGGAACAAGGTGTAAATCAGACTCAGTCAATTTTGTATTTGATAGAAATACGCACACAGGCAATATATTTCCAATCTTGGCAGCCTTTTTTGGGTTTGAAGAGCCGCTGTGATCAGTCTCGCTTCAGCGAACGCTCATAGTCGGGCCTTGTGTCCCCCGCTGTCTGCCATTTCCTCTCGCCATGTAACGTCTTATCTGCCGGGTCTGCAGGGTCACTGCTTATCTGATTGACAGGGCTTTGACTCCACGCACAATATCCAAATAACCTGAGGGCCTGGAGGCGCAGGAGGACCACAGCATGGCAAAATCCACCAGCTGGGAGAGCAAGAGGCAAAAGAGCCGGTGGGGAGGGAGAGGATCAAGACAGATCCTTTAATTTATTGTCATTACTTCACGTCAAAATCGCGGACAATAGATCTCCTATGCTCTTGGCATGTCTGTAGACTTGCCAGTGATATTCCTCCTGTCCCTCACTTTTATTAAAGATAATTAGTTTATCTGACGCATCAAACACCTGCCAGGACTACAAAGGCAGGTATATTATGAAGAGTTTGAGTACTTTTTTCTTTTTAAATGGAGTTAAAGTGACAGAAAAATATATTACAAAAGTATTCTCTGTTTTTGTCTGCCTGTCCTTGGGTTGGATGTTAACTATTACCCCGCCTAATCAAATCATGCATGAGGAAACTCCTTCAAACTGCAGGGCCATGAATCATCTGGCAACTCACAGGACTGATAGAGAGAGAGAGAGACCCCGTTTACCTCTGTCCTGGATGTCCTGAGCCAAAACAACCAAACAACCACCCTGCTACTAGAATCTGTGTTCCGCCATGCCAAAAAAGAGGCCCCCATTCTCTCTCACCCTCTCTCTCTCTCTCTCTCTCTCTCCCTCTCTCTCTCTCTCTCTCTCTCTCTCTCTCTCTCGGAGCAATCAGAGCATGCAGGGGTGGACTGCAGCCTTTGTCTCCTTTGCTCCAGCAATTGGCCGCCAAGTGGCAAGCTAATGACAAGAGCCCTCTTGGAATGACTCCAACGCAGTACAGCTTGTGCTATTTGATGGGCAAGGGCATAATGAATGATGTAGGGCAAGCCCTTAGGCCTCCCCCTGGCACAAAACCCAAACTCCCCCAATATCACAATCCGAATCACTACGAAATGCAGCAAAATAAAAGAAGACAAAAATACATGCATAGGAATTCTGCCTCAGTGGGAGAACGGTGCCAAGATGAGCTGACAGCCACAGAATTGCACAGCATGTGACGTAAAGAGCTCGATGAAAAAAGGAGTCAAATACAGTGTAGATCAACAACTGTGCTGTACGTGGAGTTTGTGCATTGTTGATGAAATTTGACACATATATGAATTTTAATTCCTCTGTTTATTAATCGGTTGACAAAGGGACACGGCACATCGTCATTTACTGTTCTTGGGTAAACAATCTCCTGCTGCGTTGTTCACAAGTGAAAAGCAGACTACAAACCCGATTGTGCAAACGTTCTCCGGGCTTCAAGTCTGAAAACGGCCCCAGAAAAACAAAAAAACACATTTTTATTAAGTGCCAGCACAACACTGATGGAAGCTAAAAATTCTGGAGTAGGCTACTTCACATCTGTCAACACATTACAAAGTGTGAATAAGCAAAACAAGTTCACACATCTCCCATCATCAGTGCAAAAGAGTCTCATTATAGTGCAAACTCAGTCCAAGACCCTCAGGCCTGGACCCTTAGTCCAAGCTGTGGTCGATCAAAAATGATAATATATTGATATGTAAACCTTATGAAGTCCTTTTTTGTTTTGAAATCTCTCACAAACCAAATGCAGGTCATTGGCAGAAAGATGTGTAGAACTGTAACTCATGTCTTCTTACCTGTAGGGAGCCAGAGCACATTAACTTCTGAAGTCATCAGTTTAGATAAGCTAGAGGCCAAATAGTGAATGATGCTATTGGAAGATGCTGAGATAAGAACAATTTGCCAATAAGAAATAATAAGTCAGCCTTATTAATGTGGCACAAAAGAGCTTTGTCTGTCATCTGCTGAATTTTCACTGCTGACGTGCAGTGTGTGTGTGTGTGTGTGTGTGCTCAGACCTGCATGGCGTGTGTGCGTCAAGTGCATATAAATGCTAACACACACAAAACGCAGTGAGCTGTGATAACACTAAAGCTTCTCAGTAATTCCATGATTATTAAAGAACTTGAGATAGATAGATAGATAGAGAGAGAGAGAGAGAGAGAGAGAGAGAGAGAGAGAGAGAGAGAGACTGTAGATTTTCATGACTGCTCATCTCTCGTGTGATGTAACTAAAATGTGACAGGGATCACCTGAGTCCATTCATGTCCATTCATTCCCTCCTCGACCCGCCCACACCCGCCTCTCTTTGAAATCCAAGAAGAGGAGAGGAGGCACACTTGCTCCTCTTGCCCTCCGCTGTATCTTCTCTTCTCACTTATCACGCAGCCATCTCATCTTCATGGGCATTTAAGAGAATGAGGGCGAAGGCAAAACAAACTCAGCCGAGAGGAAGCGTCGCCTGATTCTTACAGAAGGATGCAGGCGAGGCGAGTGCTGCGGTTTCAGGCTGTCTACACCGATATATTGGTCCTTGTCAGAACTGGACTCTAACATACAGAACTTATAAAGTATGATAAATATTCTATCTTGACAACAAGATAAAGAGTCCTGAAGTCCTGAATGAGCAGTAAACACAGCAGTTTGCATGTTCTCCCTGTGTTTGCGTGAGTTTTCTCCAGAGTTTCTCTTGATTGTTTCTCATGTGGTGCTGCCACAGGCCTGATGGGATGTCCAGGCCTTTTTCAAGGCAGACATTCAGACATGTCACTGTAGGAAAATACCATCTGCAAAGTTTCAGGCTCCTTGTGCATAAAGCATCGTGCAAGTTGGCTCATTGTCAAATCTATTTTTATTTGTACAGCCCATATTCCCAAAATCAAAATGTGTCTCATAGAACTTCACAAGGTGTGAAATCCTCTTTTTTCCCCACGGACACATTCAAAGAAACATTATGAAACTATCGGTATCGGCCTTGTTCAGCCGTACTGTAACTCGGTCGACAGCCTGATACATGGTGGCCCAGTAACACCGGCTCTCAGCATCCAGATAAATGCACATCAAAGCGTTACGCTGCTGCTCTGAGACGCTGGGAGTTTGTGTGTATTTGTGTGAGATAATGACGATGCTTTGATGCCCGAGAGCGATTTGGTTCAAGCTTTCTGGCGCATTATTTCCCTTCTGGCCTCCTGGATCTTTGATGAGGACCTAGAAGAGGAGACCCTTATTGCCTGCACTTACTGCGTCCGTAATGGAATTGTTTTGGAGACTTACCCCCCCATCTCGTCTTCTTCTCCTGCAGCCTCACATGCAGGCGCTCTTTCATCTATCTTTGCCATCTTCTTCCGTAGCATGCGACGGCTGAGGTCGCCAAACCCCGGCGCGTCACCGCTTCTCACGGCTGCAGGAGGCGGGGGGGTGGGGGTTAGCGTTCACTCTCACTGATTCACACGGGATGATGAGCGTCGTGTTTACACGACACAATCATAGCACAAGGACGATATGATTCAAAGGTGCTCATGAGTGAACAGACAGCAGTTCCTCTCTTTGTTGCACGTTCAGATGAGATTTAGCAACGTGCTGCAGACTTAAAAACAAATATCCTCTTGTCCCATGAACATTTATGTGATAATATACAGATGAGAGCATTTCTAAAATATAAAACATTTGGAAGATTCTAAATAGTTAAACAGTTGAATTTTGAAACTAGAGAGCTCCATAAACCCGAGTGCAGATTAGGGTGAGAATTCTCTGTCCATTCATCACTTTAGCCGCTTTCAAACTTGAAAATGTCCAGAAAACTAGCTCTAGATATTTTCCTTTCATATGTGAAGAATGTGACAGGAGATTCTCGGGGTCAGACGTGTTTAGAACACCAGGAAAATGTCAAATCAATATCATCTGTATAGCGCAGAATCATATTTTTCGGACCTTTGCGTTCTCACATCCAGTCCCTCCAGAAAATTCGAGGGAAATGTCCAGAGTTCCGTGCACGTCTGAAAGCAGCTTATGTTCTTCATCACACAAACCAGAGCTCAGTCGCTGTTTCCTCACAGAATTAGGAAACTGTTAAAGGCCACGCATCATTTTTCAGGCGCTGCTGAAGAAAGCTGTTGTTTCTAGTAATCACAGGGAATCACAGACTAATTGGTGGAAGATCAAAGCGAGGAATTCTTCACTGATCCGGGGGGGTGGGGTGTTGCAAATCCTTTGTAATCTAGTCGCAGCGTTCCACCACTGTTTGACATCTATTTACTGTATAAAAAGGAACGGTGCCATCCATTATGGGCCTGCTAGTGCTATTGTTTACTTATGCCAAACCCTGAGTGCCGCGGTGCGCTTTGTGAAATATAGATCCCCCCCGCTCCCCTGTTTGCTCTCCACAGTCGAAGGTGTGCTCTCTTGCTTGCCCTTGGCTTTGGGTCGGGGGTTGTCTGGCTGCTTCCTGGTCTGTGATGTAGGCTGGGAGATTAAGGGGGATAGAGTTTTGGCGGCTCTCGGCTCGCTCTGTTTGCTCAGCGCTGAGAAGTGGAAACTGACATGTCCGTGTCTATCAACTGGATGCAGTTAGTCAACCTCTGCTTTTCTTTCTTTCATGATTCCCAAGTTGGTATGCGTTGGGAGACCGAACCCCCATTCAATACGACTTTAGAGTCGTGGTTGACTTCTTAATTTTCTCTTTTAATAAACACCATTTAGAAGGAAATCAGGTTTTTGCAGCAGAACCAGACCAAATAGATCAAACTGTGGTTTGTGACGTCTTAGAACAAAAATCCTCTTCAAACTTCTGCCTTTTTTTAAATCATCTCTTTTTCCTATTCTGTTAATTACTTCCACCATGGAGGTTTTCATCTGTGTTTCTTCATCTGTTAATTAGCGAAATTTTTACAACAATGCACAAAAACTTTCATCTCAAAATGAGAAGAGATGATTTATGCCAGATTTAGATATCACTTCATTTCCATCTGCAGTCCTGCCTGCAGATACACACTAAATCTACAACACACCAAATACTAAAACCTTCATTTACATACAACAACACCATCAAAGTCTCTATCACACAAACAGTCATACAGAGAAATAGAGTAGACTTATACCAGCACATTTATTCCATACATCGAAAAATTGCAATTCAACACATTAATGACTGGTTGCTTTATATTGTTAGACAAAACATTTACCTCTGGGTTAATTTTTGAGCAGAGCAAATTTCTTTTTATAATAAACTAGAAAGTGTTGCACTTACAGTCTTGTTTTCTGGTATTTTAAATCTTAGATGTACACGAGAGGAGGAACACTGGACTGCTGATAAGATTGTTGTGACACAATCATCCGCTTTGTGTCTTGTTGAAGTGTCTTTGAGCTCTGGAGGATATGGATCTTTGTCACAGATCATTCCCATCTCTTATCAGTCTGCACGAGCAGAAATCCCATTAAAAACGATCTTTACAAGAATGCATTTGCCTCTGTTGGCTTGAATACAATCGCACAATCCCAACATCCTGCCTGCAGATCTGGCCTCTGATCCTCGTTGCGTGTCGTCTCTTTAAATGATCAAATAAACTCTTTCCTTTGCTTGATATAAAACTGTGTTTGTCAAGAGGAAGATACCGAGATCAAAAGATGCCAGATTCTAAACCCAGCCCCTGACCTGGAGTCAGACTGGGCGTTCCCGTCGTCTGGTCCTGTTCCTCGGCTCGGCCACAGCTGGTAAACGTGGAGGTTTGGCGAGGACAACCAGGCCAGTGCACACATTTCCCAGCTAATGGAGAATTTGTGAGTGAGGGCCTTTAATTTCCCCGATAGGTGGGTGGATCAAAGATGTGATAAGATTAAAGGAGAACTAGCGCACGCTGTTCCATGAGAAGTAAGTGGACGAGGGATTCTTTCAGAAGCTCACACTGCTTGTTTTTGTGTTGTATTTACCGTAGTCGCCCTCTTTCACGACGGAGTCAGATTCAAACAAGTGTTTTTTTTACGGCTAAATGTGTTTTTCTCCATGAACTCAATCCTCTGCTGTTGCTAATAGAGCTGCACTTATCCCAGCAGCTAATTGAGTCCTTTGTACTGCAGTGGACTTCTCAGTGGGCCGACGGGATCATTACTTAACTCTGCATTCAAGCCACCAGCAACCAAATTAATGCTATTTAATGGCTCGTGATTGCTTCCTGCACTGTCAGTCGTGTTACGCAAATCGACAACTCTTTGCTGCAAACTGGGGGAAATGAGGCGAGACTGAACAGCTGAACGTGCAATTTCAGAAAACGATGACAAAGCATCTATCTGAACGGTGGATATGATAAATCCTTCGTGCAGACATCGGAGAATAAGCAGCTTACGTAACATTTGTCATTTTTCCGTCCAAAGTTTCACAGGTTGTGCACATCTCTGCAGCCGAGTTTTCAGTTTGCTTGTTTAATTTCATCATTTTCTTCAATTTCTGTCCAACGTTAATCAAATGGTGGCAGCGAGGGAAGCGTCCGTAGCAACAACCATAACAACAATAGAAATCCGATAAAAGAAAACTAACCATCAAAAGAACATACAGAACATCTGAAAGAAGATCATGAAAATAAAAATAACATTTTCTGCTTCAAATTTGATCAACAACACATTTAAATGAGGAAAATATTTAATTTCCCATAAAGAATAAAATGAATGTCCCCAATGTGTTTTGGTTTTCCCGGAGAAAGAGAAGCTCATAGGTTAACGTGTCCCCGAGCCTCCTGACTCACGATTAAGTGGAATTCATACGAATTCTAGTGCATTGCTTTTAGTAGTCATTCCTACGAAATCTGGGTGAGAACAGCCTGATCAATTACAGATGTTTCCTTCAGGTATTCTGATGCAATAAGATCGTGAGTCAGCTTGAGCAGAGCACACACTTTGTCCAAGGCCCAACAGCCTTAAATTCAATCACACACTCATATCAGTCCCCTGAACATGACTGGAAGGTGGTGCAGCTACATGTAGCAGTGAGGTGCTGCTGGGTTTTTAACACTGCACATCTGTAATCAAGCAACAACCATGTGTGTGTGAGGGACAGTGATCCACCCATGGGCTTGGATGAGTTCGGACAGAAAAATGCAGCCCGAGCAGCTCTGGATCCTCTATAACTGTAGGAGGATGACACAGAAGAGCGGGGGGGATCACCGGACTGGATGTGTTTTTGTGATTAAAACGTAGTTTGAGGGGAGTTTCTCCTGATGTAACATCCTGCAGTGTGTCCTGTGGCTTGAACTTGGTTTGAGTTTCCAGCTTTTTACCTCCGTTCTATCTGCTTCTTGCATCATTGCTCCTCACGCACATAACAACATTTTGCGACTCTTCTCACCACATCACAGCCTTGTTTGTTCTAATCACTGAGTCAATCAGGCCACAGGGTTTTCAACATATTGACCACGGGTTAAACATTCCTGCGATCTCATCTGGACCACAGGTCATCAATGAGCCTCATGTTCTACAGTTACTCACGTAAATAGTTTCCTCACTTACACATCGATATCAAAGGCTGCACACAGCTATAGTTCCCGCTCTTCTCTGATTTCTAGCTTTAGGTTGGAGGTTTCAAATTGCCGGTCTTTACAGACAACACGGATGATGTGTGCATTAACTCATACTTAATTAACTGCAATTGAATCAAGCGGCGTTCCTGTTTAATCAAAGGTCCCTAATCGCCGCTCCTGAGATCTTTGATAAGACGGACCAGCCGAATTCCTGAAAACGGACTAAGTCTTCTCAGTCGACTGGGCGATGAATCATGTGTAGGTGGTCTAATCATCTCAGCTCCTCACCCAGACCCATCTTCATGACTTCACTGGAGTCTCACACACACACACACACACACACACACAGACACACACACACACCTCACATATGTGGTGCTGCTGACCCAAGAAGACAAATCAGAAAAGCCTCGGGCCTCGGCCTGCCCAACCAAAGGGATGAGGTCATCCGACAGAACCTCATTTTCCCTCAAATTGCACCTCTGATCAGTGCGGTGTTTCCTGCAACAATTACACTGACCCCAAGTCCTCATTAGCAAATAGTGTGGAGGAGGAAAGAAAAAAAAAAAACAGGACAAAGACCACTTGGTTTGTGAAGGGCAGGATGTTTGGTTCAAAGAGGGTCGCAGTGTTTGTCTATCTGCCGTCATGTCTTCAGGCTTCCTCTCAACATCACCCTTTGATTAGTGAGTCCTGGAGAGTGAGGGTGAGACGATAATGCAGAGGTCACGGTGCTGCACCCCCCCCCCCCCCCCACCAAGAGCCAGTTTGAGTTTTTGATCAACGGAGAGACTGATTTGAGAAGAACACCCAGCGTTAGGAATCCACTTGCAGACATGAAAGTGCATTATTTGAAAAGTGGTACTTTATTATTTTTTCGGGGCAGAATCACCGACAGCATTTTTCATTCTTTCCCATTTTCAAGCTCATGACATGAATCTTCAACTCTGACAACCTGCTGCTAAAGCTTTGCAACCAATCAGGGGGCAGGTCATATTATGGTGCACACACACACACACACACACAATCTGCACCTGAGGTCAGATATAGTAAAACTATTCAAATGTTGATTTATTGTTTTGTAGCTGCTCTAATGAATGACAGTGTTGGTCTGTTGTTCCACCACTTTAATACATCAATCCATCAATCCATCAATCCATCAATCCATCAATACATCCATTCCTCCATCCATCCATTTATCCATTCATCCATAATGTAAGGGTCATGAAAATCCCGAAATTACATAAATTCTCAATTATTCTTCAGAAATGAGGAAAATGACTTTAATCTCAGGCTGGATATCTTTCAGTATTTGTTTCTTAACATAAAGAAAAGCTGTTTCTTCTTATGCTCAAATCAAATCCATGCTGCCGGTGACGTCTCACCTACTTCTTGTTTGCAGAGGTGTATGATTTTTTATCGCTGAGCACGAGGTGATTTGTTAAGATGGACAGTCGGGCGCCGCAGGAACTTGATTCATCCTCGGAACACGGGGGCCTCCGTGTACGAGCTGGAAACTGTTGTAATTCATTCACGCTGCTCCAGGCCAAACGGCTCCCACTTGAGCAGCGATGATCTACGAGTGTCCGTGAGCTCCAGACACATGTAAATGTGCAGCAAACTAATTGGTGCAGCACCAGTCAAGAGGTTTTAAATCAGCAGCTCTATCACCTGTTCTTTCTAACTGGAGGGGGGGAGAGAAGAGAAACACCTTCTGAGATTATTTCATGATTTGTTTCTGCTCCTCGGTTTCATTATCTGTTTGACTCTGTGCTCGGTTTGATCTTTTCCCTGATTTACTGCATTTTGAGTTGCCTTTTCTTAAAATATGAGCTTTTAAAAACGTCCTTGTAGAGCGGCTGGAGGGAGAGAGAGTGATGAACCGAACCAAACAGAAAGACTGTTAAAGGTGCAACCTGAAACTAATGTTACTGCAGGTTTTACAATTCTATAGATTTATTGGGAGAAAGAGAAACTGTAAATTGCAATGCGGTAAAATTACAAAAGCAGAAGATGGAAATGTTTGATCTGGATATTTCAGTTCCATAACAAATGTTTAATAAATTCTCGTTATCAAATGTCGTTATCAAACACATTACAAAGAAATGTAAGGGAGGCTTTATATTTTACAGTTTAACCGTGAATTTTATTATAAATATCACAATTAAAACCACATATATAGAACTTCAATTAAGAAAATACTTTTTTTCCCCCCCATAAAATTTACAGTTTAGTCCGTAAATTAAAGTTTTCATATCGGCAAACACATATTTTGATAGCAATATGTCTGTGAGAAGCTCATATCGGCAACACTAAATTCTCTTATATCTCAGCCTGATGACTCTGCACCTCTTATTATATCCTTTCATTCTTCCACACGTCTTCAGCTGGTTCCTTTTATTCTTCACCACAACAAATTCAGTGTGATCTCCATCTTTAACCCATAATTCAGAATCATTCCTTTCTGCAGCCGACCGTCCAGCTCTGACAAAACAGATCTGACATTCAAAATATTTTGCCGTCCACATTACCGCCTCATTGTTCGTCGCTCGCGCTGCATCGGGACAGAATCTGACCCAGAAAGTGAGAGACTGTCAAACAGAATTCCTTCATTTATCTTTACTGACACTTTAGCTGTCATATACAAAAAAAGGGGGGTGGGGATGGTTTAAATATTTGACTTTTGCTAAAGAAAATATTAACATATTTCTGTAGTGATCCTGCGCTCACTCCTGCGCTTGTGGATGAAACGTAGAAACTCTGAGTTTGTTTGGATGACGCTGAGTCTGATGTCCTCACCGCTCTCTTTGATGTCCGGAGTTTTGCGTTAGCTCGCAGAAACAGCTAATGCAGCCCATACCTGAACTTCACCTAATTCACACAAATTATCATCGAGAGCGTCGCGGGGAACGGCCGCAGGGTCGTCCTGGAGATTTTTGACACTCCCTCGGTCGGTGGAGCTGTCACATCAAAGGGCCCGCAGACGGCACGAGCTCTGTGCACCCGAGGTTAACTCCGCGGCTCATGGTTGATATATGCTGCAAACTCTCAACTTTACCTCCGTTCTCATTCCACAACACTGAGCCGGAGAGTGAGGAGCACCGAGAGCTGACAAGCCAAGAAGGCCAAGTGGTCCCTGTTGGCTCCTGCTGATGCTAGAAGCCACCAGAGAACATGTGCTACGTGTTTACTTGTTGTGTGAAGAACAGTTTAATTTACTCAAGTGCACCAAATGGCACAAACTAATAGATATCAGTTCCTGAAATATGTCCGATGCTTTTCATCAAGATTCCTGAATTCTTCCCCAAGAATTGTAAGTGTCATAAAGTTTTGTTGAAATCCTTCCAGTAGTTTCTGCATAATCCTGCTGAAAAACCGACAAACCAACCGACAAACAACTTCCTTGGTGGAGGTAATTTAAATCCCACTCAGTATCTCCATCAAGGCTGAATAATCCCAAACACAATTGTCCGTAAAAGACCAGGACTCATCCCAACACCAGGTGGACATAGGGTCAGAGGTTTTTGCGTAATCCTGTGGACAATTAAACAAATAATCCAACTGGAGAGAACATACCTCTCTCACTAAGTCCACTTTCAAACTTGTTTCTTTACCTTATTTGCATTTTATGCCATAACCTTCAGCATCAGAATTCAGGTTTGGCAGTATGTGCATGTAATCTGACATATTTGAAATTTCTGGGGTATTTAAAAATCATATTTTGCCCTCACGTTTTGCATTATCGTGCAAAAGCAAGAGCAGCTACTCATGTTGCACTCAAGCCTTTCAACATGAAAATAAAATGAATACTTTCGGGAGTAATTAGGCCAAACCCTCACTCCATATAAAGCCAACTATATTTCTGCTTTAATACTAATAAAGTAAAAGTAATATCACCACTGCTGTTGTCGCTGTCTCTCCTCATCCCTCCTCAGACCTTCAGCCCGATGCCCCGCGTGACAACATCTCCGTCATCGTGTCCGTCGTCCACCTTGTCTGTAAACAGTGATTATGGAAAAGGTGTGTTCTCCTCGCTGCCGTGTGTCAGTGACCTTTCTTCACGCCAAGTCTCCAGAAGTTCTAATCCCGGTGAGGAGTCAGGAATTCGTGCAGAAACACATCACACTCAGGACTGAAAGACAGACAAAGTATTTATAGTTTATTATGTCTGTGTCCCTGAACTCTTGCGTTAGTCACTGTGTTTTTCTAAGAGCTTCTCCCTGGTGAAACATGCCTGCCTGCTACCAACCATAGGCTGGCAAAGGTTTGATAACTGTGGGCGAGATTCCTGCTCCTGCGTTGATAACAACACAAAAACTGAGATGTCACAGTCAAACGTAAATGCCATGTTTCAGTCAGTCATCTCGTCTGATGTGTAACCTTAGTCCTACGTGGCGGGCCCGACTCCGCTTCTTCTTTGTTTTCATTTCAAATTATTTTTTATTCCTTTTTCTGTGCGGCTGACACATCAGTTGACTGGCACGCTGATCCGCTGCCTCGCACATGCTCGTGCTTGCTCCCTGACACACGCTGGAGCCCAGTTTCCAGCGAAAGACGGTGATGCTGTCACCGCCGACACCTGAATAAAAAATGTTGCAAATAGCTTGCGAGCGGAATATGTGCTGGCTCGTTTGTGGAGTGAATCGCGGGGGTTTTGTGGTTCAGCGGGAGGCAGCTGACGGAAGGAGAGTGAAACGCTCCCATACAAGAATAGACCGAGAAATGTGAGCGTGCACATACACAGGCCAGAGGAGGGTAAATAAGTGCATGTGTGTGTCTGAGACATCTCACGGATCCTCAACAATAAAGATTCAGATTCATAAAATTCTCGTTTATGCTGCCTTTTTACATACGAAGAGATACGTCCATTTAAAATGGCGTAACCGTCGCTTCCTATGTACTTCCCATTCGTCCTTTACGATAGCACGGTGGTGAATCAATACATCCACTAGAGGGCAGTGCAGAGTCGAGCGTTTCCAACAACAAAAAAACATGGCGCATATTTCCTGCAGAAAATGTGCGCACACTTTACACCTCAAGGAAGAATACGTACAGACGTATGGACAGAAGGACAGGCGCAGAGAGAGCTCAACGCACGGCAAATTTAAGAAAACAATTTCATCAATTTGCCGATATCCACGAAGTTCCATCACCACTGACCAGCAGCAAACTTAAATAACTTTATAAAGCATTGAACTACAGCAGGTTCATCACTTTTTTGGGTCCCCTGGAAACATTTCCGCCTGATTCCATATATGTATCTAACGTAGAGTGTAGCTTTACAGTGTTGGGCGTTATCGTTGGACACTTTGTCCATTATCCTTTGCATTTCGATGGAAGGAAGGAAGTTTCCATTATTCCTCCAAACATTTCCTGTGTGGAAAAGTGTAATTTTCAGAACATTCATGTTTTGCATGTTTTGAATGTGTCAACAGAAACATTCAACTACAGGGTAACGCTACAAGACCATGAAGAAACTGTTCCCCAGCTCTGTTGTGACGACGGTCGCCCTGTTGTTCTCACTCAGATGCAGGAAAATCAGGTGTCGGTTTCAGACGAATCACACTTCTGCAGCCTGGCAGAGCCAAACACAAGGTAACGGTCTGACATCGACCCTCCGGAGAACAAACGTGCGCGGGACACGAGGGAAGATGATATCCACTGCCACCCGGGGGCCGTAACAAATGACTCAACATTTCTGAGCATCAAAGCCACACCGTGCAATGTGGCGTCTGACCTGCGAGGTCGCTGGACTCCATGACATCAGACCAAGTATCACGTCATGGTCAACCTCGGCCCCGGAGTGCTAATTAACACCAGACAGAGGGATCATGGACATTCCCATTCATCACAGAGAGGCTTAGTTTGTTTATTTGCAGATGTAGAAGAGAGAATAATAACAGATTGAGCAAATTAGAGGAAAGAAAACCCAGGGGATGTAGAAATTAACCAATAAAAAGGTGGGTGAACTCAGCGCAGGGGAGGTTTCACCGTCCACAGCTTCTCAGCCACAGCATCTGCTGATTGCACCGTAGCACCACACACCAGGGCCTCCTCTCATGTGAGCCAGCAGTGCATGAAGTGTCATCAACCTTTATGGGATGGAAGGACAGAGGCCTGAAAGCCCGAACATGAAAGGGACCATGTTTGCTCTGCTGCCCTTAAACAGACTCGGCAAAGAGCAGCGCTGAGAAAAAGAAAATGAAGGAAGAGAAACAGATGCAACTGGTTCGTGGAAGATCTTTCTCTAAACAGTGAGCAACAAGTCCTCCCTGTGCTTTTAAACATGAATTAATGCAGATTCCAGGCGTATCTCAGGTCCGCCTGTGACGCCTCGACTCACCGGTGCGCTGGAATTTCGTAGGGGTGCGAGAATCTTGCCGTAATGGGCATTCCAGCGCCGCAACATTACCGCTGTTTCCCAACAATCAATCAAGGTCAGCGTGTTTCACCAGGAGGAGGAAAAAGAGGCGGCAACAGTTTGTCTGTTATGTGCAGGAGTTTATGTGTGTGTGTGTGTGTGTGTGTTGACATACTGTCGGTGGTATTTAACAAGTCAAACTGTGTAATGCTATTTGCAGCAGGCCTGAGAGATGCAGTCATGGACGGTGAAAACATATTTTTACATCAGATAACTTTCACCCAGAGAAATTATCTTGAGCTGTAAATCATGTAGGACTCAAGGAGAGGAGGCTCAGCGCTGCCAGAGTTGTGGGTTTAACTCCGTCCCATATTAAAGTCAAGGTATTACAGGGTGTCAACTAAACTGCGTGTTGTATTAACCTCAGAAAGTCAAGTACACCTTCTGTAAAGATTTGTTCTTGTCAGCCTCGTAATGCAAGTCAGGTTTGCAGAGATCAGCAGTTTTCCTGTGTGGGAGTGTGGAGGTGCATGTGCCCCAGAAGGTGGACCAGGTCGTCCACTAATCAGAGGGTCAGTGGTTTGATTTCCGGCTTCTCGAAGTGTCCTTGGGCAAGACACTGAACCCCAAATTGCCAACTACAAGATTTTAAATGACGTGCATGGCTGATACGCAAAGCTCAAGATATCGAAGCGCTCATTAATACTGAAGAAGTGCTTGCTACATGAAATCGATTTGCTTTTCAGAATAAAGGTGAACATCATCTGCAGGATGTGTTACGGTACGAAACCCTAAAACTGCAACTGAAAACGAAGCGAGAAAAACTCAAAAAGTTACAGGACTGAAGAATCATCAGACAACTTGAAAAGTGGAACAAACATCTGCCACAATCCACATAACGATGGGGAGTTGACTGCATTGATTAAACTTTGATGGGGTTGATTTAAAGCTGTTTCTGACATGAACCTGACATTTTCTGGAGTTTGCCCACTCAGATACTTGTCACCTGTATTTTATTCTTATGACAGACAGAATATGATATCACTCCAGAAGAGACTGGGACTCTAATTGCACGAGAAGCTTTTTGAACCATTCACTGTTTGATAGAATATTTCTCGGTGTTGGAGGGCGGTTCCAGAGGAAGTGTCCACCACTACTTGACAGTGACATTGCACATACGTGAATTCTGACACCGCCGACTTCCTGCACGTGCGCTCCGATTCACCGTCGGATCCCGTTCGCCCCAACAACCGAGGAGGGGGGGCGCACGACGCCATGGAGCCAAACAAGAGGGCGTTCACCGCCGTGTTCCACGCATTCTCAGCTAATCAGGAACTGCCCAGCTCGGAGTCACACAGTCCACTGAATAACAGCGTGCAGTGATAAGGTCACCAAATTAACTAAAGCTGGAATCAAGAACCTGAAGCCTTTTGTAATCCGTGACTGACAAGATTAGAGGGTCTCCGCTCAACATGTGGCTCGCTGGAGGAATCGCTCACACAGAGAGAGATGCCCGAACTTTCAAAGCTTTGCTCCGAAATCAAACATTTACCTTTAAACATGAAGAATTTTATTGATATATCTCCTTTCAAAAACAACGGTTCGAAGCGCTTGCGAAGAAACTGTCATCTGGACGGAGGTTATTTTGTTTTTAAGTTAAAAACACATTAGTGTGGATGTGGCCTGAGGAACCTTCAAGCTCAACGTGTCCGTCTTCATCATGATGTGAAGACACAGTTTTTGAGGACGTGTTCATGTGTTTAATCGTCTCTGAGATTAATAATCATCTAATTCGTTTATATTAAATTTGTGGATTTCATTTAGTCGAGCGATGCAACTCAATTCCCGAGTAAAAAAACCCAAAATGATGAGGTTTTCACCCTCGATTAGGTGAATTGAGATTTAAAGGTTCTACGTTAATCTTCTAATCTCAAACGTTGACTTTCCCTCGTAGAGAAAGAAGTACAACGACATAAAGGATGAGTCTCTGTGTGGCAAAAGCCGAACAATATGCAGAACGAGTCTTTTCCCAAAGCGAAGGCAGCCTCGTCTCTGAAAAGGTTCCATACATGAGGTGGCGAGGAGAATGCCACGCAGGCTAGAAAGACAAACTGGGGAGCGGAGAGAATACACTCTCTCCCTCCCTCTGCTTGCTCAGTGATCCAGCACAGTGAACACAAAAGCTACTGTTTGCCACGGGGCCAAGGAGCCCAACCAGTCACCTCGATGAGAAAGGAGCCCGAGAACCGCTTCTCATAGAAAACACAAGGCGGTAAAACAAAGCAGGGGATCAGAAATCAGCAAGACGGGTCTCGATGGAGAGTGAGATATATGATTTAAAGAAACATGAACAGCTGGCATTTACTTTTACTAACAATTACAAACCTTTCTGCTTAGTTATGAGTATGTAAGTATGATGGAACAGGTGTTTCAAATTAAAAAAAAGAGTTGAATGCAGCAGACATAAAGACAATTTTGCATTTTTCAAACTTTTCAAATCAGTTGTATTTAAGACCAAGTCCACACGGCCGACATAAATTGCTATTAATTTTATTAAATTGCTAAATAAACTTTAGATTCATCCGACGTTCATCAGCCACAACTTTCTAATTTAAGTATAATTTAGTTTTGGGTAGTTTGATAACGTCTGCGTGTCGTTACAGTCTGGGAGGTTCATTCTGCAGGATATTAAATACTGAACAAAAAATGAATTAATATGTTAAAATGATAGCTAACCAGTAGTTTGTTATATAAAAGAGCAGGTTACACTTTGAAAAATGCAGCAGATTACATCCCACCCCCTCCTATCGGCCACGCCCCCAAAACACAGGACTTTTCTGTGACTCTCTTGCTAACGTCTGACAATCGTCCTAACTTCAGTGGTGTACGTCTCTTCAGCCCGATTCATGCTTCTGCGTCTAAGCTACGGCGAGTGTTGCTCAGAGGATCGTGTCGGACTTGGAGCCGACAGATGTTGAAGAGCAATTACTTTTTCTTAAAGAACTGCAACGAAGAAAAGCAAAGACGTCGTCCGTGTTTGTTCCTTCAACTCAATCCAACGCGTAGTTATATTTTTTGGGAGGTGCACGTCAGGGTACGTCGTAGGTTGTGTGATCAACCCTTCCTTTAATGTACTGCTCTAAACAGTCAGATCTGTAAAGACAAAAACATCAGAATCTTAGTATTGTGTTTGAGGAAATGTGCCCAGGATCGTTTTGCAATAAGAAGAGCTCTGCATCATAAACAGCATTTCGATATATGAGCAGTGGCAGATCACGGAGCCCGGTTTTCTTCCAAACTCTGTTGAGAGCCGCTTGCATCCCCGATAAATCCTCGGTGCTTTACGCTGCTTTTAGAGGAGCATAA
Organism: Hippoglossus hippoglossus; assembly: GCF_009819705.1. Classification (NCBI taxonomy): domain Eukaryota; kingdom Metazoa; phylum Chordata; class Actinopteri; order Pleuronectiformes; family Pleuronectidae; genus Hippoglossus; species Hippoglossus hippoglossus. The sequence goes on from NC_047160.1 coordinate 23,998,681, forward strand.
TTCTTGCAGGCTGGTGTTTTTTATCACCCAGTGTTTATCCTGGGAACACACGCTCGCCGGACAAATTTCACACCGAGGACATTCATCTTCATCGGAGGGGAGATCCCGCCGCAGATTCGTGCCTTTTAACGCTACTTTACCTGAACATCTCATAAACGAGAGTCACATTATCGGCAGAGATAAGACCCGATGATGTGGTTTACAAGTACCATCACTTTCCTGATGTTCCTTTCTATCAACACGGTTCCACCTTGTCGAGGAGTGATGGGTGAGATTACAGGGGTTTAGTGTAAGACTTCTTTAAAAAAGGGATAACAAATTTAAGGAATGAAGTTCTGAGTCTCATCTTCATTCTCACATATTTGGATCCTGCGTAACGCGGAGATTGTGAATGATGAAAATCAGATGATGAATTATTACTTTACAGAAATAGACGCACGACGTCACCGGGGAAGCACTTTGGTTTATTTTATTTTTCACCTGTAGCAACTGTCTCTCTCGTGTGTTTTATTTAGACGAGCATTCCAACTGGACATTCACAGAAAGGTTTATCATACCTGTCATACTTCAGGAGCCATTTCCCTCCCTTATGAGGCCTAAAATGCTCCGTCACATTCTCAGGACCACACAGTTTCTTCTTGCAACAGATAGTTGAAGCCCGGCCACCTGCTCGGTCGGGGATGCGTCCCAGCCGTGCCGGGAATCCCACAATGCAACTGGCCGGGCGTGATGAAAAATGGGAATGGTTTTCGATACTACAGCTTGGTAACCGGGGAGCTCAGAGACGATCCGTCTTGCTTTCTCCACTGCGTCGGGCTCACATTTATAACTCAGAAATATAAAAGGTACGAGGCTACGTCACTGCTGTACACACAAAGTCCTATTAAAGAATCCTCTCTTGGATTTTACTGCTGTCATAAAGAATGTGCGCTTAAATTTTGCCAGGGCTGCCAGAAAAAATGTCATCACCTTCAAATGTGCATTTTCCACCGGGCTGTTTTGTCATCGTGAACACATGGTGTCACTGTGCAGGGTGTTTTTACTTTTGTTTTATCATTTCATTTAATTTCTAAATCCAGGAGAGCAAGTAGCTTTGTTCATCAGCTCTGTAAAAGCTCGTAGGGAGGAGGCCAAGGTGGATGGAGGGGTCACCTGGTTCGTATCCACCAACTTCTTTTTCTTGTTATCAGGAGTGTTTCTCATATTCGTAAATAACATTGTAAAATATTTGTGATATGTTATGGAAAAAAGTGACTAAATATTGGTTTGAGATGGTTGCGAAACACAAAAACAACTTCCAGTAGGAACGCATTCTGTCGATGACGCGCTCAGAACGTCAACCTTTCGAAAAATTTTGCAATAACACCAAAGGGTGGTGACTGGTGCCATTTCTGATTAAGTGTGATTCATAAACGTCAGTTAAATACCTAAAGGAAAGATTTGATAATCATGTC